>NC_081288.1:93588844-94188844 GCF_030490865.1 Poecile atricapillus | reverse complement strand
TTTTAAATGTTTGAGGATCCCATTCAGGGACTCCTATGAGACAGGTGCAAAAAGGATCTCCAGGTGTGGCCAGGCTTAGACACATTGATTTTTGTCAAATGTGCCAGAGTGACCCATATGTTCTGTCGCTTTTGGATGTTAGTCAGCAGACAGTTGGGACTATACACAGCACAATTACCATAAGCAGTTTGTTCCATGTAAATGACACCATGCTTTCAGAATCACGGCTAAGGCTTTAAAGTTAAATGAACTTTCAACTATGCTCACTTTAACTCTTGAAGGGGGAACACTTATACTTTATACTAATATCTTTTCTACACTCATCAATAACCTACAAATAACAATTATCACACAAGCTAAGCTCTTTATCTTAAACTACTATCTAACTACTTTTAACTCAAGTGCTCTGGTGTTTATGCAATCTAAGCGTGAAAGCAATTTGCTGAGAGGCTAAACACACAGATACAATTTGCTTTATATACAGTTAGATGGAGTCTCTACACACTTTTAGATCTTCTACAGAGTTTCCCTCACAGACTATGATTTAACACGATTCAGTCTTGAAACATCCGCTGCTCCCGTGATGTCACCTGGCAGCCGATCAGTGACTGACTGAGGGCATCAATGTTCAGGTTGTTCTTCACATCCTTTTAAAACTTAAAACAGAAGATAACTGAAAAAAAATTGGTAGAGACACAACATCATGATGGCAACATAAAATTTCTGTTGGCAAACTGTCTGTGTAGTTTTCAGACACAACTGTGTCCTGGCAGCTCCACTTCTGATCTTGTTTGGAGTACCAAGGTTGTGTGGTGACTTCTCTGTTCACTGGATCTCATGTTTTCAGAGGCAGACAGTCTGGTCAGATGAACAGGTGACCTTTTTGAACCTGTAAACAAAACACAGACACGTCTCCCCTTGAAGTCAATGAATCATTTTGGCTTAGCTGTGGTACACCCAATTGCAAATTTAGATTATATGATCTTTCTAAACTTTCAATATAAATATTTCATTATTGTGGTCCAAACTTCTAATGCACATATTAGACCAATCAAATGCTTCTAGGGCATCAATTCCCCCCATTTTTAAAAAAAAAAATTACAAAATAAAAATTAGATGTACTTCTGTCATACACATCAATATCAACACAAAACTACATACACAATGAATAAAAACTTATAACAGTTAAAAATCAATAAAATAATAAGCATTATTTATAACATATATAATATAAAACTACCACTAACCACTTAAAACACTGCACCAGCATCCCATAGTTTACAAAAAAACAACAAAAAAAAAATTAGTGAAGGATTGGATAACCACCTCCGGAAATTATTCTCCAAGCCCACTTCAAAATTGATCCAACTGTCATATTAATAAGGTCAAATTGCCAAGTCAAAAAGTGACTCAAATACTGATTTGGTGCAAAAACTATCTTGATCTGTTGGCAAACATTCCATCCAGGTAAAGTCAAGGCTTGGCCAGGGCCTTAGGCTTTAAACTGGAAAGATGTCTCTTAACTCATTTCTAAAACAGGGTTCTCAATAGTAGCAGCTATGAGATGCTTACAGCACAGCAAACTGTTAAAATGCATTTGTACAAAGCAAATGACCAGAAGCCTTAGGTACCAGACCAATTAAACGATTCAGCAGTTGGTTTAATCTGAAGCCTCTCCCATGGCAGCTGACCCTCAGCAATGGTACATTTTCTTGAAATTCTGGAAACACTGAAAAATAATAAAGCTATAAAAACAAAAACTGCATAGATTGCAACAAACAATAGGACTCCCAATGAAATCAAGGGTGTCACAGACTGCATTCACTTTCATCCACAAGCAGGTTCATCAGTGTTCTATCACAGCTGTTTCACTTGTAGTCATCTTCATCTCTCTAAAAAAAATAAGTATACCTTACAGTTTAAACAAATATCTTTAACAAAACATAAACCAATTCAAATTAAACAATATTTAAACCTGATAAAAATTAATTATGACAAAAGGAAATAAGAAAACTTAACCTTAAAAGAATATCAAAGTTATAAAACTTAACTTAAAAACATTCAAACCTAAAAATAATAAAACTTGACTATTCTTAATTCTATTAACACTTTATATTAAATAAAAACATAATTTATTCTTTTACTACAAGAAGGTAACTAAAAGTTTGGTATATCCCTTTTAAACACAATATAACAGTAACATGGATTCACTATAAAGATTATAAAATATAGCAAATACATCACAATTCTATGTCATTTGGCTTTAAAAATAACTCACAATAATTGCAAATGTTACTAAAAATACTTATTCATAACAGAAATTTGCCTGGTATATGCTTAAATTGGATAGGATTTTAAAGTGCAGCTTTTCTAGAGAAACCACAATAACACAGGATTTGGCAAGTTGCCATTCAGCTTTTGTAGCACTTTTCAGAAACATCAAGTCCAATTCTTAATTAAAATCTGAAGTCCAAATTGGTATATATGCTGTTATGCGTGTTTTTTATAGCAAAAGGACTCACATTGAAATTACCTTATTAAAATTGTGGAAAAAAAAATAAAATGGGTAATATATTCTTTAACTTAATTTTGTCTTGTACAGTAAAGTTCTCCTAGCTAATTATTTTTTAAACCATAAATCTCTTTTGTAGATAACATTAATTGGAAGGTTGTTTTCTTAGTAGCTGTAAATTATTCAATATTTTAACATTAGGTTTTAAAACTAATTATTGCAAGGTAACTTGTACTTCTGTTAATGTTAACCTTAAACACCTTTTTTAAAAAGGGACTTTTTAAACTTTCAAAGGATCACAATAATTTCTCTAGTAAAACTCTAAAAACTGCAACTGCATAAACTCATAATTACTTAAAACACAAAATTAACTCTAAAAGGGTATATAAAAACACTTTAAAAAACCAATAAATCATGACTTTTCAACAAACTGGGTACTATCTCGGTGCTTTTTCTTACAGAGGGAGTGGGGGGAGTTAACTGCCTGCTCTGCTGCTGCTCTCTGCTGCTGTTATCTCTAGAAGGTTTGAGTAATGTCTGTCATCCCCCACATACTCTCGCAGAGAGGAAAAACGGAGAGAAAGAAAAAAACTCGCAAAGTTAACTTTAACAAATGCAGTTCTTTTTCTCAGTATTTCTCTTCTTGTTCACAGACAGAGGAAAAAGGGCACGATTTTACAAAAACAGGTGATGTTACACGACAAGTCTCTCAGGGCCAGGTGGTAACAACGGTGATCATTGCAGCTTATCAACTTTTAATTACAGTGATGAATTTTGAACTAGATACCATATAGTTAGCGATTTTTTGGCTATTTTGTCTCTCTTTGAAGCTGTCTGGGCCACCTGTTTCTGCTCAACTGCTTCTGTAGTTGTCCAGCGTGGCCTTGGAACTTTTTCTGCACTGCCTCTGCCCTGGGGGTGCCTTTGTTCTCTGCGCACATTTCAGTGCTTTCCCCCATGTCCCCCTGGTTCGGGTAAAAACCATTTTAAATCTGACTTCTCTTCTACCAGGGTAGTAAAGTTGGAATGTAAATGTGGAGTTTCTTTGTTCTTATTTTCTTCTCTCTGACTGTCCCTCCCTCTCTCCAAGGGCGGCATAGATAGGAATGCTTGCCCAGCAGTGGGAGGTAAAGACGTCTGCTGCTGTGATGCAGGTAGAATTACAGGGCTTACAGCCTCAGCAAATCTCACTTTTCTGTTTTTTAAGGTATTAATTACAGTCTGCCAAGTTGGACTGAAAGACAGTGTCCTTGCTTTTCCCTGTAATCGTTTTCTTCCACATCAGTTCGCCTATATCTTTCCATTCATCTACTGCAAAGAGTAGTGGGGGCCCCGCAAGGCACCCATTTTCTTTAGCCCTTACAACGAGCATTCCAGGTCCTTTTTTCTGACTGCTTCACCTCGTTTAATGATAATGCTAAGAGGCAGTTTTTAGGCTGCCGCAAACTTCACATCCATTTTTCGTGCGGCCACGGACGGGGGGAGGGGAGCAACCCCTCCGCCTGGTGCTCCCTCAATCAGCGCCCAGCTCCTCCGCCCTCGGCTTTCCCCAGCTGGGCTCCTGTTGAGCCTGCCTACCCTGTTCCGAGTTGCCCCCACATCTCTCCGCATGCAGATCCACTCCGTCACCTCTGCCCGCATGGAGTCCTTGTTTGGAATGCTAGATATTGAAAAGCCGCTCAGGCTATTCACTAGTCTTCACAGAAGTATAGTGAATGCCATTTCTTTCTATCTTTAGCACACCTTTTATAGGGTTTGCCAGGGTCTGCGGGATAAGCAAGTTACTATTGGCTAATATGATGTGCGGAATAAAGGGACTCTATAACTAGCAGAGTAGTTATAAGAGCAGGTATGAATTTATTCAGCGCTGAGGTGCATGGGGATATCTCCTCCAAAAAGCATGCATACCTTTTTGATTGGGTTTTCCCTTTTTATCATTTACAGACCAGGTTTACATGATACGCCTAATACATATTAATTTCCTAACCCCGCCTGTCTTCATATTACAATTAGCTCCATGCCCCTTTCAGTCCTTTGGCCGCTTTTTTTGGACTTCAAATCCGTTTCTTCCGGCTTAGGGTCCAAGGAATCTCCTTTATCCTGTGGTGTCTTTGTCTTTCCATCTTGTTTGTGTATTCCAGCTCCTTATCTCATCTTGCAGTCTGACTCTTTTTCCTGTTCTTGTGGATTAGGGTGTCAGGGTCTGGTTTTTGTCAGACACCCCTTTTAGTCAAGCATTTCTTTCTAATTCTTAATTTCTCTGTTTCAAATACACATAGGTTTACATTTTTTCTCTCATACACAAGGATATTGTTTTGCTTCATTCTCTCTGCTTCAGGAGAGTTTCAAGGACATTAGACTTTAGTATCATGACTTATACCAAAGGCTGGTTTGTGCAGACAGGCCTTTACTAAAATATCATGCCCACCTTCTGTTAAAATATTCTCTACACTGCCTGCCGGGATTCAGCTGTCCCTCCTGGCTCCACCACTTGTCTGGGCTGTTGTGAAATCGTGCAGGTGATGCCCATTCAGCCCCATGCAGCACAGTGCGTCTGCTTCTCCCGGCACCCAGTCCTCGCTACACATCCCAATTTTTATATGCATTATCAAGTTCAGTATTAGCTTCCAGGGTCTTAGGATTTTAATTGCACTTTTGTGGCCTTTGTAAGCAGCATACATTATATATTTATCAGTTCGTGTCCAAGTATGTACATCTAATTCAGTCTCTTTGGTAGTTTCCAACCCCCAATTTTTTGTCCATATTATCAAATCTAATAAAGTCTCTTCTTCATAATCTATATCACATTCCCTTATGTTATGAATTCATATTGTGATATTGGCTTTTTTGCAAGTATTAAGATGAATGCTATATGCTTTTGCTATGTCTTTTTCTTTTTCTTCTGCTAGCAAGTTTTAGGCTTAGGTCAAGAAGAATTTTGGACGTTAGGGCTAGATCCTCTCTGTACAAAGCAAGATAACCTCCAGGAAACAAATGATGGGGCCCAGGCTGCTATCAACACTATCCGCTTGCAGAAAGAGGAACCCCAGCCCAAATAAAAATGTGATAAAGAGAAATAAAATCTCTAGGACGCATGCTCTAAAAAGGTGGATCCAGGGCGGAGCCATGCAAAATACTTCTTGGAAAAGTTTGAATATGCATTAAAACCCTACAGCAGAATGGGATAAAAGGAGTGTTCCAAAGATACCAGGTGTGGTCTTGGCAGTGTACCAAGGCACCCAGCCATTTTAACCCTTTACTATTTGTATTAAACCTTTTATAATTTATTGTGTGAACCTTGTTTTTCACACCTTAGAAAATTAGTCCATATCTTCATCGCTGAATGTTCCTCCATAGAGATGAATCCACCCATGCCTTCTGCTGCATTTTTCTTCTATTTAAATGGGGTATTTACAAAGAAAAATCTGGATTTTTGCAGCTTCCACCACAAAACAGCTCTGCATACTGTATATTTTGGACAGCTCTCCGCACGTCTCTTAATTATTTCCAGCTTTTTGCTGGTTTGGACAGGCTCTGCATACACTGTCCTCTGTCTCCTCTTGCTGTACTCACAGGATGGCTGCTGTCATCATGTTGGGGGTCACCATATATTATGTTATTGGTCATTGGTTGGAGACAGAAGCAACACAAACTCCTGAGAGTCCTCAACAAACAGCATGTATTATTGTTTGGAACCTTGTTATATAGTGCATTCAAAACTCCTGGGTCTAGACAACTGATTGGCCAAAGTTTTAGCACCACCGAGCTCTTTGACGAGTGATATGTCTGCTTTCTGGATTGAACATGATTAGCTGAGGTCCCTGCTTGGGTTTGAATTTAACCCATCCCTGCCCCATTCGGGGACTCATTTTACTTCTAGGCTGCTTGAGTGTGGGTGTCCAATATAGCCAAATTTATTTGGCAGCTACAGGCTAAGCTGTGACTGTGACAGTGAACCTTCCAACCAAATGTTACATGTATCCACTCATTAATGAAGTATCACTAGCAATATGATATATGTATCTGCTCACTGGCAAAATACATATTTACTCTTCTGTATTTAGAAACTGGAAGTCCTGGTTTAAAAGACAGGTGTCTGCTAAAGAAGGTGCGAACCTTCCTGGAATGGAAAAGATTACACCCTCTATCCAAATGATTATAACTTCCAAATTAAGGGGCTTTCAGGCAAAGATAAGGGAAAAGGAATAACAGTTCTTTACTAGAAGATATAGTTATATAGATATAAAACAAGACAAACAAACACAGCAGCAACACCAAAAAGAACAACCAATAACAGCTTTTTCCCCACCTGTCAAGCAATTTCCCCTTTGGTGTAGTTACAACTACAACTGGCAGGGGGTTCTGTTGGCTCGTGTTGAGGCAGAGGGGCTGCAGTACCTCCCTCAGCTTCAGGAAGCACTCCAATGCAAGATTGGGACCTCCCTGGTGGTGATTGTAACTTTTCTCTAAAAAATCCTTTTTTCTGTTTCTCTGATTCTGCTGCATTTCTTCTGTATTTTTCTTTATCTACTTGGATTTCTCAGCCTCCTTTGGACTGAATTCTTTTGGGATCCTCCCTCGTGGGGAGCCCTGCTTATCTCAGTTCTTATGATTTGAAGAAAACTCCCGAGCTCGTTAGAATCTTGTTTCTTGTGTTTATTAAAAGGTCATCACAAAACTTGACAGGTCTCTTTAGGCTGGTTGCACAAGGTTAATTCTTTGTAACCTGGTACATTTCTTTCTTCTGATGATACAACAAGGCCTTGTGGTGCACTTTGTGTCTGATGCACAAAATGGCCCCGAACTATGCAGTTCTTTTATCTTTATACTTATTTTTACCCAATTAACAATAGACACATATATTATTTTTCTTAATGACCCAATGACCCTTCACCTATGTACTGCACTGCAGCATTTTCTGTCCAATCACTTATTATTACCCAAAAACTTCTAGGAGAAGAACATGAAGAAGAAAGAAGGGACAAGAGACAACACCCTAAATCTTCCATCTTGTCTCCTGTTCTCTAAACTAACTTTTTCATCCAGTGACTTAAGAAAACTCTCTAATCTACACACACTTTTAGCTTTTTCCATCTAACTTTAACAGTTGTTTTCATGTATCACCATGAAAACATGCTCATGAATTTCATGTTATATGAAATTCAGTGCTTTTCTGGATCTTATAAGTAAGTATCAGAAACAAAGGCACACACTCTTTATTCCAGACTCCAACAGTGATGGCAGCTCAGATGAGGGAGAGGAAACTGTTGACTCCCCCCAGCACCCACGTGAGTGGTGATCAGTCTTCGGCACCATTAACAGCAGCCAATACACGCTGGGAAGAGAGGCAAGGCTTTATTGCGATGTCGCGCTACTGTAGAGAGGAAAGGTCCAATGGCATTGTTGCTCTGGTTCCAGGCAGCCCTCCATGAAGCAGCTATGGGGGGAAAGGGGAAAGGGATGACTTCCCCAGGCACCCAGGTGGACTGTGTTGGTCTCTCAGCGCTTCTCTCTTGCAAACAATGGGCTCACAAAGGTGGCAGCAGGCAGAGCTCCACAGCAGTGTTGAAAAAAATCACTGAGTAGGAGAGGTCCAAGGCAAAGAAGCATGACACAACCATCTGTTCCCAACCTGGCAAAGACTGAACTACCCCCAGCTAAGAAACTGCCGAAACCACAGGGCTTCCCCCCCTGCCCCAGAACCATTCCAGTGGTATGCCGAAACACTCAGCCACATCTTTTGTCTCTTTATTGCCCATCATTCACTCTACCCCCGCCCCCCCCTCCCCCGCCCGCCCTGCATCAACCATCCTTTTCTCCGAGCCTTCTTCTTTTTCAGGAAACAAATGGGAGAAAATTCACTGAAAAAAAAAAAACCACAACATTATTCATCCTGAATTTTTCCCCATACTAACATGTTACATCAAATTTAGACTTTTAAGCTATATACATATATACATATATACATTATCCTAATTATACACATATATACATGCAGATATGTGTGGATACTAAATGCAAAAAGCAAGCAGGGAACAGAGCCTGTGTGAAACTAAGTCACACAGGCTTCTCAGTCTTGCCTGAGAAAGCATGAGAAAGCATGAGAAAGAATCCAAACAGTCCTTGGTAAAGGACAACAATCTTGGCAGGTGTTGTTTAGGATTTAGTTGTAAGAAACAGTCAAGGGGGTGGTGTTCCACTTAACCAATGATGGTGATGTGTTGCTTTAATGACCGATGAGAGTTTTACCTCTCGGACCTTCTCAAACGTATATAAAAGAAGATTAACAGTAATAAACTTTGCTGTCTTAGACAAGGCAGCTAAGGGAGTCAGTGTCGTATTCCTCGCCATTCCTAATATAGTGCGACAGATATGGATACAGACAGTATCATGAGCAATTCACTCCGAAAGGTCTCCCTGAGGTATGCATCGTCTCTCCCCATCCTTCTGTATCATCCACCAGGTGCAACCTGGTCCCCAAGCAAAAACAACCCCCATGGATGGGTTTGTCTTTGCTCAAGGCAGAATTAATTCAAACAGACTTTCCTAACATCTCTCATATCCACCACCAGAATATTATAGATGGGTAATGTGATGATTTGCTCTTACAATTAGAGGATGAATATTGTGTGTATGTTAAGAGAAGTTTTACTGATTGTTGTGGTTTAGGGAAAATTTGGGAGAGAACTTCTGAATGTGGATTCTTTAGTGTGATAAATATGGCATTGGATAAAAATTTGTGAAGGAAAATAAAGAAATATATGTTATATTTTAATGTAAAGATATAAAGTGTAGTCTAAAGATTCCTTCCCGAGGCAAGCGGTAACGATCCACTCAAGCGGTAACGTTCCACGGCGACACTTATCAGCCCGAGATAAAGAGCAGGACACGAGCAATCAAGTCAGACAATGAGAGTAGCCCGACTGAGATATCCATCGGCTTCGCACCGGACCTGGACACTCCACTCCGGGAGTCCACCCAGAAGATGCAATCAGAAGGCACCAAGGACTATTCGCATGAGAAAGGACTCTGCCCAGTGGACTATTGACTCAGCTCAATGGATCCGGGAAATCTATTCAACCGCACATCTAGACTCTTTGTTGGACGGTGCTTACTCCGGATTTTGCCTCAGGATACGAAAATCCCTATAAGAACCCCGGACTGCAGTTCCTACTTCGTGGATTTGGGAAATCCGTACCTCTGGGTATAGACCCCTGTCCACCCGGCGCTGCTCTGATTTATTTTATTGTGGTTTTTTCTCTTGTTGCTGGTGATTGAAATTGTTTTATAATAAATTGCTTTTTATATTAATCGTATTTTGCCATTCCGTTTATAACATTTAGAAAACAAATTCAAGCGGCTTCTCCCCCAAATGGTTCGGGAAAAATATTTTTTTGGAGAAAAGTGGAAAAAACCTGTTAATTTAACAGAAATTGAATAATATTAAATAATAAAACTTTTTGTTGTTTGATAAGATGGTAAATTTAGAAAAAAAATAGTCTTCATGTGGTGTAGTTTGGTTTACTTAGGTTTTTATCAGTCCCTCTGATGCTGGAAAGCACCGAGGCCCAGGCCCTGGTGAGCTACAGGCGTGAGCTCTCGGGATTTGTTTGGGTTTTTAGTTTAGAGTAGGTTTGAACAGATTTAAGAAAAAAGGGAAAAAAACCAGTTTAGAGAACTTTTCTGTTTCAGCTAGCTAAAACTAACTAAAAGTAAAGGAGAGCTCTGTCTTGCTGTTTGTGCTGCAGACAACAGAGTCTAGGAGCAGGATGCGGGGGAGTGTGCTTTTTTTGAACACAAAACAGTGTGGTTTTTTTCTTTTCTTTCACTCTCAGAGCCAGTTTTAAAGGTGTAGAACTTAATATGTAACATAAACAAAGCGATTTGGGATACAAGCATCATAAAGTCACTTCAGGAGATTTTACGTTTTATATCTATCATTAACTTATTACTAAAACTAATATATATTTTAACTTTACAAACACATATACATATATACAGACAAGGGCAGTGATATTTAGTAAACACTGATATTTATTCATGGTTTTCACTTAACAATTAGATTTTTTTGGAGGTACACATTGTGTTGTTTTATTTTTTTGCATTATTTATTATGTGCAATTTGGTTTTTGAGTGTCAGGAAAATTAATCCACAAACACCAGAGGTTTATGTCCAAAAAGGAGACAGAGGAGTCCTTCTTCTTTATTCAAATAAAGGGAGAGGCCATGTGGCATTGCCCTGGGGTCTCTCAAATTTTTGGAGGGCGCAGCCTCCTTTTTATCCTAATTCCCGGCCGCTTGTCCCTTCTCCCTTTCCCCATAGGCTGAGGTACTTGAGAGGTACAGGCTTTCTGGAATGCCTGATACCTGTGATACCTTCCCCCCCCACCCCCAATGCATAATCCCTTCTTAACTTTTATGGAATTCATAGTGTTCTTTCAGTGCCTCTTTGATCTTCTACTGGAATCCATCCCATTGTTTCTGTTGTCTCTCACTGATAGCTACATCTTATCAGCTGACCCACAGCTTGTTTGTAAAGACAAGCTCATCATTCCTCTCAATCCCTCCTCTTTTAATTTTTGTTAATAATTGTCTTTACAAACTTTAGTTATCATTGACCTAATTTCTTGTTCTTGGGTCCTTTTTGGCTTTGCAATTATTTGCAGTGGCATCACTCTCTGCCCTTTTGTAGCTATCTCTGGATCAGTAGGCACGGCTACTACCTGCATTCCTATGATCACATGTTGAATGAGTTGTATTAAGCAAGGGATCATGCATGGTAAAAAGATTAGAGTTGTTACAACACATAAGAGGAAAAAAAGCATTTGTTTGACCCATAGGCTACCAGGTAACCATGAAAACATGTCCCATTCCCATCCTTTCCATGTTTGGACCGGTACATGGGCTAACTTTCTTATTCCTTTTGTTATTTGTTTTACCACCTTTCCATTGTGATCTATTTGCAAACAGCAGTTTGAGTCATTAAATTTTCCACACACCCCCCCTTCTTCTGCTAATAAATAGTCTAATACCATCCAATGTTGAAATATTGCATTTCTCATCTGAGTAGACTGGTCAGCAAGAAGGTCAAGAGCTGTAGCTGTCTGGTTGATTATTATTTCAAAGACAGCTTGCAACCTAATTATCCGATTTAAATTATGAATGGGTTCTCTGGCACCTGATATTAATTCATTTGGGTTCCAGGTAGCTGGTCCATAGTGTTGTATGATTCGTTCAGGTGGCCATTCATCTTTTCCCCACTTTTGGGTGCTCCTTCCAACCAGGGATGTATCAATTGACCGCTTCTCTCTAATTAGATCATCATATACTTTGATTCCTAACTGATTTCCTTGAACTTGTGGTAGCAGAAAGAACAATGGTCTAATATACCCCACATAACATATCCCTGACCAGTTCGGGGGTAGCCTGCGGTAAGCATTTTGGCCACAAATCCAGTAATGCCCCTTTAGAGCCCAGGTCCCATTAGCGAAGGGACCTTTCCAATTTTCATCATCAACTGGTGGGTCAAAATACAGCTTGCTTCCAGGGCCTAGTGGTTCACCAACAATAGTTGCCTTGCCATAAGAATCACAATATTTACATTTCCAAGCTCCTACATGAGGTTTCCACTTGCAATCACATCCCAGATCTATTTTATTAGATCTGGACCAGAACTTACTGAAAAGGGTTCGAGTTCCATTCCGGTGTTGCCATTTCCACTGATAGTCTCGGACAACATGTGTCTTACTTGTGGAACTATCCCGGGGGCAGCTTAAAAATAAAGGGTCAAAAAACTTATCCTTCCCCACTGCTTTACAGCCTTCAAAATCCTTTTGGCAATTATGGAAGGAACACCTTACCCAGCTACCATTAGTGAGCTTAACATGCGTTTGATTCCATCTGCCTCGATATCTGGAACAGTCATAAGGAGGGCAGTTGGGGGTCCAACAATCTAAAGATAAAGTCCAGTCACAAACGCTCTTTCCCACATATGTGCTTCCTGTTCTGTTTAGGCAATAAATGCCTCTTTCAGAAGAATGAAGCTGCCATGGACTTCCTTCTTTGTCCCAAAATCCTGTTCCATTATGGACTTCACTCAGGATGCTAACTTACCATTTAGGTTTGACCAGGCTGGCCACTTATGGCCAGTTTTCAGATCTCCGTGGCCCTCTGCAGACCTAACAATTTCTAAGGATAAAGGTTTTTGCTACTTTTTTTCTAAAGTTAAAAAATTATTTTCCCACTTTAGACCCCAACTTAACTGACAATATAAAGGTAAAATTATTAAAAGAACTATTCTAATAGTGTAATAATCTAATTTCTTAACCTAATTTTCACTTTCACATTGTCTTCTACACCACCTGTGGCAAGTGAAGGCACAGAAACAGTTTAGCATAAAGAAAGCAATGACAGCATGGATTGGCTCCCAGTGACTGGAGATTTGAGAGTAGGGATGCCCATACAGACTAATTCAGCAGGCAGTCTGTGGGTAGGCACTCAGGGCTTCCCCCGATGTTGACGCACGGCTACTGCTCCAGTCCACTCCTGCAGAGTGTCAGTCACGGCTTCCCATCCTTCTCCTCCATCTGAGATGTCCAAACCTCTGGGACCTCAGAGACCTTGACCCATGTTCAGCTGTCTTGACGGCTGTTTCTGTGGTCAGCAACACCTGGAAAGGTCCATGCTACTTTGCCACCAGTGGTGCTTCTTTCCACTCCTTAACTAGGACTCAGTCTCTTGGTTTTCACTTGTCCAAAGGCAGGGTCTGTGCCAGCTGAGTTTCCTGTCGAATAGATTTCACAAGAGACAGTATCCAGGCCACAAATTGTTCTAAATATACATCACTTTACTCCTGCCCCAGGCCGAAAATTACAAGGACAAGGAATTCTAAACATCAGTTCAAAGGGAGATAGTTTAATATCTCTCTTGGGTCTGGCCCTTATTCTTGCTAAAGCTAGTGTCAAGAGCCGCACCCATGGCATATCAGTTTCTATCACCAGCTTCAGAAGATGCTTCTTTATTTCCCCATTCATCTTTTCAACTCGGCCTGATCTTGTTCTAAAAAAAAGACTTTAATAACTGACCCTGTAGTTGCGGAAACACCTGGGAACACTTCTGGCTACTCATAACTGACATACTATTACTAAATGATATTTAAATTTTGCCACCAGGAGCATTCCAGTGAAATCTACCTGGTATCTCTGGAAGGGAGGGTACCAACCAAAGCCTTCTCCCTCCGGCAAGTTTCTTTGTAACTCTGTTATTTGTTTTGGCACAAATCAAACAAACCTTAAAAGCTCGCTTTGCCAGAGCAAAGAGACCCACAGCAGCACATGTCTTGAGGAAGGTCTCTGTCATCCCGCAGGACCCTCGGCACCTCCCCCATGAAGCTGCTTCAACTGCAAGGCCAGAACTCTCGGCATCCACCGCTCACCATCCCCTGCAAACTAACTACCCCCCTTTTCCTCTGCCCCACTCTCTACAACTATCTCAAGGTCCTCCAGTAGAAAAGACAACCTTTCTGGCAAGGGGACAGCCACTGGGAGCAAGGGAAGTATTTCAGAAACTTCCGGCAACAATGCAGCTTTTCGCTTCTCCATCAGCTAGTCTGCTTCTCTTTGCCTTTTCTGAGCACCCTGCCTGGTGCCTTCTAATGTGCATCATTTCTACTTCTTTTGGCAATTTCACCACCTCTAATAGGCGGGAGATTAAATTTTCATGAGCCAACGTCTTTCCTTTGCAGGTTAATAAATTTCTTTCTTCTCACAGTTTCTCAAATGCATGTATCACTTCATATGCATATTTAGAATCAGTAAAAACATTTACTGTCTTGTCTCGGTATAATTCAGAGGCTCTCACAAGAGCATACAGCTCTGTGTCTTCCTTCTATCACCCTTGAAGACCCATCAATAAACATATTTTCCCCCTCAGGCCATGGAATGTCTCGCAAATCATTCCTTGCCCTAGTATGCAGATCTATTATTTGAATACAGTCATGGAATTTGCCTTGGCTCCCCTCTTCAGGGCCATTCAAACAGGAGGCTGGGTTAAAACCTTCCCTGCTTTTAAATTCTAAATCTTCTTGTTCTAATAAACAAGACTCATATTGCAATAATGGAGAGCTGGCCATCCACTTAGAGGCTCTCTCAGTTAACAAAGCTTTAATCTGGTGTGAAACTTTAACAATCAGATAACCCCCCTTGTCAGCTTTCGGGCCTCAGCCACCATCAGAGCTGTGGCTGCACAGTTCTGCAGACAATGGGGCCAGCCTCTGGCCACTGGGTCTAACATTTTAGAAAAATAGGCAACAGGTCTCTGTGTTCTCCCATGCTCTTGAACCAAAATTTATTTTGCATGACTTTGTTTAACATCCACATATAATTCAAATTAATTTTCTGTATCTGGAAGAGCTAGGACTGGGGCATTAACCAATTTTTCTTTTAAATTAATTTTCTCTAAGTTTTGTTCTTTTTCTGGTGTCCATACCACAACATTAGGACTGTCTTGTGTTAAAAAGCCATATAAAGGTCTGGCCACAACAGAAAAGTCTTCATACTCGGCAGTATCTCACCAACCTTAAAAACTGTCATAACTCCCTTTTTGTTTGGGGTAATGGTACTTGTAGAATTCCTTGTATTCTTTCTGGATCAATACACAGTAACCCTCCATTTAAAATATGTCCCAAATATTTGACCTGTTTCTCTACCAATTGTGCTTTGTTTTTTTTGTTTTCGGACACTCTAAGTCCTTTTTTTTTTTTTTTTTAGCAAGAAACTTAAGTAGTTTCACAGTAGCTCTTTCAACCATCTCCTCCTGTTCCTCTGATAACAGCAAATCATCTACATACTGCAACAACTTAACCCCTGAGGGTGGAGCAAACTCTCCTACCATTTTTCTTCTGCTAAGTTTGCTCAAGCAAAACAAGTGACTTTGTATAAACATGATTTAGTTCAGCAGCAAGTAATGCCACTGCTTCAAGCTAATTACATACATTTCTTCATTTTTTAGTAACTAACTACTTCCCATCTCAATTTTTGCATCAAGTTCATCTTAGGCATAGGGAGGTGACTAACAAATTAACTTCCATTAAGGAAACTAATATTTATAACATTTTATAACCTTTAAAATTTAAAACTTTTATTAAGGAAAGAAACAAAATACTTTCCTTTAAAGTTTTCCCATAACTTCCACAGAGGAAGTGCATGACAAATACCCAGGCCTTCCATAGGACACTATCTTCACAAGGTTGCAGTTACAGAATTTGCTTTAGGTCCACAACAAACCACAGACTGGTGGGCGTGTTCCCCACAAGGTATGACTTGCAGCATTGGCTTCATAACTGAAACTTGCCAATTGTGGCTTTTTACAACAAAACATACAAAAAGCAGAGGGATGTGGTCCCCTCCAAACTGGATTTGATTTGATTCACTTGTCCAAGTTTTTCATCTCTCGGAGGGCTCCATGGACGTTGGCAGCTTTCGAGGTCAAGTTCAAACAGCAAAGTCCTTCAAACTCCTGGCATTCGTGTCCATGCAGAAGCAAAAGAAAATCTATAGCCACCCTGTTCTGGAGGGTAGCTTGTCTGGTGATTTCTTCGTCTTCGAGGAGGGAGCTGAGGGCAGTGGATGTTAAGTTGGCCTGTTTCACTACCCAGCATTCTAACTGTCCTAATTCATCTAATGCCTGGGCAGCTGCAACCCATGGAAGAAATATGGATACAGCAGTTATTTTTGATTTTGCCCAATGAAAAATGTCAGAATCACAATTTGCATCTAAAATGTCAGTGTTCCTTTTGTAAATTTTGTGGGTTGAATTTTCTTTTCAAATCCATTTTTTAATTTGGGTTTTGTTAGGTGCCAACAGGGACAGCCTCCCAAAGGTACACGGTCCTCCTCAAAGGCGAGATGGGATCCCTGCCCATGCTCTATCTCCGCAAATCAGAAATATGCTTTTAGGGAGGGTTCTTGGATGTGAACGGAGAGGATCATCTGCTGTGACGTGACTCCGCACGCTACACCATTGCCTTGCCTTAAATTCGTTTCGATATTGTACTACGTGGTGATATAATTTAGGGTCTGTCAGTGTGTTATACATAAGGTGGATACAAAAGGGTGCAGGAGCAGAACCTAATAGCTCTAATTCTTGAGGTTCTTTTTCTGCTCTGGGCAATTTTGGTAGCCACTCTTCTACAGGGTTTTTAATTGTTACCATTCTCTGCTTACGGTTTTCGAGTGGCTGGGTACTATGTGTTTTGGGATCTGTATTAAACTTGGGATCACTAAAGCTGGCTGAAAATTCTTCAGCCTGCAGTGGGATTCCTACCAGAGAGGTAGACATAGGGTCTTTTGCTGCTGCAGTGGACAGGCAGATGCTCTCTTGTTGGAGTGTTTGTGCCAGGGTCACCCAGATGTTCTGTTGTGGCTGGGGGACGATCCAGGCCGCTGTCAGGCTGCTCAGTGCAAACAGGATGACAGCAGGGTTAAGGCTCATCATGAGTTTGAGTGAGAGGTAGGTTATTTCTAAAAAAAAAAGGAAACAGACATTTTTTAAAACATATTTACAGCTAAAGTATGCAGGTCAGAGGCTAAAAAGGTTTCTTCTTGCTCTCTCTGGTGGCGGCTTCTCTTGGAAGCAACAGCCACTTGCTTCTCTTCTCTTATTGCTGGGGCTGGATTCTTTGGAACAAAAGGTTTTACCCATTTTTGAGGAATCCATCGGAGGCCTGTGAGGATGGATACACACGTGTAACCACGCCCCCAGGTGACAAGTTCATAGCGGCCCTTGGTTTGCCAAGTTTCAGGGTCCCTGATTAAAACCGGTGGACACTGTGACAATTTAAACTGATCACCACCGTTAAAATGCCGAGTCACAGGAAGATTCATGTTTTCAAATGAGCAGTTTAGGAAATTAATGGTAAACAGAGCTTTACAGATTTTCTGTTGTGGAGACATCCACACTGCCTCACTACCTTGCCTGGCTAGGACTTGTTTGAGCATCTGGTGTGTACGCTCAATCACCGCTTGACCTGTGGGGGAGTGGGGGATGCCCACTTTATGTTCCACTCCCCACTGCTGGACAAATTCCAGGAACTCCTTGGATTGATACGCTGGGCCATTATCTGTTTTAATTTCTTTAGGGATTCCCAATGCAGAAAAGGCCTGTACTAAGTGTTGTTTGGCATGTACAGATTTTTCTCCTGCATGAGCAGAGGCATACGCTGCTCCTGAGTATGTATCAATGCTTACATGTACATACGTGAGGCGTCCAAAACTGGGGATAAGTGTAACGTCTGTTTGCCACACTTCATAGCTTTCAATTCCATGGGGATTAACCCCGAGGCCTAATGATGGCACTGCCTGGAGCTGACAATTGGGACAGGTAGTCAAGATGGCTTTAGCCTGATCCCGTGTCAGCTGGAACTGACAAATCAGTCCTGGCACATTTTGATGGTATTGCTGTTGACTTATCTTTGCCTATTGGAACACATCTGGGAGACGTACCTTTTCAGCTGGGGCAGCAAGGGGATCAGCTTTCTGGTTTCCCTCAGCAATTTCACCTGGCAAATCCGAATGCGATCTTATGTGCATAACATAGAAAGGATGTTCTCTATTTGAAATCAAATAAATCAGTTTTGAGAGCAGTCTAAATAGATGTTCATTCTCAATGTCTTTGAGAACTGCCTGTTCTGCTCTGGATACCACTCCTGCTACGTAGGCTGAGTCAGTAACCAAATTAATCGGTTCTGAAAACTTCTCAAAGGCTCACACGGCCGCAGCCAGTTCAGCTATCTGGGGTGATCCTTCTACAAACTCAACATCAGCTTCCCAAAGCTGAGTCTGTGGATTTCTCCAAGTCATCACCAACTTGTGAGAGGTTCCAGATGCATCAGTGAACACTGTGAGAGCTTTGAGTGGCCTTCGGCTCCTTTTCTCATGAGGAATGAGGTGGAATTCCTCGTGAAACAATTTGTGTGCTGGAACATGAACTAAAATTTGCACACTATAGCTGTCCAGAGCAAACTGGAGGTTAGCATTGCTCTGCAGCAGGTGCTCAAACATCTCTTTGGTCAGTCTCTCAGGGGAGTTTTTGCCTTCTCCAGAGAGCCTGACTTGAAGCTGAATACACATAAAGTCAAACCTGCCAGTTCCCGCAACTTTACCCAGGCCTTTTAAATCAGCTGAGCCATCAGCTCTTGTGGCTTGGTGATAGTTTTGGGTCGTTGATGGGAGATGAAGACCCACTCTATGATTAAGAGTGGATCTCTCTGGCCCCCGGCCCACTGGAATATTAACCCATGTAAGTGTGGTAATTTCCCCAGGACAATAAAATTGAAAGGCAGCTGAGGTTTGAAGAGATGTGCCTGTCTTTCTGTCAAGGCCTTTTGTGCCTTTTCAATCACAGTTGTTACTTCTGGAGTCAGCTCTCTGGGAGACAGCAACTCTCTCTCTCCCCTTTCAATAAATTGAGCAGGGGGCTCAGGTCTTCATTAGTGAGACCTAGCCAGGGTCTGACCCAGTTTAGTGACCCACATAGGGAATGGAGATCTGCTAGAGTTTTAGGATTACCCATAATCTCCAATTTTTGTGGAACAACCGTCCGTGCAGTAATTTCCAGGCCCAGGTATTTCCAAGGTGGCATCCTTTGAACTTTGTCTTTGTGCAATTGGAATCCAGCAGAGGTTAAAACTTTAACCACTCAGTCAAGGGTGGCTTGCAGCATGTTGTTATTGGGACAGCATACTAACACGTCATCTATGTAGTGCAAAATTATGGCATCTCTTTTTTCAGCACGCACTGAGGGCAGCAAAGACTCCACATACCACTGGCAGATGAAGGGGCTTGCTTTCATCCCCTGAGGTAATACTGTCCAGTGGTACTGTTTCATTGGGGCTTCTCGGTTATTTGTGGAAATGGAAAAGGCAAATCGTGGTGCATCCTCTGGGTGCAGGGGAATTTGGAAAAAAAGACTCTTTAATATCTAGCACTGCTAATAGCCAATTTTGTGGTAACATAGTCGGGGATGGCATACCTGGTTGAAGAGACCCCATATCCTTGATTTTTTTGATTATTTCTCTCAAATCCTGAAGGAGGCACCACTTATCCTTCCCTGGCTTTTTTATTACAAACACCGGGGAATTCCAAGGGCTGGTTGTTTCTACTATGTGTCCCTTTGGCAAATTCTTCTTCTACCAATTTTTCTAGCGCCCCAAGTTTTTGTCTGCTGAGAGGCCACTGGTTCACCCAAATGGGATTATTATCTAACCAAGATAGCTTTTGGACCGGACGCTCTACAGTGGTTTCCATCAAAAATCCTGAGGTGTCTCAGGAATTGTTAATTTCACTCCCCACTGGGACATGATGTCTCTTCCCCACAGCGGGCACTTGTAGTCAATGACAAAATGTTGGACACTAGCTAACCTCCCCTCCGGGCCTTCAATCTGGATGATATATTTAGCGATTTTAGCCAGTTTCATTCCTCCAACACCCTGTATTTTTCCTGCCATGGGTTGCAGTTCCCAATGTGAGGGCCACACCTTTTCAGGTATGGTAGTCACATCTGCCCCAGTATCAATCAACACTTCTACATGGAGATGTTCTGATTTATGTGTTAAGTTACACCCCATAATGGGTTTGTCTTCACCCACCACTTCTGCCCAGTAGACTCCTGGTGCTTTGTCATCTACTGGGACTTCTGTTGGAACAAGGATCACCTGGGCTATTACCTGCCCTTTGTCTACATAGTAGGGTGGTTGCGGACACCTAGCTAAGAGAATGAGGCATGTTAGGTCTCCCTTAATTGTCATGGGAGCCACCTCAATCTCTATTGGTGTGTGTGCTGTGTCTCCAATAACAAAATACCTACTATCCAGTCCAGCCAGGTCTTGTGAGTTATCCTGCAAGTCTACTCCAATGACAGCCCATCAATCAGATCTGAAACAAAAAGCTTTAGCAGTTACAAGTCTGAATCGCTTTTGCGGTTGCCAGACCTTATTAGGCAAACGTTCCCCACAATTATGTTTCTGCAGTCTCCCACCCCGCTCCCTTTCCTCCCCTTTTCCCATTAAAACAGAGTCTTTTTCTTGTTTCAGGCCTGCCATTTTTATGTCTCTGCGCTTGACAGAAAAGCGCTGAGACTTTAGTTTTTTTGTTGATTTGCTATAGCTTCTTTCTGGTGTTTCCCTTGTTGCTGGGTTTGAGGACAGTTCCTTGCAAAATGTCCTGGCTTCTTGCACTGGAAACAGATGATGTGCTGCAGCTGTTCTGGTGACATCTGTGGCTTGTTCATTCCTGGTGTCACTGCTGCCACTGTCTTTGGGTTGCCTGGTTTCTTGTGTACACTGTACAAGTCTGCTTTCTGGGCACACGCTTCAATCATATCTGCTATGGTGGGTGGAGGGTTAATAGGTAGACTCAGAATTACTCTACGACAAGCCTCGTTGGCATTTCTTTGGGCCATTTCTTTAAGCAGTTCTGTCTGGGCCACTGGTTCTTTAACTTGTCTCTTTATCTGTAGCCTCAGATGATCTAGAAACTGTAAGAAACTCTCAGATGGGAGCTGGTTAATATTAACATAACTGACTTGAATATCACCTGTTGGTAACTGGTTAAAAATGTTTTCAGCTACATCACAAACTATCTGCAACGAACTTCGTTAATACTCTCACTTGATCAGCAGGATTAATCCAATTTCCCTCCCCATATAAATGTTCTAAAGTGATTTCATTGTTCTCTGTATCATATGCATTTTGATTACTTTGTTTGAGTTCAGCTAGGAGTTTTGTTAACGATTTTTTCCATAAGCTTTCCCAAAGATCATATTCAGAGGGAGTTAGCAGACACCGAAATAAATCTTTAATATCTGCATGAATTAAATCCTGTGATTTCAATGTAGTTCTTATTATTCCTCTCAAGACCTCGCTATCACGACCAAAATCATTCTTAATTTTACAAATATCCTTCATTACTTGGTAATTGAAAGGCTGATGTTGTAATTGCATTGCTCCTCTGCTGCTATTGTATACTACAGGAACCACTGTTAGCATAACTTCATCTTCTCCAGGGCTGGTATTCCCTGGGTTTCTCTGCCCCCTGCCCCCACGCCGGGCTCTGGGGGCCCTATTCCCTCCCCGGACCTGGGGAGAGGCCCAGCCCCACCCCTGCAGGAGCTGGGCAGGGGGCTGCCCCCCCCCACGCCGAGCCCTGGGGGGCCTGTTCCTTCCCCACACTAGTGGAGAGACCCAGCCCCACCCTCTCAGGAGCCGGACGGGGGCCCGCACCACCCCCCACGCCAGGCCCTGGGGATCCACCCCCCCCACGCCAGGCCCTGGGGGTCCACCCCCCCCACGCCAGGCTCCAGGGGCTCCATTCCCTCACCGGGCCTGTGGAGAGGCCCAGCCCCACCCCCGCAGGAGCTGGGAGAGGGCCCACACCCTGCCACTCCAGGCTCTGTAGACTCACACCACCCCCTCCGGGGGCAGGGCCAGGACACCCCTCCCCCTGCCCCTCTGCAGGAGCAAGGGGTGTAATTCTCTCTCCCCGCCCCTCCTCCCTACGGGACAGGGGGCGGAGGGATAGGGGATAGGATTACAGCCTCGGGGGGCAGGGTCATAGGGTGGGGCCAAGCAGGGTAGGGGGTGGAGCAGGGTGGAATGTCAGGGTGAACAAAGGGATTTTGATAAGGGTTAGGGGTGTGAACCGGTGGGTGGAAGGGATTATGGGTAGGAGAAAGGGGATACAATGGAGGATTCACCATGTGGCCAGGAAACTCGTGGCCGGTGCCATCTTGGCTTTCAGCCATGTGGGGATAGGAAGATACATTTTCTTTAACACTGGAAGGGTATAGGGAGGGAGCCTTGATGGCTTGTGAAGCAGGACTGGGTGGCTGAGAGAGACACACGGGACTAGAACTTGTTTGTCCCGGGTATCTCTTCCACTGTAGGAGCAGAGGTTTTGGGAGAAAAGTTAGGGAAGTTAGGTGGATACTGCGGTGCTTGTTTGTCTTTCGTTTTTATTTCTCTGTTAACCAATTCTTTTCGAATTAAAAGAAAAACCAGGAGGAATTTCAGAGCCGATTTGTCTCCTCCTTCTATTTTTAAGGTTAATAAATTTCCAATTTCATCCCAGGCAATTACTTAGTCTAATTGCAACAATTCGATCTGTTAACTTTGCTGAGTCAAATATGATACAAACTGTTTTAACTTATTTTTTTAAATTTTTACATTTGTGGTTTTTAAAAAATCCTGTATTTTTTGTATATGACTCCTTTCTTGTGTGGAAGGCTGGGATCCCATTCTGGAGGTCACAGCAGCTCTGCACACAATCTGTCTATTTTCCTTACCGCAGAAAACAAACTGGCACTGCAAGGGTTCAAGGGTTACAATTAAACTCACACTGGTACAGGCAGCAGGGAGAATTCTCTCTCTCCCCCCCCCCCGTCTCTGCCCACGGCTGGGGGAACCCCGCCACTCCTGGGATGGCTGCCGCTAGGAAGGGGTTACACGTAACACAGTTCCCCGGGGTCTGTTTCACTCACCAGCCCTCCCAGCCCAGTGTTGGAGTTAAATCTTACTTTGTTCTGTCGTTTCTGGTGGTGGAAAGATACCCGTTGCTCTGGAGTCGGTCCCCTGGTGCCAGACGATTTTCGACTCCTTTTTGGAAACTTTTTTTGCTGTATTTTAAAGGCATCCAAAGTCTCCAAAGAATGGCTCACCCTGGCTTTGATAAGCCTTTGAACGTGGGCTTGTTCAGCCCCAATGGCCGGGCGCCACTCTGTTGCAATCCTCCTCTCGGGGGGACCCCTCTGACCCACCCCCCGTGGTGAGAGCCCTGCTTGTCACAGAACACCGGCAGCGGAGGGGGTCCTGGAGTGGATACAACACGGACTCAAAGTATCTAGACACAGGAGGCTCAAACTTGCTGGAAATAATCCTGGGTTTATTGCATGTCATCCATCTGGGGCAAGAAAGAGACCGAAATGCCCTGGGTCTTATCTCTTATACTGGGGGGCAGGGGTGATCGGGGGATACAGGGAGGTCACAGCCAATAGGAAGGGGGAAGGGAAAGAATGTTCTCAGGTATGAACTAACATTGCACAAACCAGAGGTGAGTTTTACCCTTGGGAGATACCAAGATTTTTTAGATGCACTACAGGAAACTACTGTTAAAAGGTGTCAAAAAGGATTTGCTTAGAAATTAGAAAAGAGGAAGTGACAAGGAAATAGGGGGCAAGACCAGATTGGCCACTACAACTTGCCACCGAGAAGAATATAAAACACCTGCTATGAGCTGCAACCTCATAGGCAGAGTGGGTGGGGGTGTAAGCCATACTGGACCCCTATTATTCCTTCTTCTGTCACTTATCCTTTTCCCTTTTGGGATGCCAGCAAAGCCATGTTACGAATGCTATCGAAAGCTTTACATGGAAGGACACCGGGCTTCCTTTCTTATTACCCACACCAATATCAATAGTCACTGCTATAACCCATCCAGGTTAGGTATCTGTATACATAAGGGGAAAAATATTGGATCACAGAAAATCTAGGAACAAGTAGTAACAGACTGGAAAACAATTGCCCAAAAGGAGAAAAATGGATTTGCTTCACCGTTGCTGCCAGGGGAAAGAGCCAAGATTTGGTAAGAGAGCAAGTGGTAAGTAAAAAGATAAAGCCAACACAGCAACCTAGACCTGTATTAACCTCATGTCAGGACCTGTACGCAAAGCTCAAACAGCAATTAAATGGAGAAAATTTCTTCATGAAGTGAGAAATACTGCGGGTACAAAGTATAAAGTTGGTAATAAAACTTCTACATAGTGAGTTCCAGAGAAACCAACTGTATTAGACCCAAAGAAAAGTAAAAGAAAATAATTTTGTATATGATAATAGAACCAGATTCTTCCAATGTAATGGTACAGGGAAAAATCCTTACTCTGGAATCCCAGAAATAGCCAAATTTTGGGGAAATATAAATCAACAGAAAAATGACTATTGGAAAGCACCAGATGTATTATTTTGGATATGTGGGAAAAGGGCATACCCAAAGCTCCCTTCACAATGGAAAGGGAGTTGTACTCTGGAAAGGATTCAACCAGGATTTTCCCTTTTGCTAGGACCAGACAGAGATCAGTTGGGAGTGCTGGTTTATGAGGACCTAGAAAGAAATAAAAAGGAATAGTTTGAAGCACCTCAAAAATGGGGAGATGAGGAATGGTCCCTGAATGCATATTGGAAACATATGGGCCAGCTTCTTGGGCACAAGATGGAAGTTGGGGATATCAAACCCTAATTTTTGGATTATGGGACACTTATCTGTTGTAGGAATCATAACCAATGAATCACCTGGGGCTATGGAATTAATAGCCAGTCAGTGATGCAAAGCCAGAGCTGCAATATATCAGAATAAGCTGGCTTTGGTCTATTTATTGGCTAAAAGAAGGGGTGTTCTGTGAGAAAATTAATACATGAGATTGTTGTTTTCAATGACAATGAAAATGCCGTTCTAGATATCACCAAGAATATCAGAAAATAGCCCATGTGCCAGTCCAAAAATGAAAATCAGTGATGACCACTAACCGATGGGATAACGTATTGGGGACAGAGTAGTAGAAGAAGCTAAGTTTCTTCCCCTAAGTGCTACAGCTGGTTTAATATTTCTTCCTTGTTTAATCCCCGGTTTAATTTGGCTAATCACCAATATAGTTCAGGGCATAGCAAATGCCTACAGACCTGAAATTGGCTACATCTGGAACGGCACAAACAAAAAGAAATCATGGTATTAAGGAAATGAAATAATGTGGAAGATCTTTTGGAAAAAGCTAAATTGATTTGTGAAAAAAATAAACAAGTACTAGAAGTAAGAAAACAAGAATTATTGCTCAAGCCAAATGATTTATAAAAAAAAGAAGAGGAGAGATTGTTATAAATCTGTATTGTGATATTGGCTTTCACAAGTATTAGGATGAATAATATATGTTAAATAGTTTTTGGCTATGTATGTACTTTTTTTTCTTGCTAACAAGTTTTAAGCTTAAAGGAATTTTGTAGTACAAAGCAAGGAAACCCCAGAGGGCAAAGACAGTGGGGCCCAAGCTGTTATCAGCGAAAGACAATGGAGACCAGGCTGTTATCAGCAGCCAGGACCAGGCCACTGGCAGCGGAAGGATGTGAAGCCCAGCTGTCACCGGTGGCAGGAGGAAGGGGCCCAGACTGTTATCAACACTGACCACTTGCAAAGAAAGGAAATCCAATTCAAATAAAATGATGAGCAGCAAAAATAAAAACCTTACGAAGCATGCTCTGAAGAGGCAGGTTCAGGGCGTAACCATGCAAAATGCTTCTTAGAAAAGTTTGAATATGCATTAATCCCTCACAGCAGGAGGGAATAAAAAGGATGTTCCCAAGATACCAGGTGTGTTCCTGGCGACACGCCAGGGCACCCGGCCGTTTTAACCCTTTGCTTTATTTCCTTTGTCTCCTAATTGTCTTTTTGTTTATATTAATTTTTTTTTATAATTTATTAAGTGAATCTCGTTTTTCACACTGGCCATTTTTAAAAATTGTCAGTATTGTAAACTATTGAAAAAGTGAGATCAAGTCTGTGAATAACACTTTTTAACTCTAAGCCCAAGAGCTTCTGGCTCTCTTTGTTTCTGGCTTTGAAAAGTATTGGATCTCTAGTGTGGCTGGCCTGTGTGGCCTGGTGGGGAGCTGGGTTTGGCCTCCTGCAACTCCCTGGCGGGGGATGGAGCCTGCGGTACTTCCCCCTACCCCAGGCAGGGACTGGGCTCTGCTGCGGCCCTCCTGGGAAGCCTTCCAGGTCCCGAAAACAGTCCACTGCTTTTCCAGCACTGCCGAGCTGAAATCTGACACCATGAATACCTGGCTGCAGCTTCAGCCAGATTTTAACCCTTTCACTACTCTGATGAGACCTGCAGGTTTAATTCCTTTCCAGAAAGAGGAAAACGCTAGTAATCAACATGCAAAAAAACAACATAAAACATCAAAATCAGTGGAAGAATCAAGCCTCAAATGAGAAGAGAATGAGGAGATGTTTTAATAAGCTGAAATATTCTTTTGGTAAAGCCATGAAAATGAACAATAATGTTCTGAAAAACTTATTTAGTTCATGAAAGAGTATTTTGAGAAGAATGAAGTATTTCAAAGTGTAGATCTGAGCAAAGGTATCCATTGATGAAGCTAAGCACATGGTGGAGTAGTTGTGATCCCATGAGGTGCTGGAACAGAGAGAAAGAAGTGAGAGTTGATGAAGACCCTTGGCCCCCAGGGAGGAAAAGAGAAAATCTTTGGTCCCAGAGATGATCACAGAGACAGATGAAGAGAATCTTTGCCTTTGAATAACTCATCCTGAAAATAATGCCCCTTGAGTTTATGGCCCATGAACACACCTCAGAGTGGTGTGAAAATGGGAGGAGGGCACGATGGCAGAGAGTTTTCTTCCGGGCGGCTACTATCATGGGAATGAAAAGCCATGAGAAAACTGTTTTCTTGTAGAAAACTCTCCATGAAAAGACAAAAAGGAACTCCTTTCTCTACAAAGACTGATAAAAATACTATTGTATAGTTAGTACTGTTTTAACCACCAAGTTTTGCCTCTATGTTGTCAGTTAGACAAAGGAATGGTTAGGTAGTGGGGAAGAAGGGTTTCTAGAAATTTTATTCTGGTTTCTTATCCTTATAGCTCTATTAACAATCTTTCTTTATTCCTTTTAAGTTTTAAGCCTGTTTTGCCCTTCTCCTAATCCATATCTCACAGCAAGAAATTAGTAAGTTTTATAACTTTTTAATTATGTTTCTTATCTCTTTCTGATTCTGATTCTGCTGCTGTGCTTCTTTTGCACTTCTCCTCAATCCTGGGATCTCCCAGTCTCCTCTGAGCTGGGCTCTTTCTGGATACTCCCTCACGGGGAGTTCCACTTAGTTCTCTGGGTCAGGACAAAAACTAAAGCCTGTTAGAATTTTGTTTCTTGTATTTATTAGGATGTAATCACAAAACTTGGCAGGTCTCTCCAGACTTTCTGCACAAGTTTAATTTACTGCAGCTTGTCACATTTCAACTCTGATGCCTCAAAATGGCCCTGAACTATGCAGTTCTTTTATCTTTATACTTATTCTTATCCAATTAACAATAGACACATATATTATTTTTCTTAATGACCCAATGACCGAACACCTGTGTGCTGCACTGTGACATTTTCTATCCAATCATCTACTATTACCCAAAAACCTCTAGAAGAAGAACATGAAGAAGAAAGAAGGGAAAGAAACAACATTCTAAATCCTCTATCTTGCCTTCTGCTTTCTAAACTAGTTTAAACTAACTTTTTCACCCTGTGACTTAAAAAACTCTGTAATCTACACACTCACAATTTTAGCTTTTCTATCTAACTTGAGCAGTTGTTTTCATGTAACACTATGAAAACATGCCCATAAATTTCATGTTAGATGAAATTCAGTGTTCTTCTGGATCTCAGAGCCAGGTATCAGAGACAAGGGCACACACTGTTTCAGACTCCAACAGTTTTCTGGTGATTTTTAGCTAGTGCTTTAAACCCACCACAGGTTGTATTTAGGAATATGCATTTTCTAAAAACTTATGTTACTTAAGAAAGCTTATGTTTCTTCTTTGTTGTTTGGTGGAGACATTGCTATGATATTGTTGATGACATTGGTGGGAATTTGACGTCATTTATTTTGCTACTTTACTCTTAGGAATTAGATTTTTTGAGTAGGTCTTTTGACTGCTTTTTTTGATGGTCAAACTAGCTTTTAGGAGAATTTTGATGATTTTTTTTTTTTCTTAAAGACTTCTGCAGCCATATTTTTTTATACAGTGATGTCATCAATGTACTGCTGATGTTTTGGAGTCTTACTTTCTTTTAGTGTAGTCTGAATTAGTTCATGGCAGATGGTGGGACTCTGCTTCTACTTCTGGAGTAGTTGGTTTCAAGTGTACTGCATACCCCTCCAGGTGAAAGTAAACTGAGGCTTGAATTTTACTGCTAAAGGAATGGAGAAAAATGGGTTGGCAATGTTAATAGTCGCGTATCACTTGATTGCCTTGGATTCTAGTTTGTATTGGATTTTTAGCATGTCTGACACGGCAGTGCTTAACGGTGGAGTCACTTTATTTAAGGCACAATAGTTTACAGTCAATTTTTATTCTCTTTTAGATTTGCACACAGGCCAAATGGGGCTGTTGAAGGGTGAGTGGGTTGAAGGGTGAGTGGGTTTTGCTGACTACTACTTGTTTTTTTTAGTTCATGGATTATTTTGTGGATGGGGCTTACAGTATTTTAAGTTGTTCTATACTGCCAGCGGTGCACTGTTGATGTGGCAATTGGTACTAGTTGCTCTTTCCCCTTCAGAAGTTTTATTGCAGATAGGTTTTTTAATAGTCTAGGTAAGGTGTTCAATTGCTTGATGCCCTCTGTCTCTACAGCTGCTATCCCAAACGCCCACCTGAGCTTTTTTGGGTTTTTGAAATACTTGTTTCAGAGGAAGTCTATGCCCAAAATGCATAGGATTTTTTGGCTAGTTACAATAGGGTGTTTTTTTCACTTATTTCTCAGTTAGGCTCACATCAGCTTTTATTAAAGTTCTGTGATCTTCCTGTCACACCAGCAATAGAAACAGATTCTGTCCCCACATGTTTTGATGGGATTAATGTGCACTGCACACCAGTGTCAACCAAGGCCTCATATTTTTGTGTTTTTGATGTGCTAGGTTAACGGATTTACACAGTCTAAAAGACACGGTTTTCTTTAGTCTCTACCTGGCTAGAGGCAGGGACCCTCTAAGCTTGGTCATGTTTCTTTCCTTGTGCATCTGTCTTGGAGGTTTTTTTAAGAGGGTTGGACGTGGTGTCATCATCATCATACCTGGCAGTTTGGCTATGGGCTACTGGAGCAGCTTTTTTTTTTGGTGAAATCTCCTCTCTGAGTTTTGTTGTCTTTTAATTCATGTACCTGTTTTGCCAGAGTAGCAGTTGATTTTCCATCCCATCTCTTCATGTCTTCTCTACAGTCACGCAGGAAGAAACACAGCTTAGCTCATGGGGTGTACTTTATCTGGAGAACTTTGGCATTTGGTATTAGAACTTCTGTTCTGTATTGCTAAGATTTGGAGAAAGTTTTCTTTAATCTCTTCTTTGAGTCTTTTGTAATTTTTTTTTCTTTTAATTTCTGCAGACGTGTTTATATAGCTGTGATTTTTGTATGTGTGGGGCCATGCACAACATTTGTATATGCTCAGAGTTTTTTTGCTATATCAAGTATGGTGTCCTCCCTGTCATCCTGCTTTTTTATTGTTAAAGCAGAAGCGTATTCTTGTGGTCTGAGTCGTACAAGTTTTCACTACATCACGGATGTACATGGTACTAAGTCAGGATTTTTAGTGGTTAGGTTATTTAAGAAGACAATCTTTACTACTGTCATTTTTTTAAGCATTGAATTTTTTGTTTTATGTTTTTTTACTGGGTTTGCTGTATATAGACATTGTCTGCACACAGATATTTTTGTGCCATACTTCCCAGGACCCGTTCCTAGAGACTATAAGGGTTAGCCCCCCTCATCATTCCTTGGCTGATAACCGGATCATGCAACAGGGATTCCAAATGCCTCGCTTCAGTACCACCTAGAACTGTAGTTTCACTTGTGGCATCTCACTGTGGTGGGTTTTAGCTCTAGCTAAAATCACCGGGGTAATTATTTCTTGCTGTGAGATATGGATTAGGAGAAGGGCAAAACAGGCTTAAAACTTAAAAAGAATAAAGAAAGTTTATTAACAGAACTATAAGAATAAGAAACCAGAATAAAACCTCCAGAAATTTTTTCTCCCCCCACCCAACCTTTCTTTTCCCAACTGACAACACAGAGACAAAACTTGGGATGTTAAAGCAGTGCCAACTATACAGTAGTCTTTTCATCAGTCTATGTAGGGAGAGGAGTTTTCTCTTGTTATGCCATGGAGAGTTCTCCACAAGAAACAGTTTTCTCATGGTTTTTCATTTCTACTAATGGCAGTTGCCCGGTCACAAACTCTGCCATCATGCTCTCCTCCCATTTTCATACCACTCAGAGGTATGTTCATGGGCAATGAACTCAAGGGGTATTATTTAAAGGATGAGTTATTCAAAGGCAAAGATTCTCTTAATCTGTCTTTGTGATCCTTTCTGGGAACAGAGGTTTTCTTCTTCTCTCCCTGGGGGCCAAGGGTCTTCATCAGCTCTCACCTCTTTCTGTTCCAGCATCTCATGGGATCACAACTACTCCACCATGTGCTTAGCTTCATCAATGGATACCTTTGTTCAGATCTACAGCTTGAATACTTAATTCCCCCAATAGTCTCTCATGAATTAAAGTTTTTCAGAACATTATTGTCCATTTCCATGGCTTTACCAAAAGAATATTTCAACTTATCTGAACATCTCCTCATTCTCCTGCCATCTGAGGCTTGACTCCTTCTTTTACTGACCTTGATGTTTCATATTGTCTTTCTATGTGTTGATCGCTCCTGTCTTTTTCTCTCTTTGGAGAGAGGATCAAGTCTACAGGTCTCATGTGTGTAGTGAAAGGGTTAAATCTGGCCCAAGCAGCGGCAGGCAGTTATGGTGTCGGATTTCAGGTGTCACTGGTGCCTCTTCCAGCTCAGCAGCTGCTGGGAGAGAGTGGATGGACAGTCCTTAGCCTGGAGCCGTCTGTGCGGCCGGAGGGAGGGAGAGAGCTGTCGGCGAGTGCCGGGGGGGGGGGGGGGGGGGGGGGGGGGGGACGACGACGCCCTGGGAAGGGCTTAGGCCACCCCTCCGGAAGGGGACCCAGAGGGCTTCCCGGGAGAAGCTAGTGCCGCAGCACAGCCTGGCCCAGCCTGGGGGGTACCTTGCAGTTTCCATCCCCTGCCCAGGAGCTACTGGAGTCTGGCCCAGCACTCCCCCCCGCTCCATCCCCCAGGCTTCACAGGCTGTGGGGGACCAGGCCAGCCGCACCAGAGTTCTGCTACCTTTCAAGGCCAGAAAGAACGAGAAAGAAGTTCCTGGGCTTGGGTTTTTAAAAGTTGGTATTCAGAAAGGTGATCTTACTTTTCAGTGGTGCAAAATGCTGTCACTTCTCAGAACTGGACTGCTATTGGCCTGATACCAAGCAGAGAAGAAATTCCCAGCAGCCTCTCTGAAAGAAATAACTTCTGTGAGTGTTTCCCACTTTTTTCCCTAAATGCCAAACTACCACACCCACAGATGGAATAACTAACTAATTATAAATTTATTAGGCTGTTGAGTGTAATTACTTAGGCCACAAAGGTCTTTCAGGGAAAAGGATTTACTAGCACTTTCTGATTTTGTGTCAGTTGCTGGCTTTGAGGGTCCATCCCCTGCATCACTATTATTATTATTATCTACTGGCTGATTGGTTTTGGTTTTGAATTTCATGCCTCTCATGGTAGGAGTTGTTGGAGTCTGGAATACAGAGTGTGTGCCCTTGTTTCTGATACTTAGTTATAAGATCCAGAAAAACACTGAATTTCATATAATATGAAATTCATGAGCATGTTTTCATGGTGATACATGAAAACAAATGTTAAAATTAGATGGAAAAAGCTAAAAGTGTGTGTAGATTAGAGAGTTTTCTTAAATCACTGGGTGGAAAAGGTTAGTTTAGAGAACAGGAGACAAGACAGAAGATTTAGAGTGTTGTCTCTTGTCCCTTCTTCTTTCTTCTTCATGTTCTTCTCCTAGAGGTTTTTGGGTAATAGTAAGTGATTAGACAGAAAATGCTGCAAGGCAGCAGGATCATTAGGTCATTAAGAAAAATAATATACGTGTCTATTTTTAATTGGGTAAAAATAAGTATAAAGATAAAAGAACTGTGTATTTCGGGGCCATTTTGTGCATCAGACATGAAGTACACCACAAAGCCTTGTTTGTACCATCAGAAGAAAGAAATGTACCAGATTGCAAAGATTAACCTTGTGTAGCCAGCCTGGAGAGACCTGTTAAGTTTTGTGATAACCTTCTAATAAACACGAAAAACAAGATTCTAATGAGCTCGGGAGTTTTCTTCAAATCATAAGAACTGAAATAAGCAGGGCTCCCCACGAGGGAGGATCCCAAAAGAATTCAGTCCAAAGGAGGCTGAGAAATCCAGGGAGAGGCAGAAAAATACAGAAGAGATGCAGCAGAAACAGAGAAACAGAAAAAAAGAGATAGTAAAGAAAAGTTACAGGTGTAACAACCATTGTTTTAGGCTCACTGTCTGGTTTAGCTGCTGGCTTGGCTGCAGCCTGAGTGACTGGGGTAGCTGCTGATTTATCTCCCTGCCCTACAGTATCTAGCAGTGTGCTATAAGCATGTGCCAGGGCCCAGCTTATTGCAATGATCTTTTTCTCCTTAGAATTATCATGGCAAGTTTCTTCCACATATTTTTCCACTTCGTCTGGGTTATGAATTTGTTCACGGGAAAATTCCAAGGTTAGGGAATCAGAAAATTTTTTCAGGGTCCAGCCCATTCTCTCACATTCTCCAAAGCACTCAGGATTTTCCACACCTGGGTCTACTCCTGGATCAGGGGTCTCAGCAGTTTTTCTGGATATCTTAGCCCTCACTCTAGAGAAGTTGCAGACCATATAGAGGAAGCTTACTAGCTGAAATACTAGGAAAGTGCTGTCTTTAAGACTTAGGGGAAACCGAACATTTTTAAAAAAGGACGTAACAGATTCAAAGGAGAAGAACGAAAGGAAAGGCTGAAAAACTTCATCCCCAGCTCTTCTTCTAACAAACTGGGTGCAATTACTGATAAACTCCCAAAACATGCTACTGGAACTGGGAGGCAGGGTCGGACGAAGAAAACATTATCTAAACACACTTGGCACAAACTCTAGTATTTTTATGAACTTCTTATAAATCATTATCACTGAGCCCAGCACAATAGCTATTTTAATCCTTGCCCCTCTACTGTAAAAGCTATGTGTTAGGGACAGTACTGGAGCTATCGCCAGAAAAGAAAATAAACCTAGGGACCACAAAGGTATTAAAACATAAAAAAATCTAGGGACTAGAACTACATGAAGGCGTCCACCCCGAGAGACATTATGCATTTAAACAACATGGTTACTTCTTGCAGCTGGGTCTAGGGGACTGTCCAACCCCCAGCTTGTGCCGGCAACAAGCCCAAATAGGTGTCCCTGGAAGGAAACCACTGTCCATGGGTTTCCATGCAGTTTCCAGCCAGGGGTAACCCTTACGAGCATGGGCAGAGGCTTGAGTGATCAGCTCTTTTAGAAAGTGATTTCTGCTCTTGCAGTGATTAGCTCAGATCAGCTTAGCCAGCTCCGTTCAAGGGTTACCCCAGCCGCATGTAGACAAGAGATGGGAAGACCATGTGGCATTGCGCAGGGTCCTTCATTGGCAGGCTTCAGCAAAGAGAACCAGTGATGATCTAACCCCAAACTGGGAAAAAGCTGGGATTTTTATAGGAAAAGGAAGAATTGGGAAGGGGACCAATGGTCAAAGACTGGGATAAGATGACCAATAGTAAACAGGGAGATAACATGGGGTCTCGAAGCAGGAAGGGGTCCACAGCTTAGTCATCATAATTTGGTAGTTCTGTCTTATCCTAGGGGGTAGATCTCCAGGGAGGAAGCCTGTCAGAGGACTGGGCTTCCTCCACAACTCCTCTCTCTGGATTTAGTAAAAAGGTATCTCCTATAGCTCTTTTGAAACAATGGAAAAGGTATGAGAACATAGCTAATACAATAATAATCACAATAAAAATCTACAAAATTCCCCTAAATAAGATGACACCCATCCAATTATTCCCCATTGACCAAGAAGGTAATTTTCATTTTTGAACAGGGATGGGGCTTCTGATAGGGAATATAAGCAAAATTTGTTATCTTTATGGTGGGGGGGGGTTGTTTTATGGTTTTCTCCCTTGTCCCTTTTCTCCGTTCTTTTCCCCCATTTTTCTATTTACTAAAAGCTGAGGATGGGGGAGGTAGGTATAGAGTTTAGGGAGATTCTGTCAAGGGTTGAGGGAGTGGGACATGAGGGTTTTTAGGGGAAAAGGGGTAACAACATAAAAACTAGGGAGCAATTTGTGACCAGACTGCCTCTGGCCTATGGCTTGACTGACTGTCCTGGTTTAGGGCAAATTTAGGAGAAAACCTCCAGTGGGGCTTCCCCCCCCCAGGAAGCAAACTCACGTGGCTCTTTTCCCCCACCCCCCAACCGGTTCGGGAAAAGATTTCTCTGAGACAAGTGGAAAAAACCTGTTTATTTCACAGGCACAGCACCACCCAGCACAAAAATGAATGATATCAAATTACAAAACCTCTCGCCGTTCAGAAGAGATGACAAACTTCCGAGGGTCTCTTTCCTGTGGGTGTTTGCTCTGTTATCAGTCCCTCTGGCGCTGGAAAATGCTGCTGCCCAGGCTGGGCTCCCGGTAGTCCACGGGTGCAAGCTCCCAGTGCTCCCCCGAGTCCCCAGTCCAAAGCAGGTTCGATTTGTTTTAGAAAAAGGGAAAGAAAACAGTCCAGGAAGACCTCTCTGCTCCGGCTAGTTGGAAAGCCAAGGCGATCTGTGTCTTGTTGTCTGTCTGTGCTGTAGTCAAAACTCCTGATGTGGGGGGAGCAAGTACAGTCTCTGATAACAGACTCGGTGCTTCTTTTCCACTCACTTTTAGTCTCAGATGGAATTTTAAGAATATAAAACCTGTCTCTGGGTTAGGTGGACGAATGGGGATACAATTTAACATCATAATCAACTCAGGACATTCCACCCCTTATCCTCATATCGTCGACTTACTGCCAGAACTAACATTCTAACTCTGCACACCTTTACATACATAAAAACTTCCCCTCCGTTCCACCCAAAAAATACAAGTAATATATCTATCATGCCCCTGTCACGCCTCACACCAAGCTACTGAATCCAGACCCCCACGCTGGAGAGCTGCAGGATTTCCCACTCTCTCATTTTACTCACTTAAAACACCATCTTTCACTTGCTTATACCTTTAACACTTGCACATTTCCTTCTATTTCATGTATGCATGGTTTAATGTACAGACAATGGCAGTAACCTTTTACCCAATGATCAGGTCTCCCTGAGGTACACATCGTGTTGTTCCATCTTTCTGCATTATCCACCATGTACAACCTGGTCCTTGAGCAAAGACAACCCCACGAATGGGTTTGTCTGTGCTCGAGGTAGAATTGACCCAAACTGTCTTCTCTAGCAGACCTCTGACATGTACCACTGGGACTTTGTCTCCGTCTACTACATGTAAAGACTCAGACTGGGCAGGACCTGCTCGGTTGGTGGAACCTCTGGTGTTGACTAACCAGATGGCCTTTGCTAGATGTTGCTCTCAGTTTTTAGAAGATCCTCCACCCAGTGCCTTTAAGGTGATTTTTAATAGTCCATTGTACCTCTCCACTTTCCCAGCAGCAGGTGCATGGTAGGGGATATGGTACACCCACTCAATGCCATGTTCCTTAGCTCAGCTGTTTATGAGGCTGTTCTTGAAATGAGTCCCATTGTCTGACTTAATCCTCTCAGGGGTGCCATGCCTCCAAAGGACTTGCTTTTCAAGTCCTAGGATGGTGTTACGGGCAGTGGCATGAGGCACAGGGTAGGTTTCCAACCATCCTGTGGTGGCTTTTACCATCGTGAGCACATAGCGCTTTCTTTGGCGGGTTTGGGGCAGTGTGATGTAGTCAATCTGCCAGGCCTCCCCATACTTGTATCTGGACCACCGCCCACCGTACCAGAGGGGCTTCAACCGCTTGGCCTGTTTGATCGCAGCACATGTCTCACAGTCATGGATAACCTGAGAAATGCTGTCCATGGTTAAATTTACCCCTCGGTCTCGTGCCCACTTATAGGTGGCATCTCTACCCTGATGACCTGAGGCATCATGAGCCCATCGGGCTAGGAACAACTCTCCCTTATGTTCCTAATCTAAATCTATTTTTGACACTTGTATCTTTGCAGCCTGATCTACTTGCTTATTATTTTGGTGTTCCTCATTAGCTCTACTCTTGGGGACATGGGCATCTACGTGGCGGACTTTCACTGGTAGTCTCCCTACTCTGGTAGCAATATCTTTCCACTCTTTAGCAGCCCAAATTGGTTTTCCTCTATGCTGCCAATTAGCCTCTTTCTACCTCTCCAGCCATCCCCACAGAGCATTGGCCACTATTCATGAATCAGTGTAGAGGTACAGCTTTGGCCACCTCTCTCTTTCAGCAATGTCCAGGGCCAGTTGGACAGCTTTGAGTTCAGCAAGTTGACTTGATCCACCTTCTCTTTCAGTGGCCTCTGCGACCTGTCGTGTGGGGCTCTATACGGCTGCTTTCCACTTCCGGTTCATCCCTACGATGCGACAGGAACCATCAGTGAAAAGAGCGTAGCGTGTTTCTTCTGCTGGAAGCTGGTTATATGGTGAAGCTTCTTCAGCCCTTGTCACTTTCTCTTGTTCTTCATCTGTGAGACTAAAATTTTCACCTTCAGGCCAGTTTGTAATTATTTCCAAAATCTCAGGGCGGTTCAGTTTACTAATACGGGCGAGCTGCGTGATAAGAGCAATCCACTTGCTCCATGTGGCACTGGTTGCATGATGGGTGGAAGGAACTTTTCCCTTGAACATCCATCTTAGCACCGGTAGTCGGGGTGCCAGGAGGAGTTGTGCTTCAGTGCCAATCACTTCTGAGGCAGCTTGGACTCTTTCATAGGCTGCCAAAATTTCTTTTTCTGTTGGGGTGTAATGGGCTTCGGACCCCCTATAGCTTCTACTCCAAAATCCTAATGGTCGACCTCGAGTCTCACCAGACACCTTCTGCCAGAGGCTCCAGGACAGACCATGGCTCCCGGCTGCAGAGTAGAGCACGTTCTTCACATCTGGTCCTGTTCTGACTGGGCCAAGGGCTACTGCATGGGCGGTCTCCTGCTTGATTTGAGCAAAGGCTTGTTGCTGCTCAGGGCCCCAATGGAAATTATTCTTCTTCCGAGTGACTAGGTAAAGAGGGCTCACAATCTGACTGTATTCAGGAATATGCATTCTCCAGAACTCTATGGCACCTAAGAAAGCTTGTGTTTCCTTCTTATTAGTTGGTGGAGACATTGCTGTGATTTTGTTGATGACATCAGTAGGAATCTGACGCTGTCCATCTTGCCACTTTATTCCCAGGAACTGAATCTCACGAGCTGGTCCCTTAACTTTGCTCTTCTTGATGGCAAAACCAGCTTTCAGGAGGATCTGGATGATTTTTTCTCCTTTCTCAAACACTTCTGCTGCTGTGTTCTCCCAGACAATGATGCCATCTATGTACTGTAGATGTTCTGGAGCCTCACCCTTTTCCAGGGCAGCCTGGATCAGTCCATGGCAGATGGTGGGGCTGTGCTTCCACCCCTGGGGCAGTCGGTTCCAGGTGTACTGCACTCCCCTCCACGTGAAAGCAAACTGAGGCCTGCATTCTGCTGCCAGGGGAATGGAGAAAAATGCATTAGCAATGTCGATAGTGGCATATCACTTTGCTGCTTTGGACTCCAGCTCGTACTGGAGCTCCAGCATGTCTGGCACGGCAGCGCTCAGCGGTGGAGTCACTTCATTCAATGCACGATAGTCCACAGTCAATCTCCATTCTCCTTCAGATTTACGCACAGGCCAGATGGGGCTGTTGAAGGGTGAGTGGGTTTTGCTGACCACCCCTTGGCTCTCCAGCTCTCGGATCATCTTGTGGATGGGGATCACAGCATCTTGAGTTGTTCTATATTGTCGGCGGTGTACTGTCGAGGTGGCAATTGGTACTTGCTCTTCTTTCACCTTCAGAAGTCCTACTGTAGATGGCTTCTCGGACAGTCCAGGCAAGGTGTTCAGTTGCTGGACACTCTCTGTCTCTACAGCTGCTATTCTAAATGCTCACTTGAATCCTTTTGGGTCTTTGAAATACCCACTTCGGATGTAGTCTATGCCCAAAATGCATGGGGCCTCTGGGCCTGTCACAATAGGGTGTTTCTTCTATTCCTTTCCAGTCAGGCTCACATCTGCTTCCACCAAGGTAAAATCCTGTGATCCCCCTGTCACGCTAGCAATAGAAACAGATTCTGCCCCTACATGTCTTGATGGGATTATTGTGTACTGTGTACCTGTGTCAACCAAGGCCTCACATCGTTGTGGTTCTGATGTGCCAGGCCAACGAATCCACACAGTCCAAAAAACACGATTTTCCCTAGCCTCTACTTGGCTAGAGGCAGGGCCCCTCTAAGCCTGATTATCTTTCTTTCCTTTGGTATATGTCTTGGATGTTCCTTTAAGGGGATCGGACATGTCATCATCATCATACCTGGCAGTTTGGCTACGAGCAACTGGAGCTGCTTCCTTTTTGGTGGAACTTCCTTTGTGACTCTTCTCCTCCTTCAATTCATGCACCCGTTGTGCCAGAGCTGCAGTAGATTTCCTATCCCATTTCCTCATGTTTTCTTTGCAATTACGCAGGTAGAACTACAGCTCAGCTCGTGGGGTATACCTTTTCTCCCGATCTGGGGAACGCCTGCGTTGAGTGCCAGGACTTCTGATCTGTACTGCTGAGATTTGGAGAAGGTCTTCTTTAATCTCATCTCTAAGTTTTTTGTGATTCTCCTCTATCTTATCTTCTAATTTCAGCAGACGTGTTTCTATAGCTGCGATTTTTGCATGTGTGGGCCCATGCACGGCATCTGCGTATGCTCGAAGCTTCTTCGCCATATCCAGCACGGTCTCCTCCCTTTCATCCCGTTTCATCATTGCTAAAGCAGATGCATATTCTTGCCGCCCAAGTTGTACCAATTTTCGCCACATCACGGATGTACATGGCACCAAGTCAGGATTCTTAGTTGGTATGTCATCTGAAAAAACAATCTCTGCCACTGCCATTTCTCTCAGGCGTTGGATCCCTTGTTCGATGGTTTTCTACTGTGTTTGTTGCATGTAGAGGTCATCTACACACAGATATCTTTGGGCTACACTTTCAAGGACCCGTGCCCAGACACTGTGAGGGTTAGCCCCCCTCATCATCTCCTGGTCAATAACTGGATCATGTGACAGGGATCCCAGATGCCTCGCTTCAGTGCTATCCAGAACTGTAGCTTCACCTGCGGCGTCCCACAGACGGACTAACCAACTAATTATAGATTCATCTGGTCGTCGAGTGTAGTCCTTCCTCAGGCCACGAAGATCTTTCAGGGAAAAGGACTCAATATTAGCTTCTGATCTTGTTCCAGTTGCTTTGACTCTTGGTTTTGTGTCAGCAGGCGTTGAGGGTCCTTCTCCTGCATCCTCATCATCATCATCCACTGGTTGATTGGTTTTGTTTGTGCACTTTCCACTTCTTGTGCTAGTAGCAACAGCCATTGGTTGAGGCTTGCTGTCTGGTTTAGCTACCAGCTTTGTAACTGGGAGGTTGGCTGCAGCCTGAGTAATTGGGGTAGCTGTTGATTTATCTCCCTGTCTCCTTCCTCCTGTTTGCTGCCTTACAGTATCCAGCAATGCACGGTACGCATATGCCAGGGCCCAGCTTACTGCAATGATCTTTTTTTCTTTGGAATTAACCTGACACTTCTCTTTCAGGTATTTCCCCATCTCTGCTGGATTCAGAATTTGTTCATGTGGGAAGTCCCAAACTACAGGGTCAGAGAATTCTTTCAGGATTTGGCCCATATCCTCCCATTCTCCACCCCACTCAGGATTTTCCATGCTCGGTTCAGGGGTCTCATCAGTCCCCCTAGAAATCTCAGCCCTCATTCTAGAGAGGCTGAAGACTGTATAGAGGAAACTTACCAGATTAAATGCCAGGAAGATGGTCTCTTTAACATTCAGGGGAAACTGAACACTTGCCAATAGTGATGTAACCAATTCAGAGAAGAAGAAGGAAAGGAAAGGTTGAAAAGCCTCGTTCCCTGCTCCTCCTCTAACAATCTGGGTGCATAATCATACCCATGAATCCTTTATATTTGGAACAGACTCCAGCACCTGAATAACCTTCTTAGAAATCATAATCACTAGGCCCAGCCCAATAGCTATTCTAATCCGTGCCCCTCTACTGTAAAAGCGATGTGTTAGGGACAACACCGGGGCGAGTTGTGGATAAGAAAATAAACCAAGGGACCATAAAGGTATTAAAACCTCAAAAAAGCCTAGCGACCAGAAACACATGAAGGCCTGCACCCCAAAAGACATTATTAATTCAAGCAGCATGGCTGGATGGCTAGGGACTGCTTTATCTTATCCCAATACAAAGTAATTGCCACTTCAATACAATCAGTACAGGGTTTTTCCACTCTCTCGTGCCACGCGTTGGGCGCCAATGAATGTATTTGTCCTGGTTTAGGGCAAATTTAGGAGAAAACCTCCAGTGGGGCTTCCCTCCCCTAGGAAGCAAACTCACGTGGCTCTTTTCCCCCACCCCCCAACCGGTTCGGGAAAAGATTTCTCTGAGACAAGTGGAAAAAACCTGTTTATTTCACAGGCACAGCACCACCCAGCACAAAAATGAATGATATCAAATTACAAAACCTCTCGCCGTTCAGAAGAGATGACAAACTTCCGAGGGTCTCTTTCCTGTGGGTGTTTGCTCTGTTATCAGTCTCTCTGGCGCTGGAAAATGCCGCTGCCCAGGCTGGGCTCCCGGTAGTCCACGGGTGCAAGCTCCCGGTGCTCCCCCGAGTCCCCAGTCCAAAGCAGGTTCGATTTGTTTTAGAAAAAGGGAAAGAAAACAGTCCAGGAAGACCTCTCTGCTCCAGCTAGTTGGAAAGCCAAGGCGATCTGTGTCTTGTTGTCTGTCTGTGCTGTAGTCAAAACTCCTGATGTGGGGGGAGCAAGTACAGTCTCTGATAACAGACTCGGTGCTTCTTTTCCACTCACTTTTAGTCTCAGATGGAATTTTAAGAATATAAAACCTGTCTCTGGGTTAGGTGGACGAATGGGGATACAATTTAACATCATAATCAACCCAGGACACTGACGCAGCAGCATCTTGCTCAGTTCTCTGTTTTGTCTGCTGTCGGGTAATGGAAAACCACTCAGACTATTCACTGAGTCCTCATAGAGGTATAGCGAACTTCATTTATTTCTATATTTAGCACACTTTTATAGGGTCCCACAGGGTTAGTGTGGCTTAACAAGCTACTACTGGTTAATATATGTTGTTTAGCATTCTTTTCCTTATACACAATGCCATTGTTTTTCTTTATTCTTGCTGTTCCAGGAGAGCTTCAAGGACACTGCCCTTAGAATTGTCACCTGGATTGAAAGCTGGGTTGTGCAGACAGGCTTTTACTAAAATGTCATGCTTTTGCTCTGCTAAAGTGTTTTACTACAATTCCCCTTTATTCTTTTTGCACAACCCAGGCTTTGGATGCTATTTGTTTCAGACTTTTACAGATACAGGATAACATACAGCTTACAATAACTATTTCTATTAATACTATAACAAGAATTCATCTCCTAGTACAAGAGATTTTAACTACTCAGTAATGTCTCAATTGGTTAACCAACTTCTAATGGGGTCATCAACTTCTTTCAGGGCGTGTAACCTGTTTTGCAGCTGTTTTAGTTGTTCATGGATAGAGACTGAGTGGTTAGAAAGTGTGGGTGCTAACTCTGAAAAAGAGGGCATGGTGCTGGTGGAAATTGCAGGCCACACAGCTTTCTCAGTCTTGCCTGAGAAAGTAACCTGGGAAATCATGGGGAGGAATTAAAACAATCCTCAGAGACAGAAAACAGCCTTGCAGGTGATGTTTGTCTGTTCCTTGTTTTCTTTCAAGAGAAGGTCGAGGGGTGGTGTGCCCCACTGACCAATGATGGTGATGTGTTAGTTTATTAGCCAATAAGAGTTTCTTTTCTGTACTTTTCACGTATCGGTCTATAAAAAAGATCTGAAGCAATAAACTGAGAGAAATTCTCCTGATTGGCTCCCAAGAGAGTCTGTGTCGCTCTTTTCGCCGTTCCTAATAGAGCGACATCTGGTGACCGCCGACGTGATGTGCATCTAGTGACCCCCGAGGTTTGGTGCAACCAGTGGACAACGAACCAGCCACTTCCCCCACAGAGGGGTAAGTGAGAATCTTCCGGGCTCTGCTGGAGGGAGCTGGTTTTTAGACCAACGGGATAGTGGAGCCCTGCCAGTGAGCGGGCTTGGAACGGCTTATCTTGACGAAGCTAGAGCTTAAAGTCCTGGGTTAAGCCACTGCATCTGCATCATTGCATTCGCTGGCCGTCAAGATAGACGGTTCTCACAATGAAGAATCGCATTTCAACTAATGAACAGCTTGTCTTCTCTGCGTGGCAAGACGCCTTGCCGCTCATGGGACTCAGTATTTCTGTAGAAGCTATGCGCGCTTTGTTCCAGTGAGTAAAAGCGCAAGGTTTTACTGTGACTCTTGATAATGCCTTTAACCTCGAGATTTGGCTGTCAGTGGGAGACCGCCTATGGTCTGAGTTAGCTGCAGGAGATACCAGCGTGTGCAGCTTGGCAGCCACCTGGGGCACGCTCTTTAAAGCGCTGGAGCGGTGCCAGTCTGGGGACAGTGATGCCAGTATGGAAGATTCGGATGCCAGGGGTGCCTCTTTTGTACACCATGAGAGACTGGGGGGTGATACCGAGAACCCGTCACCCGTGGAGTTGAGCGCACAAACTTCGCCAACAGAGAGGCGGCAGGGGAATGGAGACCGCCTGTCCCCGCCTGCACCTCTGTCTGCGGCGCCTTCTCCGGCGCCGCAAGCACTGCCGCAAGCGGCCGTGGGGGGGTCTTCACTGTCGATAGTGCTCTTCAGCCCCCCCGCGACCTCTGCGTTCCTTTCTCCTGTGCCGCAAGGGACAGCACAGACGCCCCTGCTGCAGCCTGCCGGCGCGGCGGGGGGAGCGGCCCCTCCACATCCATCTGCGGGACCCGCCGGCGCGGCAGGGGGAGATCAGCTTTCAGCCCCCCTGCATCCAGCCGCGGAACCCGCGCATGCGCGAACCTCGCCGGGGCACCCATCTCGGCAACCCTCATCAGGGGTGTCCCCTCTGGCCTCCGCACCGCCTCTGCACAGTCCCCTGACAGCAGCGACACCGCCCACCACGGCAGAGGCAGGCGTAGACTCTCCCCTCTGTGCCCAGCCCGGTGCAGGGGGGCAAACAGGTCCACAAGCAAAGCTGCTGCCCGGACCAGCTACTGTAACTTTGTTGCCAGGGCAACCACCGCTAGAAACAGCAGCTGAACAAAAACTTCAGCGATCAGCAACACCAACAACTTTACAACAGAGTCAGCTTTACGCCGAACATGCAAACTTCAAAGCACTCAGCAACACAGCTGCAAAACCCGACGAACAACAACAGCAGCCTGAACCTGATGAAGCAACCATCTCCACACTGCAGATAGCTTCCCTGTTTACTTCACTGATTGCAGAGTGTCGGGAAGCTTTTGACCACAGCCATGTGAACTCTACAAGTCCCTCAATCATATATGAGGGGAAAATCCAATGGTAAAAAAAAAAGAAAAAAAAAAGGGGGGGATCAAAGCATTTTAAATTGCATTGTTAACTGATCTGTAAAAAGTTTATAGATTTTGCATAGTAGATTGAGTAGTCTGGGTTTGGATCTGAGTGTTCTTGAGTTTTGTCACTTTGGTATTCTTTAAAACTTCCCTGTCGACAAGGTAGACTGTCAGTTTTGAGCAGACTAACGATGTTTTATGTGCTGTGTGTGTTAGTTCACTGAACTAGCATTAGAGTCAACCATCAAGTCCTTGCAAAGAAAACAATCCTTAAACATCAAGAACATAGGCCAGAAAATCATTCTAAATCAGTGTCCATTCAAACACTGCTTTTTTATTTTAAAACAAAAATAGGGAATTGTGGGTGCTAACTCTGAAACAGAGGGCATGGTGCCGGTGGAAATTGCAGGCTGCACAGCTTTCTCAGTCTTGCCTGACAAAGTGGCCTGGGAAATCATGGGGAGGTCTTGAAAGACTGCCAGCTATTCACCAGTCTTCACAGAAGTAATCATGAACGCTGTTTATTTCTATAATTAACACAACTTTTATTGGGTTCTACAGGGTCCGCGGGCAGAGCAAGCAACTATTGGCTAGTACACACAAGTTTACATTCTTATCCTTGTACACAAGAATATTGTTTTGCTTTACTCTCTCTTCTGCAGGCAAGTTTCAAGGATTTTAGCCCTTAATATTACTACTTATTCCAGAGGCTGGTTTGTGCAGACAGGCCTTTACTAATATATCATGCCCCCCATCTGCTAAAAAACTCTCTATAATTCCCCCTTTCTCTTTTTGCACAAACCAGGCTTTGGATGCGGCTTGTACTACACTTTTACGAACACAAGATAACATACAACTTACAAGCATTATCACCATTAACCCTATAAATAGCATCCGTTCTCCCTCCAGCGCAAGAGACTTCAACCACCCAGTGATACCCCAGCTGGCGAACCAACTCTCAATGGGGTCACTATCTTCCTTCAGGGCATGTAACCCATCCTGTAGCTGGCGTAGTTGCTTATGGATGGAAACTGAATGATCAGTAAGATCCAAGCAGCACATGCCTTCAAATTCCTCACAACCGTGTCCTTGCACTAAGAGCAAAAAATCAATTGCAGCTCGATTTTGTAATACTGCATGACGTACACTGCTTACATCGGCTAAAAGTTCACTTAACATTGTGAATGTTAAGTTTAATTCTTTTCTAGTCCAACAAGCGAGCCTTTTTAGAGTGGCTAGACTTTTAGAGGCGGCTGCTCCTGGAATGAAGAAGGAGGTTGCCCATATTATACCGCGATTCCAAAAGTCTGGGTTTCTAACATCATTACACTGTAACTCGTTTAGGCTTCGCTTGGACCATCTATTGGTTTTCATTTTGTTAGCCACATTTAGCAATTGATGTAAGCTTGGGTGGAACAAAGTAAGTTTCCCAAGATAACATGGCCCTCCATGTGGACTAGCAGGAATTCCATTCCATGCCCTGTCCCCACAGATTAAGAAGATGGAACTAGGTAATCGCTTTGGTAATCGTCCTGTGAGATTGCACTGTGAGTAAAAGGCTTTACTCTCTGTGGCAGTACTGAGATCAACTATAGGGTTGACTGTAGCCCAGCGCTGTGTTACTTTGTCAGGATGATTTTTCGTCAAGGGCTCAAACATCATCCATCCACCTGAGGTATTGGTGGAACCTAGCAGATCTAACTCTTCTGGGGGCTCCATGGTAACATTAAGAACCTCAATAATTTTCGCTTGCCAGCAGGCTTCAAGCTGTCTAGATGTGAAGCCAATGGTGCGATCGCACTCTTGCAACATTGCAAATCGATTCAGTCGAGTCTCATTGCTAACTAAACCTTTAAATGCTGGAGGATCCCATTCAGGGACTCCTATGAGACAGGTGCGAAAAGGATCTCCAGGTGTGGCTAGGCTCAAACACATTGATTTTTGGCCGGTCAGGTGTGCTAAGGTGACCCATATGTTCTGTTGCTTTTGGATACTAGTCAGCAGACAGCTGGTTGGAGTTACACACAGCACAATTACCATAAGCAGTTTGTCCCATGCAAATGGCATCATGTTTGCAAGCTCACGGCTAAAACTTCAATCGTTAAATGAACCTTCAAAGATGCTTACACTAGCTCTTGAAGGGGGAATACTTATACCTAATACTAATATAATAATCTCTACACACACTAAACTCCTTATCTTAACTATTTATCTACTTTTAACACACGTGCTCTGGTATATATGTAGTCTAAGCATGAAAGCAATTTGCAAAAAGGGTAAACACACAACTACAATTTGTTTCGTGCACAATTAGTTAGTCTCTGCACTCTTCTCAGATCTTCACAGGAATTTCTCACAGACTATGACTTAACACAATTCAGTCCTGAAACATTTGTTGTTCTCGTGGTGTCAGCTGGCAGCTGATCAGAGATTGACTGAGGGCATCAACGTTCTGATTGTTCCTCAGATCTTTCATGGTTGGTTTGGTCCATCAGCTAGGCACCCACAGCGGTCCAGCATCTGTGGAAACACAACTGTAACCACGCCCATTAAATAGCAATGGACTCGGTCCCTCCCAGATACCTGTTTTTGGGTTCTTGTAGTATAACTTAACCTCAGGGGTAGCTTGCATCTTTACTTGAATATTGTGAATGACCACTGGGGGTTGCTCTAAATCTCCAACTAAACTGAGGAAATTTAGAGTGAATAACACTTGCTGCAATCGAATGGTAGGGTCTAACTGTTCAGGTGTTTTTTGCTTGCTTAAATACTCTTTTAGGGTCCTATGGGCTCTCTCTACAATGGCCTGTCCAGTTGACACATGGGGAATTCCAGTTACATGTTTGACTCCCCATTTTTGTAAGAACCGAGAAACTCGTGTTCCTACATATGCAGGCCCATTGTCTGTTTTTATTTCTTTTGGAACTCCCATTACAGCAAAGCATGCTACCAAATGTTGAATTACATGTATGCTTTTTTCTTCTACTTGTGCAGTGGCCCAAACCATTTTTGAAAAGGTATCTACTGTAACATGTACATATTTGAGGCGACCAAATTCAGGCACATGTGTTACATCCATTTGCCAAATCTCACAGGCTTGAAGGCCCCTAGGGTTAACACCTAAGCCTAGAGTGGTTCCATATTGACTGCATTGTGGACAGGATTTTATAATGCCTTGTGCATCTGTTAAGCTGATATTAAATTGTCTCTGTAAGGCTTTTGCGGCTTGATGAAAGAGAGCATGACTCTCTCTTGCAGCTGCGAAAGAGTCTCTTGGTGCTGCTACAACAGGACTGACAAGCGTATCAGCTTTTGCATTGCCTTCTCCGAGGCCTAATTCTGTTTGATAACTGCGGATGTGAATGATGCAACAGGGCTCATTTCTGTCCTCTATCGCTCTTTTGATTTGAAAAAGTAGTTGACACAATTGCTTATTATCTGGTGGCTTGATGAGAGCGTCTTCAATACGTTGTACCACTCCTACCACGTACAATGAATCTGATACAACGTTCAGCTTACTATCTCGCCAATGAGACAGTGCCCATGCGACGGCTGTAAGTTCTAATGTCTGCAGTGAGTCATGTGCATCTCCATCTATAGTTTTACTTCTCTAACTCGAGTCTTCTTGCCAGGTACAGGCTGCTTTTTTCCGCCGACTTCCTGCATCCGTATATACTGTAAGGCCTTTTACCGGCTGCTTCACGACTTTGGGCTGTTGCAACCACCGCTATTTTAAGATGATCTGCAGGCTTGGATCTCTGGGTTGCCAGTTGTGTACAGTTCCTGGATAGCTGAGCAGCACTAATTGAATTGGTTCTGAGTGTCTCAGCATCCACTCAAAATTTTCTATCGTTATTGGCAGACTGATATGTTCCGGCTCAGCACCACTAATTTCCACAATTCCTGTTCTCGCTTTTTTGATGAGATAAGCAATTGCTTCTGTCCTCTGCCAAATACTCATTGGTGGCATATACGGTGTAAAAATCCACTCAAGGATCGCTAAAGGCTCTGCACATTTCTTCGCTGATTGCACTAACTGTAGCTTCTTGGCAGGCTGCTTGGCACCTCGACGGCTCTTAGGTGGGCCTTCACCCCCTTTCTCTTTTTGCCAAGCAGGCCACTGAAATATGATAGCACATGGTGCAACAGAATGGTTACAAATCAGAAGTCCCAAAGGCACATCTGGCAATCTTCTGTCTGCTAGTGTTGAAAGCAGTTTCTTCCCTAGATAAATGAGACAGCTCTTTTGATCTGCAGAAAGGGTAATCGGAGCTTGCGGGTCTGTACCTTTCAAAAGGCTCATTAAGGGTGCTATCTCATCATTTCGGATACCGGCAATGGGTCGTACCCATTTCAGATCTCCCACAAGCCTTTGTGCATGATTAAGGGTGCGGATCTCAGTGGTTAATTCCAATTTTTGTGGGTGGACTGATGAAGATGTCAGAATCCACCCTAGGTACTTCCATGGGGCTTGTTTTTGAATTTTTTCTGGGGCAACCACCAAGCCTTTTGCTGCGAGCTGGGCGGTGATAAATGTGAGATCTTCATCTTGGAATGGATCACGTTGACAAAACAAGATGTCATCCATGTAGTGATAAATAATTGTCTGGGAGAGCTTGGCCCGCACAGGTGTCAGTGCCCAGTGCACGAACAGTTGGCACATAGTTGGAGAATTTTTCATCCCTTGTGGAAGGACCACCCACTCAAATCTTTGAGACGGACTTTCTTTGTTGATTGACGGCAAAGTGAAGGCAAATCTCACCGTGTCTTCTTTCTGCAGGGGTATTGTGAAGAAACAGTCTTGCAAATCTATGACTAGAAGATGCCATTCTTGTGGCAGCATTGTGGGAGAGGGCATCCCTGGTTGTAATGCTCCCATTGCCCACATTTGGTCATTTACCTTGCGTAGATCATGCAGCAATCGCCATTTTCCAGACTTCTTTGGGATGACAAAAATTGGAGTATTCCATGGGCTGAGCGATGGTTGGATATGCTTTGCTTGTAGCTGTTCTTTGACAAGTTCATGTGCAATTGCTAGCTGCTCCTGAGAGAGAGGCCACTGCTCAACCCACACAGGCTCGTTAGATTTCCACTGAATCCTTGGGGTTGGCGGCCTGTCAGCAGTGGCGACTACTGAAAAAGCGATTGATTGGGAAGAGTTAGTGTTGCCCCGAGCTGGCTGAGAACATCTCGACCAACGAGCCCTCCAAGGCTTCCAGGCAAAGGCATGACGTATGGACATAAGGTGGTGGTCTGTCCTTCAGGAAATTGAAACTGGACCGGGTGTACACTTCTCAGCGGCGTGGAGTATCCTCCTACACCTTGTACCGAGCTCAAGGCTCTGTGGAGAGGCCGTTCTCTTGGCCATCAAACTCAGCTGACGATGGTAACATCAGCTCCTGTGTCTAGCATCATCTTGACTCTTTGCTGCTTTGATCCGTGGCACAGGGTGAGTTCAATTACTGGTCAATGACTCATTTGTTGAACGAGATTCACCACTGTGTCTCCTGTTGACCCAAATCCTTTGGCTCCGCGTCCAGGAGCACTTCGAAAAATGTCTTTCTCAGTTGCCACCTTTTGAAATAACACCAATTGAGCAATTCTTGTTCCCTTTTTGATTGTAAGTGGAGGAGCTAGGGTGTAGACACACACTTGGATTTCACCAGTGTAATCAGCATCGATGACTCCTGGGAGAACAATAAGTCCTGCAATTCCAGCAGATGATCTCCCAATCAACAAAGCACCAAGTGCACTGGTAACAGAATAAACAGGTCCTGTAACTCCAGTTGGGATTTTGTGGATGGTGCTGTTGATGAGTGTGACATCTACTGATGCTGCCAAATCGATTCCCAGGCTTCCCCAGGTTGCTGGTGGGTTGAGCTGCTGAATAGAGTTGGGCCGGCAACTTGTGTCCCCACGCGGTGGCTCCTTGAGCTCTTGATCATGTTTTTTGCTAGGCGACATACAGAAGTAGCATGTCTGCCTGTCTGACAGTGATCACACCACACAGTAGTTGGACAGGATTTTTGAAAGTGTCCTCTGTCGCCACATCGAAAACAGATGCTTGAAGGTGTGGTGGAGGGTTTGCATCCACTTCCCAGTTTACTGACGGCAGCAGCAATCAGACTTGTGGTTGGCTTGATGGCTTCTGCAACAGCATTGGCTACTAGGTGTCCTTGTTGCGTCTGATTTACTCGCAAGGCAATATCTAGCATGTCTCCCACATCTGCTTGCTTTGGGAGTGTGGCAAGGATAGGCTTTATCTTCGAGTTGGCATTCTCAAAAGCTAACAGTTTAAACATGTTCTGTTTTGCCTCTTCAGTCATGTCATTCTGAGCTTTTAGGGCTGCTGACAGATGATCGATGAAATGAGGATACAGTTCCATGAGGCCTTGCCGTACTGTTGTGAAGGAAGGATGAGGTTTTGGATCAGGCACAGCATTAAAGGCTTGACGAGCGAGCTGTGCAGACAAATGATGCATTGCAAGAGGGTAGTTTAACTGTATAGCCATATGACTGAAAACTCCTGAACCAGTGAGCATGTCAGGATTAAGTCCATATAATACATCATTTTGATCTCGAGGTCGATTGGCTTCTAGAACTGCTAAACTTTTCCATTCCTTCTCCCACACCATAAGCTGTGATGGAGTTAAAAGCAGACATGCGAGATTTTGGCTGTCTATGGGACTATTAACATCAGAGGTGAACAGCCAATCCAATGCAGTGTTTGCAGCTTTGGATTTAATGCCATTCTCAGTAACTGTCTTTTTGGCTTGCTGCAAGATTTTCCAGTTGTGCTGTTCATAACGTGGATTTTGCTGATCATGTAAAATGGGACAAGCGACTGCCCCTGCTGCTTGCCATTCTCCCTCAAGAATTGCATCTCGAAGGACGCCGGATCACCTCTGCTGTGCTCTGTGCTTTCTGTTTTCTTCCTCCAAGGTGATAGAGCTAGAACAAGGTTGTGGCGTTGACAGTGTTTCCAAAGGTGGAGCAGATGGTTCAGGACACAGCATATCCTGTAGTTGTTGAACTGACTCTGCTCGTTGTCTCGGTGTTTGCTGCAGAGCTGCTTTCTCTTGTTGAGGCTGTGCTTTATTCGCACATAGGGTTTGTTCAATCCGAGCTTGAAGCTGCTGCACGAGCTGCTCTATTTGATGTTGCCATCCCCGTAGCTCTTTCTTTGATGTAGCGTTGTCATCAATTGGCTCTGCTCCTGCTGCAAGCCGTCCGTCATCGGAGTGCATAGAGATATCATCATCGGACGGGAGAGGGATGTCCTGCGGTCTTCCCCAGTGAACGGTAGATGGCATCAAAGGGTAGATCTTTGGTTTGCACTTTGTGGCTCTCGTTTCTGCTGACGTATCAGGCTCCGCCTGGCTGGAGCTGGCGCCCGCTCCTTCCGGGGGAGCCGTCATTTCTACATCCGCATTCGGCAGGGTAACTTTCAGCTTAGGCTCTGCCAGTGCGGCCGGAGCCGAAGAGGGCTCTGCCAGCGCGGCCGGAGCCGCGTCGAAGCACCCCTGGGATTTTAAAAGTTCCGACACGGTGCTACACTGCTTCCCTGTGAGCCCCTTCGCTGGCTGGACATGCCCCACCCCGAAAAATGCACTCAAATGGCTAGCGGACTCAGCAGGAGGTGGCTGCGGCACGTCCGTCTCGGACGGCGCCATGGCGTCTATGGCAGCTGCTGCTACTGAGGATTCTGCCTTCATATCCCTTAAGGCATTTAACACAATTTTCCATACTGAACCGAGGGCTACTACGTCTTTACTCTTTCCCGTGATTGCCGTGTCCCACATCAGATTCCCGACATCCATCCATTCTTCCACCGCAAAAAGCACTGAGGGCACTCCAAAATGCCCACAACTTTTCGCCCATATAATGAGCTTATCCAGGTCCTTTTCCCTGGCTGCTTTGCCTCGTTTAACAAGGATGCTAAGATGCAGTTTTTTCGCCGCCGCAAATTCCGCTTCCATGCTAGCGGCAAATCGCGGGAGGGAAGGTTGCGACCCTTCTACTACGCTCCCTGCCTTCGGCCTCCCCCAGCAACCTGAATTTCCACATCCTACCACACCACGTCTCACCGCGCTCAGGCTGCCTATCCGGTGCCGATCCAAGCCCACGGCTTCCCACGCCCAGATCCGCTCCGCTGACTCCAAAGCCCCTCTGCCCGCAGGAGATCCCTGGTCGGAGCGCCAGATCTTGAAAGACTGCCAGCTATTCACCAGTCTTCACAGAAGTAATCATGAACGCCATTTATTATTAACACACCTTTTATCGGGTTCTACAGGGTCCGCGGACAGAGCAAGCTACTATCAGCTAGTACACACAAGTTTACATTCTTATCCTTGTACACAAGAATATTGTTTTGCTTTAGTCTCTCTTCTGCAGGCAACTTTCAAGGATTTTAGCCCTTAATATTACGACTTATTCCAGAGGCTGGTTTGTGCAGACAGGCCTTTACTAATATATCGTGCCCCCCATCTGCTAAAAAACTCTCTATAGGGAGGAATTAAAACAATCCTCAGAGACAGAAAACAGCCTTGCAGGTGATGTTTGTCTGTTCCTTGTTTTCTTGCAAGAGAAGGTCGAGGGGTGGTGTACCCCACTGACCAATGATGGTGATGTGTTAGTTTACTAGCCAATAAGAGTTTCTTTTCTGTACTTTTCACGTATCGGTCTATAAAAAAGATCTGAAGCAATAAACTGAGAGAAATTCTCCTGATTGACTCCCAAGAGAGTCTGTGTCGTTCTTCTCGCCGTTCCTAATAGAGCGACAAGAAAGACTCATACAACACATTCTTTTAAATCTTAAAACAGGAAATAACTGAAGAAAATTGGTAGAGACACAACATTATGATCATAACATAAAATTTCTGTTGGCAAACTGACTGTGTAGTTTTCAGACACAACTGTGTTTTGGCAGCTCCACTTCTGATCTTGTTTGGAGTACTAAGGCTGTATGGTGATTTCTCTGTTTACTGGGTCTCATGTTTTCAGAGGCAGTCAATCTGGTCAGACAAATAGGTGACTCTTTTGAACCTGTCAACAAAACATAGGCACTTCTCCCCTTAAAGTTAATGAATCATTTTGGCTTAGCTGTGGTACACTTAATTGTAAATTCAGATTATATGATCTTTCTAAATTTTTGATGTAAATATTCAATTATTCAAAATGAATTGTGGTCTAAATTTCTAATGCACATACTACATTAATCAAATGCTTTTAGGGTATCAATTCTTTTTTTTTTTAAAAGTGAGATGTACTTTTATCATGCACATGAATATCAACACAAAACTATACACATAATGAGCAAAGAACCTACAGCAGTCAGAAATCAGTCAGATAATAAACATTATTAATAACATATGTGATATCGAATTACTATTAACTACTAAAACACTGCACCAGCATCCCATAGTCTGCAAACAAACAACAAAATCAGTGAAGGATTGGATAACCACCTCTGGAAATGATTCTCCAAGCCCACTTCAAAACTGATCCAGCTGTCATATTAATAGGGTCAAATTGCCAAGTCAAAAGTGACTCGAATACTGATTTGGTGCAGAAGACATCTGGATCTGAGCTCCTTCGCCAGCTGGCTTCCAAATAGGGTCGGACTGTTTTTGTATCCTGGTGGGAGTCGTGTTCAGGTGAGCTGAGTTTTCCTTCCATTTTCTGGATTTTCCCACTCAAAGGCAAACAGTTTCCTACTTTCTTTGTCAAGGGGTATGCAGAAAAAGGCATCTTTTAAATCAATTACAGTAAACCATTTATATTTCTCTTTTACGGATGTTAACAATGTGCAAGGATTAGCTACCTCTGGGTAAATATCTTTAGTTATTCCATTTATTGCTCTCAAATCCTGTACTAGTGTGTATTGGTCAATACAGAAATTTGGGCTCTAGTGTTAACTACACAAGTAATAGGTGCGCATTTAGGACCCACTATTGCTGTAATCAGTATGTCTCCAGTTTTGTTATTTCTAGTGAGCATTTTAAATACAACCAACCTCCGCCTCTCTGCTCACCCATGAGAGGCAGAGTTACCAGTTTCTCTGATTCTGAGGCTGTTTGGGTTCCACTCCCAGAAGCTGAGAAGGAGACTGCTTTGGCTCACAGCCCAGAGCCTGTGGAGGTATGCTGGGTTATACAATCGGGGATTTGACACAATGATATTGGGACAGTGCCAATTAGAACTACTTTACTCAACCTTTAAGTGATAAGTCATCTATTACATTTCTAGGGACCCCCTTCTTTATCTCTAGTGACCACCAATACTGGTGGTTAGAGATTTCTTTTCTCTTTTCTGGGTTTTCATTAAGACAACCAATGTATCTAACACCCTTTGCTTTCTCTGATTTTTCTTCTGGGATTTTTACAGGTCCATAATTTCTACTGTAATTAGTTAGCTCTTTTGCAACTTTGCTCCATGTCCAAATTTTATGGTTCCTAGCAGGAGAACGCAATTGTGAACCTGTCTGCTGAGAGGGGGTGGTGAAGGGAGTAAACCCAGGATCAGTGGAACCAGGTCAATCAGTTAGGTTCCCAAGAAATCTATCTAGTCTATCCACAGGGGTTATAGTTGCTATGGTTTTTTTGGAGAAAAATTGCTGTAGGTTTAAGTGATTCTGGAAGGCCTTGAATTAAAGGGGTCATAATTTCAGTTTTCACAGGTAACAACACTGGTGATTCATAACCAGTAATTAATTTTTTTTTGTGTATCATTTGCAAGCAGGCAGCTTTGTGAATGTTTTCCAGTAGTTGGTTGGGGTTACCCACTATAGCTATAGGGTCCCCCCTTTCCATGGGGTTAAGCCCCTCTGCCCAATAAGCTGCGTGCTGAGTTAGGGACCATGGGTTACATGTGTCTCCTCTTGTTAAGAATACTTCATGTCCCCAGTACCCACTGGCTTCCCGTTCTCTCAATCAAATTTAATCACCTCCAGTGAGAGACACTCGGAATACGTATTCTGTCTCTGACTCGTGAGGGAGATGCCTGTACTCCCTTTTTCTTTTTTTTTTCTTTTTTTTTTTTCTTTTTAGTGGCTATATGTGGATCAAGATCCTTTGCTATAATTTCTAATGTCCCCTGCCTCTCTGTTACCGCTGTCCGCCCAGCAGCAGCCAGGGAGACAGGGGAGATAGTTTAGCTTATCAAAGAAGAACCTAAAAAGGAGGCTCCTTCCCTTTGCTGAGATGGCAGTTACAGCTTTATTTCTTGGGATCCTATGGAGTGAGGTAGCAGGAGGGAAAGAGGAAGAGGTATTGATAAGCACTCCTTTTTGAAGATGGGGGAAAGGGGTGGAGGAATTCACACAACCAATAACAGGACCTGGGAAGAACAAGATAAGGGAAAGAAACTTACAATTCTACATTTTCGGGGGTACATTCTTTGGGTCATACCATTTTTCCTAATTGCATTACAACAATCCTTATCATTGATATAATTATATTCTGTTTTAATTAGAGGTTTCAAACTAGGACACCAGTGTTCCCTGCAATTTTTATCCAAGTTAGCTCCTTTTGAGGGTAAATTTGATTAATGAGAGAGGTTTCCCTCTCTTTTGTTTCTTTTAGCGAGTCAGCATTTTTTAATTTTTATCATGGAGGACTGCTTGCAACAGATTGATCCTACTCTTTTCTTCATTTAATTATTTTTGCAAAATTTCAGCTAGGTTTTGGAGGGAGTTTATTATAGTTCTTTCCTCACTTCTTCACTTAAAGCGAGTTTCTATAGCTGCTGTAAGACAAGCTCCCAAAACTGAGCAGAGTATAGTTTTATTTTTGCTCAGTTTAAATTTTGTTTCATGTTATAAAGAACATACTCTATTAATCACATTTTCCAAATTGAGCCAATTATTAAGCACCCATTCTTCCCCTCCCGGAGAAGGTCTGGCATTATATTTTGCTAACAGAGCATAAAATGCAGCTTTAACTTCTGCACTGCCATTTTCAGTCATTTTACGAAAGAAGAACCACTACAGGGAGGTATAAACCTAAATTATACACACACACACACCGCTTTTTGCTTTCCTGTATGGGTAAAAAGACCAAATCTGCTTGGGAGGCACTCCTTCAGTTTAAAATTCTGGTTGTCTCTTTGCTACAGCAAGCAGTCAAAATTCATGCACACAACAACAAAAACAGTCCCTCCCTTTTGCACTAAGAGATCTTTTGTGAAATTCTGCAGACAGAGCCCTCAAGTAAGTGTGGGGTGCTTTTCACCTTGGTGTGTGCAGTTTGCGGGAAATTCCAGTCACCCCCCCTTGCTTTCTAGACACCGCTCAGTCTTTTGGGAATGTCGGGCTAGGTGCGGCTGGAGCAAAACATCTTTCCCCTAATACAGACTGCACAACAAACCTGCAGCCCCTTCTGTCTGTCAGAAATCCTGTCCATGACTCCAGTTTAAATGTCACGATTTGCTAACGCGAGTGGGAGTCATGAGAAGTTCGTTTGATCTCGGAGTGGAAAAAGGACACAAAGGGATTTCAGCTTAAATCACAGCAGCAATAATGCACCTTTATTTTAGTGTCAACAACAAGGGTTATGCGATAGAAAAGAGAGAGAGAGATAAAGAAAACAAAGTAAAGAGAGAGAGAAGAGGAGGGTTATAGCTACCAACGGACGAGATGGGGTCGCTGGGGTCTTCTTCCGTGGGGAGATCTTGCCGAAATTAATTTGGTCTTATATAATTCTTCCCCAAAGTTACTTTGTTTCCAATGTGCTAATAAGCACCTCAGAGGAGAAGTACCTGGTATGGGAGCATTGCTGCCCAAAACCCCTTTAAGCTTCTCCATATTACAACTACAATATACCACAAATGCCAAACCTGCAACGCTTTCACAGTCATCTGACGGACGGCGCCTAGGCAATACCAACAGAAATTCCTTTAGCCCAACCAAGTGCAGCTTTCACTGTGTCTTAATGGCAGGCACCCAAACCAAGTAAAGCACCTTACCTTTCTCTCCCGGGGACGTTGTGAGCAGCGGAGATGGTCGCGGCCGATGGGCTCCCCAAGAATCCCTCGGTGCCGGCTGGAGCGTGATCGGGTCGCGAGCTCGCTCAGCAGCACTCACAAGGTCCCATCTGGGGTCGCCAAAATGTTAGCGTGCAGGAACACACATAATCATGGAATGATTATATGAAGGTGCTTTATTGAAGAGCTCTGGGTGTCAGGGGTACACATACTCAAATCTGACTCGACTTGGTTTTGAGTTGAACATGTTTTTATACTCTATCGTTATATAACTTACATATTAATTATTAAACTTACATTGTTCTATTGCAAGCATTGTTTTTACCCAAGCATGGATTTTTCGTGATCCCCCTCAACCCCCTAACATTGTTCCTCATGTTCTTTAAACAATAATTATATCTAATCACATCTAACAATTGTATAATTTATCATATACAGATTAAACAGGTGCAGTTTCACCTGATCTTTAGCAAGCACAAGGCCTAACATTTCCCAGGGCCTACTTTTCCCAGGGCTTTCCAAGCTTAACTTTCTTTCTAAGTCCCCGAATCTTCTATTATTTCAAACCCTTTTACTATTAAATACTCCATATGCAGTTCCCTCTTGACTATCCACAAACAAATAAAAAGGTCTCTTAATGTCAGGGAGGCTGAGCACTGGAGCCTGAATCAAATCTTCCTTCAAGTTCTCAAAAGCCTGATAATCCTCTTCACTCCATTTTATTGCTCCTTCTCCCACTAACTTCTGATACAAAAATTTCAGTTTTCCACTAAAATCTTCAATCCACTGTCTACAATATCACATCAATCCCAACACTTGTCTAATTTGCCTCTTACTTTTAGGGAGTTCTAAAGCTAAAATACCTTTTACCCGTTCGGGATCTAACTTCTTATGCCCTTTCATAATCCAATGTCCCAAATATTTCACTTCCCCTTCCACAAGTTGCAACTTCGATTTGGACACTTTAAGCCCCTGTATACTCAAAAAGTTTAACAATTTAATGCTTTCTGCTCTAACAGTTTTTTCACTTTCCCCTACAATTAATAAATCATCTACATATTGTAATAAAACCACCCCCGTCCCTAATTCATAATCCTGAAGAATTTGTTCCAAAGCCTGACTGCTATAATAACTTTGTCCCCAGGCCCTCTGTTACCTCTGTCCACCCCGCAGCTGGCAGGGAGGCTGGGGAGGTAGTTTTAGCTTGCCAGATGAGGCCCTAAAAATGAGGCTCTTTCCCTTTGCTGAGATGGCAGTTGCAGCTTTATTTCTTGGAATCTTTCGGGGTGAGATGGCAGGAGGGAAAGAGGAAGAGGTATCGAGAGGCACCTCTTGTTCAGGACAGGGGAAGGGGGTGTGGGAGATTTACACAACCAATAAGGGGACCTGGGGAGAACAAGATAAGGGAAAAAACTTACACGTCTACATTTTCAGAGGTACATTCTTTGGCTCATACCATTTTTTCCTAACTGCATTACAACATCTCAGCTTTTCTTATTATATAAAATTTTTGTTGAAGGGTTGTGAGATCATTTTGATACTGATCACGAGTTTGTCCACCACTCGTGATTGGCAGGCCGATCCAGTTGCTTCCGGTCCGCTAGCTCTATGTGGTTGATCTCTGAGGTAGTAGATACTAATTTCTTGAGAGCTCTTATGCTGCACTCCTTCTCCCCGATGGGACCCCTCTGTCCCACCCCCCGTGGTGAGAGCCTGCTCGTCTCTGGGCACAGGCGGCGGAGGGGGTCCTGGAGTGGATACAACATGGACTCAAAGTATCTAGACACAGGAGGCTCAAACTTGCTGGAATAATCCCGGGTTTATTGTCTGTCGTCCATCCGGGGCAAGAGAGAGAGCGAAATGCTCTGGGTCTTATCTCTTATACCAGGGGGCAGGGGTGATTAGGGGATGCAGGGAGGTCACAGCCAATGGGAAGGGGGAAGGGAAAGAAGGTTTTCAGGTAGGAACTAACATTGCACAAACCAAAAGTGAGTTTTACCCTTGGGAGGTACCAAGATTTTTATATGCACTACAACACTCTTAAAACTAAACAACGGACAATCCCGAAGGCTAACACGATTAGAAACAGAACAACAAAAAACAACAAGATTGTTTTGATTTTTGAGGTCCATCATCCTGTGAGTCCCCAGCCTTTGAACAGCTCACTAAACCAGTCCTCAGCTTCTTGCTTCACTTCTCCAATTAAGTTCTTCATCTCTCGGAGGGCTCCGTGGACGTTGGGAGCTTTTGAGGACAGGTTTAGGCAGCAAAGTCCTTCAGATTCCTGGCATTCATGTCCATGCAGAAGCAAAAGAAAATCTATAGCCGCCCTGTTCTGGAGGGTAGCTTGTCTGGTAATTTCTTCATCTTTGAGGAGGGAGCTGAGGGCAGTGGATGTTAAGTTGGCCTGTTTCACTACCCAGCATTCTAACTGTCCTAATTAATCTAATGCCTGGGCAGCTGCAACCCATGGAAGAAATATGGATACAGCAGTTATTTTTGATTTTGCCCAATGAAAAATGTCAGAATCACAATTTGCATCTAAAATGTCAGTGTTCCTTTTGTAAATTTTGTGGGTTGAATTTTCTTTTCAAATCCATTTTTTAATTTGGGTTTTGTTAGGTGCCAACAGGGACAGCCTCCCAAAGGTACACGGTCCTCCTCAAAGGCGAGATGGGATCCCTGCCCATGCTCTATCTCCGCAAATCAGAAATATGCTTTTAGGGAGGGTTCTTGGATGTGAACGGAGAGGATCATCTGCTGTGACATGACTCCGCACACTACACCATTGCCTTGCCTTAAATTCGTTTCGATATTGTACTACGTGGTGATATAATTTAGGGTCTGTCAGTGTGTTATACATAAGGTGGATACAAAAGGGTGCAGGAGCAGAACCTAATAGCTCTAATTCTTGAGGTTCTTTTTCTGCTCTGGGCAATTTTGGTAGCCACTCTTCTACAGGGTTTTTAATTGTTACCATTCTCTGCTTACGGTTTTCGAGTGGCTGGGTACTATGTGTTTTGGGATCTGTATTAAACTTGGGATCACTAAAGCTGGCTGAAAATTCTTCAGCCTGCAGTGGGATTCCTACCAGAGAGGTAGACATAGGGTCTTTTGCTGCTGCAGTGGACAGGCAGATGTTCTCTTGTTGGAGTGTTTGTGCCAGGGTCACCCAGATGTTCTGTTGTGGTTAAGCGACGATCGAGGCAGTGGTCAGGCTGCTCAGAGCGAGCAGTATGACAGCAGGGATAGGGCTCATCATGAGTTTGAGTGTGAGATAGGTTTTTTCTAAAAGAAAAGAAACAAACATTTTTAAAACACATTCACAGTCAATGTAAGCAGGTCAGAGAATAGCCAGAGGTTAGGAAGGTTTCTTCTTGTTTTTCCCGGTGGCGTGTTCTTTTGGAAGCGTCTGCCACTTGTCTCTTCTTCTTTTGCTGGGGCTGGGTTTTTGGGAACAAAAGGTTTTACCCATTTTTGAGGAATCCATCGGGTGCCTGTAGGGGTGGATACACACACGTAACTATGCCCCCAGGTGACAAGTTCATAGGGGCCCTTGGTTTGCCAAGTTTCAGGGTCCCTGATTAAAACCGGTGGACGCTGCGACAATTTAAACTGATCACCACTGTTAAAATGTCGAGTTACCAGAGGATTCATGTTTTTAAAAGAACAGTTCAGGAAATTAATGGTAAACAGAGCTTTACAGATTTTCTGTTGTGGAGACATCCACACTGCCTCGCTACCTTGCCTGGCTAGGACTTGTTTGAGCGTCTGGTGGGTACGCTCAATCACAGCATGACCTGTGGGGGAGTGGGGGATGCCCATTTTATGTTCCACTCCCCACTGCTGGACAAATTCCAGGAACTCCTTGGATTGATACGCTGGGCCATTATCTGTTTTAATTTCTTTAGGGATTCCCAATGCAGAAAAGGCCTGTACTAAGTGTTGTTTGGCATGTACAGATTTTTCTCCTGCATGAGCAGAGGCATACACTGCTCCTGAGTATGTATCAAGTCTCACGTGTACATACTTAAGGTGACCAAAACTGGGAATGTGAGTGATATCTGTTTGCCACACCTCACAGCTTTCAATTCCACGGGGATTAACCCCGATGCCTAACGATGGCACTGCCGGGAGCTGGCAATTGGGACAGGTAGCCACAATCTCTTTAGCCTGACCCCCTGTCAGCTGGAACTGACACATCAGTCCTGGCACATTTTGATGGTATTGCTAATGGCTTATCTTTGCCTGTTGGAACACATCTGGGAAACGTTCCTAATCAGCTAGGGCAGCAAGGGAATCAGCCTTCCAGTTCCCTCTGCGATTTCACCTGGCAAATCAGAATGCAATCTTATATGCATCACATAGAAAGGATGTTCTCTATTTGAAATCAAATAAATCAGTTTTGAGAGCAGTCTAAATAGATGTTCGTTCTCAATGTCTTTGAGAACTGCCTGTTCTGCTCTGGATACCACTCCTGCTACGTAGGCTGTCAGTAACTAAATTAATAGGTTCTGATAACTTCTCAAAGGCTCTTACGGCCGCAGCCAGTTCAGGTATCTGGGGTGATCCTTCTACAAACTCAGCATCAGCTTCCCAAAGCTGAGTCTGTGGATTTCTCCAAGTCATCACCGACTTGTGAGAGGTTCCAGATGCATCAGTGAACACTGTGAGAGCTTTGAGTGGACTTTGGCTCCTTTTCTCACGAGGAATGAGGTGGAATTCCTCATGAAACAATTTGTGCGATGGTGCATGGACCAATATTTGCCCACTATAGCTGTCCAGAGAAAACTGAAGATTAGCATTGCTCTGCAGCAGGTGCTCAAACATCTCTTTGGTCAGTTTCTCAGGGGAGTGTTTGCCTTCTCCAGAGAGCCTGACTGGAATCTGAATACACATAAGGTCACACCCTGCCAGTTCTAGCAGCCTTACCCTGGCCTTTTGGATCAGCTGAGCCATCAGCTCTTGTGGCTTGGGTCGTTGATTGGAGAGGAAAACCCATTCTATGATTAAGAGTGGATCTCTCTGGCCCTCGGCCCACTGGAATATCAACCCATGTAGATGTGGCAATTTCCCCAGGACAATAAAATTGAAAGGCAGCTCCGGTTTGAAGCGATGTGCCTGTTTTTCTGTCAAGGCCCTTTGTGCTTTTTCAATTGAATTTTTTGCTTCTGGAGTCAGGTCCCTGGGAGACAGCAGCTCTCTCTCCCCTTTCAATAAATTGAGCAGGGGGCTTAGGTCTTTATTAGTGAGACCTAGCCGGGGTCGGACACAGTTTATTGACCCACATAGGGAATGGAGATCTGCTGGAGTTTTAGGATTGCAAATAATTTATAATTTCTGTGGAACAGCAGTCCGTTTACTTATCTCCAAGCCCAAGTATTTCCAAGGTGGCATCCTTTGAACTTTGTCTTCCTGCAATTGGAAGCCAGCAGAGGTTAAAATGTTAACCACTCAATCACGGGTGTTTTGCAGCATGTTGTTATTGGGACAGCACACTCACACGTCGTCAATGTTGTGCAAAATGATGGCATCTTATTTTTCAGCACGCACTGGGGACAGCAGTGACCCCACATACCACTGGCAGATGAAGGGGCTTGCTTTCATCCCCTGAGGTAATACTGTCCAGTGGTACCGTTTCATTGGGGCTTCTCAGTTATTTGTGGAAATGGAAAAGGCAAATCGTGGTGCATCCTCTGGGTGCAGGGGAATTTGGAAAAAAAGTGTCTTTAATATCTAGCACTGCTAATAGCCAATTTTGTGGTAACATAGTCGGGGATGGCATATCTGGTTGAAGAGACCCCATATCCTTGATTTTTTTGATTATTTCTCTCAAATCCTGAAGGAGGCACCACTTATCCTTCCCTGGCTTTTTTATTACAAACACCGGGGAATTCCAAGGGCTGGTTGTTTCTACTATGTGTCCCTTTGGCAAATTCTTCTTCTACCAATTTTTCTAGCGCCCCGAGTTTTTGTCTGCTGAGAGGCCACTGGTTCACCCAAATGGGATTATTATCTAACCAAGATAGCTTTTGGACCGGACGCTCTACAGGGACCTTCATCAAAAATCCTGAGGTGCCTCAGGAATTGTTAATTTCACTTCCCACTCGGACATGGTGTCTTTTCCCCACAGCAGGCACTTGTAGTCAATGACAATAGGTCGGACACAAGCTAACCTACCCTCCGGACCTTTCAATCTGGACGATATATTTAGCGATTTTAGCCAGTTGCATTCCTCCAACACCCTGTATTTTTCCTGCCATGGGTTGCAGTTCCCAATGTGAGGGCCACACCTTTTCAGGTATGGTAGTCACATCTGCCCCAGTGTCAATTAACCCTTCTACATGGAGATGTTCTGATTTATGTGGCGTTACACCCCATAATTGGTTTGTCTTCACCCACCACTTCTGCCCAGTATACCCCTGGTGCTTTGTCATCTACTGGGACTTCTGTTGGAACAGGGATCACTTGGGCTATTATCTGCCCTTTGGCTACATAGAAGGGTGGTTGAGGACATCTTGCCAAGAGAATGAGGTGTGTTAGGTCTCCCTTAATTGTCATGAGAGCCACCTCAATCTTTATTGGTGTGTGTGCTGTGTCTCCAATAAAAAATACCTTTTATCCAGTCCAGCCAGGTCTTGTGAATTGTCTTGCAAGTCCACTCCAATGACAGTCCAACGGTCAGATCTGAAACAAAAAGCTTTGACAGTTACAAGTCTGAATCACTTTTGCAGTTGCCAGATCTTATTAGGCAATCTTTCCCCACAATTATGTTTCTGCAGTCTCCCACCCCGCTCCCTTTCCTCCCCTTTTCCCATTAGAATAGAGTCCTTCTCCTTTTTCAGGTCTGTCATTTTTATGTCTCTGCTCTTGACAGAAAAGTGTTGAGAGACCGCCAGCTCTTCACCACTCTTCACAGAAGTAATCGTGAATGCCACTTTATTTCTATCTTTAGCACACTTTTATAGGGTTCTACAGGGTCTGCAGGCAGAACAAGCTACTATTGGCTAACACACACAGTTTACATTTTTTCTCTTACACACAGGGATATTGTTTTGCTTTACTCTCTCTTCTGCATGAAGGTTTCAAGGACTTTAGCCCTTAATATCACGACTTAGTTCAAAGGCTGGTTTGTGCATACAGGCCTTTACTAATATATAAAATATAGCAACAAATCCCCCTTTCTCTTTTTGCACAAACCAGGCTTTGGATAAGATAACATACAACTTAGACTGTCATCCCAATTAACATTATAAGTAAAGTCCGTCCCCCTTCTAGCATAAGAGACTTCAACCATCTAGTGATGCCCCAGCTGGTGAACCAACCTCCGATGGGATCACTATCTTCCTTCAGGGCATGTAACCCATCCTGTAGCTGTTGTAGTTGCTCATGGATGGAAGCTGAATGATCAGTAAGATCCAAGCAGCACATGCCTTCAAACTCCCCACAACCATGTCCTTGTGCTAAGAGCAAAAGGTCAATTGCAACTTGATTTCATAGTACTGCATGATACACACTACTCACATCGGCTGAAAGCTCACTTAACATTGTGGATGTTAAGTTCAATTCTTTCCTAGTCCAGCAAGCGAGCCTTTTTAGGGTGGCTAAACTTTAATTCATTCAGGCTTCGCTTTGACTGTTTGATGTTCTTCATTTTGCTAGCTATATTCAACAATTGATGCAAGCTTGGGTGGAACAAAGTGAGTTTCCCAAGATAACAGGGTCTTCCATGTGGATTAGCAAGAGCATAATTCCATGCTCTATCTCCACAGATTAGGAAGATGGAACTAGGTAATCGCTTTGGCAATTGTCCTGTGAGATTGCACCACGAATAAAGGCTTTACTTACAGTGGTAGTAACGAGATCAGCTATAGGGCTGACTACAGCCCAGTGCTGCATTACTTTGCTAGAATGACTTTTTGTCGGGGGTTCAAACATTATCCATCCACCCGAGGTATTGGTGGAACATAACAAATCCAATTCTTCTGAGGGTTGTAACATTAAGAACTTTGGTAATTTTTGCTTGCTAACAGGCTTCAAGTTGTCTTAATGTGAAGCCAACAGTGCGATTGCACTCTTGCAACATTGCCAATCGATTCAGTCAAGTCTCGTTACTAATTAAACTTTTAAATGCCGGAAGATCCCATTCAGGGACTCCTATGAGACAGGTGCGAAAGGATCTCCAGGGGTGGCTAGGTTCAAACACATTGACCTTTGGCCAGTTCAATGTGCCAGAGTGACCCATATATTCTGTCACTTTTGGATGTTAGTTAGCAGAGAGTAGGTGATGACTATACACAACACAATTACAATAAGCATTTTACCATGTAAATGACACCATATTTGCAAACTCATAGCTAGAACTTCAATCGTTAAATGAACTTTCAAAGATGCTTACACTACCTCTTGAAGAGGGAATACTTATACTTTATACTAACATAACAATTACTACACAAGCTAAACACTTAAACTATTGTCTAACTACTTTTAACACACGTGCTCTGGTATATGTGTAGTCTAAGCGTGAAAGCAATTTGCTGAAAGGGTAAACACACAACTACAATTTGCCTTATATACAATTAGATGGAGTCTCTACACTTCTTAGATCTTCTACAGAATTTCTCCAGCACGATTCAGTCCTGGAACGTTCACTGCTCCCATGATGTCAGCTGGCAGTTGATCGGTGACTGAGGGCTTTGATCTTCAAGTTGTTTTTCAGATTCTTCTAAATCTTAAAACAAAGGATACCTGAAAATTGGTAGAGACACAACATCATAATAACAACATAAAAGTTCTGTTGGCAACTGTCTGTATAGTGTTCAGACACAACTGTGTCCTGACAGGTCCACTTCTGATCCATGTCTGAAGTACCACGGCTGTGTGATGACATCTCTGTTCACTGGATCTCATGTGTTCAGAGGCACAGTCTGGTCAGATGGACAGGTGACCTTTCTGAACCTGCCAACAAAGCACAGACACTTCTCTCCTTGAAGTTAATGAATTACACTAATTAAATGCTTGTGGGGCATCCACTTTCCCCCGTTTTTCTTAAAAAAAAATAAAAATGAGATGTACTTCTGTTCAACATTAACACAAAACCATATACACAATTAATAAGAACTTATACTAGTTAAAAATCAATTAAATCTTAAACATTATTAATAAGGTATATAATATAAAACTGCTATTAATTACTAAAACACTGCACCAGCATCCCATAGTTAGCAAACAAACAGAAACAAAAATCAGTGAAGGATTGGATCATCACCTTCGGAAAATGACTCTCCAAGCCCACTTCAAAATTGATCCAGCTGTCATATTAATAGGGTCAAATTGCTGAGTCAAAAAGTGACTCAAATATTCTTTTGGGACAGAAAACATCTGGATCTGTTGGCAAACATTCTGTCCAGGTAAAGTCAAGGCTTGGCCAGGGCCTGGCTTTAAACTGGAAAGATGCCTCTTAATTCATTTCTAAAACAAGGTTCTCAATAATAGCAGCTATGAGATGCTTACAGCATAGCAAACTGTTAAAATGCATTTGTACAAAGCAAATGATCAGGAGCCTTAGGTACCAGACCAATTAAACCATTCAGCAGTTGGTTTAATCTGAAGCCTCCCCCATGGCAGCTGATCCTCAGCAATGGTACATCTTCTTAAAATTCTGGAAACACTGAAAAATAAGAAAGTTATGACAAACAAAACTGCAGAGATTGCAACAACCAATAGAACTCCCAATGAAGTCAAGGGTGTCACAGACTGCATTCACTTCTATTCACAAGCAGGTGTTCACCAGTGCTCCATCACAGCTGTCTCAGCTGTGGCCGTCCTCCTCTCTCTAGGAAAACAACTATACTTTGCAGTTTAAACAAGTGTCTCCAAGAAAACATAAAACAATTTCAATCAAACAATATCTAAACTCAACAATAATTATATATAACAAAAGGAAATAACAAACTTAACCTTAAAAGAATATCTAAGTTAGAAAACTTAACTTAAAAACATTCAAGCCTAAACATTATAAAACTTGACTATCCTTAATTCTATTAGCACTTAATCTATATTAAATGAAAACATAACTTAATCTTATTCTGTTACTACAAAAAAGCAACTAAAAGTTTGATATATACCTTTTAAACACAATATAACAATAGCATGGATTCACTATAGAAATTATAAAGATGTAGCAAACACATCACAATTCTATGTCATCTAGCTTTGAGAATAACCCACAATAACTGCAAATGTTACTAAAAATACTTATTCATAATAAAAATTTGCCTAGTATATGCTTAAATTGGTTAGGATTTTAAAGTGTAGTTTTTCTGAAGAAAAACCACCACAACAACACAGGATTTGGCAAGTTGCCATCCAGCTTTTGTAGCACTTTTCAAAAACATTAAGTCCAATTTTTAAACTAAAATCTAAAATCCAAATTGGTATATATGCAGTTATATGTGTTTTATAACAAAAAAAACTTACATTAAAATTCCCTTATTAAAATTGTGGAAAAACCAAGCAAATGGATAATATATACCTTAACTTAACTTTGTCTTATACAGTAAAATTCTCTTGACTAATTATTTTTTAAACCACAAATCTCTTCTGTAGATAACATTAATTGGAAGAAGGTTTTCCTAGAAGCTGTAAATCACACCATATTTTAACCTTGGGTTCTAAAACCAATTATTGCAAGGCAACTTCTGTTAAGCACTTTTTTCCCCCCCCTTTTTTTTTTTTTTTTCAAACCTTCAAAGAACCACAATAATTTCTCTAGTAAAACTCTAAAAACTGCAATTGCATAAACTCATAATTACTTAAAACACAAAATTAACTCTAAAAGGGTATATAAAAACACTCCGAAAACCCAATAAATCACGACCCTGCAACAAACCAGGCACCATCCCAGTGCCCCCCCCCGAGAGAGGGAGCGGGGGGGGTCAACCGCCCGCCCCACTGCTGCTGCAGCTCTGCTCTTATCTTTCTTCACATTCTCTACATACTCTCGCAGCGAGGAAAAACGGAGAGAAAGAAAAAAAAGCCTCACAAAGTTAACTTTAACAAATGCAGTTTTTTCTCTCAATCTCTCTTGTTGTTTGCTGATAGAGGAAAAAGGCATAATTTTGCAAAAGCAGGCGATTTTACACGAAAAGTCTCTCACGGCCAGGTGCTAACAACAGCGATCATGGCAGCTTATCAGTTTCTAATTACAAGGATGAATTTTGAACTAGATACCATATAGTTTGAGATTTTTTGACTAGTTTGTCTCTCTTTGAAGCTGTCTGAGCCACCTGTTTCTGCTCAGTTGTTTCTGTAATTGTTCAGAGTGGCCTTGGAACTTTTCTTGCGCTGCTTCTACCCCCAGGGTGGCTTTGTTCTCTGCGCTCACCTCGCTCCCTCATATCTTCCTGGTTCGGGTGGAAACCAGTCTAAATCTGGCTTCTTTTCTTCCAGGGTGGTAAAGATGGAACTTAAATAAGGTTGTAGTGCTAAAAGTGACTCCAAAAATGAAGCAAATAGTTCTGGATGTATCACATCCTGCCATAACTGAACAGATTCTGTTCGTTGTTTCAGCGTTCCCTGTGGAACTTTTTTCTTATTATTTTCTTTTTCCTAACTCTCTCTCCCTCTCTCCATGGGCAGTATAGATAGGAGAGCTTGCCCAGCAGTGGGAGGTAAAGGCATCTGCCGCTGTGACGCAGGTAGAACCACGGAGCTCACAGCTTCAGCATATCTCACTTTTCTGTTTTTTAAGGTATTAATTACAATCTGCCAAGTTCGACCGAGAAACACAGTGTCCTTGCTCTTTTCCGTAATTGCCGTTTCCCATATCAGAGCCGATATATCAGTCCGTTCTTGCCCCGCAAGAAGCAGTGAGCACTGCAAATGCTCATGACAATTAGCCCATATAATGAGCATATTCAGGTCCTTTTCCCTGGCTGCTCCGCCTCGTTTAACGAGGATGCTGAGAAGCAGTTTTTCTGCCGCTACAAATTCCACATCCATGTTAGCGGCTCGGCGGCAGGGGGGAAGGGTGCGACCCTTCTACCGCGCCCTTGCCTTCGGACTCCCCCAGCGACTCACCCCCGTTGATTCGCAAGCCGCCTATCTGGTACCGATCCAAGGCAGCATCTATCTGCACTCAGATCCGCTCCACCAACCTCGGTCCAAGGCTCCGTCCCACCGTGTGTGGATCCACTGAAGCCCCCCTGCCCGCAGGGTGTCCCGTTCAGAGCGCCAAATGTTGAGAGACCGCCAGCTCTTCACCACTCTTCACAGAAGTAATCGTGAATGCCACTTTATTTCTATCTTTAGCACACTTTTATAGGGTTCTACAGGGTCTGCAGGCAGAACAAGCTACTATTGGCTAACACACACAGTTTACATTTTTTCTCTTACACACAGGGATATTGTTTTGCTTTACTCTCTCTTCTGCATGAAGGTTTCAAGGACTTTAGCCCTTAATATCACGACTTAGTTCAAAGGCTGGTTTGTGCATACAGGCCTTTACTAATATATAAAATATAGCAACAGAAAAGCTCTTAGATTTTTGATTTTTTGATTTGCTACAACTTTTTTCTGGTGTTTCTCTTGTTGCTGGGTTTGAGGACAGTTCCTTGCAAAATGTCCTGGCCTCTTGCACTGGAAACAGATGATGTGCTGCAGCTGTTCGTGTGACATCTCTGGCTTGTTCATCCCGGGTGTTACAGCTGCTACATTCCTTGGGTTGTATGGTCCTGGTTTCTTGTCATGTGCACTGTAGAGCTCTGCTTTCTTGGCACATGCTTGGATAATATTTGCTAAGGTAGGTGGAAGATAGATGGGCAGATTTAGAATCACTTTACAGCAGGCCTCGTTGGCATTTTTTGGTGCCATTTCTTTAATCAATTCTGCTTGTGCTGCTGATTCTTGTACTTGCTGTTGTATCTGTAACCTTAGATGATCTACAAAATGCAAGAAATTCTTGGATGGAAGCTGATTAATATTAACATAACTGACTTGGGTTTCTAGTGCAGGTATTTTATTGTAAGCTTTTTCTGCTACTTCACAGTTTTTATCTAAAATAGGTTTTGTTAGCACTTGAACCTGATCTTCAGGCTTAGACCACCTTCCCTCCCCACATAGGTGTTCAAAAGTAATCTCATTATTTTCTGCATCTTTTGCATTCTGTATGCTTTGCTTGAGTTCCTCTAGGAGGTCTTTTAATGACCTTTTGCAGGAACTTTCCCAAAAATCAAATTCAGTGGGTGTTAGGAGTCACCTGAAGAAATTATTGATGTCAGCAGGAACTAACTCCTGAGATTTTAAATTAGCTTTAATCATTCTTTTTAATATTTCACTATTTTTGCCAAATTCACGTTGTATTTTACATATCTCTCTGATATCATGGTAAGCAGAAGTCTGATATTGTCTATTAGTTCTTTTTTACCAGTAAATATCACAGGGGCTGCTGTAGGTATATCCTTATTTTCCCCAGAGCCTGTATCTCCAAGGTCTTCCTGCCCAGCCCCATCCCCACCGGGACATGGGGGCTTTGTCTCACCCCCGGGCTGCTGAAGGGACTTATCTGCTTCTGCAGGGGGCCCATGGGGCCCTGCATCAGTCCCGGGCCGGTGAAGGGACTTATCTACAGCCCCAGCAGGCCCAGGGGGTCCTGCCTCACCCCCAGATGGGAGGAGGGTCTCACCCGCACCCCCACAGGGACGGAGCAGGGACACATCTCCCCTCCCTGGGGGGCAGGGCCAGGACACCACTTCCCCCGCCCCCCCACGGGACCAGGGAGCAGGGCCACCCCTCTCACTCCCCCCCTCCCCGTGGGGACAGGAGGCAGGGGCGTGGAGAGCAAGATTGCAACATTTAGGGGTGTGTTTTTAAGGTGATGCCATGCTTGAGCAGGGTATTGCAAGAGGGAGGGAGATGTGAGAGAGAGAGGAGGGGTTATGGGAGGAGTGAGGGAAATATGATAGTAAAAGGTCTTAAAATCTTAGAAAATTCGGGGACTTAGGTTTGGAAAGCCCTGGGAAAAGCAGGCCCTGGGAAATGTTAGGCCTCGTGCTTGCTAAAGACCAGGTCAAGCTGCACCTGTGTAGTCAGTATATGATAAATGATACAATTGTTAGATGTGATTAGATATAATTATTGTTTAAAGAACATGGGGAACCATGTTAGGGGGCTAAGGGGGCATCACGAGAAATTCATGCTTGGGTAAAAACAATGCATACAATAGAACAATGTAAGTTTAATAATTAATATGTAAGTTGCATAACGATAGAGTATAAAATATGTTCAACTCGAAAACTCAAATCGGGTCAGATTTGGGTATGTGTACCCCTGACACCCAGAGCTCTTTAAATAAAGCACCTTTATATAACCATTCGTGGTTATGTGTGTTCCTGAACGCTAACAAATGGGCAGAGTGAGGTGGATAGAGGGAGTCATGGGAAGGAGGAGGGAAATAGGAAGGGGGTTTCTCCACATGTGTAGCTGGCACATGGCCAACTCCATTTTGAACTTCAGGCACATGGAGGCCCAGGGATTTCACGGTTGGAATACTAGGGTAAGATTCTCTGATAGTCAGCGCAAGGCTATCAGAGCTGGGGGGCTGAATGAGACACATGGCTCCAGAAATGGCACTATTACAGTGCATTTCTTGAGTTTCCGGATGTGTTTCAGCACAGGAGTAGCAGGTATGGGAAAAAAGGTATGGGATACTGATGAAGGCTGCAATGGCTGTTTTTTAATGTCTTGTTCTGTGTTGATCAACTCCTTTCGAATTATAAGAAAAATTGGGAGATATTGTGAATCATTTTTTTCTCCTTCCTCTATTTTTAGAGTGAGAATATTGCCAATTTGATTCCATGTAGAGATAGAATTTAGTTCTGACCAATCTAGCTGTGGATTTTTATGAGATAACCACACTGTGAAACATTTTAACTTTTTTCTAAAGATTTTAACATTTATAGTACTTAAAAATTCTTGCAATTTGGATTCTAAATTTGGTTGGAGTGTAGATGTGTTAGATCCCATGCCTGTTATTAAATTTGTGTTTTCAAAACTCGTTTCTATCTTGTTTTACTGCAAAGCAACAAAGCGGTGTAAAGGCAGGCTTTTTTTTTTACAACCCCCCCCCCCCCCCCCCGCACACACACTGGGTTGAGATAAGGTTTCTTGGCTGTCGCTGCTGTGCCGCGCGGCTGTCCCGCGAAATGTGGCTCGGCCGGCACCGCGCGGGATCCGTGGCTCGGTCCCCACACCGTGCGGGGGGGCCTTCTCACGCCAAGGCCACCGGGGCTGCTGCCTCCGGTCCCGCGCCCCGCCTGCCAGCCCGCCGACCCGTGCCACACTGCCGCCCTGGCGCGCGGCTCGCCCGGCCCTCGCGCCGCGCCTGGTCACACGCTCCGCGCCTGCCGCTGCCGCCGCCTGCGCGCCCGGCCTGCCTCTGCTGCTCGCGCGCCGCCCCCGGCCCGCCTGCCAGCCCGCACTGCCTGCAGGGACACATCACCGCTGCCGGGTCGGGCGCGCGCTCTGCTGATCCCCGGCTCAGCTCTTGCCCCGCTTCTAAATTGGCCTGCCAGGCCAGCCCGTGTGACTCACCACGCTTACGTTGTCAAGCAGTAGAAAACCTCCTGTGTGGATTGGGTTCCCCTGGACGTGAGGAAGGTACCAATCCAGTCCTTGTAAACTATAATCTTAGCTTTTCAAGGTAGCTGACGTGCCCAGGCTTGTGAAACACTTGTGTTTCCAGACGGTTTTAGGGGGTCGTGCCCTCCTTGAGACACCAACTGCTATTATAACTTTGTCCCCAGGCCCTCTGTTACCTCTGTCCACCCCAGCTGGCAGGGAGGCTGGGGAGGTAGTTTTAGCTTGCCAGACGAGGCCCTAAAAACGAGGCTCTTTCCCTTTGCTGAGATGGCAGTTGCATCTTTATTTCTTGGGATCCTTCGGGGTGAGATGGCAGGAGGGAAAGAGGAAGAGGTATCGAGAGGCACCTCTTTTTCAGGACAGGGGAAGGGGGTGTGGGAGATTTACACAACCAATAAGGGGACCTGGGGAGAACAAGATAAGGGAAAGAACTTACACGTCTACATTTTCAGAGGTACATTCCTTGGCTCATACCATTTTTCCTAACTGCATTACAACACCTGACCAAACAAATTAGGTGACTCAGTAAATGCTTGAGGGAGTACAGTCCATCTTAACGGCTGTTTTCTATGGGTATCCGGATCTTCCCACTCAAAAGCAAAATAATCTCTGCACTCCTCCTTAAGAGGACATGCCCAAAATGCATCCTTTAAGTCTATAACCAAATACCACTGATATTTGGGGTTTAGTTGACTTAACAGTGTATGTGGATTTGCAACCACGGGGAAGCAGGTCACAGTTCGTTTATTTATTTCCCGTAAATCATGCACCAATCTATAGTTGCCATCCTGCTTTTTAACTTGTAAAATTGTGGTGTTGTAGGGTGACATGCAAGGTTCCAAGAGACCTCTTTGTAGCAGCCTCTTGATTTCAGGCTTCAGCCCTCTTCTCCCTTCTTGGGAAATGGGGTATTGTTTTATTCTTACAGGGATTTCAGGGTTCTTAATTATTACTTCAAAAGGTTCAGTATTCAATTTTCCTACAGTTTCAGGAGTATACCATACTTCTGGATTAATCTTCTCTTCATCTTGTGTCCTTAAAGGATATAATTTTGCTGCCAATTGTTTATCTTTTATTTACGGGCTTATATTTAATTCTATCATTAAATCTCGTCCCAGCAAATTATAATCTTCTTCTGGAACTAATAACAATAGTCCAACTCCAAATTTACATTCTGATTACAATTGTACATTTGCAATTATGGGAGCCAAAAAGGGTTCTCCACTGGCCCCTACTACTTGGATATGTTTTGATGAAGGTTTACATCCTTTAGGTACTCGTTGGACAGTGGACTGCTCTGCCCCAGAGTCTACTAAAAATTCGAGTACCTCTTGCTGGGGACCCACTTTCAACTTTATCAAGGGCTCTGATGATTTTATATAGGTCCCTCCTAATAAATAGAGCCCCTGACCCCTTGTCGTGGTTTTAAAGCAGTAACTACAAATTTACTAGAAAACTTGCTTATTTCTTGCTGTGAGATATGGATTAGAACAAGAGCAAAACAGGCTTAAAACTTAAAAGGAATAAAGAAAGTTTATTAACAAAACTACAAGAATAAGAACACCAGAATAAACCTCCAGAAAACCCTTTTATCTCCCACTACCTAACCATTCCCTTGTTCACATGACAACATAGAGACAAAAAACTTTGGAACTTTGGTGGTTAAAACAGTCTCAATTCCTGCTAGAGTCTTTTCATCAGTCTTTGTAGAGAAACAGAAGTCTTCTTCTGCTAATCTATGGAGTTTCTCATGAGAAAACTACTTCTGTTATAGTTTTCTATTCCTCTGATGCCAGCTGCCCGGAAATCTGTCATCAGAGTTCACTCCTCCCATTTCACATCACTCTGAGGTGTGTATGGGCCATGAGTCTAGGGATGTCATTTTTAAGAATGAGTTATTCAAAGGCAAAAGTCCTCTTCATCTGTCTCTGTGAGCTTCGCTGGAAAACAGTTTTCTCATTGCCCTCAAGGCTTCAAATCTTTGTTCCACTCTGTTCCAGCACTTCACTATATCACAATTACTCCACCTTTTGCTCAAAATCCACACTTTGAACACTCCATTCCTCCCAATATACTCTATCATGAATTAAAGTTTTTTCAGAACATTATTGTCCATCTCCATAGCTTTAACAGAAAGATATTTCAGCTTATAAAGCATCTCCTTATTCTCTCTTCCCCATCTAAAACTTAACTCTTTTCTTCACTGTCTTCTTCATGTTTATTGTCTCTCTCTCTCTCCGTCTCTCTGAGAAAAAAGAGTAATCTGTACGTTTTATCCAGGTAGTAAAAGAAATAAAGTCTTGGAAAAGCTGCAAGGGTTCATGGTGTCAGGTTTCAGTCCAGCAGCAGAAGCTACAAACTAAGCCAAGCTGGCCGGCTCCGTTTCTCTCCTCTCCCCCCCCCCCCGCCTCCGTCTTCTGAGGCCTTGTCCGGCCTGGAGGGGGGGGAGGAGGCCAAGACAGAGCCTTGTTACCTTGTCAGAAGCCAGAAACACCAAGAGAACAAGAGAACTCTGGTTTTACATCTTAAGGTGGTGTTCACAAGTTGATCTCACTTTTCAATGGTCAAAACTGCTGTCAATTCTTAGAAATGACCGATAATTGGTCAGGAGAAAAGACTCCCATCAGCCACCAGCAGCTTCAACTTCCTTAGCTCCCAAAGCTATCTTAAAGGTAAAGTCACCCCATGTCCTGGGGTGACTTTATGATACTGGTATCCCCAATCGTCTGGTTTATGTTATATATTAAGTTCTGTACCTTTAAGACTGGCTCTGAGAGCAAAAGAGGGGGAAAAAGAAGCCGCAGTTTGTGTTAAAGAAAATATAACTCCCACACATCTCGCTCCGGGACTGTGTTGTCTGCAGCACAGACAGACAGCGGGACAGAGCTTCTCCCTGGCTTTTAGTTAGTTTTAGCTAGCTGAGGCAGAGGAATTCCCCGGACCTTTGGTTTTTTTCCTTTTTCTTGGATCTGTGCAAGCCTGCTCTGGACTGAACACCCAGCTAAACCCCGGGAGCCCACGCCTGTGGCCCACCGGGGCTGGGCCTCGGCACTTTTCCAGCGCTGGAGGGACTGATAAGAAACTGAGCAAGCCGAGCTACACACCACATGAAAAGGACTTTTCTTCCTAAATTTGCCATCCCATCGAACAGCAAGAGGTTTTATTATTTAATATTATTCAATTTTCTGTTAAATAAACAGCTTTTTCCACTTCTCTCCAAAGAAATTTTTTCCCTTTCCCGGACCGGTTGGTGGGGAGGGGCATTTCCCTGGGGAAATCCCCATCCAGAGTTTTCCTCCCTAATTTGCCCTAAACTAAGACACCCCATGACACCCCTCTAATCCTGTTCAAATACCTTCTCCTCTTGAATCCTCTGTCTACAATTCCTCTTCAAATGCCCTTTCTTGTGACAATAAAAACATTCAACTTCACTCAAGTCCCTTTTCCCAACAGGTTTTCCAGGCCCTTGTGGTCCCTTAATAAACCCTCCTTGTCTCAGGTTACCAACCCCCTCTCGAACTGCAGCCACCAGCAAGTTAGTCTGCCTTTTCTGAAACTCCTCCTCCCTCCTTACATACACTTTCTGAGCCTCTCTCAACAGCTCATCCAGGGGTTTATTCTTGCCAATCCTGTATTTTCTCCAACTTTTTCCTTATATCTGGCCAAGATTTAGCCACAAATTGGGTTTTAAGGAGGGTTTGTTCCACAGGTGTAGTAGAATCAATGCCTGAGTATAATTGCATGCATTTTTGGAGACGTTCCAACCAATCTGTTGGGGTCCCGTCCTTCTTTTGCTCCTCCTTAAATGCTTTATTAATATTTTGTCCCCTTGGGACAGATTCCTTTACCCCTTGGATTATTATGGCCCTTAAATCACCCATGTTATTAGGCCCCGCCGGTTCTTGATGATTCCAATGAGGATTTTGCATGGGCCATTTGGTGTTTGCGGCAGGTCTGGCCTGATGTGTTAGATCCCAAACCCACATCCCTGCCCTGCATATCATGTCTTGTTCCTCGACCATAAATAATATGGCAAGGATGGCCTGGAGTTCTTCCCAGGTGTATATGTTGGGGCCCAGAAACTGATCTAAACGTTCAGTCACCCCCAAAGGATCCTCTAGTAGGTTACCCATTTCCTTCTTAAAATCCCTGACATCCCCAGTATTAAGGGGAATCGACACATACCCAATGCCCTGGTTGTTCCCACCTGGCATTGGCACTTCCCTTAAGGGATACAGGTTCTGCCTAGCCTGACTCCCAGTAAATGGTCTCTGTGGTTCCTGTGGTAATGGTGGTGCTTGTGCTTGTGGTAACGGTGGTGCTTGTGCTTGCACTTCCCCTTGTGCTTCTTCATCTTCTTCCTCAGGGGGGGCATAGGGAGGTGGGTATAATAATTCATCGCTCCCCCCTTTTCTTTTTTCCTTTTTATCTTTTAGTGGATACAAGGAGACATTTCTATCAGTCTTGTGTGTGTCCCTTGGAAGCCAAAGGGAGGCATACTCACTTTCCTCTGGGTTCGCAGGGGTCTTACTGTTGACCCAGAGGTTCAAGTCCTGTTGGACCCACTCATCAAAAGAGCCAAATGGGGACCATGTTACTCCTGGTCCATGAATTGCTTTTCCTCCCCATACCTCAATACTATAATAAATCATCTTTTCTCTACTTTTTTCTTTTCTCTGGGGTGATTCATCCCAATATTTCAACATTAGCCCTAACAGGATGTCAGGAGGGATCTTGGAAACTTCCCTTTATTCCCTCTTATGGGCCCAGAAGGCTTGCTCCCCTTCTGCCCCATCTTCCAAAGCCCCCTCAGTCACACACACAGGCGCTCCCCTTGTTCGTGGCCCAGGTCCTTGCAGACTGTGGGAACCGCACTAATGAAGGGTCCACTCTCACTTGGCCTCCAGGAGACCTCTCAGACACCGGGCTCGGGGAACACCAACCCCAACCAAACAGTATCCCAATCCTATACTTACCTCGTCCGGGGTCTTTGCTTGGTCTTCCTGCACACAAAATTTAAGGGGTTCCGTGGTTTCCTTTTGCTTGTTTACCAAATTTGGGGGTCTGGAATGCCAGGTCTGGGGAATAGAAATCCTCCACACCAGGGCTATCCGAAGATAGGGATAGGGCGCCTCCCTGGAGGGGGAACCCCTAAACCACAAATTCCAGGATCCGATTCACGGCACCAAATTGTTATAAATTATCGTGACAAAATAGAAGGGACAATTTAAATAATCATTCATGAAAGCAAATTTTATTAATTCAGCAAGCAGTAAATCAAGCAAAAGCCAGCTGGGGTAAACCAGGGGACACTTCTTCTTAGTGTCCCACACACGGCATGCGCCTTGGCTGAGGAGGTTCCCTTTATTTATACAGTCCCTGCATCTGTGTCTTCCTGGATCGCGTCAGTGCCTGCGCCTCCTGTTGCTAGGGGGTCTTCTTCTGCTTCTTGGTGGTCGTGGGTAGGGTCTTCTTCTGCTTTTTGGGGGTCATGGGTAGGCAATCCTCCCTAATAAGGAGATGTTCTACTTCTTGTTTGTGCAGCCAGATACCATCCTGCAGCTTCAGCTCTGCAGTTTCAGCTTCTTGCTTTCACAGCCAGATATGTGGTTATTGTGGTTAGGCGTGTTATAAATTCACTCGAGAGAGTGTTTAAGTTTAATAAAGGGAAATTTTATTAATTATAGCAAGCAAGCAATAAGCAAAATACAGCGCTGGACAGCCGGAAAGCGATCCCGCTTTTCCACGGCCGTGCTTCCGTTTTTCGTGTGTCTCCTTTTAATCAGTCCGGCTCTCCGGGCTTCCCCGATGACGTGTCCTTCCTCGGGTCTTTCTGCACATGCTCCTTCATCGGTCTATGGGTCTGCTCGTTCGGTCTTTTCCTTATCTTCCTGTAACCTTTCTTCACTATTCCCTGTAAAGGCTTAGCTCAGTAATTTTTTTTTTGAATGCAAGGAATCTTAGCAAGGACATAATAAACGTCAGTAGCTATACAAGCATCAGATACTATGCATACGTAAGTAACTATCGTAAGTAGGTACGGGGTAAGTAACAATCTTGATTTTACAGAACATAATATTACAGAATATCATATCTACATGTTTAGTCGAACAAAAGGGTCTCTGTTTATCACAATCCCCCCTTTTTTCTATTCCCTACTTTTGTTCGTTAAATCTTTGCAATTCCCTTTTACTTAGTTCTAGATAATCTTCGGTTTCTTCTCCATTTAAGGGTTCATATTTGGTCTGTATTAACATAAGATGAGCTGCCTCTAACCTGCTTTTTACGATGTTAATAACTTTATTAAGAATGCAAGGGCCAAAAGTAAGTCCTAAGATTAGTAAAATTAGTGGTCCGGCTATAGTAGATAGTAAAGTTGTTTGCCAGGGAAAATAATTAAACCAGGATTCGTACCAACTCTGTTGCATTTCTTGTTCTTTCTTTCTCTTTTCCAGTCCTTCCTGTAATTTAGCCATGGTTTCTCTTACTATCCCACTTTTGTTTACATATACACAACACTCTTCTTTAAGTGCAGCACACAGGCCCCCTTGTTGTAAAAATAATAAGTTTAATCCTCTTCTATTTTGCAAAGCCACTTCTGCCAATGAGTCTAGGGAGTCTGTGAGGTCTTTTATGGATTCATCAATTCTCCTTAAATCCTCATCTACTGAAATTCTAAGCTCTTTAAGTCCCTGGTGTTGATGAACTAAGGATGCTATACCTGTTCCTAATCCAGCCCCTCCTATACCTAGTAATACGGCTACTGTTAATACTGTGAGGGGTTCTCGTTTCACCAAATGGTGTTCTGTGTTTTGGTATTGTGTATACATATATTCTTCAGGATGATAAATAATCCGGGGAACTATTATAACTTGTATGCAAAATTCATAAGTTTCATTAAAGACTGTTACAGAAACACATGGGGTTACTCCTAAAGTGTTACAAACCCATTTAGTATTAGGTGCTGGAATCAGCCACTGAGCTGGCTTACGAGGATCTTTAACCTGTATTTTTGTCTGACATAAATGTTTCTTATCTGGGGGCACATTTCCCACGCATTTACCTTTTCCAGTGACTCTAGATAATGTTATTCCTGGAGTGTTTTCTCTTCCCGATTTCCATAAACAGGCAGCAGGATTAGTGCCATTTACTCTTTTTGGTTCTGCTGTGGAACCTATGGCCTCATAAAAGGGTGGGTTAATGTTATAACATAACCAACATTCTCTAGTTAAGTTTGGGTGTGTATCATTTAATACTTTAAAAGTAGCTTGTAATATTTTCCAAAGAACTTCATTTCCATATTCTTGGGGTGTCTCTACTGTAGTTGTTACTTGTATGTTATTTTCTAATTTTTCTGAATAATTACTCTGATCTCTTACTTTGGGGTCTATTACTCCCCATACCACTGGATTTGGCCCAACAGATCCCGAATCATGTAGAACTATTTCTTTCTTTATAAGAATGTGCACTCCCCGATCTTTTCCAGGTTCCCATATCCTGAGACCCCAGGTTCGTCCCAATAACCACCCAGGGTCTTGGGACTGTGTAATATTGATGTAATGAAATTTGCAAGTCCCAGTATATGTTACTTCCCCCGAGGGGCCTATCCAGGGCTTTATACATCCATGTGGACCCCGTTCAACCTTTAGATACTTATCTGGGTTTTGTACTTTCCACCCCATGGAAATTGTTTCACAGCCCCAATATCTACAGTAAAATTCACCAGGGTAATTACAATATCCTCTGCCTGGATTAGAAGCTGGGCACATATATAGTACTCTCCCGAGCGGGATATGACTAGTACTCTTCCATTTAATAAGAGAGTCCAGTGTAACTTGAAAGCTAGGGTCTCCAGAGACGATCTGTGATTGGATAATAGCCTGGTCTTCCCATCGAATTATAGACCAATTAAAGGGTTCGTGAGTCTTGCCTATACAAATGTCAAATGTGCTAATTAAGATTGTAAATATTATTGATTTCTTAAATGAGTATTGGCTTCCCCTGCTATAATAGAGGCTTTTCTTTTGTATAGTGTCAGTTTGGATTTCCCAAAAATTATTTTGCTGGGTTGTATCATTCCTATTCTTGTGGCATTTCCAGGTCCATGACCTTTTGGTCCCATGTATATTGGAGTGTTTCCCTCCACAGTTTATTACTCCTCTGCCTCTCCCATCGTCGACCCGTTTGCTGCGGGACACGGGGTGTACCATCTTCTCGGCAGCAAGAGTATTCTTCGGGAGGGAGATTACTCCTTCTCTTATTAATTCTTTGTATGTATTTTTTCCAACTTTTATGCTTTATTAAAGGGATATTACATCTCAATTCCGGGAGCCTCTGTCTACACAACCCAGCTACTATGTTTGTTACAAAAAGTGAAGGTTCGTTTGGATGATAACAATAATACAAGGGATTAACTCCTTTTGCATAAATAGTCCACCACTCCTCTGATCCTTTTTCAAATTCTCCTGCTTGTATTCTAGTTATTAAGGCCCAATTAGTGAGTTTTCTCTGGGCTATGTAGCAAGATCTACACACCCCTCTCGGTGGGTAGCCTCTATGACAGTGGGTCCACCAATATTCTTCACATACTATACATTTAAAACAAACAAAAGGATAACAATTCTGACATAAAGCACAGCCTATTTTAACACTCCTATTATATATTTCTCTACCACTAGATGAGGGTATTTTATATTCTATATAAAAACCTTTATAAAATTTACTATTCATAAGCTTCTAAGCCGGTTAATAGTCCTTGGATGTTACTTTGTTTTAAGTCTCAAGTTCCCAGCCGGGCTAACTGCTTCTCAGTCCTTATCTTCTGGTGGCTTCACAGGTCCCTTTATCCGACTGGCATGTGTCCACCCCTTCTCAGCTGTTCGAACTGCAGAGTCAGTTGTTAATAGGACTTGATACGGTCCCTCCCACTTCGGTGTTAAGGGATTTTCTTTCCAGCTTCTTATCAACACCCACTCTCCAGGTTGTACCTGGTGTAATATAAAATCCAATGGTGGTCTCTGAGCCAGCATTCCTTTTTCCCACAATGCTTTTTTAAATTGCATTAATTTTATTAAATACTTATTGATGTATTGATCACTTACATTTGGATGTGTTTGGACTTCCTCTATATTATAAGGCATACCATATAACATCTCAAAAGGGGAAATTCCTAAATCTGCCCTTGGCTGGGTTCGAATATTCAGAAGGGCTAGTGGAACACATTTAACCCATGATAATTTTGTTTCCATCACTAGCTTAGTGAGTTGTTTTTTTATTTCTCCATTCATCCTTTCTACTCTTCCAGAACTTTGAGGGTGCCAAGGGGTGTGTTGTTCCCACTTTATTCCTAATGCTTCTGAAACTTCTTGAGTTATTTTGGATGTAAAATGGGGACCTTCATCCGAATCTATTGTCTCTGGTACCCCATATCTGGGAATTATTTCTTCTAGTAACACTTTTACAACTGTTCGTGAAGTTTCCCTAGATGTTGGGAAAGCTTCCACGAAATGAGTGAGATGATCCACTAAGACTAGGAGGTATTTAAATCTCCCTACCTTTGGTAGTTCTGTGAAATCAATCTGAATATTTGCAAAGGGTCTTTTTGCTAAGGGTCTCCCTCCATAAGGTAATTTTCTAAGATTTTTCCTATTTGTTTTTAAACATGGGAGACAACTTCTAGTAATTTGCTTAGCCAAATCTCGAATACCTGTGCTCATATACTTTGCTGCAAAATAGTCTATTAACCCCTGTGTGCCCCAATGTGTTTTTTGATGTATCTTTTCTAATATTCTTTGTGCTATGGCTTTTGGTAGTACTTCCCGGCCATCTGGGAGAAACCATCTCCCCTCTGAGCTTTCTATTGCTCCTGTCTCTGGGAGTTTTAACTTTTCTTCTTCAGTAAATCTAATTCTCAAGTCATTATCTTTATGTTCTAAAGTTTTTTCCTCCCCCCCTTTTTCTTTTAGGACCATTATTCGTAATGCTGCCTGTTTTGCCTCTTGATCGGCAGCATTATTTCCTCTACTCCTTAAGTCTATTCCCTTCTGGTGTCCCTTTAAATAAACCACGGCTAACCTCTTGGGTTTTCTCAGGGCTTTTAAAACTGCCATTATAAGTTTTTGATGAACCAGATCTTTCCCTTGAGAGTTTATTAAACCTCTTTCTTCCCACAGTTTACCAAACGTATGCACCACCCCATAACTATATCTGGAATCTGTATATATTGTCCCCTCCTTTCCTTCTAGTAATTTCAATGCCCTTAATACCGCATACAATTCACAGGCTTGGGCTGACCAAGATTTGTCTAATGGACCTGATTCTAAAACTCGCATATCTGGTCCTCTTATTACAGCATATCCTGTTTTCCTTTTTCCTTCTATTACTCTGGAGGACCCATCCACAAACAGTTTTTCTCCGCTTTCTAATTCCTCTTCTTCCAGATCAGGTCTAATTTTGGTTTGTTCTTCAATTGTAGTTATACAGTCATGTATCAAAGATTCACTTTCAGGTTCTCCATACAAAAATGCAGCCGGATTTTGTACAGTTGTAGTTTCTAATATTAAGTTTGGGGCTTCAATTAAAATTCCTTCATATTTTAAAAGTATAGCATCGGAAATCCATTTTTCCGCCTTTTGTTGTAGCACACCTCGAATATTATGGGGGGATATTACCTTCAAGTTGCTATTAAAGGTGATTTTTCTAGCTTTCTCCACCAGTAGGGCACATCCTGCTACTGCTTGTAGACAGGCTGGCCAACCTTTACTCACAGGGTCTAAAATCTTTGATAAATACCCTATTGGCTTCTTCCTCCCTGCCCACTCCTGAGTTAAGACTCCAAAGGCAATTCCATTTTCTACATTTACAAACAAGTAAAAGGGTCTCCTCAAATCTGGGAGACTCAAAACAGGAGCATGAATTAAACTTTCTTGTACTTCCCGGAGTTTTTCTGTATCTTCTGAACTCCATTTTATTAATCCTTCCTGTGTCAATTTCTGATATAAGAATTTAACTTTACTGCTATAATTTTCAATCCACTGTCTACAATACCCTGTTAATCCCAAAATTTGACGTATCTGTCTTTTATTTTTAGGAATTGGTAGTGATAAAATCCCCTGTATTCTTTCAGGATCTATTCTTTTCTCCCCTCTTTTAAGATAATGACCTAAATATTTCACCTCTTCTTCTACAAATTGAAGCTTTGCTTTGGATACTTTCAATCCCTTTAGACCCAGGAAATTTAACAATTTAATACTCTCTCTCCTTACATCTTCTTCCTCTTTCCCAGCTAAAAGCAAATCATCCACGTATTGTATCAAGGTCACTCCTGGGTCCGTCTGATAATCCTGTAAAATTTGTTCTAATGCTTGCCCAAACAAATTGGGAGATTCTGTAAATCCCTGGGGCAATACTGTCCATCTCAGTTGTTGTCTCCTCCCTGTGTCTGGATCTTCCCATTCAAATGCAAAATAATTTCGGCTAGCCTCATCAAGAGGGCAGGCCCAGAATGCATCCTTTAAATATATAACACTGTACCACTGACCGTCAGGTCCCAGTTTGCTTAATAATGTATACGGATTTGCTACTACGGGGAACCGTGCCACTGTACGTTTATTAATTTCTCTTAAATCTTGCACTAAGCGATAAGTCCCATCTGGTTTCTTTATTGGTAATATGGGTGTGTTAAAAGGTGACATACATGGTTCTAATAGTCCCTTACTTAACAATCTATCAATTTCTGGTTTCAACCCTCTTCGTCCCTCAAGTGACAGGGGATATTGTTTTATTCTAACTGGGATTTCTGGGTTTTTAATAGTGACCGAGAATGGAGTTATCTTCAACTGTCCCACACTCTCAGGGGTATACCACACTTCTGGATTTATTTTGTCTTCATCTTCTACTCTTAAAGGGCATAGCTTTATTTTCCACTCCTTATCAACTATATCTAAATGCATTCCCAATTCAATGATTAAATCCCGTCCTAACAAATTATAATCTGCTTCTGGCACTAACAAAAAATTTCCCAACCCGACTTTTGAATCTGATTCTATCATCACATCTTTAATAACCCCCACCTTAAAGGGTTCTCCCTTTGCCCCCACTACTGTGGCAGTTTCTTTGGATAGACTACATCCTTTAGGTAAAAACTGAATAGTTGATTTTTCCGCTCCAGTATCTACCAAAAAGGTTATTTCTTGTTGTTGGGGACCCACTTTTAACTTTATCAAGGGCTCTTTCTGATGTTTTTTGTCCCCTATAAATATAAAGAGCCCCTGACACCCCTAGTCTTCTTTAAACATCTTTTCATCCTGGATCCTCACCCTACATTCTCTCCTAATATGTCCTTTCTTTCCACAGTAAAAACAAGTTTTAGTGTTCTGTCCCTCCTTTGAATTTCTAATCGATCTCTGTTGTTTCTCTTTCCATGTTTGATTTCCACCTTCTCTTACAGCAGCCACCATCATTTTATATTGCCGCTTCTGAGCCTCTTCTTCTCTCCTGACATACACTTTTTGGGCCTCCCTCAAAAGCTCATCCAAACCCCTATCTTGCCACCCATCTAATTTTTCTATCTTTCTCCGAATATCCTCCGAGGATTTTGCCACAAATTGTGCTTTAAGCAGTGCTTGCCCCAATTGTGTATCTGGATCCATTCCGGAATATAGTTGAAAATTTTTTCTTAACCTTTCCAACCATTCCGTGGGAGTTTCATCTTTCTTTTTCCTCTCATTGAATGCTTTATTAATATTATGACCCCTTGGGACTGCCTCCCTAATTCCTTGAATTATAATAGTTCTCAAATCCTGCATATTTGCTCTGTGGGCTGGATTCTGATGATCCCAATGGGGATTCTGGAGGGGCCATTTTACATCTGCCAATGGTCCCTGAGCATGCTGGGCATCCCAAATACGCATGCCTTCCCTTCTAATCATGTTCCTCTCTTCTGCAGTAAATAGAATATTTAGGATAGATTGTAATTCCTCCCATGTGTATATATTAGGTCCTAAAAATTGATCAACTCTTTCTGCAACCCCCAAAGGATCTTCCAGTAAACGCCCCATCTCCTTTTTAAAGTCTCTGACATCCCCTGAACTAAGAGGGACAGATATAAACCCTATTCCAGGTTGGGGGCCACCCATGGGCATTTCTCTTAGTGGGAATAAATGTTCCCGTTTCCTTCTGGCTCTATTCCTGGTGACAGGCCCCACTTCTGACAGGTCTGGCATGTCTGAATCCTCCTCCTCAGAATTCTGAGGGGGAGGGGAAGGGGCTCGAGAGGGAGGGGAGGGGGCTCGAGGGGGAGGGGGAGGTGCTCGAGGGGGAGGGGGAGGTGCTCGAGGTGGTGGTGGTGGTGGCACAAATGGAGGAGGGGGCATTATCATAGTATCTTCTTTTCGGGATTTCTTTTTCTTTCCTTTCCTTTCCCCCGAATTTTCTGAATTTTCTGTCAATTCAAATAAATGAACATCGGGATTTTCTACCCAGATTTTTGCATAAGCACTCTCCTCTGGGTTAAAAGGGATCTTTGTTTTTACCCAGGAATTTAACTTTTGTTTAACCCACTCTTCAGATGATCCAAATATAGGCCAAAATATTTTCCTTTAAATTTCCTTTCCTCCCCATACTACTACACAATAGTGAATCATTTTTGCCTTATCTTTATTTTCTGTCCCCGGGAAATGTTCCCAATTATCTAGTATAAAGCCCAACGGACTATCCTTAGGTACTGGTGGGAGTTTAACAGGTACAGAGGGCTTGCTCCTCCCCAGTCCCATTCTTCCGGAGTGTTTTCAATCACACAATTCCTTTCGCTTCCCCCCGTTCGTGGCCCAGGTCCTCGCGGGCCAATGGGAACCGCACTAATAGGGGGTCTGCTCTCGCTTGGGGAATCTGGCTACCGGTTCCCCTCTCAGACTCACACACACTCACCACACTCCGGGATCCCGACCCCGCCCAGACGGATCCCCGTTACACTACTCACGCGTCCCACGTCCCGCGTCTTCGTCCGGACTCTGTGCACAGAATTTAAGGGGTCGACCGGTCTCCCTTTTGCTTATTGCTTTAACTTTAGGTTCGTCGGTGCAATCGAGGGAGGACCCGGCCCCCCCCCGGGCCGCTAAACTTTAGCGGAGGCGCCTTCCCGGAAGTGCCGCGATCCGTCCTACTAATTGCATCCGAGTCACGGCACCAAATTGTTATAAATTCACTCGAGAGAGTGTTTAAGTTTAATAAAGGGAAATTTTATTAATTATAGCAAGCAAGCAATAAGCAAAATACAGCGCTGGACAGCCGGAAAGCGATCCCGCTTTTCCACGGCCGTGCTTCTGTTTTTCGTGTGTCTCCTTTTAATCAGTCCGGCTCTCCGGGCTTCCCCGATGACGTGTCCTTCCTCGGGTCTTTCTGCGCATGCTCCTTCATCGGTCTATGGGTCTGCTCGTTCGGTCTTTTCCTTATCTTCCTGTAACCTTTCTTCACTATTCCCTGTAAAGGCTTAGCTCAGTAATTTTTTTTTTGAATGCAAGGAATCTTAGCAAGGACATAATAAATGTCAGTAGCTATACAAGCATCAGATACTATGCATACGTAAGTAACTATCGTAAGTAGGTACGGGGTAAGTAACAATCTTGATTTTACAGAACATAATATTACAGAATATCATATCTACATGTTTAGTCGAACAAAAGGGTCTCTGTTTATCACAGGCGTTTCTGCAATGTTAGCTTTTAAAACAACTTCAGCAATTTTATTTTAGTAATCATATTAAATTTGATTAACAAACAATAAAAATTTATTACATTTTGGATGTTTCTTTGTGTCATGGGGTGGCTTTACCTTTAAGGTGGTTTTGGGAGCTAAGGAAGTTGAAGCTGCTGGTGGCTGATGGGAGTTTTTCCTCCTGACCAATTATTAGTCATTTCTGAGAACTGACAGCAGTTTTGACCATTAAAAAGTGAAATCAACTTGTGAACACCCCCTTAAGATGTACAGTCAAAGCTCTCTTGTCCTCTTTGGTTTCCGGCTTCTGGAAAGGTAACAAGGCTCTGTCTTGCCCTCCTTCCCCCCCCCCCCCCCCCCCCTCCCCGCCCTTCCCCCTCCTCCAGGCCGGACAAGGCCGCAGAGGGCAGGGGGGGGGGAGAAGCAGAGCTGACCAGCTGGGCTTAGTTTTCAGTCTCTGCTGCTGGACTGAAACCTGACACCGTGAACTCTTGTAGCTTTTCTAAGGCTTTAATTCTTTTACTACCTGGATAAAACGTACAGATTACTCCTTTTTCCCAGAAAGACAGAGAGAGAGACAATCAACATGAAGAAGACATCATAAAACCACCAAAAACAGTGAGGAAAAGAGTTAAGTTTTAAATGGGGTAGAGAGAATAAGGAGATGCTTTATAAGCTGAAATATCTTTCTGTTAAAGCTATGGAGATGGACAATAAGGTCCTGAAAAAACTCCTTTAATTCATGACAGAGTATATTGGGAGGAATGGAGTGTTCAAAGTGTGGATTTTAAGCAAAAAAGAGAGTAATTGTGATACAGTAAAGTGCTGAAACAGAGTGAAGCGAAGATTTGAAGCCTTGAGGGCAATGAGAAAACTGTTTCCAGGGAAGCTCACAGAGACAGATGAAGAAGACTTTTGCCTTTGAATAACTCATTCTTAAAAATGACATCCCTAGACTCATGGCCCATACACACCTCAGAGTGATGTGAAATGGGAGGAGTGAACTCTGATGACAAGATTTCCGGGCAGCTGGCATCAGAAAAATAGAAAACTATAACAGAAAGAGTTTTCTCATGAGAAACTCCATAGATTAGCAAAAAGAGACTTCTGTTTCTCTACAAAGACTGATGAAAAGACTCTAGCAGGAACTGAGACTGTTTTAACCACCAAAGTTCTAAAGTTTTTTGTCTCTATGTTGTCACGTGTACAAAGGAATGGTCAGGTAGTGGGGGATAAAAGAGTATTCTGGAAGTTTATTCTGGTGTTTTTATTCTTGTAGTTTTTTAATAAACTTTCTTTATTCCTTTTAAGTTTTAAGCCTGTTTTGCTCTTGTTCAAATCCATATCTCACAGCAAGAAATAAGTAATTTTTTAGTTACTGTTTTAAAACGACAACACTTTGTTTAGTTTTTGACTCTCCCCCTTCCCAATAAATCAATCTTCTTGGTGCCACCGAGATTTACATTCCCTGATAACAGAAATGCAATAAATTCCTCCCCCAAAGCTCTAGTCACTGCTGTCCTCATCTGGACAAGATAATCTAAGAATGGAGGGGGGTCTCTGACCATCTTTTTTAGTCTTTGGGTTATACAAACAAAAGTTGTTTTTGTTTTAATACTATGCCATAGCTCAACACATATGTATATTATACTACCATTTCTGAGCTTCATCAACAACAGAAATAGAAGGAATCACACTCATACAACAATGTTTTCTAACCTTATACATATAACATTCATTGTGAAAAGCCAACAATATAATATGCATCTATAACAGTTATAATATGGAATAAAGGAATAAAACGTGTAACAGAAAAATCTCCGTTAGCTTGAAAGGCATAAAGTTTGGCCCCTACTCTATCCCAGAAAGAGTTGAGACAGATAGAGTCCCCATTAAAGTCAGGAAAATGCTTAGAAATCCAGTAGATAAACGATTTCATGTTCGTTTTAGAAAGATTTCCTTTAGAGAGTTTGAAGTTACCAGCAGAAAGGGAATCTAGAATTTGGGAATATAGGTCTCTCTCAGTATGGGATAGATTAAACTTTGCTAGCTTTAATCCCATACTGGTAGTCCAGGTCCCAGCCCAGCGGAAAAAAAAGAGGAAAAAAAGCAAAAAGACCCAAAGAAAACAAGGAAGCGCACAGAAAAAGGCTGAGTTAATTTACAAATCTCAGCTGGTCAAGTAAAAATAAAAGACTACTGGGTTGGTGGTCAGGCTTATGTTCCAGTCCTCAGGGCTTCTTCTCCCAGGTGGTGAATGTGGGGGTCTTGGAACTACCTCCTCAGATATCCTCTGCTAGAACGCTGGGGGTATCTTTGGAGGGGTGATGACTGATGGCGATTCAGTCCCGAAGCTCTGCTTCTGCGGGATGACGCTCTTTCCCCCTGGGCTTCAGCTGAAGGGTCCAGGAGCTGTTCAGTGCGCCACTTGTTGGTGGCTGGTCCAGAGGTCTGTCCGACCCCCAGCACTGCCATCGACTATCCTGGATAGGGGTCCTACAAGGAACAGCCATCCAGGGAGTCTCAGGCAGTTTCCAGTCAGGGGTAACCCTTATGAGCAGTCTGAGGCTTCAAGTGAACAGCTCTTTTAGATGTGATTTCAGCTATTGCAGTGATCAGCTCAGATCAGCCCAGCTCAGATTATGGGTTACCCTAGCCAACGTGGAGATGAGAGACGGGAGGCTGTGTAGCATTCTGCAGTCCTTTATTGGGAGGCTTCAGCAAAGAAGGCCAGTGATGGTCACTTCCACTGAACTGGGAAAAAGCTGGGGTTTTCATAGGGAAGGGGAGAATTGGGAAAGGGACGAATGGTCTAAGACCAGGGTAAAATGACCAATAGTTTATAGGGAGATAACATGGAATCCCGAAGCAGGAAAGGGTCCACAGCTTAGCCACCATGACTAAGTAGTTTTGTCTCATCTTAGGGGACAGATCTCCAAGGAGGAAGCCTGTCAGAGGACTGGGTTTCCTCCACACCTTAAGAAATTTCTCCATCTATCTGTTCCATCCCTCCATAGTGCTCTCCATTGGGTTGGGCCACCTCCCCACAAAGGGGTGTTCGCTGGGCCTGAGGGGAATCCCCACCAGATACAACTACAGCGGGTTATTGACTGAACCCATGGACAGGCACATATTGTCCTGCTGGAGTGTCCTGGCCACGTTGACCCACACGTTATGGCTGGGTTGGCTGACTATCCAGCCGAGGGCATGCTGAGCCATCAGGAGCATCCAGATGAGCATCTTGGTGGTGCTGAGGCAGGTGTTAAAGTGAGTGGTTTTTATTTTGGCTGAAAATGGAGCTTCTGTTGTAAACATAAACATAGGTTATTAGCTTTTTTGAGGGTAAGGGGGTGGGGGTATCTCGCTGCCTTTTATTTTTTTCCCTCTGCTCTTCATTCCCCCTTTCCTTAATACACTAAAACTTTAAGTGTAACAGTGGTGTTGGGGAGTTTAGGGGAAAAGGGAGAGGGACTGAAGTGGGAAGGTAAGTATGGGGAAGGTAAGTATAAAGGAAAATGGGAGTTTAGGGGATAACTGGGGTTAACAGTGAACTTGCTAGGATGTTCCTAGCTTTTTGGCATTCCTATCTTTTCTGGCATTCTGTTTGGCCTGGTACCTGGTGACAGGGCACTGTACCCTCTGTAGGAGTCGTGTTTTGCAGCGCTTTCATGTCCAGGTGTGTTATGAATGCACTCGAGAGAGAGATATAAGGTTCAATCTAAGAAAGGTTTTATTAATTACAGCAAGCCAGCAATAAGCAAAAGTCAGCGCCGGGCGACAGGAGAGAAGAAAAATTTCTTCTCTGCGAAACTGCCGCGCTTCCCGTTTCCGTGTTTCTACTTTTAAGTGACTCGGCTTCCAGGTTACATGTCCTTTCTCCGGCGTCTCTGCGCATGCGTCTCTAGTTACTAGGGGGTCTTTTCTGCTCTCTGGTGGTCGTGGGATGAAGGCTCCAAGTCTTCCTCAATCTTACTCTGCTGACCTTTTCTCACTGTTTTCCCTTTAAGGCTTATCTTGTCCTGGCATTCCAGAAATCTCTGCCAGGCCGTTAATTATTATGCGAGCCTCAGCGATTTAGCGGCCTTCAACCTCCTCCCGATTTTACACACAAAGCACAATTTTGCAAAGCATCATATCTATATGTTTAGGCAAACAAGAGTTTCTGTCTATTACAAATCCCCCTTTTTCTATTCCTTACTTTTGTTTGCTGAATCTTTGTAATTCCCTTTTACTTAATTCTAAATAATCTTCTGTTTCTTCTCCCTTTAAGGCTTCATATTTAGCTTGTATTAACATAAGGTGAGCTGCTTCTAACCTGTTTTTTGCGATGTTAATAATTTTATTGAGAATGCAAGGGCCTAAAGTAAGTACTAAAATTAGTAAAATTAGTGGCCCCATTATGGTGGGTAACAAAGTAGTTAACCAGGGGGAGTAACTAAACCAAGATTCATACCAACTCTGTTGCATTTCTTGTTCTCTCTTTCTCTTTTCCAGTCCTTCCTGTAATTTGGCCATGGTTTCCCTTACTATTCCACTTTTATTTACATATACACAGCATTCTTCTTTAAGTGCAGCACAGAGGCCTCCTTGTCATAAAAATAATAGATTGAATCCCCTTCTATTTTGCAAGGCCACTTCAGCCAGTGAGTCTAGGGAGTCTGTGAGGTCTTGTATAGATTTATCAATTCTTCTTAAATCCTCATCTACTGAAATTCTAAACTCTCTGAGCCCCTGGTGCTGATTTACTAAGGACGCTACACCTGTTCCTAATCCAGCCCCTCCTATGCTTAGCAATACAGCTACTGTTAGTGCCGTGAGGGGTTCTCGCTTCACCAAATGGTGTTCTGGGTTTTGGTGTTGTGTATATATATATTCTTCAGAATGATAAATAATCCTGGGAACTATTATAACCTGTATGCAGAATTCATAGGTTTCATTAAAGGCTGTTATAGAAACACATGGGGTTACTCCTAAAGTGTTACAAACCCATTTAGTATTAGGTGCTGGAATCAGCCACTGAGCTGGCTTGCGAGGGTCATTAATCTGTATTTTTGTCTGACATAAATGATTCTTATCTGAGGGCACATTTCCCACACATTTCCCTTTTCCAGTGACTCGAGATAATGTTATTCCTGGGGTGTTTTCCCTTCCCTTTTTCCATAAGCAGGCAGTAGGATTGGTGCCATTTACTCTCTTTGGTTCTGCTGTGGAGCCTATGGCCTCATAAAAGGGTGGGTTAATGTTATAACATAACCAACATTCTCTAGTTAAATTTGGGTGTGTATCATTTAACACTTTAAAGGTAGCTTGCAAAATTTTCCAAAGAGCCTCGTTTCCATATTCTTGGGGTGTCTCTACCGTGGTTAATACTTGGGTGCTATTTTCTAGTTTTTCTGAATGGTTATTCTGATCCCTTACTTTGGGGTCTTCTGCTCCCCACACCAGTGGATTTGGTCCAACAGATCCCAAATCATGGGGAACCACCTCTTTCTTTATGAGTATGTGCACTCCCCGATCCCTTCCGGGTTCCCATACTCTGAGACCCCAGGTTCTTCCCAATAACCACCCAGGGTCTTGGGATTGTGTGATATTAATATAGTGAAATTTGCAAGTCCCAATATATGTTACTTCCCCTGAGGGGCCTACCCAGGGCTTTACACATCTGTGTGGACCCCGTTCAACCTTTAGATACTTATCTGGGTTCTGTACTTTCCATCCCATGAAAATTGTCTCACAGCCCCAATATCTACAGTAATATTCGCCGGGATAATTACAATACCCTCTGCCTGGATTAGAAGCTGGGCACATATATAGTACCTTATGCCCGGGCGGGATATAACTAATACCCTTCCACTTAATGAGAGAGTCCAGTGTAACTTGAAAGCTAGGGGCTCCAGAGGTGATCTGTGATTGGATAATAACCTGGTCTTCCCATCGGATTAAGGACCAATTGAAGGGTTCGTGAGTCTTACTTGTGCAAATGTTAAATGTGCTGATTAAGATTATAAATGTTACTGACTTCTTTAATGAGCATTGGCTTCCCCTGCTATAATAGAGGCTTTTCTTTTGTAAAGTGTCAATTTGGATTCCCCAGAAATTATTTCGCTGGGTTGTCTCATTCCCATTCTTGTGGCATTTCCAGGACCATGACCTTTTGGTCCCATGTATATTGGAGTGTTTCCCTCCACAGTTTATTACTCCTCTGCCTCTCCCGTCGTCGACCCCGTTGCCGCGGGACACGGGGTGTACCATCTTCTCGGCAGCAAGAGTATTCTTCAGGAGGGAGATTACTCCTTCTTTTAATGATTCTTTGTATGTATTTTTCCCAACTTTTATGCTTTACTAAAGGGGTATTGCACCTCAATTCCTGGAGCCACTGTCTGCACAACCCAGCTACTATATTTGCTACAAAAGGTGCAGGTTCGTTTGGATGGTAACAATAATACAAGCGGTTAACTCCTCTTGTGTAGATAGTCCACCACTCCTCTGATCCTGTCTCAAATTCTCCTGCTTGTGTTCTAGTTACTAGGGCCCAATCCGTGAGTCTCCTCTGGGCAATGTAGCAAAATCTACACACCCCTCTTGGTGGGTAGCCTCTATGACAGTGGGTCCACCAATGTTCTTCACATATTATACATTTAAAACAGACAAAAGGGTGACAATTCTGACATACAGCACAGCCTATTTTAACACTTCTATTATATATTTCCTTACAACTAGATGGGGGTATCTTATATTCTATATAAAAACCTTTATGTAGTTTACTATTCATAAGTTTCTAAGCAGGTTAATAGTTCTTGGATGTTATTTTGTTCGGGATATCTTAAGTCTCAGGTCCCCAGCCGGGCTAACCACTTCCCAGTTATTAGTTTTTGGTGGCTCCACAGGTCCCTTTATCCGACTGGCATGTGTCCACCCCTTCTCCGCTGTTCGTACCGCAGAGACAGTTGTTAGTAGGACTTGATACGGTCCCTCCCACTTCGGTGTTAGGGGATTCTCTTTCCAGCTTCTTATCAGCACCCACTCTCCGGGTTGTACCTGGTGTAATATAAAATCCAATGGTGGTCTTTGGGCTAGCATTCCTTTTTCCCACAATGCCCTCTTGAACTTCATTAATTTTATTAAGTTCTTATTGATGTATTGATCACTCACGTTTGGATGTGTTTGAACTTCCTCTATATTATAGGGCATACCATATAACATCTCAAAAGGGGAAATTCCCAAATCTGCCCTTGCTGGGTTCAAATATTCAGAAGGGCTAGTGGAACACACAACCCATGATAGTTTTGTTTCCATCACTAGCTTAGTAAGTTGCTTTTTTATTTCTCCATTCATCCTTTCTACTCTCCCAGAACTTTGAGGGTGCCAAGGGGTGTGTTGTTCCCATTTGATTCCTAATGCTTCCGACACCTCCTGAGTTATTTTTGATGTAAAATGGGGACCTTTGTCAGAGTCTATTGTCTCTGGTACCCCATATCTGGGAATTATTTCTTCCAATAACACCTTTACAAGTGTTCGTGTAGTTTCCCTAGATGTTGGGAAAGCTTCTACGAAATGGGTGAGATGATCCACTAGGACCAGGAGATATTTAAGTCTCCCTACCTTCGGTAGTTCTGTGAAGTCAATCTGAATATTTGCAAAGGGTCTTTTTGCCAAGGGTCTCCCTCCATACGGTAATTTTCTGAGATTTTTCCTATTTGTTTTTAAACATGGGAGGCAGCTTCTAGTAATTTGCTTAGCTAAGTCTCGAATACCTGTGCTCATATACTTTGCCGCAAAATAGTCTATTAGTCCCTGTCCTCCCCAGTGTGTCCTTTGATGTATTTTTTCTAATATTCTTTGAGCTATGGCTTTTGGTAATACTTCCCGGCCATCTGGAAGGAACCATCTCCCCTCTGAGTTTTCTATTGCTCCTGTCTCTGGGAGTTTTAACCTCTCTTCCTTAGTCCTCTTCTTAAATCACTATCCTTATGTTCCAGAATTTCTTCATGCCCCCCTTTTTCTTTTAGGACCATTGTTCGTAATGCCGTCCGTTTTGCCTCCTGATTGGTGGCATTATTTCCCCTACTCCTCAAGTCCATTCCCTTCTGGTGTCCTTTCAAATTAACTACTGCCAACCTCTTGAGCCCTCTCAGGGCTTTTAATACTGCAATTATGAGTTTTTGATGGACTAAATCTTTCCCTTGAGAGTTTATTAAACCCCTTTCTTCCCACAGTTTACCAAACGTATGCACCACCCCATAACTATATCTGGAATCTGTATATATTGTCCCCTCCTTTCCTTCTAATAGTTTCAATGCTCTTAATACTGCATACAATTCACAGGCTTGGGCCGACCAAGATTTGTCTAATGGACCTGATTCTAGAACTTGCAAATCAGGTCCTCGTACGATGGCATAGCCTGTTTTCCTCCTTCCTTCTATTACTCTGGAGGACCCATCCACAAACAGCTTTTCTCCACTTTCCAATTTCTCTTCTTCCAAATCAGGTCTAATTTTGGTTTGTTCCTCAATTGTAGTTATACAGTCATGTGTCAAAGGTTCACCTTCGGGTTCTCCATACAAAAATGCAGCCGTATTTTGTAAAGTAGTGGTTTCTAATATTAAGTTTGGGGCCTCAACTAAAATTCCTTCATATTTTAGAAGTCTAGCATCTGAAATCCACTTTTCCGCCTTTTGTTGTAACACACCCCGAATGTTATGGGGGGACATTACCTTCAAATTGCTATTAAAAGTGATTTTCCCAGCTTCTTCCACCAACAGGGCACATCCTGCTACTGCTTGCAGACAAGTTGGCCAGCCCTTACTTACGGGGTCCAAGATCTCTGATAGATACCCTATCGGCTTCTTTCTCCCTGCCCACTCCTGAGTCAGGACTCCGAAGGCAATTCCATTTTCCACATTTACAAACAAATAAAAAGGTCTTCTCAAATCCGGGAGACTCAGGACAGGAGCATGAATTAAACTTTCTTGTAGCTCCCGTAATTTTTCTGTATCTTCTAAACTCCATTTCATTAATCCCTCCTGTGTCAATTTATGATATAAAAATTTAACTTTGCTGCTATAGTTTTCAATCCACTGTCTACAGTACCCTGTTAACCCCAAGATTTGACGTATCTGTCTTTTATTTTTAGGAATCGGTAGTGAAAAAATTCCTTGTACCCTTTCAGGGTCTATCTTTTTCTCCCCTTTTTAAGGTAATGGCCTCAATATTTTACTTCTTCTTCCACAAATTGGAGCTTTGCCTTGGATACTTTCAATCCCTTTAAACCCAGGAAATTTAACAGCTTAATACTCTCTCTCCTTACGTCTTCTTCCTCTTTCCCAGCTAAAAGCAAGTCATCCACATATTGTATCAAGGTCACTCCTGGGTCTGTCTGATAATCCTGTAAAATCTGCTCTAGTGCTTGCCCAAACAAATTGGGAGATTCTGTGAACCCCTGGGGCAATACTGTCCATCTCAGTTGTTGTCTCCTCCCCATATCTGGATCTTCCCATTCAAATGCGAAATAATCTCGACTAGTCTCATCAAGAGGACAGGCCCAGAATGCATCTTTTAAATCTATAACACTGTACCACAAACTGTGAGGTCCCAGCTTGCTTAATAACGTGTACGGGTTTGCAACTATGGGGAACCGTGCCACTGTGCATTTGTTAATTTCTCTTAAATCTTGTACCAAACGATAAGTCCCATTTGGCTTCTTTACTGGCAGTATGGGTGTGTTAAAAGGTGACATACATGGTTCTAATAGTCCCTTACTTAACAATCTGTCAATTTCTGGTTTCAACCCTCTTCGTCCCTCAAGTGTCAAGGGATATTGTTTTATTCTGACTGGGATTTCTGGGTTTTTAATAGTGACCGAGAATGGGGTTATCTTCAACTGTCCCACACTCTCAGGTGTATACCACACTTCTGGGTTTATTTTGTCTTCATCTTCTACTCTTAAAGGGCATAGTCTTATCCTCCACTCCTTATCAACTATATCTAAATGTATTCCCAATTCAATAATTAAATCCCGTCCCAACAAATTATAATCTGCTTCTGGTACTAACAAAAAATTTCCCAACCCGATTTTTGATTCTGATTCTATCATCACATCTTTAATAACCCCCACTTCAAAGGGTTCCCCCTTTGCCCCCACTACCGTGGCAGTTTCTTTGGATATACTACATCCTTTAGGTAAAAACTGAATGGTTGATCTCTCAGCTCCAGTATCTACCAAGAATGTTATTTCTTGGTGCTGGGGACCCACCTTTAACTTTATCAAGGGCTCTTTCTGATTTTTTTTTTTGTCCCCATAATAAGGAGCCCCTGACCTCCCTAGTCTTCTTTGAACATCTTTTCATCCTGGATCCTCACCCTACATTCTCTCTTAAAGTGTCCTTTCTTTCCACAGTAAAAACAAACTTTAACGTTCTGTCTTTCCTTTGAGTCTCTGATCGGTCTTTGTTGTTTCCCCTTCCAGGTTTGATCCCTACTCTCTCACAGCAGCCATCATCATCTTAACTTGCCGCTTCTGAGCCTCTTCTTCCCTCTGAACATACACTTTTCGTGCCTCCCGCAAAAGCTCATCCAAACCTCTGTCTTGCCACCCATCCAATTTTTCTATCTTTCTCCGAATATCCTCCCAGGATTTTGCCACAAATTATGCTTTAAGCAGTGCTTGCCCCAACTGGGTGTCTGGATTCATTCTGGAATATAGTTGAAAATTCTTTCTTAGCCTTTCCAACCATTCCGTAGGGGTTTCGTCTTTCTTTTGCCTCTCATTGAATGCTTTATTGATATTCTGAGCCCTCGGGACTGCCTCCCTAATTCCTTGAATTATAATAGTCCTCAAATACTGCATATGTACTCTGTGCACTGGATTTTGGTGATCCCATTGGGGATTTTGGAGGGGCCATTTTACATCTGCCAGTGGTCCCTGGACATGCTGAGCATCCCAGATGCGCATGCCTTCCCTTCTAATCATGTTTTTCTCTTCTGCCGTAAATAAAATATTCAGGATAGATTGTAATTCCTCCCATGTGTATATATTGGGTCCTAAGAATTGATCAACTCTTTCTGCAACCCCCAATGGATCTTCCAGCAAATGCCCCATCTCCTTTTTGAAGTCTCTGACATCCCCCGAACTAAGGGGGACAGATATAAACCCTATTCCAGCTTGGGGGCCACCCATTGGCATCTCTCTTAATGGGAATAGGTTCTCCTGCTTCCTTCTGGATCTATTCCTGGTAACAGGCCCCACCTCTGGCATGTCTAAATCCTCCTCCTCGGGATTCGGAGGGGGAGGGGCTCGTGGTGGTCGTGGTACAAATGGAGGGGGGGGGAATTATCAAAGTGTCTTCTTTTCGGGGTTTCTTTTTCTTTCCCTTCCCCTCCCCCGAATTCTCTGTCAGCTTAAATATAAAAACCTCAGGATTTACTACCCAGATCTCTGCATAAGCACTTTCCTCTGGGCTAAAGGGGATCTTTGTTTTTACCCAGGAATTTAACTTTTGTTTAACCCAATCTTCGGTTGATCCAAATATAGGCCAAAATACATTCTTTGAAATTTCCTTTCCTCCCCATATTTCTACACAATAGTGAATCATTTTTGCCTTATCTTTATTTTCTGTTCCTGGGAAATGCTCCCAATTATCTAATATAAAACCCAATGGACTATCTCTAGGTACCGGTGGGAGTTTAATAGATACAGGGGGCTTGCTTCTCCCCTGCCTCATTCTACCGGAGTGCCTTCAATCACACAGCCTCTTACACTTCCCCTTTTTCGTGGCCCACGCCCTCGCGGGCCAATGGGAACCGCACTACAGAAGGGTCCGCTCTTGCTTGGGGAATCTGGCTGCCAGTTCCCCTCTCACACACACACACACTTCGCCACACTCCGGGATCCCGACCTCGACCAAACGGCTCCCTGTAATACTCACGCGTCCCGCGTCTTCGTCCGGACTCTGTGCACAGATTTTAAGGGGTCTCCCTTTTGCTTATTGCCTTAAATTTAGATTCGTCGGTGCAACTGAGGCAGGAACCGGTCCTCCGGGCTGCTAAATATTAGAGCGGGGCGCCTCCCCGGTAGTGCCGAGAATTCATCCTGCAGATTGCATCCGAGTCACGGGACCAAAATTTGTTATGAATGCACTCGAGAGAGAGATACAAGGTTCAATCTAAGAAAGGTTTTATTAATTACAGCAAGCCAGCAATAAGCAAAAGTCAGCGCCAGGCGACAGGAGAGAAGAAAAATTTCTTCTCTGCGAAACTGCCGCGCTTCCCGCTTCCGTGTTTCTCCTTTTAAGTGACTCGGCTTCCGGGTTGCGCGTCCTTTCTCTGGCGTCTCTGCGCATTCATCTCTAGTTACTAGGGGGTCTTTTCTGCTCTCTGGTGGTCGTGGGATGAAGGCTCCAAGTCTTCCTCAATCTTACTCTGCTGACCTTTTCTCACTGTTTTCCCTTTAAGGCTTATCTTGTCCTGGCATTCCAGAAATCTCTGCCAGGCCGTTAATTATTATACGAGCCTCAGCGGTTTAGCGGCCTTCAACCTCCTCCCGATTTCACACACAAAGCACAATTTTGCAAAGCATCATATCTATATGTTTAGGCAAACAAAAGAGTTTCTGTCTATTACAAGGTGGCTGCTGTCTGATCCTGCGGTTCTGTGGTAGACTTGGAGGAAATCTTGTTATTTTTGTCAGGGCAGTGTTTGCTGGCTCTAAGTAAGGTTTGATGTACTTCCCTGGGAGCCATCCTTGGCCAGAGGGAGCTGACACACAGGCATATCCCCTTCTCCAGGTTATCAATGGGAAAAGCCCTGCTATTGGTCAGTGTCATGGTTTTAAAGTATTAACTAAAAGAATTACTAGAAAACTTATTAATTTCTTGCTGTGAGATATGGATTAGAACAAGAGCAAAATAGGCTTAAAGCTTAAAAGGAACAAACAAAGTTTATTAACAAAAACTACTAGAATAAGAAACCAGAATAAAACCTCCAGAAACCTTTTTTTTTCCCCACTACCTAACCATTCTCTTGTTCACATGACAACATAGAGACAAAACCTTGGTGGTTAAAACAGTCTCAATTTTGCTATAGTCTTTTTATCAGTCTTTGTAGAGAAAAAGAAGTCCTCTTCTGCTAATCTATGGAGTTTTTTCAGAAGAAAACCATTTTCTTCATGGCTTTTTATTTCTTTGATGCCAGCTGCCCAGAAATTCTGCCATCAGTTCACTCCTTCCATTTCACATCACTCTGAGGTGTGTTATGGCTTAATGAGTTAAGATGGGGTGTAATTTTTAAGGATGAGTTATTTAAAAGCAGAAGTTCTCTTCATCAGTTTTTGTGAGCCTCTCTGGAAACAGAAGTTTTCTCTTTGCCTCTTAAAGGCTACAAATCTTCAACTATTACTTCTCTTTTTCTGTTCCAGCATCTCATAGGATCACAACTACTTCACCATTTACTTAAATCTACACTTTTAAATACTCTATTCTCCCCAAAAATACTCTGTCATGAATTAAAGGAGGTTTTTCAGAATACTACTGTCAATCTCCACAGCTTTAACAGAAAAATATTTCAGCTTATTAAAGCATCTCCTTATTTCTCTTCCCCCTCTGAAGCTTAATTCTTTTCTTCACTGTCTTTGATAGTTTATGGTGTCTTTTTACATGTTGATCACTCCCTCTCTCTCTTCCCCTCTCTCTGGGAAAAAAAGATTAATCTGCAAGTCTCATCTGGGTAGTAAAAGAGTTAAAGTCTTGCTCAAGCTGCAGATGTTCATGGTGTCAGGTTTCAGTTCAGCGGCAGAAATTGCAACCGAATCAGGAACCGGCCTGGCCCAGCCAGCCCCACTCCCCCCCCCCCCCCCTCCGCAGCCTTGTCCGACCTGGCGGGGGAAGGGGGGGGGGAGGAGGCTGATCTGGAGTCCTGTTACTTCTTCAGAAGCCAGAAACCAAAGAGAGCAAGAAATTCCTGGACTTACATCTTAATGTGGTGTTCACAGCTTGATCTCACTTTTCAATGGTCAAAACCACTGTCAGTTCTCAGAAATGGTTAGTTATTAGCCAGGAAAAAAACCTCCCGTCAGCCTCCAGCAGTTTCAACTTCCCTAGCTCTCAAAGCTAATCTTAAAGGTGCAAAACTTAATATATAACATAAACCACACAATTGAGGATACCAGTATCATAAAGTCACCCCAGGACATCTGGGTCTCGGGATCCTTGATCAGCACCGGCAGCTTCTCATTGAGCTTAGCTCAGGTTGAATTTGAGAAGTGCCGGAGTACAGGGGGGCTGGCTCTGAAAATGAACAATTTAGAAAATTAATCACATAGAGACATAGAGAGCCTTACAGAGCCTCTCAACAGGAGACATGGTCTCTGTCCCTCCTCACTGCTGGGCAAGGACTCGCTTGATGGTGCCATGGGTCCTTTCCACTACTGACTGGCCTGTGTGATTATGAGGGATGCCTGTTGTGTGTTTCACCCTCCACTGGCTGAAAAAGGCATTTAATTTGCAGGAGGTGTAAGCAGGCCCATTGTCAGCTTTTATTTCTTTGGAGACTCCCAGGGTGGCAAATGCAAGGAGAAAGTGCCAGATGGTCTGCATGGCATCCTCTCCTGTGTGGGCCGAGGCAAACACTGCTCCTGAAAAGGTATCAACAGATACATGAATGTATTTTGACCTCCCAAATGCTGGGAAGTGGGTTGTATCTGTTTGCCAAATTTGGCAGCTATTGAGGCCTCTGGGGTTGACCCCAGAGCCTAGGGACAGAAATTGGTATGACTGGCAGTTCGGGCAGGTGGCCAAAATAGCTCTGGACTGTTCTCATGAAAGATGGAACATGCGCATGAGGACTGGGACGTTCTGCTGAAAAATGCATGGGACATCTTGGCCTGTGCAAAGATATCTGGCATGTTTGCTGTCCCAGCTGTCATGGCAAGTACGTCTGCTCTCCTGTTTCTCTCTGCAATGGCACCAGGGAGATCGGTGTGTGACCTCACATGTATTACATGAAAGGGATGCTTCCTGTGGGAGATAAATCAGTTTAGAAAGCATCCAGTATAAATTTGGGTTGGAGACTTCTTTCAAAAGTGAGTATCCTGCCCTCATATCTACACCTGCAACATATGCTGAATCAGTAATTACATTTATAGGTTCCTGAAATCTCTCAAAGGCTCTAACAACAGTTGCCATCTCTGCCAGTTGTGGCAACCCTTCTACCACCTGGACGTCAGACTTCAACTTCTGCATCCTGGGATCTTTCCAAGTCATCACTGACTTATGGGAGGATCCTGAGCCATCAGTAAAAATGGTCAGAGCCTTGAGGGGTGTTTTGCTTTGGAGGAATTTAAGGACCAAATTAAAAGCCAAATTGAATAATTTATGCTTAGGAAAATGAATTGACTTGGCCTGGATAGCTGTCTAGGGCGAACTGAAGACTGTCATTAAACTGGAGCAAATGCTCCAAATCTCCAATTGTTGCCAAAGGCGGGTGAATGCATGTGAACTCATACCCTGCAAGAGAGCGGAGGAGAGCTCAGGCTTTCTTTACCAATTCTGCCATTAATTCTTGGGTGGTTGTAATTGTTTTGGTCAGCTGGTGATAAGGGAATACTCACTCAAGGATGATTAGGGGGTCTCTTGAATGAGTGTCCCACTGAAAAATAAGGCCATGAAACCAGGGGGTTTTACCTAAAATGGCCAGGTTGAAGGGCAGGCTGGGCTCATACCGGTGGGCCTGTCAAGAGGACAGGGCCTCCTAGACCTTGATGATGGAGCCTCTAGCCTTGGGTGTGAGGGCGCATGGCGAGTCCAAGTCCTTCCTGCCTTGGAGAAGATTGAAGAGGGGCGTGAGTGTCCTCTGTTGTGATTCCCAGCAAGGGATGTACCCAGTTGATGGACCCACAGAGCTGATGGAGGTCCTGCAGGGTTTTTGGGTCGTCCTGGATGGTCAGCTGCTGGGGCACGATGGTCCACTCCCAAATCTTAAGTCCAAGGTAGGTGAAGGGGCTGGCTTGCTGGATCTTGTCCTCCTGGATCTCAAAACCTGCTCCCTCAATGGCTTTTATGGTTCTCTTTAAAGTCATGTCCAGGTAACCGTCAGTGGGAGCACAGACTAAAATATCGTCCATGTAATAGAGAAGGACTGCCTCAGGGAACAGTTTCCTGATGGGGGACAGAATGTGGGCCACATACCACTGGCAAATAGTAGGAGAATTTTTCATCCCTTGTGGGACGACCAGACAATGGTATCACTTTAGAGGGGCCTGTCTGTTAGTGGAGGGGGATATTAAAGAAACAGTCTTTAATATTGATGATGGCAAGTTTCCAGTCCCGAGGCAACATAGAGGGAGAGGGCAAGCCAGGCTGCAGGGGACCCATGCCTTCGATGACCTCATTGATCTTTCTGATGTCATGGAGGAGCCTCCACCTGTCTTTGCCTGGCTTTTTTAAAACAAAGACAGGGGAATTCCAAGGACTATTAGTCTCGACAAGGTGGCCCTTGGAAAGTTGCTCCTCTACGAGGGCTTTTAAGGCACGCAATTTCTGGCTGGACAGGGGCCACTGATCGACCCACACTGGATGATCCTGTTTCCAGGTGAGACTAGGAATGTGTCTTGGTTCTAGAAGACAGGTGTCTGCTAGGGAGAGCAGGAGCCTCCCTTGGGATGAAAGAATGTAGACCCCCTCCCTCCGAATTATTATAATTTTGAAATCAAGGGGACTTTCAGGCAGAGATCTGGGGATAGGAATAACAGTTCTTTACTAGTATAACCAGGTAAACAAACAAACAATAACTACAGCAATAACAAGAAAACAGAACCAGGGACTCCGGGACAGCTTTCTCGGCTGAGACGGGATGGAGGAGAGGCTTTGTTTTCACAAACTCCTCCGGCAGTTAGTCCCGGTGCTCCTGCAGGGCTCCGAGGAAACAGTCGGCTGGGACAGCAGGGATGAGCTGAGATCCTGGGCTGGTGGATGAGGTGGATCAGCAGGGATGAGCTGAGATCCTGGGCTGGTGGATGAGGTGTATCAGCAGCTCCACGGCAATGACTGGCAGGACAGGGGGTGCGAGGCCACTAACAAAGAGGGGAGAAGGAGAAGAAGCAGCTCCGCGACCCAGCGCACGAACGTCCTTCCCCGAAGCTGAGGAAAAAGCCAGCTAAAAACTGTCCCCACCCTCCTTTTTCTGCCCCCTTCCCCCCCACCCTGGGCCCGGCCACTCTTTGTCCTTTGTGAGCACCCCTAAGTACCGGTAGTTAGGTTGTCCCAGCACATAATGGGTAAAAATTCCCACCTAACCCTCAACAGAATGTTAGGTGTTGCACATTCAACAGCAGTCCCAATTAAAAATCCCTACTGGGGATTCTTAGGGAGGCCCCCCATTGGGACAATAGGTCCCTGCCCCAAAGGGTAATTGGTGCCCTCACCACAAATGGTCGAATGGTTGCCAGTTTTTCCTTCGGGACCTTCTACAACAACATTTCTCTTGCTTCTATAGGAAACTTCCACACCTCCAATCCCTGAGATCATGCCTGCTACGGGCTGCAGTTCCCAGTTGTCTGTCCACTTGGAGTGGGCTATGATGGTAACATCCGCTCCAGTGTCCAGCATGCCAGGTCAGCATATCTTTTCCCCTCTGCAGAACAGGCCACACTCTACGATGGGTTTATTTGAGCCTACAATTTCCACCCACATGGTTGTAGGGCTGAAGGGAACCTGTTCTGGATAGTCAGGTGACAGTAAAAAGGCCTGTGCAATAGGTGTTCCTTGGGATAGGTAATACAGAGGGTCCATGCATGCCAGAGAGATGAAAATTTCATCCCCTAGGTATGCAGTCTGAACCTCAGGAGTCACATAAATTTACCCAGGTGAATTGAGCGTGTTGCCAATAATTAAAATGTCCCAAGGACCATCCCCTGGTCCATATTTCCCAGTTGGTATCTTCTGAACGCACTCATCAGTCAAGTTAATGGACAGTTTGCTTACCAACTGGCACCTTGTTCCCACCAGAACTGCTCCATATGCAGGGTCTGCTCCAGCCATGCTGGCAATGGAGGAGCACTCGGAGCTGGGTTCTGGTCTCTCATCTGCTCTGCTCTGCCTACCCTCACAGCTTCTAATTTTGTGTCATCGCGCGGGGCCAGTCCATGCTCCATTGATAGTTTTTTGGGTGCTGGGGGTAAGGCAGGCATGGTTGTGGCCATGGATGGTGCTTGCAAGAGTCCACTGGTGCACCTTGCAAGGGATAGTCCTTAAAGAAGTGTCCAATCTCCCCACAATTAAAACATTTTTGATTGCCTATTGCTACTGCCAGAAAAGCTCCAGTCACCCCTACAATCCCTTTTGACACAGCCTATGCTACAGTATTTTCTGATGAAGTGTGTCTGGTGCATGCTTCAACCATTTGTTTGATAGAGGGTTCAGGGTCCAGGGAGGAAACTTAAAATGGCCTTACACTGGGCATTGGCATTATCTATAGCCATCTTGTTTAATACTTCTTTTCGTCCTTCTGGATTTCAGTCTCTTTTTCTAATGTAGTCTATCAACAAATTTGATGAAGCTCTCATCAAATCCCTGTTTTATAATAGTAAAGCTTTGAGTGGGAGTAGAATCATTGGGAGTGAGATACAGTGCTGTTTTTGCAGCAGTAGCAACATCATTCAAAACTGGTTCTGGTAAGTCCTTTACATGTTCATTTGGTTTGAAAAGGTTACCTTCTCCAGCTAGCTAATCAATGGTAAAGTGAGGCTGGTTTGCATCTTTGGCATAATTATCAGCTAATGTTTTTAAATGTTGTTTCCAATGCTTTTCCCACAGCATATACTCTGCTGGGGAAAGGAGGCAATTTACAATATTTTTAATATCATAGGGAACCAGGGTGTGGGCAGAGAAGATAGCCTCAACCAAGTTTTTGAAAAAATGTGAACCCCGCCCATGTTCCTTAGCTGCCTTACATAGCTCCTTTAACTCTCCATATCGGAGTGGCTCCCAGGTATTGTGTGTTCCAGCCCTTCTCCCCCGTTTGAAAACAACTGGGAAAGCAGAGATTTTGCTTGCCAGCTCCCAGTCCCTTTCTCTGGTGGCTTCCCTTTGGGTCTTAGCCCAGCAGTCTTCAAACTCAGAACTGAAGTCTGAGAAGTTGCTGCTGTCACCCTCCGAGGAGAATGGGCGGAGGGGGGGCAGGGGCCAGCTGGCCACGTGGAGCCGCCCCGGGCAGTCCGGGGCTGCCTCGCAGTGCGTTGTGGGGGAGTGAAAACGGCTTCTCTCTGGCCGCCGCCCCTGCCTGCGGCCCTACGCCAACTGCCGCCGCCTGTGCCTCTGGCCCCGGCAGCGCAGGACCTGAGAGGGAGCCAGGCAGGAAGGGGAGGGGGGTCTGTGGCGGGGGGGCAGTTTCCGCGGCGGGGGGCTCCTGATGGGGGGAAGTCCCGGCACGGTTACACTGACCGACAAGGGGGGGGGGGGGGGCGGGGTCGGGAGCCGCACGGGGAGAGGGGGAGCCACACGCCACGCGGGGCGAAGGGGGTGGAGCGCAGGCATACCCAAGAGGTGCGGGAACAAGCGGGGAAGGGATGGGAAAACATGGAGACGGAGTGAGAATGGCGTGGCCGGCCTCGTGGCCGGTGATATTTTTGCGGGAGGGGATTAAACCTGGATGGAGGCGAAACCTGGGACAAGAGCATAAGAAAGGGGCTGCGGGAAGGGTCCAGGACGGCAAAACTCTCACTGTCCTGGTGGGGGTGAAAAGACTGGCAAGGAGACCAGCTACTTTTTAACGCCTTTATTGACGTCAGCTCTAAATGGGGGGGCTTGAGGGTCTGCACACACCACCACTGCTCCCCATGGATGACACAGAGGAGGTGTTCAGCTCTGCCGCATGGCAGAGCTGGGGCTTCCATCCTCACTAGAGTCCCTGGGAAGACACTGGCTCATTAAAAACCTAGGGTAGTCATGCATAGCGAGTGTTGTTTTACTTATGGTGACGAGGCCTGGAACATCAGTAAGTAGCTCAGCATTCTCCCTTACTCCTCGACGTGATATGGAGTCCGATTTGTGCCATGGCTCGCTGATTCTAGGGGTCTTTAGATGCTAATTCCACTTCCCCTGGGTCCTAACCTCCATTGGAGTTCGGCTCATCTACATACTGGGTGGTGTCACTGGTTGCCATTGGGGGGTGCCGGGAGCAGCAGAGGCAATATACAAGGCCAAGTGCATTTAACAAGGCTTTCACAACAACATTGATATATTACCAAACATGACACAACATGAGGTATTTAACAAAGAAGGCACCTTATGGTGACAACATTCTACTGTTCAAACTGTAAACATCATTATATACTGTGAAAAATGAGATTCACTTAAAAAATTATAAAAAAAATTAATATAAACAAAAAGACAATTGGGAGACAAAGGAAATAAGGCAAAGGGTTAAAACGGCTAGGTGCCCTGGCGCCCTGCCAGGAACACACCTGGTATCTTGGGAACACCCTTTTTATCCCATCCTGCTGTGAGGGTTTAATGCATATTCAAACTTTTTCAAGAAGTATTTAACATGTTCCCTCCCTGGTTCCGCCTATTTAGAACATGCTCTGTATGGTTTTTATTTTTGCTGATCATCATTATTTTTGCTGATCATCATTATTTTTGAGTTTGGTTTTGTTATAAATGCAAAGGCAATTTCGTGATATGAATTGAAAAAGAGAAATTTATTAATAAACAACAACAAGCGAAACAGCGATAAAAACCCACAATAAAAAGATCAGCGCAGCGCTGGGTGGACAGGGTCTACACCAGAGGTATAGGTTTCCCAAATCCACGATCGAGGGTTCCCAAGCCTCGGTTTTTATAGGGATTTTCTGTCCTTAGGCGAAAATTCCAAGCAGGTTCCATTCACCAAGTGTCCTTGATTGTCCAGTGAATGGATTTCCTGACATGGAATAATGACATTAACCAGTGTCCGGACAGAATCTCCTCATATGTAAAGGAGATTCTGTATGTATTGCAACGTTAGGTTTTCATGGCAGGGCGGTGGAATCCGGGCTGGTGCCGATGGATATCTCGGCCGTGCTTTTCCCCTTTGTCTTTCCTGATTGCCTTTTCAACACCGGGATGTTCAGGTCTGGCAAAGCCTATCTTTTGGAGCTTGTCTTTCTTTCGTTGATCAGTTTTTTTTTCCTACAGGAATCTGCAGGGCGTTGCTCGGGTCCGGAGGCAGATAATTTCCCGAGCTAGCTCCATTGTCTTCCTGATGGTCCGTGTCCTGTCTGTTTGTTCGAGTTGATGGGCCTGCCTGAGTTCGTTATCTGGGTGTTGTTGGCAATCAGTGGTTTTTCGGAGAGAGCCCCGTTCCGCTCTGAGGAGAGGCCTTTTTACATTTCATATTTTCATGTCATTGCAAAACACATTTGTCTTATTTATATACTTCGAATTTTTAATACAAACAATAATTTATTACAGTTTCCTTTCTTCTGCAAATGGTCAGTGTTGATAACAGTCTGGGGCCTTTCCCTCTGCCACCGGTGACAGCTGGGCTTCACGTCTGTCCTTCCCTTGCCCACGGCCTGGTCCTGGCTGCTGATAACAGCCTGGTCTCCATTGTTCTTTTGCTGATAACAGCTTGGGCCCCACTGTCTTTGCCCTCTGGGGTTTCCTTGCTTTGTACTACAAAATTCCTTTAAGCTTAAAACTTTTTAGCAAGAAAAAAAGTACATACATAGCCAAAAAGTATTTAACATATAGTATTCATCTTAATACTTGTGAAAGCCAATATCACAATACAGATTTATTACAATACTGATCAGGAGGTCACATATTACTCTTTACAGGGGGAGAAATAGAGTCGAAGGGCGTCAGAGTGACAGAAGCAGCTCTCTGCCATGTGGCAATGACTGCCCTCAGACTGGCTCTCAGGCGGGGAAGGGGGTTTGGGAACACAGAGAGGGGAAGGAGCGGGGGGAGAGGGACTCAAACTAGGGACCCAAAACCTTTCCCAACGCATTCCCAGAGGCATTTCCCAAGCGTTTTATTGCTTTAATGACAAGGTGAAACAGAGGAAAGAACTTAGAAAATGAATGATCCTCTTCTGCTATAACCAAATACAGCTTTTTTCCCTACAGTGTCCTAGAAAGGATTCAAACAGAATCCCGTGTAGCGTTTGGGAATTGCTTAAAAACCCAGTGAACAAAACATTTTAACTCTCCCTTAGAAAACCTGAAATTCCCCCCAGCCAAGGCATTTAGAACCTGGAAATAAGAGTCCCTTTGAGGATGAGTGAGTTTAGGATGGCTAAACTTGTTTCCCAGTCTCGCTCTTCTCCCACTTCCAGCAGTAAAAGGCAAAAAATAAAAAGAAAAGCCCCAAATCGATACAAACTTACACTTTTTCTTTGGGCACAGGAAGCCCGCCGGGCAAAAAAAATCTGCTGGGTGTGGTGGTCACCTATTCGACCGATTCTCAGGTGGTCTTCCTCAATCCCCAGATGATCTTCGGAGGGTCCTGGTGTCTTGGTTTTGGAAGACAGGTGTCTGCTAGGGAGGGCAGGAGCCTCCCTTGGAATGAAAAATGTAGACCCCCCCTCCCTCCCAATTATTATGATTCTGAAATCAAGGGGCTCTCAGGCAGAGATCTGGGGATAGGAATAACAGTTCCTTACTAATATTTATAACAAGGCAAACAAACAACAATAACTACAGTGTTAGCAAGAAAACAGAACCAGGGACCCTGTGACAGCTTTCTCAGCCAAGATGGGAAGGGATGGAGGAGAGGCTTTGCTTCACAAACACCTCGGGCGGGCAGTCCCGGTGCTCCTTCCGGGCTCGGAGGAACACTCAGCTGGAACAGCAGGAATGAGCTGAGATCCCGGGCTGGTGGCTGAGGTGTATCAGCAGTTCTGCAGCAGTGGCTGGCACTGCCACATGTCCCGGCAGGACAGGGGGTGCAAGTCCCACCAACGAAGAGGGAAGAAGGAGAAGAAGAAGCAGCAGCTCCATCTGAGTGATGGTGAAATTCCCTTCTCTCCACCGCAACAGCTCTGCACACCTGAAGTCCTTCTCAGCAGCTGAAGAAGTTGCCAAACTGGCCACGCCCTTCTTTTTTCCTGCCCCCTTCCCCCCCTGGGCCCGGCCGAACTCTTTGTGTTCTTCAAGTATCCACCAAGTACCCGCAGTTAGGTTTTCCCTGCATGTCCCCTCCCTGGTTCCGCCTATTTAGAACATGCTCTGTATGGTTTTTATTTTTTCTGACCATCATTATTTTTGAGATTTCCTTTTTTCTGCAAACGGTCAGTGTTGATAACAGTCCAGGCCCCTCATCCTTCCTTTGAGGGCAGCTGGGCTTCATGTCCTTCCGCTGTCAATGGCCTGGTCCCTGCTGCTGATAACAGCCTGGTCTCCATGTCCTTCCACTGAAAACAGCTTGGTCCTCCCATTGTCTTGCCTGTTGGAGTTATCTTGCCTTGTCCAGATGAAACATATCCCTAACGTTCAAAATTTTTTCTAAGCCTATAACTTGCTAAGAGAGAGAAAAATATAGCAAAAAGCATATAGCATGTAACATTTATCATAATACTTGTGAAAAGCCAATATTTACAATATGAATTCACAACAATCTCTCCCTTTGTTTTTTTTATAAATCATTTGGCTTGAGCAATAATTCTTGTTTTTTAGCCATCTGGTTCTTTCCAATAGTCATTTTTCTGTTGATTTATATTTTCCCAAAATTTAGATATTTATGGGATTCCAGAGTAAGGATTTTTCCCTGTACCATTACATTTGGAGAGTCTGGTTCTATTATCATACACACAACTCTTTTCTTTTACTTTTCTTTGGGTCCAATACAGAGTTGGTTCCTCTGGGATCCACCATGTAGAAGTTCCATTGTTAACCTTATACCTTTTACAGGGAGTATTTCCTACTTCTTTAAGAAATTTCTTCCCAGTCCACCATAAACATTCTTCCCCTATCACTGTTGAACTTAGAATCCATCTTTCTGGTCGAATCCCCCCTCTTATATTGGTCCAGTTCCACTTAAGGAGTTCTACCGGGCCTATGATACTACCTTTCCATGGCCATTCCTCTGTCATCAAAGCTCCTCCACATACCCAACAGTTCGTTACGTTAAGTTCTTTACTTATCCTCTCCCCTAATTCCACAAACAGGTTTTTCCCTAGTCTTGAGATATCCATTTCCCCATTTAATTGCTGTTTGAGCCTTGCATACAGGCCCTGATGTGAGGTTAGGACAGGTCTAGGTTGCTGTGTTGGTTTTATCTTTTTTCTTATCACTTGCTCTCTTATCAAATCTTGGGTCTTTCCCTTGACTGCCTCTGTGAAGCAAATCCATTTCTCCCCTTTTGGACAAGTGCTTCCCAATCTGGTACCACTGACTCCTAAGTTTTCTGTGATCCAATATTTTTTCCCTTTATGCATACAGGCACCTAATTTAGATGGGTTATAGCAGTGACTGTTGATATTGGTGGGGGTAATAAGGAAGAAACCCTGGTGTCTTTCCATGTAAAGTTTTCGATAGCATTTGTAATACGGCTTTGCTGGCATCCCAAAAGGGAAAAGGATAAGTGACAGAAGAAGGAATAATAGGGGTCCAGTATGGCTTACACCCCCACCCACTCTGCCTATGAGGTTGCAGCTCACAGCAGGTGTTTTTATATTCTTCTTGGTGGCGAGTTGTAGTGGCCAACCCGGTCTTGCCCCCTATTTCCTTGTCACTTCCTCTTTTCTAATTTCCAAGCAAATCTCTTTTGACACCTTTTGACAGTAGTTTCCCACTGTTTCTCAGGTATTTCCCACTCAACAGGCACCAGTAATTCCCATCCACAGAGCAGAGTTATTATTTCAGTTGCCTGCAATTCTGTTTGGATAGAGGATCGATTATGTGCTCAACACTCCCTACAACAAGAACGCCGATTATGTGAGCTGCAATACCAATTTTTCCCACAAATTAAACACTTATATTTAACCCAGCTAGTATGTCCCGTATTGGGATGATTTAGAGAAGGTATATGGTGTGGCACTGATGGAAGTTGTGATTCTCCCCCTTCTTTATACAGATCACAGGCAAAAGCAAAAATATGAGGATCTCCCGTCTGAAACAGCCCCGATCCTCCTGTTTGGAGTGGGAGTATTCCTCCCCAAGGTGGATATCGAAGGTGTCTCAGAACTTGTCCAGGCAGGACTTGCAACCACTGATACAAGCTTGGTCTCACTTCCCAATTAGGCGTGATTCTTTGCTCATCCCTTGGATCCTGTGGATTGTCCCAGTTCATTGTCGCCCTGAAAACTCAGCTTCTGAGCTTGCTAACATAGTTTTCTAAGGACTTTCCCAGGACAGTAATTGTAAACATAGATATGTGTACATTCTTTCTGTTACACGTCTTGTGATGGGCATCTCTCATGGCCAGTGCAGTGAGAAAGTGTTATCCTGACCATCCAATCCCTGGCCGTGGTCAAAAGCCTATAAATCCTGGGAGGAAAAATAAACTTTCTCTTTCTTTCACCACACCTCGACCTGTATCTGTGAGATCTATTCATCTTCAGCGGTAACATCTGGTGAGCCCCGACGTGTCTTGCACGTGTGTTACAGGGTACTATCTAGCCTATGGCTATGGATGGTTTTGGGCTCTCTCCTACAGAGGGCCTGGTTCTGGAAATATGGTATGCGGTGTTGATCAGAGAGGGATTGACATTTCGAATGCTGAGTTTCAGCGATTGTGTGAGTATGGCAGAGACAAGGGTTTTTTCCCTGTGGTTGAGGCCATGTTTTCGAAGTTGGCTTGGGATGCTTTAGGCGATTCCCTGCTCGAGGCTCTGCTGCTTGATTATGAGCCCTGGCTGGTCCATCTGCTAAGGGTTTGGAGGTGGTGCGCCCACGTTTTACATAGTTGCTCACCCTCTTCTGCGGGTTCTGTGGCTGCTCTCTCTGATCTGGATGAGAGCGGTGACTCTGATTCCAGTTGTGGGAGCGAGGCGAAGCTCTCCCTCTCCCCGGGTGATGTGGAGCTGGTGGATGAGGCCCCGTCTCACCCAGCGCCCCGGCGGCGTCGGTCTGGGGCGGGGTTGGATTCCGGACGGCGGGCTGTTGGAGGCACTGCGGAGCGAGGGGATGTAACTCTGCCACGTCCGGCACCCCGGCTGCGTCGGGCTGGGGTGGGGTCGCCTCCTTGGTGTGCTTTCCCAGCACAGGCCAATGGGGGGCCGCCTGAGCAGGGGGCGGCACCGCCCCTGGGGGCGATGTCAGGGACGGTCCCCTGTCCCCGTTGTGGCTGGGCAGTGTCATATCCCGCTGTGGGGGATGGGGCAGGCCCGGGCTCTGTGGCCGCGCATGCGCATGCCGCTCTGAAGGGGGGCTGGCTGGTACCGGCTCCTGGCTTTTGCACTCCCGACGGGATGTTGCTGGGGGCGCTGCCAAGCGTTGTCCCTCCCGGGGCGGATTTGTGCAACGTGAGGCCGGGTGTGGCACGTTTTGCAGACGCCAGGCCAGCTGCCAGCTCCGGGGTGCCGGTCTCTCCTCCTGAGAGCCTGGGAGGGCCTCTGGTGGCGGAGCGGGATGGTGCCGCATCTCCGCAGGCTGCGCCCCAACCGGCGCCGCGTTCTCCCCCCTCGAGGGAGGCGGGCCGCGTTGCGCCAGCTTCACCTCGCCCCGCCTCGCGTTCTCGGGCATCGCCTGAGCCTGCAGCTGGAGGCAGCCCCCCCCCCGTCGCCTCCGGCGCCCCGGGCAGACCGAGGTCCCACACTGTTTACCATTGGTTCAGGTGGTGATGTCGCAGGGACAAAGCCAGTGGCCTCCAAGGGAAAAGGATCCCGCGCTGCTAGAGCTTCTTTGGCTTCCCGGTGGACCTTGCCTCCCTGCCAGATAACTGTGCGGCCGAGGCGTTTGAAGACCTTTTGGGGCACTGTGAGGGCTAAGGTTGATGAGGTTGATGACAGCCCCCTAGACGGCAAGGATGGCTCCTCGGACTCCACTGGTGTTACGGCGGCTGTGGTGCCGGATGCTGTGGTGGGGTCTCCCAGCCCGGTGCCTGGTCCTGTCTCGGGGCACTCTCTGAGACGGGAAGCGGCAAGTGAGGCTGCTCCTCCGGGAGGGTATCAGGCATTTCCTATGCTTCAGGATGGGGCTCAGAGGACTCATCAGCCGTTATCTTGGAAGGCTTTGACAGATCTCCGCGAGACGGCTGAAAAGCATGGCTTTGGATTGAATGAGGTTATGCAGGCTCTTCAAGGCATTGTGGGAGGTGTGCTGGTACCTTATGACATTTGCAATATAGCCCGTGTTGTCTTTCAGCCAGTGGAGTATGGCATTTTTGAGGGGGTATGGGCTGAGATAGCTTGTCAAGTGGTACTGCAGAATGCTGCCTTGGGTCAGCGAGATCCCAGGTGGGTGATCGGCTCAGATGTTCTGCTGGGTAAGGATGTCTTTGCTGATGTTAATAGGCAGGTTAACCTTGACCCTCTTGTACTTGAGCAGTGTAAGGAGACCGACATGGCGGCGTTGGTGCGGACCTTAGAACTGGCCGCCCCCAAGGAGCCTTTTGCGACTGTTATCCAGCGAGATGACAAGTCTTTTCTGTGTTTTCTGAATCGGCTGACTGCTTCTGTGGAGCGGCAGGTACAGGATAGTATGGCGAGGCAGGTGATGCTTAAGACTCTCGCGAAGACTAATTGTAATGCCGCATGTCGGAGGGTCATTAGTGCAATCCCTGGTGATCCTTCACTGCCGCAGATGGCGCGAGCCTGTGTAGAGGCCGGTGTCGATGCTGGAGAGACCCCTACTGTGGCTGCTGCGCAGCGGCCACCTTGGGTGAAGCCGCTGGGTGGGCAGCAGCAAAGGTGGACTGCTCAGGCCAGCAAGAAGCAGAAAAAGAAGGCGCAGGGAGCCTCGGCTCCTCTGTATTACTGCGCCCGGTGTGGTAGGGCCAATCACGGGGCGGATGTGTGCAGGGCGACGGTCCATGTCAATGATAAGTCTCTGTCGGGCTCGGGAAACGAGAAGCCGAGGGCGACGGGGAGACGCGCTCAGACACAAGTCTCTCTTCACACTCCGGAGCCAATGGAGGTCTGTTTGGCCAGCTTGTAGCCAGCACCTCCGGCACTGCAGGCCTTGATGTCTGCACAGCAGACACGGTTGACTTGGACTCTTGTAGGATGTACAGGGTTCCTTTGGATGCCTCGGGCCCAGTGGGTGGAGGCATGAGTGCTCTCCTTGTGGGGAGATCTAGTGCCACTGCTCAGGGCATCATTGTGCACCTGGGAATCATTGATTCGGACTTCACGGGGCGAATTTAGGCCATGGTTTCCACACTCATCCCCCCTGTTACTATCCTTGCTGGAACCAGACTTGCTCAACTTGTGCCTTTTAAGTCTTGTGTTCGCAGAGCGGAAGGTCAGCAGCGGGGAACTGGCGGCTTCAGATCCACGGGGCCATCCCAGGTTCACTGGACTGCAGTTCTGGCAGCCAAGGATCGTCCTGAGCGGCTCTGCATCCTGTCCAACCCTGGTGAGACACCGTCAGAAGTCAGTCTCCGTGGGCTTCTTGACACTGGCGCAGATGTCACAATCATCGGGTCTGCCGACTGGCCCTCGGGATGGCCCTTGGACCCAGTGCAGACATCAGTTGTGGGGTTGGCAGGAGCCGCGCAATGCTATGTGAGCCGAAGGCCTGTGTTCGTCACGAACCCCAAGGGGGACACGGCCATGGTTTGGCCGTGTATCACAAAAGACTCCCAGTTAACACTCTGGGAGAGGGACGTTCTGGCTGCATGGGGGGTGCGTATGTGTTGGAGTCTGAAATACAGACTGTGTGCCCTTGTTTTTAATATTTAGTTCTGGGATCCAAGAAAACACTGAATTTCATATAATATGAAATTCATGAGCATGTTTTCATAGTAATACATGAAAACAAATGATAAAGTTAGATAGAAAAAGCTAAAAGTGTAGGTGTGTAGATTAGAAAGTTTCTTAAATCACTGGGTGAAAAAGTAGTTTAGAGAACAGGAGACAAGATGGAGGATTTAGGGTGTTGTCCCTTATCTTACTTCTTTCTTCTTCATGTTCTTCTCCTAGAGGTTTTTGGGTAATAGTTAGTGATTGGATAGAAAATGCCGCAGTGCATCACAGAGGTGATGGGTCATTGGGTCATTAAGAAAAATAATATACGTGTCTATTGTTAATTGGATAAAAAAAGGTATAAAGATAAAAAAACTGCGTAGTTCAGGGCCATTTTGTGTATCAGACACGAAGTGTGCCACAAGGCCTTGTTTGTACCATCAGAAGAAAGAAATGTGCCAAATTGCAAAGATTAACCTTGTAACCAGCCTGGAGAGACCTGTTAACTTTTGTAAGGATCCTTCAATAAACACGAGAAACAAGATTCTAACGAGCTCGAGAGTTTACTTCAAATAATGAGGACTGAGATAAGTGGAACTCCCCACGAGGGAGGATCCCAGAAGAACTCAGCCCAGAGAAGGCTGAGAAACTAGAGAAAAGCTGTATCTACAGAGAATTCAGCCCAGAGAAGGCTGGGAGACTAGAGAAAAGTTGTATCCACAGAGAATTGAGCCCAAAGGAGGCAAAGAAAAGAGAGACAGAGGTAACACGTATGGGGACGGATTTTTGATGGGGGCCACTGTGTCGGAGGGTGCAGATTGTCCTACGCCTCCCATACCTTGGTTGGTGGACAAACCCGTTTGGGAAAATCAGTGGCCCCTTTCTCATGATAAGTTAGTCGCCCTCCGTGAATTGGTGCAGGAACAGTTGGACCAGGGTCATCTGGAGCCTTCGACCAGTCCCTGGAACACTCCTGTTTTCTGCATCAAGAAGTCTGGGAAATGGAGGTTATTACAAGACCTCCGGAAAGTTAATGCCAGGATAGAAAGCATGGGGGCATTGCAGGTTGGAATGCCATCACCCACCATGCTTCCTGCTGATTGGCCCGTTCTCATTGTGGATCTGAAGGATTGTTTCTTTACAATTCCTTTGCATCCCAATGACAGACCGAAATTTGCTTTCTCAGTGCCAGCTATCAAAAATGCTGAGCCTGCACAGAGATATCAATGGAGGGTTTTGCCACAAGGCATGAGAAATTCACCGGCCATTTGCCAATGGTACGTGGCTCGAGCTCTGTCTGGAGTTCGCGAGCAGTTTGCTGATGTTTTGAGAGACCGCGAGCTTATTCACCAGCTTTCACAGAAGTAAACGTGAACACCGTTTATTTCTATCTTTAGCACACCTTTTATAGGGTTCTACAGGGTTCGCAGGCAGAGAAAGTTACTATTGGCTAACACACACAGTTTACATTTTTTCCCCTACACACAAGGATATTGTTTTGCTTTACTCTGTCTTCTGCAGGCAAGTTTCAAGGACTTTAGCCTTTAATATCACGACTTATTTCAAAGGCTGGTTTGTGCATACAGGCCTTTACTAATATATAAAATATGTCAACAATTCCCCCTTTCTCTTTTTGCACAAACCAGACTTTGGATAAGATAACATCCCGATTAACATTATAAGTGAAGTCCGTCCCCCTTCTAGCACAAGAGACCTCAACCATCCAGTGATGCCCCAGCTGGCGAACCAGCCTCCGATGGGATCACTATCTTCTTTCAGGGCATGTAACCCATCTTGTAGCTGTTGAAGTTGCTTATGGATCGAAGCTGAATGATCAGTAAGATTCAAGCAGCACATGCTTTCAAACTCCTCACAACCATGTCCTTGTGCAAAGAGCAAAAAGTCAATTGCAGCTCGATTTTGTAATACTGCATGATGTACACTACTCACATCGGCTGAAAGCTCACTTAACATTGTGGATGTTAAATTTAATTCTTCCTTAGTCTAGCAAGCAAGCCTTTTTAGAGTTGCTAAGCCTTAATTCATTCAGGCTTCGCTTTGACTGTTTGATGGTTTTCATTTTATCAGCTACATTCAGCAATTGATGTAAGCTTGGATGGAAACAAAGTAAGTTTCCCAAGATAACAGGGTCTTTTATGTGGACTAGCAGGAATCTAATTCCATGCTCTATCTCAACAGATTAGGAATATGGAACTAGGTAATCGCTTTCGTAATTGTCCTGTGAGATTGCACCACGAATAAAGGCTTTACTTTCAGTGGTAGTAACGAGATCAGCTACAGGGTTGACTGCAGCCCAGTGCTGCATTACTTTGTTGGAATGACTTTTTGTTGGGGGTTCAAACATTATCCATCCACCTGAAGTATTGCTGGAACTTAACAAATCTAATTCTTCTGAGGGTTCTATGGTAACATTGAGAACTTTGGTAATTTTTGCTTGCCAACAGGCTTCAAGTTGTCTTAATGTGAAGCCAACAGTGCGACTGCACTCTTGCAACATTGCCAATCGATTCAGTCGAGTCTCGTTACTGACTAAACATTTAAATGCTTGAGGATCCCATTCAGGGACTCCCATGAGACAGGTGCGAAAAGGATCTCCAGGTGTGGCTTGGCTCAGACACATTGACCTTTGACCAGTTCAATGTGCCAGAGTGACCCATATGTTCTGTCACTTTTGGATGTTAGTTATGGATGTTTGGATGTCTGCTGACAGCTGGTCACGACTATACACAGAACAATTACCATAAGCAGTTTACCATGTACATGACACCATACTTGCAAACTCACAGCTAAAACTCCAATCGTTAAATGAACTTTTGAAGACGCTTACACTAGCTCTTGAAGGGGGAATACTTATACTTTATACTAATATAACAATCACTACAAAAGCTAAACTCCTCTTAACTATTATCCATCTACTTTTAACACACGTGCTTTGGTAAATATGTAGTCTAAGCGTGAAAGCAATTTGCTGAAAGGGTAAAAACACAACTACAATTTGCTTTATATAGAGTTAGATGGAGTCTCTACACTTTTCTTAGATATTCTACAGAATTCCTCTAACACGATTCAGTCTTGGAATGTTCACTGCTCCTGTGATGTCAGCTGGCAGCTGATCAGTGACTGAGGGCTTTGATGTTCAAATTGTTCTTCACATCCTTCTGAATCTTAAAACAAAGGGTAACTGAAAAATTGGTAGAGACACAACATCATAATAACAACATAAATTTTCTGTTGGCAACTGTCTGTGTAGTGTTCAGACACAACTGTGTCCTGACAAGTCCACTCCTGATCCATGTCTGAAGTACCAAGGCTGTGTGGTGACTTCTCTGTTCACTGGATCTCATGTCTTCAGAGGCACACAGTCTGGTCAGATGGACAGGTGACCTTTTTGAACCTGCCAACAAAGCACAGACACTTCTCTCCTTGAAGTTAATGAATTACACTAATTAAATGCTTTTAGGGCATCAATCTCCTCCTTTTTCTTAAAAAAAAAAAAAAAAAGAGATGTACTTCTTTTATAAACATCAACATTAACACAAAACCATATACACAATGAATAAGAACCTATACCAGTTAAAAATCAATTAAATCATAAACATTATTAATAACATATGTAATATAAAAGTACTATTAATTACTAAAACACTGCACCAGCATCCCATAGTTAGCAAACAAACAGAAACAAAACAATCAGTGAAGGATTGGAAAATCACCTCCAGAAATGATTCTCCAAGCCCACTTCAAAATTGATCCAGCTGTCATATTAATAGAGTCAAATTGCTGAGTCAAAAGGTGACTCAAATACTGATTTGGGACAGAAAACATCTGGATATGTTGGCAAACATTCTGTCCAGGTAAAGTCAAGGCTTGGCCAGGGCCTGGCTTTAAACTGGAAAGATGCCTCTTAACTCATTTCTAAAACAAGGTTCTCAATAGTAGCAGCTATGAGATGCTTACAGCACAGCAAACTGTTAAAATGCATTTGTACAAAGCAAATGATCAGGAGCCTTAGGTACCAGACCAATTAAACCATGCAGCAGTTGGTTTAATCTGAAGCCTCTCCCATGGCAGCTGACCCTCAGCAATGGTACATCTTCTTAAAATTCTGGAAACACTGAAAAATAAGAAAGCTATAACAAACAAAAACTGCAGAGATTGCAACAACCAATAGAACTCCTGATGAAGTCAAGGGTGTCACAGACTGCATTCACTTCTATCCACAAGCAGGTGTTCACCAGGGTTCTATCACAGCTGTTTCAGTTGTAGTTATCTTCCTCTTCTTTAGGAAAATAACTATACTTTGCAGTTTAAGCGAGTGTCTCCAATAAAACTTAAAATAATTTAAATTAGACAATATTTAAACCTAACAATAATTATTTATGACAAAAGGAAATAACAAACTTAACCTTAAAAGAATATCTAAGTTATAAAACTTAAATTAAAAACATTCAAGCCTAAACATAATAAAACTTGACTATTCTTAATTCTATTAACACTTAATCTATGCTAAATAAAAACCCTACTTAATCTTATTTTGTTACTACAAAAAGCAACTAAAAGTTTGATATATACTTTTTAAACACAGTATAACAAGAATGTGGATTCACTATAAAGATTATAAAAATGTAACAAATACATCACAATTCTATGTCATCTAGCTTTGAGAATAACCCACAATAACTGCAAATGTTACTAAAAATACTTATTCATAACAGGAATTTGCCTAGTAAATGCTTAAATTGGTTAGGATTTTAAAGTGCGGTTTTTCTAGAGAAAAACCACAACAACACAGGATTTGACAAGTTGCCATTTAGCTTTCATAGCACTTTTCAGAAGCATAAAGTCCAATTCTTTAACTAAAATCCAAAATCCAAATTGGTATATATGCAGTTATATGTTGTCATGGAGTTACTTTACCTTTAAGGAAAGTTGGAGTTGCTGGGGACTGCCTGGAGTCTTTCTCATGACCAATTATCGGTCATTGCTGAGAATTGACAGCAGTTTTAGCCATTGAAAAGTGGGATCAACTTGTGAACCCCACCTTAAAGTAAAAAAACCAGAACTCTGTTGTTCTCTTTGTTGCTTGGCTGTGAAAGGTAGCAGACCTCCGGCTGGCCTCCGGTTCCCTGCCCAGGCCATGCGGCCGGGGGGGGCCGGGCTGGGCCTGCCGTTCTCCCGGCCGGGAGATGGGGCCTGTGGGGGGCTTGCCCCGGGCCAAGCCGGGCCAGGCCAGGCCCGGCCCAATCTCTGGCTCGGCTGCAGGTTTTGCTGTAACTACATTCACTAGAAAACTGCTGAATGAAGAAAGAGAGGGGGTCTGGGCCTGCTGCAAGCAGAGACGGTGACCACACTCTCTAGAGCAGCTATGAGGAACTTTCCATCGCAGACAGCTCCAGCCCCTGTTCAGCAGAGATCACCGAACCATCTACAAAAGCTTGGGCAAGATTTTAACTCTTTCTTATCCAGATAAGACTTGCGGATTAATCTTTTTATCCAGAGAGAAAAAAGGAGAGTGATCAACATGAAAAGAGACTTTATAAACTACTAGTGGCAAGAAAGAAAAGAAGCTTCAAGAAAGGTAGAGAATTAAGAAGATGCTTTAATTAAGCTGAAATATCTTTCTGTTAAAACTATGGGGATGGACAATGAAGTCCTGAAAAGAACTCCTTTAATTCATGATGGAGTATGGGGAGGAATAGAGTGTTCAAAGTGTAAATTTGAGTAAAAAGTAGAGTAATTGTGGTATAGTGAAGTGCTGGGAGATTTGAAGCCTTGAGAGGCAATGAGAAAACTGTTTTCTAGTGAAGCTCACAGAAACAGATGAAGAATACTTTTTGCCTTTGAATAACTTATCCTTAAAATGCTATCCCCAAACTAATGACCCATAACACATTTCAGAGTGATGTGGAATGGGAGGGGTGGGCTCTGATAACAGCAGCTCTGGGCAGCTGATATCAGGGAAACGGAAAACTATAACAAAAATAGTTTTCTTGTGAGAAACTCCATAAATTAACAGAAAGGAACTTCTGTTTCTCTACACAGACTGATGAAAAAAACTGTAGAAGGAATTGGGACTCTTTAAACCATCAAAGTTCTAAAGTTTTTGTCTCTGTTGTCATGTGAACAAAAGAATGGTAGGCAGTAAGAAATGAAAAGGTTTTTCTGGAAGTTTATTCTGGTGTTCTTATTATTGTAGTTTGTCAATAAACTTTCTTTATTCCTCTTAAATTTTATGCCTGGTTTGCTCTTGTTTTAATCCATATCTCACAGCAAGAAATAAGTAATTCTTTTTCCCCTTTTTATTAATTACTGGTTTAAAACCATGACATATGTGTTTTAAATAACAAAAGGACTCACAGTGAAATTACCTTATTAAAATTGTGGAAAATACAAGCAAATGGATAATATATACTTTAACTTAACTTTGTCTTGTACAGTAATGTTCTCTTAACTAATTATTTTTTAAACCACAGATCTCTTCTGTAGATAACATTAATTGGAAGGTTTTCTTAGAAACTGTAAATCACACCATGTTTTAACCTTAGGTTGTAAAACTAATTATTGCAAGGCAACTTCTGTTAATATTCACCTTAAACACCTTTTTTTTTTTTTTAATTTTTTTTAACTTTCAAAGAACCACAGTAATTTCTCTAGTAAAATCCTAAAAACTGCAACTGCATAAACTCATAATTACTTAAAACACAAAATTAACTCCAAAAGGGTATATAAAAACATTTTGAAAACCCAATAAATCATGCCCCTGCAACCAACTGGGTATTATCCCAGTGCTTTTTCTTAGAGAGGGAGCAGGGTGGTGGACTGCCCACTCTGCTGCTGCTGCCCTCTGATGCTGTTATCTTCTTTCACATCCTCCACATCTCTCGCAGAGAGGAAGAACGGAGAGAAAGGAAAAAAAAACCTCACAAAGTTAACTTTAACAAATGCAGTTTTTTCTCTCAATTTCTCTCTCACTGTTCGCAGACGGAGGAAAAAAGGGCACGATTTTACAAAAGCAGGCGATGTTACACGAAAAGTCTCTCATGGCCAGGTGCTAACAACGGCAATCATTGCAGCTTATCAGCGTGGCCTTGGAACTTTTCTTGCACTGCCTCTACCCCGAGGGTGCCCCCGCTCTCTGCGCACACCTCAGTGCTCCCCCATGTCCCCCTGGTTCGGGTGGAAACCAGTCTAAATTTGGCTTCTTTTCTTCCAGGGTAGTAAAGATGGAACTTAAATAAGATTGTAGTGTTAAAAGTGACTCCAAAAATGAAGCAAATATTTCTGGATGTATCACATCCTGCCATAACTGAACAGATTCTGTTCATTGTTTCAGCGTTCGCTGTGGAACTTTTTTTTTTTTTTTTTCTTCTCATTATTTTCTTCTCTTTGACTCTCCCTCCCTCTCTCCAAGGGCAGCATAGATAGGAGAGCTTGCCCAACAGTGGGAGATAAAGGCATCTGCCGCTGTGACGCAGGTAGAATTACGGGGCTCACAGCCTCAGCATATCTCGCTTTTCTACTTCTCAAGGTATTAATTATAATCTGCCAAGTTCGACCGAGAGACACAGTGTCCTTGCTCTTTTTCGTGATTGCCACTTCCCACATCAGAGCCCTTATATCAGTCCACAAAAAGTTTTCCTTCGACCGCAAAAAGCAGTGTGGGCACTGCAAATGCCCATGATAATTAGCCCATATAATGAGCATATCCAGGTCTTTTTCCCAGGCTGCTTCGCCTCGTTTAACAAGGATGCTGAGAAGCAGTTTTTCCACGGCCGCACATTCCGCTTCCATGCTAGCAGCAAACCGCGGGAGGGAAGGTTGCAACCCTTCTACTACGCCCCCGCCTCTCCGTCTCCCCCAGCAACCTGAATTTCCATGTCCTACCGCTCCGCGTCTCACCGCGCTCAGGCTGCCTATCTGGTGCCGATCCGCGGCTTCCCGCACCCAGATCCGCTCCGCTAGCTCCCAAGCCCCTCTGCCCGCAGGAGGTCCCTGGTCGGAGCGCCAGATTTTGAGAGACTGCCAGCTTATTCACCAGCCTTCACAGAAGTAAATGTGAACACCGTTTATTTCTATCTTTAGCACACCTTTTATAGGGTTCTACAGGGTCCGCGGGCAGAGAAAGTTACTATTGGCTAACACACACAGTTTAAATTTTTTCTCCTACACAAAAGGATATTGTTTTGCTTTACTCTCTCTTCTGCATGAAGGTTTCAAGGACTTTAGCCTTTAATATCACGACTTATTTGAAAGGCTGGTTTGTGCATACAGGCCTTTACTAATATATAAAATATATTAACATTGATGCTCAGATTTATCATTATATGGATGTCATCTTGGTGGCTGCGCCCACCCAGGATGAGCTGCTGAGGATACGGCCTCAGCTGCTCACTGCTTTGCATTCTTATGGGCTGCAAGTGGCTCCAGAAAAGGTTCAGCAACAACCTCCTTGGAAGTACTTAGGGGTGAAAATTTTGGAACAGACAGTCCAACACCAGGAGGTGCAATTTGTGCATTCAGTGAAGACACTGAATGATGTTCAGAAATTGGTGGGTGCTGTTACTTGGTTGCGTCCCTACTTGGGACTGACCATGGCACAATTATCCCCCTTGTTTGGTCTATTGAAGGGGGACTCTGATTTAAAGTCACCTCGGACACTGACCCCAGAGGCGCAGCAGGTGCTGGAGGAGGTTCAGCGAGCGGTTTCCACTCGTCAGGTTCATCGCATTGACCTTTCCATTGATGTCGCTGTGTTCATTGTTACTCCAGATTTGCATCCTGCGGGTATCATTGGCCAGTGGAATGATGAGTGGTCTGATCCCTTGCATGTCCTAGAATGGATTTTCCTGCCCCATCAGCCGCAGAAGACGGCAACGGCGATGTTTGAGCTGATAGCTCGTTTGATAATTAAATGCCAGCAACGGTGTTTACAATTGATGGGTGCAGATCCCGCAAAGATTGTGCTCCCGGTACCGCGGGAGGACTTTGACTGGAGCTTTGCAAACAGTATTTCCATGCAAAGTGCTCTAGAGAATTTTTCTGGGCAGATCACTTACCATCTGCCCAGTCATAAGTTGCTGCAAGTGGCAAACTTCACAAAACTTTCTTTGCAGCCCAAACATAGTCAGGAGCCTGTGCAAGGCCCCACTTGTTGGGAAGGTAGAATTAGAAAGAAATTATAAATATGACTCTGTAGCCAGAAAGGCTAAGGAAGAAATACAAATGATAGCATGGTTTGAATAATTCAAAGAAACCGGGCTGGCATGCCAGAACACATTCTTTCCTGCAATAAAACCAAGCTGAGACCCCTCTTCCCAGCCTTATAAGGAAAGGTCTGAAAGACCCTGAGATAACTAAAAACATGCAAAAATAGCGATTTCTATAGGTTGCACACAAATGTTACTGTATTAGTATACTTAGAAAGATTGGTTAGTAAAGGAATAGAATATTCATATGTATAGGTTATATAAGTAATTGTAAAAGAGAGTTCGCTCTCTCTTGGTAACTCTTAACTCTTAGTCACTCTTGGTCTCTCTTCGCTCTTAACTCTTAGCTCTTAGTCTCTCTTAGCTCTTGGTCTCTCTTAGCTCTCTCTTTTTCCCGGCTCTCTCACTTCTGTTCTGTTCTGTTACTCTATTTCTTAGCAATCTTAAGTCTTGAACTCATGTATTCGTATCTTACCCTATTTTGTATTGCTCTCTCTGAGCCCGCTTTGAGCTCTATCTGCTGGCTCATAGTAGGCTCCCTCTCTCTCTATCCCACGCCCTGAAATAAACCTCTAACACCTAACTCGCTTATAGAGGTCTTTGCTGTGTTTCACACCGTCCCCAGAAAGGGTCTCTTACACCACTGTCTTTACTGATGGTTCGGGGAGGACTGGAAAGGCCATTGCTACCTGGAAGGAAGGATCTGAGTGGCAAGTCTTGGAGAGTCGTGAGACTGGCTCAGCCCAATTGGTGGAATTACGGGCTGCTGTCATGGCGTTTCAGAAGTTTTCCAAGGAACCTTTCAATTTGGTCACGGATTCCGCCTATGTGGCCGGTATAGCCCAGCGGTTGGGTCATTCGGTCTTGAAGGAGGTCAGCAATCCTGCCTTGTTTCATTTACTGAAGGCCCTGTGGAGTGCCATTCAGGCCTAGGTACATCCATATTACGTTCTGCATGTGCGGAGTCACACCAATTTGCCAGGGTTTATTGCAGAAGGTAACGCAAGAGCTGACAAATTGGCTAACCCTGCGTGGGTTGTACCTCAGCCTGATACGCTCAGCCAGGCCAAGGCGTTGCATGGATTCTTCCATCAGAATGCACATACTTTGCAGAAACAGTTTCAGCTGACGTCAGCTGAGGCCCATGACATCGTTGAGTCTTGTGACGGTTGTCATGCGCTTGCTGCACCTTTGCCGGCAGGGGTAAACCCCAGGGGCCTTCGGGCCTTGGAGCTTTGGCAGACAGATGTCACTCAGGTTGCCGAGTTCGGCCGGCTTCGGTATGTGCACGTCAGTGTGGACACCTTCTCCTCTGCCATGTGGGCTTCTGCTCACACGGGAGAAAAAACCTGCGATGTCATTGCCCACTGGAGGCAGGCCTTTGCTGTTTTGGGCGTGCCTTCTGCTGTGAAGACCGATAATGGTCCTGCTTATGCCTCTCAGAAGGTGCGGCAGTTCCTGCAGTTGTGGGGTGTGTCACACAAGTTTGGTATCCCTCATTCTCTGACAGGTCAGGCTATTGTAGAACGTGCTCACGGTATGCTGAAGCGAGTTCTGCAGAAACAGAAATGGGGAATGCAGGGCGAGACCCCGCACGGTCGGTTGGGGAAAGCTTTATATACCCTCAATCACTTCACAGTGCCGCAGAACTCCAGTAACCCGGTCATGTTGAACCATCACCTTTCTTTGCGGGCTTCGGATGAGACGCCTCAGCCTCGGGCAAAGGTTAGAGTGAGGAATCTGGTCACAAAGCAGTGGGAGGGTCCCTATGACCTCATTGCTTCGGGGCTAGGGTATGCTTGTGTATCCACAGATACTGGGGTACGCTGGGTACCTGCGAAGTGTGTTTGTCCTGACCTGCAACCGCAGAGGCAGCATTCGACCGGCGAGCAGGCTGGAGGCCGTGACCAAATTGGAAGTCATCATATGGGTGGGCCAACGGATGAGGACTCAGATGTAGATGACGTGCGTGCTCACCCCGATGGCCCATCCACAAGCAGGTGTTGATGTTGGACAACTGTGTAATTTATTTTTTGAATTTTGTTGTTTTTTCTGGTTTTTGTTTTTTGTTGGTTTTTTTTTTTGTAATAACAAAAGGGTGAGATATCACCCTGAAATTACAGCCTTCTGATTGTATGGAGTATTGTATTTTCTTATTATTTATTCTTTTGATTGTTTATAATGTTGCTAGTTTCTTTGTTCATTTTTCTTTTTTCTTTTCTTTTTGTTAAACCAGAAAGGGTGAGATGTCTCCCTGAAAACTCATCTTTTGAGCTTGCTAACATAGTTTTCTAAGGACTTTCCCAGGACAGTAATTGTAAACATAGATATGTGTACATTCTTTCTGTTACACGTCTTGTGATGGGCATCTCTCATGGCCAGTGCAGTGAGAAAGTGTTATCCTGACCATCCAATCCCTGGCTGTGGTCAAAAGCCTATAAATCCTCGGAGGAAAAATAAACTTTCTCTTTCTTTCACCACACCTCGACCTGTATCTGTGTGATCTATTCATCTTCAGCGGTAACAGTTCATTACCACCCAGCCCCCACATTAGAGTCAATTCGGTATCACCCGGTTCAGAAGTTATAGTCCACTCCTCAGGTCTCTTCACAGGTCCCTTGATTCTACTGGCATGGACCCAACCTCGCTCCCTGGTCCGGATTGCAGCCTCCGTTGTCAGCAGTACCTGAAAAGAACCTTCCCATTGAGGAGTTAAAGATTGTTCCTTCCATGTCTTTACCAGTACCCATTCTCCTGGATGAATATTATGAATTTTGAACTCCAAAGGGGTGGTTTGAAGGATCATTCCTATTAGCCTTACGTTTTCAAGTGTTTTAGCAATTGTGGTGACATATTTCTGACGCTTATTTCCCCTACTTCAATAAGTGGCAGCTTCATGTCAGGTGGTAAGGAAGGGTAGTCCAAACATCATTTCATAGGGTGACACTCCTAGGTCTGACCTGGGCTGTGTTCGGACCCTTAATAGAGCCAGAGGTAAACATTTTACCCAGGACACATGGGTTTCAATCATTAATTTTGTTAAGGTCCTTTTTAAAGTCTGATTCATTCTTTCCTCCCCGCCTGAACTTTGTGGGTGCCAGGGGGTATGTAATTCCCATTTTATTCCCAAGGTTTGGGTTATTTGCTGTAAGACTTTAGATGTAAAATGTGTTCCTCTATCTGAGTCTATTTTATTAATCATTCCATACCTGGCAATAATCTGTTCCAAAAGGGTTTTACAGATCACATTAGCTGTAGCCCTGACAGCAGGAATAGCTTCCACCCAGTGAGTTAAATGGTCTACTACTACCAATAGGAACTTCTATCTTTGCACTTGGGGAAGTTCAGTGAAATCCACTTGAATACTTGGGAATGGCCATAGGGCTTGTTCACGGCCACCTAATGGTGTTTTTCTCATTATTTTTCTATTTACCTTTTGGAAACTTATGCAGTTTTCAGTTATTTGTTTTGCTACCCCAAAAATTCCAATGCATCCAAAATCCCTTAGAAAGTGATCACACAAAGCCTGAGTACCCCAATGAGTTTTCTGATGCGTATCTTCTAATATTTTCCTGGTGAGTGGCTTATTAAGTAACTGTCTCCCATCAGGGAGTTTCCACTTTCCAGATTGATCCCGTTCTCCCCCTATCTTAATGTTGGGGGTTAGGTGTCCTTTTTTGTTTGTTCTGGCTTGCCCGTGGAAGTTTTACCCATTAGTTGCTGGGACAACCTAACTGTGGGTACTTAGTGGGTGCTTGACAAAAGACAAAGAGTTTGGCTGGGCCCAGGGGGGAAAGGGGGGCAGGAAAAAAGAGGGTAGGGACAGTTTGGTGGGCTGTCTTTGGCTTCGGAGAAAGACATTTTTGGGTGCGGAGCTGTTGCGGTGGAGAGAAGGGAATTTCACCATCACCCAGACGGAGCTGCTGCTTCTTTTCCTTCTTCCCTCTTTGTTGGTGGCCTCGCACCCCCTGTCCTGCCGGGACGTGTGGCAGTGCCAGCCACCGCCGCAGAGCTACTGATACACCTCAGCCACCAGCCCGGGATCTCTGCTCATCCCTGCTGTTCCAGCTGACTGTTCCTCAGAGCCCTGCAGGAGCACCGGGACTGACTGCTGAGGTGCTTGTGAAGCAAAGGCTCTCCTCCATCCCGTCTCAGCCGAGAAGGCTGTCACAGGGTCCCTGTTTCTGTTTTCTCGCTAATGCTGTAATTACTGTTGTTTGTTTGCCTGGTTATACTAGTAAAGAACTGTTATTCCTATCCCCAGATCTCTGCCTGAAAGCCCCTTGATTAAAAAAATTATAATAATTCAGAGGGAGGGGGTCTACATTCTTTCATTCCAAGGGAGGCTCCTGCTCTCCCTAGCAGACACCTATCTTCTAGAACCAAGACAGATTTTGGCACCCAATGTGGGGCACTGAGAGATAAAGGGCAAAAAGGAATAACAGTTCTTAAATAACCTAACTTTTGTGTGCTGGATTTAGAAACCTTGTTAGGTATGTTATGAATGCACTCGAGAGTGATATGATTCAATCAAAGAAAATTTTATTAATTACAGCAAGCAAGCAATAAGCAAAAATCAGCGCTGGGCGACAGGGGAGTCCCCGCTCTGCCAACTGCGGCGCTTCTAATTTCCGTGTTCCCCCTTTTAAGTGGTACGACTTCCGGGTTACGTGTCCTTTCTCGGGTGTCTCTGCGCATGTGTCTCCAGTTGCTAGGGGGTCGTTTTCTGCCTTCTGGTGGTCGCGGGATGAAGATCAAGAGTCTTCCTCAGTCCTATCCTTTTGACCTTCCTTCGCTGTTTCCTTTTAAGGCTTATCTTGGTAACTTCCTGGAATTCAAAATAGCTCGCAAGGCCGTAAATGATTATACAAGCGTCAGCAGAGCAGCCTTCAACCTCATCCTGATTTCGCAAAGCACAGTTCTGCAAAGCATCATATCTACATGTTTAGGCGAACAAAAGGGCCTCTATTTATCACAATCCCCCTTTTTCTATTCCTTACTTTTGTATGCTAAATCTTTGTAGTTCCCTTTTACTTAAGTCTAAATAATCTTCTGTGTCTTCCCCATTTAAGGCTTCATATTTAGCTCGTATTAACATAAGGTGAGCTGCTTCTAACCTGCTTTTCACGATGCTAATGATTTTGTTGAAAATGCAAGGGCCAAAAGTAAGTCCTAAGATTAGTAGAATTAGTGGCCCCGCTATGGTGGATAGCAGAGTTGTTAACCAGGGAGAATAGTTAAACCAGGATTCGTACAAACTTTGTTGCATTTCTTGTTCTCTCTTTCTCTTTTCCAGTCCTTCCCGTAATTTGGCCATGGTTTCTCTTACTACCCCACTTTTGTTCACATATACACAGCATTCTTCTCTGAGTGCAGCACAGAGGCCTCCTTGCTGTAAAAATAATAGATTTAATCCCCTTCTATTTTGCAAGGCCACTTCAGCCAGCGAGTCTAGGGAGTCTGTGAGGTCTTTTATAGATTTATCAATTCTTCTTAAATCCTCATCTACTGAAATTCTAAGCTCTCTGAGCCCCTGGTGTTGATTCGCTAAGGACGCTACACCCGTTCCTAATCCAGCTCCTCCTATGCCTAGCAATACGGCTAGGGTTAGTGCCGTGACGGGTTCTCGCTTTACCAAATGATGCCCTGGGTTTTGATATTGTGTATACACATACTCTTCAGAATGGTAGATAATCCTGGGAACTATTATAACCTGCATGCAAAATTCGTGGGTTTCATTAAAGGTTTCTATGGAAAAACATGGGGTTACTCCTAGAGTGTTACAAACCCATTTAGTATTAGCTGCTGGAATCAGCCACTGAGCCGGCTTGTGAGGGTTGTTAATCTGCATTTTTGTTTGACATAAATGATCCTTATCTGGGGGCACATTTCCCACACATGTTCCTTTCCCAGTGACTCGAGATAACGTTATTCCTGGGGTGTTTTCCCTTCCCTTTTTCCATAGGCAGGCAGCGGGATTAGTGCCGTTTACTCTTTTCGGTTTTGCTATGGAACCTATGGCCTCATAAAAGGGTGGGTTAATGTTATAGCATAACCAACATTCTCTAGTTAAATTTGGGTGTGTATCATTTAACACTCTGAAGGTAGCTTGCAAAATATTCCAAAGAGCCCCGTTTCTATATTCTTGGGGTGTCCCCACTGTGGTTGATACTTGGGACTCGTTATTTTCTGGTTCTTCTGAACGGTTATTCTGATCCCTTACTTTGGGGTCTACTGCTCCCCATACCACTGGATTTGGTCCAACAGATCCAGGATCATGGGGGACCACCTCCTTCCTTATAAGAATGTGCCCTCCCCGATCCTTTCTGGGTTCCCATATCCTGAAACCCCAGGTTCGTCCTAATAACCACCCAGGGTCTTGGGGTTGTGTGATATTGATGCAGTGAAACTTACAATTCCCAACATATGTTACTACCCCCGAGGGATCTGTCCAGGGCTTTATACATCCGTGTGGACCCCTTTCAACCTTTAGATACTTATCTGGGTTCTGTACTTTCCACCCCACGGAAATTGTTTCACAGCCCCAATATCCACAGTAAAATTCACCAGGGTAATTACAATATCCTCTGCCTGGATTAGAAGCTGGGCACATATATAGCACACTATGCCCGGGCCGGCTATAACCAGTACCCCTCCACTCAATGAGAGAGTCCAGTGTAACTTGAAAGCTGGGGGCTTCAGAGGTGATCTGTGATTGGATAACGACCTGGTCTTCCCATCGGATTAAAGACCAATTGAAGGGTTCGTGAGTCTTACTTGTGCAAATGTTAAATGTGCTGATTAAGATTATAAATGTTACTGACTTCTTTAATGAGCACTGGTTTCCCCCGCTATAATAGAGGCTTTTCTTTTGTGAATTGCCAATTTGGATTACCCGGAAATTACTTCGCTGGGTTGTCTCATCCCCACTCTTGTGGCATTTCCAGGACCATGACCTTTTGGTCCCATGTATATTGGAGTGCTTCCCTCCACGGTTTATTACTCCTCTGCCTCACCCGTCGTCGACCCGGTTGCCGCGGGACACGGGGTGTACCATCTTCTCAGCAGCAAGAGTACTCTTCAGGAGGGGAACTACTCCTTCTTTTATTGATTCTTTGTATGTATTTTTCCCAACTTTTATGCTTTACTAAAGGGGTATTGCACCTCAATTCCTGGAGCCACCATCTGCACAACCCAGCTACTATATTTGCTACAAAAGGCGCAGGTTCGTTTGGATGGTAACAATAGTACAAGGGATTGACTCCTTTTGAGAAGATGGCCCACCACTTCTCTGATCCTGTCTCAAATTCTCCTGCTCGTGTTCTGGTTACTAGGGCCCAATTAGTGAGTCTCCTCTGGGCAGTGTAGCAAGAGCTACACACCCCTCTTGGTGGGTAGCCTCTATGACAGTGGGTCCACCAGTGTTCTTTACATATTATACATTTAAAACAGACAAAAAGGTAACAATCATGGCATAAAGCACAGCCTATTTTAACACCTCTATTATATATTTCCTCACCACTAGATGGAGGTATCTTATATTCTATATAAAAGCCTTTATGGAGTTTATTATTCATAAGTTTCTAAGCAGGTTAATAGTTCTTGGATGTCATTTTGTTCGGGATATCTTAAGTCTCAAGTCCCCAGCTGGGCTAACCACTTCCCAGTTATTAGCCTTCGGTGGTTCCACGGGTCCTTTTATTCGATTCGCATGTGTCCAGACTTTCTCCGCTGTTCGAACCGCAGAATCAGTTGTTAGAAGGACTTGATACGGTCCTTCCCACTTTGGTGTTAGGGGATTCTCTTTCCAACTTCTTATTAGCACCCACTCTCCGGGTTGTACCTGGTGTAATATAAAATCCAGTGGTGGTCTTTGGGCTAGCATTCCTTTTTCCCACAATGCCTTTTTGAACTTCATTAATTTTATTAAGTACTCATTGATGTATTGATCACTCACATTTGGATGTGTTTGAACTTCCTCTATATTATAGGGCAAACCGTATAGCATCTCAAAAGGGGAAATTCCCAAATCTGCCCTTGGCTGGGTTCGAATATTCAGAAGGGCTAGTGGAACACACTTAACCCATGATAGTTTTGTTTCCATCACTAGCTTAGTAAGTTGCTTCTTTATTTCCCCATTCATCCTTTCTACTCTCCCAGAACTTTGAGGGTGCCAAGGGGTGTGTTGTTCCCACTTTATTCCTAATGCTTTTGCCACATCCTGAGTTATTTTTGATGTAAGGTGGGGACCTTTGTCAGAGTCTATTGTCTCTGGTACTCCATATCTAGGGATTATTTCTTCCAATAACACCTTTGCAACTGTTCGTGAAGTTTCCCTAGATGTTGGGAAAGCTTCTACGTAATGGGTGAGATGATCTACTAGGACTAAGAGATATTTAAGTCTCCCTGCCTTCGGTGGTTCTGTGAAGTCAATCTGAATATTTGCAAAGGGTCTTTTTGCCAGGGGTCTCCCTCCATGCGGTAATTTTCTGAGATTTTTCCTATTCGTTTGTAAGCATGGGAGGCAGCTTCTAGTAATTTGCTTAGCTAAGTCGCGAATACCTGTGCTCATATACCTTGCAGCGAAATAGTCTGTTAACCCCTGTGCTCACCAATGTGTCCTTTGATGTATTTTTTCTAATATTCTTTGAGCTATGGCTTTTGGTAGTACTTCCCGGCCATCTGGAAGAAACCATCTCCCCTCTGGGTTTTCTATTGCTCCTGTCTCTGGGAGTTTTAACCTCTCTTCCTTAGTAAATCTACTTCTTAAATCACTATCCTTATGTTCCAGAATTTCTTCATGCCCCCCTTTTTCTTTTAGGACCATTGTTCGTAATGCCGCTCGTTTCGCCTCCTGATCGGCGGCATTATTTCCTCTACTCCTCAAGTCCATTCCCTTCTGGTGTCCTTTCAAATGAACCACTGCCAACCTTTTGGGACTTCTCAGGGCTTTTAATACTGCAATTATGAGTTTTTGATGAACCAAATCTTTCCCTTGAGAGTTTATTAAACCTCTTTCTTCCCACAGTTTACTGAACGTATGCACCACCCCATAACTATATCTGGAATCTGTATATATTGTCCCCTCCTTTCCTTCTAATAGTTTCAATGCCCTTAATACTGCATACAATTTGCAGGCTTGGGCTGACCAAGATTTGTCTAATGGACCTGATTCTAGGACTTGCAAATCAGGTCCTCTTACGATGGCATAACCCGTTTTCCTCCTTCTTTCTATTACTCTGGAGGACCCATCCACAAACAATTTTTCTCCGCTTTCCAATTCCTCTTCTTCCAAATCAGGTCTAATTTTGGTTTGTTCCTCAATTGTGGTTATACAGTCATGTGTCAAAGGTTCGCCTTCGGGTTCTCCATATAAAAATGCAGCTGGGTTTTGTAAAGCAGTCGTTTCTAATATTAAGTTTGGGGCCTCAACTAAAATTCCTTCATATTTTAGAAGTCTAGCATCTGAAATCCACTTTTCCGCCTTTTGTTGTAACACACTCCGAATATTATGGGGGGACATTACCTTCAAATTGCTATTAAAGGTGATTTTCCTAGCTTCCTCCACCAGTAGGGCACATCCTGCTACTACTTGCAGACAAGTTGGCCAGCCCTTACTCATGGGGTCCAAGATCTTTGATAGATACCCTATCGGCTTTTTTCTCCCTGCCCACTCCTGAGTCAGGACTCCGAAGGCAATTCCATTTTCCACATTTACAAACAAATAAAAGGGTCTTCTCAAATCCGGGAGACTCAAGACAGGAGCATGAATTAAACTTTCTTGTAGCTCCCAGAGTTTTTCTGTATCTTCTGAATTCCATTTCATTAATCCCTCCTGTGTCAATTTATGATATAAAAATTTAACATTGCTGCTATAGTTTTCAATCCACTGTCTACAGTACCCTGTTAACCCCAAGATTTGACGTATCTGTTTTTTATTTTTAGGAATCGGTAGTGACAGAATTCTTTGTATCCTTTCAGGGTCTATCTTTTTCTCCCCCTTTTTAAGGTAATGGCCTAAATATTTCACTTCTTCTTCCACAAATTGGAGTTTTGCCCTGGATACTTTCAATCCCTTTAAACCCAGGAAATTTAACAACTTAATACTCTCTCTCCTTACGTCTTCTTCCTCTTTCCCAGCTAAAAGCAAGTCATCCACATATTGTATCAAGGTCACTCCTGGGTCTGTCTGATAATCCTGTAAAATCTGCTCCAATGCTTGCCCCAACAAATTGGGAGATTCCGTGAACCCCTGGGGCAATACTGTCCATCTCAGTTGTTGTCTCCTCCCCGTGTCTGGATCTTCCCATTCGAATGTGAAATAATCTCGGCTAGCGTCATCAAGAGGACAGGCCCAGAATGCATCTTTTAAATCTATAACACTGTACCACAAACTGTCGGGTCCCAGCTTGCTTAGTAGCGTGTACGGGTTTGCAACTACTGGGAACCGTGCCACTGTGTGTTTGTTAATTTCTCTTAAATCGTGTACCAAACGATAGGTCCCATTTGCCTTCTTTACTGGCAGTATGGGTGTGTTAAAAGGTGACATACATGGTTCTAATAGTCCCTTACTTAACAATCTGTCAATTTCTGGTTTCAACCCTCTTCGTCCCTCAAGTGACAAGGGATATTGTTTTATTCTGACTGGGATTTCTGGGTTTTTAATAGTGACCGAGAATGGGGTTATTCTCAACTGTCCCACACTCTCAGGTGTATACCACACTTCTGGGTTTATTTTGTCTTCATCTTCTACTCTTAAAGGGCATAGCCTTATCCTCAACTCTTTATCAACTATATCTAAATGTATTCCCAATTCAATAATTAAATCCCGTCCCAACAAATTATAATCTGCTTCTGGTACTAACAAAAAATTTCCCAACCTGATTTTTGATTCTGATTCTATCATCACGTCTTTAATAACCCCCACTTCAAAGGGTTCCCCCTTTGCCCCCACTACCGTGGCAGTTTCTTTGGATATACTACATCCTTTAGGTAAAAACTGAATGGTTGATCTCTCAGCTCCAGTATCTACCAAAAAAGTTATTTCTTGCTGCTGGGGACCCACTTTTAACTTTATCAAGGGCTCTTTCTGGTTTTTTTGGATCCCTAGAATGTAGAGCCCCTGACCTCCCTAGTCTTCTTTGAACGTCTTTTCATCCTGGATCCTCACCCTACATTCTCTCTTAAAGTGTCCTTTCTTTCCACAGTAAAAACCAACTTTAATGTTCTGCCTTTCCTTTGAGTCTCTGATCGGTCTTTGTTGCTTCCCCTTCCAGGTTTGATCTCTACTCTCTCTCACAGCAGCCACCATCATCTTAACTTGCCGCTTCTGAGCCTCTTCATCCCTCCGAACATACACTTTTTGTGCCTCCCGCAAGAGCTCATCCAAACCTCTGTCTTGCCACCCATCCAATTTTTCTATCTTCCGCCGAATATCCTCCCAGGATTTTGCCACAAATTGTGCTTTAAGCAGTGCTTGCCCCAACTGGGTGTCTGGATTCATTCCGGAATATAGTTGAAAATTCTTTCTTAGCCTTTCCAACCATTCTGTAGGAGTTTCATCTTTCTTTTGCCTCTCATTAAATGCTTTATTGATATTCTGACCCCTTGGGACTGCCTCCCTAATTCCTTGAATTATAATAGTCCTCAAATCCTGCATATGTACTCTGTGCGCCAGATTTTGGTGATCCCATTGGGGATTTTGGAGGGGCCATTTTACATCTGCCAGTGGTCCCTGAACATACTGAGAATCCCAAATGTGCATTCCTTCCCTTCTAATCATGTTTTTCTCTTCTGCCGTAAATAAAATATTCAGGATAGATTGTAATTCCTCCCATGTGTACATATTGGGTCCTAAAAATTGATCATCTCTTTCTGCAACCCCCAATGGATCTTCCAGCAAATGCCCCATTTCCTTTTTGAAGTCTCTGACATCCCCCGAACTAAGAGGGACAGATATAAACCCTATTTCAGCTTGGGGGCCACCCATTGGCATCTCTCTTAATGGGAATAGGTTCTCCTGCTTCCTTCTGGATCTATTCCTGGTAACAGGCCCCACATCTGGCATGTCTGAATCCTCCTCCTCGGGGTTTGGAGGGGGAGGGGCTTGTGGTGGGGGTACATAAGGAGGGGGCATTATCAAAGTATCTTCTTTTCAGGGTTCCTTTTTCTTTCCCTTCCCCTCCCCTGAATTCTCTGTCAGTTTAAATATAAAAACCTCGGGACTTACTACCTAGATCTCTGCATAAGTACTTTCCTCTGAGCTAAAGGAGATTTTTGTGTTTACCCAGGAATTTAACTTTTGTTTAACCCAATCTTCGGTTGATCCAAATATAGGCCAAAATACATTCTTTGAAATTTCCTTTCCTCCCCATACTTCTACACAATAGTGAATAATTTTTGCCTTATCTTTATTTTCTGTTCCCGGGAAATGCTTCCAATTATCTAGTATAAAACCCAAGGGACTATCTCTAGGTACCGGTGGGAGTTTAATAGATACAGGGGGCTTACTCTTCCCCTGCCCCATCCTTCCGGAGTGCCTTACAAGTCACACAGCCTCTTTCATTTCCCCTGGTTCGTGGCCCATGCCCTCGCGGGCTAATGGGAACCACACTCGCTTGGGGAATCTGGCTACCAGTCCCCCTCTCACACACACACCACTTTGCCACACTCCGGGATCCCGACCCCGACCGAACGGTTCCCCGTCATACTCATGCGTCCTGCATCTTCGTCCGGACTCTGTGCACAGATTTTAAGGGGTCAACCGGTCTCCCTTTTGCTTATAGCCTTAAATTTAGGTCCGTTGGTCGAGGGTTACGGAGAGAGGTACTTCCAGAGGGGCCACCGCGAGTCGTCCGATGGGGCGCCTCCCCAAAGGAGTACTTTATCCAAGCCTCTCGATCCGAGTCACGGCACCAAATTGTTATGAATGCACTCAAGAGAGTGATATGATTCAATCAAAGAAAATTTTATTAATTACAGCAAGCAAGCAATAAGCAAAAATCAGTGCTGGGCGACAGGGGAGTCCCCGCTCTGCCAACTGCGGCGCTTCTAATTTCCGTGTTCCCCCTTTTAAGTGGTACGACTTCCGGGTTACGTGTCCTTTCTCGGGTGTCTCTGCGCATGTGTCTCCAGTTGCTAGGGGGTCGTTTTCTGCCTTCTGGTGGTCGCGGGATGAAGATCAAGAGTCTTCCTCAGTCCTATCCTTTTGACCTTCCTTCGCTGTTTCCTTTTAAGGCTTATCTTGGTAACTTCCTGGAATTCAAAAAAGCTCGCAAGGCCGTAAATGATTATACAAGCGTCAGCAGAGCAGCCTTCAACCTCATCCTGATTTCACAAAGCACAGTTCTGCAAAGCATCGTATCTACATGTTTAGGCGAACAAAAGGGTCTCTATTTATCACAGGTAGAACCATGTTGTTTAGCTTACCCAGGTTTGGGGGGCATGTGGTCACAGCTATATTTCTCCCATTTGCTGCACCTTACCTAAATATGGGTCCTATAACTAAGGCTACTGTGGCTATTATCCAGTTTGTTTTGTGGATTGATAAGGTGATGAATTCATGGATGTTTAATGTCCTCTGCATGGCGGGCTCATGGATTCAGAGCTATCACACACTTACTGGATGGTTTTTGGGTTACTTTAATAATGGTACCTACTGGGAGAAAAAGACAGCTGGGGAAATTTTCTCCCAAACTTTCACCCAGTTCCTTGGGCCTACCCCACCAGTTTTCAAAGGGTTAAAATCTTCTCTGAATGCAAATGACATCATACAGTGTCTGGTGGTACTGATAGGCCTGTTCTACTTAGCATTCAGAGACAAAGGGAAAGAGACAGGGGATGCTACTCCAGAACCTGGCACAGCCCCAGACACAGGGTGTGTTGCTTTAGAACCTGGCACAGCCCCAGAGACAGGGGGTGTTGCTCCAGAACCTGGCACAACCCCAGAGACAGGGGGTGCTGCTCCAGAGCCTGCCCCTGCCCCACAGCCCACCTCAGAAATGAACCACCCACAGTGGGTGGGGGTTCTGGTGAAGGAGATACGTGAGATGGGCCAGAAGATAGAGTGCATTTCCTCAGCTGCTGGGAAACCCTCCCGCTGCCTCGAAGAGGGAGAGTCTGATGGTGCAGGAGTGGAACCCACAGACGTTACAACTGTCCAGGTTGCAGCTGAACCACAAGGACAGTCACAGCCAGCAGCAGTTGCCCCTGTGGAAATGAAGAAGTCTAAGATGAAATTATAGCACCCTGTTGATAAGGATAAGAAAGGAGGGCCCTCACAACCCACAGGGGAGCCAGAAGTTGAAATCATTACTGAGTCTCTGACATATGACTGTCTCCGTAAGTTGCAAAAAGACATTGTGAGGCGGGGGCGTGAGGCTTATACCACCTGGTTACTTCGGGTCTGGGAACTTATGGGTACAGGCGTGCAGCTGGATGGTGGTGAGGCAAGGAATGTGGGACCCTTGACGCAGGACTCAGGTGTGAATCAGATATTCGTCAGGGAGCAAGGGCCCCTTTCCCTCTGGGAGCGGCTTTTGATGAGTGTAAGAGAGAGGTTTGTCCATAGAGAGAGAATGGAAGAGCACTATCATAGAAGGGGCTGGAAAACCATTGAGGAAAAGATCCAACAGCTGAGAGAAGTGGTGGTATAAGAGGTCCTTTTTGGGAGGGGTAGACAGCATGATATTGGCCCTGACAAAGTCAGGTGTACTGGGCAGATGTTGTGGAGCCTGGCAGAACTAGGGCCACTTGAATACACCAGCTTCATTGCGATGATTAATGCCGATAACAACTGAGAGACGGTGAGTTCTGTTGCCACCAGGCTTAGAAATTTTGAGAGTATGGTCCATGGCCCGCAGCAGGCTCGGATTTCTGCTGTGATTAAGGAACCCAAAGAGGAGATGAGGGAAATGAGGGAAGACATGAGGAAGAGCAGTTCCCATATGGCACCAGTGCTAGTCACAAGCCCAAAACTCCAAGCCCAGCGTCCCCCAGCTAGAAAGAGAGGGTACACCCCACGAGATGAGCTGTAGTTCTTTCTACATGACCATGGGGAAGACATGGGAAAGTGGGATGGGAAACTCACTTCTGCCCTGGCAGCACGAGTGCATCAACTCAGGGAGGGAACCATTAACCAGGAAAGTTCCACTAAAGTGAAAGTAGCTGTTGATATATTTTATATATTAGTAAAGGCCTGTATGCACAAACCAGCCTTTGAAATAAGTCATGATATTAAGGGCTAAAATCCTTGAAACTTGCCTGCAGAAGAGAGAGTAAAGCAAAACAATATTCTTGTGTGTCGGAGAAAAAATGTAAAGTGTGTGTGTTAGCCAATAGTAGCTTGCTCTGCCCGCAGACCTTGTAAAACCCTATAAAAGGTGTGCTAAAGATAGAAATAAACGGTGTTCACATTTACTTCTGTGAAGGCTGGTGAATAAACAGGCGGTTTCTCAATAAGTAGCCTCAACCTCCCGTGACCAAACTTCCAGATATTACAGAAAAGAGGATGATCCCCTTGAAAGAACCTCTAGCATGTATGCCCAGGGAGGAGAGGATGACCAGTGCTAGAGGGGCCCTGCCTCTAGCCAGGAAGAGGCACGGGAAAACTGGGTCTTTTGGACGGTGTGGATCCGATGGCCTGGCACATCAGAGCCACAAAAATACGAAGCTTTAGTTGATACTGGTGCACAGTGTACCCTAATGCCATCAGGACATGTGGGGGCAGAACCTCTTTCCATTTTTGGGGTGACGGGGGGATTGCAGCAATTGACTCTGTTGGAAGATGAGGTGAGCCTGACTGGGAAAGAGTGGCAGAATGTCTTGGTTCTAGAAGACAGGTGTCTGCTAGGGAGAGCAGGAGCCTCCCTTGGGATGAAAGAATGTAGACCCCCTCCCTCCGAATTATTATAATTTTGAAATCAAGGGGCTTTCAGGCAGAGATCTGGGGATAGGAATAACAGTTCTTTACTAGTATAACCAGGTAAACAAACAAACAATAACTACAGCAATAACAAGAAAACAGAACCAGGGACCCCGGGACAGCTTTCTCGGCTGAGACGGGATGGAGGAGAGGCTTTGTTTTCACAAACCCCTCGGGCAGTCAGTCCCGGTGCTCCTGCAGGGCTCCGAGGAAACAGTCAGCTGGAACAGCAGGGATGAGCCGAGATCCTGGGCTGGTGGATGAGGTGTATCAGCAGCTCCACGGCGATGCCTGGCAGGACAGGGAGTGCGAGGCCACCAACCAAGAGGGGAGAAGGAGAAGAAGCAGCTCCGCGACCCAGCGCACGAACGTCCTTCTTCCCCGAAGCTGAGGAAAAAAGCCAGCTAAAAACTGTCCCCACCCTCCTTTTTCTGTCCCCTTCCCCCGCCACCCTGAGCCCGGCCACTCTTTGTCCTTTGTGAGCACCCCTAAGTACCGGTAGTTAGGTTTCCCAGCACATAATGGGTAAAAATTCCCACCTAACCCTCAACACTATCCACCCCGAATTTTTTCCATACCAAAATGTTACATCAAATATTAAACCTTTAAATTATACACTAACACATACTACTTTAACTATATACATATGTACATGCAGATACAGATACAAGCAGAGTGTTATGGGTAGCTCACCCTAAAACTAGGTCCCCTTGGGGTATGCACCGGGTCTCTCCATCTTTTTGCATCACTCACCAAGTGCAACCCGGTCCTCGAGCAAAGACGACCCCACGGATAGGATTGTCTTTGCTGGAGGCAGAATTAACCCAAACAGTTTTTCCCAGCATACTTCTTATATGTACTACTGGAACCTTATCTTCATCTGTCGTTCTAAAGGGCTCAGATTGGGCTGGGCCTGCTCGGTTAGTGGAAACTCGGGTGTTCACTAACCATGTGGCTTTTGCTAAATTAATCTCCTAGTTTTTGAAAGTTTTCCTACTCAGTGCTTTCAAGCTGATTTTAAGCAGGCCATTGCACCGTTCAACTTTTCTAGCAGCGGGTGCATGGTAGGGGATATGATACACCCACTCGATGCCATGTTCCTTAGCCCAGGTGTTTATAAGGCTGTTCTTGAAATGAGTCCCATTGTCTGACTCAATCCTCTCAGGGGTGCCGTGCCTCTAAAGGACCTGCTTTTCAAGTCTCAGGATGGTGTTACGGGCTGTAGCATGAGGCACAGGGTAGGTTTCCAACCATCTAGTGGTGGCTTCTACTATAGTGAGCACGTAGAGCTTGCCTTGGCGGGTTTGGGGCAGTGTGATGTAGTCAATCTGCCAGGCCTCTCCATACTTGTATCTGGACCACCGCTCACCGTACCAGAGGGGCTGCAACCGCTTGGCCTGCTTGATCGTGGCACACGTCTCACAGTCATGAATAACCTGAGAAATGCTGCTCATGGTTAGATCCACCCCTCGGTCTCGTGCTCACTTATAGGTGGCATCTCTACCCTGATGACCTGAGGCGTCATGGGCCCATCGAGCTAGGATGTCTTTCCACTCATCAGCAGCCCAGATGGGCTTTCCTCTGCGTTGCCAGTTGGCCTTTTTCCACCTTTCCAGCCATCTCCACAGAGCATTGGCTACCATCCATGAATAAGTGTAGAGGTAGAGCTTTGGCCACTTCTCTCTTTCAGCAATGTCCAGGGCCAGTTGAACAGTTTTGAGTTCAGCAAGTTGGCTTGATCCACCTTCTCCTTCAGTGGCCTCTGCGACCTGTCGTGTGGGGCTCCATACGGCTGCTTTCCACTTCCGGTTCATCTCTACGATGCGACAGGAACCATCAGTGAACAGAGTGTAGCGTGTTTCTTCTGCTGGCAGTTGGTTGTATGGTGGAGCTTCTTCAGCCCGTGTCACTTGTTCCTGCTCCTCTTCATCAGTGAGACCAAAGTTTTCACCTTCCGGCCAGTTTGTAATTATCTCCAAAATCTCAGGGCGATTTGGGTTTCCAATACGGGCGCGCTGCGTGATGAGGGCGATCCACTTGCTCCATGTAGCGTCAGTGGTGTGGTGGGTAGCAGGAACCTTTCCTTTAAACATCCTCCCCAGCACTGGCAGTCGGGGTGCCAGGAGGAGTTGTGCTTCTGTGCCAATCACTTCTGAGGCAGCTTGAACTCCTTCATAGGCAGCTAAGATTTCCTTCTCTATGGGAGTGTAATGGGCTTCGGACCCTCTGTAGCTTCGGCTCCAGAATCCCAGTGGTCGGCCTCGAGTCTCCCCAGGCACTTTCTGCCAAAGGCTCCAGGACAAGCCATTGTTCCCGGCTGCAAAGTAGAGCACGTTCTTCACGTCTGGTCCTGTTCTGACTGGGCCAAGGGCTACTGCATGAGCAATCTCCTGTTTGATCTGAGCAAAGGCTTGCTGCTGTTCAGGGCCCCAGTGGAAATCATTCTTTTTTCGGGTAACCAGGTAGAGAGGGCTCACGATCTGGCTGTACTCAGGAATGTGCATCCTCCAAAAACTTATGGCACCTAGGAAAGCTTGCGTTTCCTTCTTGCTGGTGGGTGGAGACATTGCAGTGATCTTGTTGACGACCTCAGTGGGAATCTGACACCGTCCATCTTGCCACTTTACTCCCAGGAACTGGATCTCTCGAGCAGGTCCTTTGACTTTGTTCTTCTTGATGGCAAAGCCGGCTTCTAGCAGAATCTGGATGATCTTTTCTCCTTTCTCAAATACTTCTACTGCTGTGTTCCCCCACACAATGATGTCATCAATGTACTGCAGATGTTCTGGAGCCTCACTCTTTTCCAGTGCAGCCTGGATCAGTCCATGGCAGATGGTGGGGCTGTGCTTCTACCCCTGGGGCAGTCGGTTCTAGGTGTACTGCACTCCCCTCCACGTGAAGGCAAACTGAGGCCTGCATTCTGCTGCCAAGGGAATGGAGAAAAATGCATTAGCAATGTCAATAGTGGCGTACCACTTCGCTGCCTTGGACTCCAGCTCATACTGGAGCTCCAGCATGGCCGGCACAGAAGCGCTCAGTGGTGGAGTCACTTCATTTAATGCACGATAGTCCACAGTCAATCTCCATTCTCTGTCAGACTTGCGCACAGGCCAGATGGGGCTGTTGAAGGGTGAGTGGGTTTTGCTGACCACCCCTTGGCTCTCCAGCTCTCTGATCATCTTGTGGATGGGGATCACAGCATCTCGATTTGTCTTATACTGCCGGCGATGCACCGTCGGGGTGGCAATTGGTACTTGCTGTTCTTCCACTTTCAGGAGTCCTACTGCAGATGGGTTCTCTGATAGTCCAGGCAAGGTGTTCAATTGCTTAATGTCTTCTGCCTCCACAGCAGCTATTCCAAAAGCCCACCTGAGTCTCTTTGGGTCTTTGTAATAGCCATTTCGAAGGAAGTCCATGCCCAGAATACACGGGGCCTCTGGGCCAGTCACAATGGGATGTTTCTGCCACTCTTTCTCAGTCAGGCTCACTTCGGCTTCCAACAGAGTCAACTGCTGCCATCCCCCCGTCACCCCAGCAATGGAAACAGGTTCTGCCCCCACATGTCCTGATGGCATTAGGGTACACTGTGCACCAGTATCAACTAAAGCTTCGTATTTTTGTGGCTCTGATGTGCCAGGCCATCGGATCCACACCGTCCAAAAGACCCGGTTTTCCCGTGCCTTTTCCTGGCCAGAGGCAGGGCCCCTCTAGCACTGGTCATCCTCTCCTCCCTGGGCATACATGCTAGAGGTTCCTTCAAGGGGATCATCCTCTTTTCTGTAATATCTGGCAGTTTGGTCACGGGAGGCTGAGGCTACTTTCACTTTAGTGGAACCTTTCTGGTTACTGGTTCCCTGCCTGAGTTGACGCACTCGTGCTGCTAGGGCAGAAGTGGGTTTCCCATCCCACTTTCCCATGTCTTCCCCATGGTCACGTAGAAAGAACCACAGCTCAGTTCATGAGGTGTACCCTCTCTCTCTAGCTGGGGGACGTGGGGCTTGGAGGTTTGGGCTTGTGACCCGCACTGGTGCCATATGGGAACTGCTCTTCCTCATCTCTTCCCTCATTTCCCTCATCTCCTCTTTGAGTTCCTTAATCACAGCAGAAATCTTAGCTTGATGTGGGCCATGGACCATACTGTCATAATTTCTAAGCCTGGTGGCAACAGAACCCACCGTCTCTCGGCCGTTATCGGCATTAATTGTTGCAATATAGGTGGTGTAGTCACGTGGCCTTAGATTTGCCAGACTCCACAACATCTGCCCAGTGCACCTGACTTTGTCGGGGTTATTATCATGCTGTCCACCCCTTCCAAAAAGGACCTCTAATATCGCCACTTCTCTCAGCTGTTGGATCCCTTCCTCAATGGTTTTCCATTCTCTTCTATGATAGTGCTCTTCCATTCTCTCTCTATGGACAAACCTTTCTCTTACACTCATCAAAAGCCGCTCCCAGAGGGAAAGGGGCCCTTGCTCCTTGACAAATATCTGATTCACACCTGAGTCCTGCGTCAAGGGTCCCACATTCCTCACCACCATCCAGCTGCACGCCTGTACCCATAAGGTCCCAGACCCGAAGTAACCAGGTGGTATAAGGCTCACGCCCCCGCCTCACAATGTCTTTTTGTAACTTACGGAGACTGTCATATGTCAGAGACTCAGTGATGATTTCAACTTCTGGCTCCCCTGTGGGTTGTGAGGACCCTCCTTTCTTATCCTTATCAGCAGGGTGCTGTGATTTCATCTTAGACTTCCTCGTTTCCACAGGGGCAACAGCTGCTGGCTGTGACTGCCCTTGTGGTTCATCTGGAACCTGGATTGTTGTAACATCTGTGGGTTCCACTGCTGCACCATCAGACTCTCCCTCTTTGGGGCAGGGGGAGGGTTTCCCAGCAGCTGAGGAAATGCACTTTATCCTCTGGCTCATCTCACGTATCTCCTTCACCAGAACCCCCACCCACTGTGGGTGGTTCATTTCTGAGGTGGGCTGTGGGGCAGGGGCAGGGTCGGGAGCAGCACTCCCTGTCTCTGGGGCAGGGGCAGGCTCTGGAGCAGCACCCCCTGTCTCTGGGGCAGGGGCAGGCTCTGGGGCAGCACCCCCTGTCTCTGGGGCAGGGGCAGGTTCTGGGGCAGCACCTCCGGTCTCTTTCCCTTTGTCTCTGAAGGCTAAGTAGAACAGGCCTATCAGCAACACCAGCCACTGTATGATGTCATTAGCATCCAGAGAAGGTTTTAACCCTTTGAAAACTGGCGGGGTAGGCCCAAGGAACTGGGTGAAAGGTTGGGAGAAAATTTCCCCAGCTGTCTTTTTCTCCCAGTAGGTACCATTATTAAAGTAACCTGAAAACCATCCAGTTAGTGTGTGACAGCTCTGAATCCATGAGCCCACCATCCAGAGGACGTTAAACATCCATGAATTCCTCACCTTATCAACCCACAAAACAAGCTGGATAATAGCCACAGTAGCCTTAGTTATAGGACCCATATTTAGGTAAGGCGCAGCAAATGGGAGAAATATAGCTGTGACCACATGGCCCACGAACTTGGGTAAGCTAAACAACATGGTTCTACCTAACAAGGTTTCTAGATCCAGCACACAAAAGTTAGGTTATTTAAGAACTGTTATTCCTTTTTTGCCCTTTTTCTCTCAGTGCCCCACGTTGGGCGCCAAAATCTGTCTTGGTTCTAGAAGACAGGTGTCTGCTAGGGAGAGCAGGAGCCTCTCTTGGGATGAAAGAATGTAGACCCCCTCCTTCCGAATTATTGTAATTTTGAAATCAAGGGGGTTTTCAGGCAGAGATCTGGGGATAGGAATAACAGTTCTTTACTAGTATAACCAGACAAACAAACAAACAGTAACTACAGCAATAACAAGAACACAGAACCAGGGACCCCGTGACAGCTTTCTCGGCTGAGACGGGATGGAGGAGAGGCTTTGTTTTCACAAACCCCTCGGGCAGTCAGTCCCGGTGCTCCTGCAGGGCTCCGAGGAAACAGTCGGCTGGAACAGCAGGGACGAGCTGAGATCCTGGGCTGGTGGCTGAGGTGGATCAGCAGCTCCGCGGCGGTGGCTGCCACACGTCCCAGCAGGACTGGGGGTGCGAGGCCACCAGCAAAGAGGGGAGAAGGAGAAGAAGCAGCAGCTCTGTCTGGGTGATGGCAAAATTCCCTTCTCTCTACTGCAGCAGCTCCGCGACCCAGCACATGAACGTCCTTCCCCAAAGCCGAGGAAAAGCCAGCTAAAAACTGTCCCCACCCTCCTTTTTCTGCCCCTTTCCCCCCCACCCTGGGCCCGGCCACTCTTTGTCCTTTGTGAGCATCCCCAAGTACCGGTAGTTAGGTTGTCTCAGCACATAATGGGTAAAAATTCCCACCTAACCCTCAACAGGTGTCTGATCAGAGAGCGATTGATGCGTCATATGCTGACTTTCAGCGATTGTGTGAGTATGGGAGAACTGAAGGGTTTTTCCCTGTGGTTGAAGCGATTTTTTCGCAGTCAGCTTGGGACGCTTTAGACGATTCCCTGATCGAGGCTCTGCTGGTTGGTTATGAGCCCCGGGTGCTCCGGTTGCCGGGGATCTGGCGAAGGTGCGGCAGTGTTCTGAGGTCGTGTTCCGAGGTCGGCTCCCCTGGGATCGCTTGGGCCCGCGGCGGGTTGAACGGGGTCGCCGCGGGACCGGTGGGCATGACCCCACCTTGGCCCGCGCCCCAGCGGTGTAAGCCTGAGCCTTGCCAAAGGGCCGTCGGGGGCGCCGCGGACCCGGGGGGTGTAGCTCCGCCTCGGCCCGCGCCCCGGCGGTGTAAGCCCAGGGCGGGGTTGGATCCCTGCTGGCAGGCTGTCCGGGGCGCCGCGGACCCGGGGGGGTGTAACCCCGCCTCGGCCCGCGCCCCGGTGGTGTAAGCCCGGGGTGGGGTCGCTTCCTCCGTGTGCCCTCCCGGCACAGACTGATGGGGGGGTGCTTGAACGGGGGGTGGCGCCGGCCCTGGGGGATGCCTCAGGGTCTGTCCCATGTCCGTGCTGCGGCTGGGCCGTGCCCTGCCCTGCGGTGGGGGACGGGCTGGGCCCAGGCCCCGTGCCGGATTCGTGGGTCGTGGGGGCGGGTGCTGCGGACGTCAGGCCGGGTTCTGCCGACGCCGGGCCGGGTTCTGCTGGCCCCATGCTGCCGGATTCCTGTCCTGCGAGCCCGAATTTTCCCCTGGCAGCAGAGCAGGACAATGCCGCGGCTCTGCGGGCTGTGCCTCTACCAGCGCCCCGGTTCCCCCCCGCGCTGGGAGCGGGCTGTGCTGAGCTGCCTCCAACCCCCCCCACCTCGGGTTCCCAGGCATCACCCGAGCCTGCGGCTGGAGCTGGCCCTCCCCCGTCGCCTCCTGCGGCTGTGGCAGACCAAGGTCCTGAGCTGTTTACCACTAGCTCCGGTGGTGCTGCCGCGGGGGAGAAGCCGGTGGCCTTGACGGGCCAGGGGTCCCAGGCTGCTGGAGCCTCTTCAGCTGGCCTGTGGACTTTGTCCTCTTGTCAAATGACTGTGCAGCTGAGCATATCAGGCATTACATGTGCTTCCGAATGCTTTGGTCCAGTGGGTGAGGGCATGAGTGCTCTTCTTGTGGCATGGTTGAATACCACTGCTCAAGGCATCATTGCTCACCTAGGGGACGTTGATTCGGATTTCCTGGGGTGCATTTCTGCCATGGGTTCCACACTCACCCCTCCTGTTCCTATCCCTGTGGGACCCGGATTTGCTCACCTTGTGCCTTTTGAGTCTTGTGTTTGCAGAGCTGAGAGCCAGCTGCGGGGAGATGGTGGCTTCGGGTTCCCTGGACCTCCCTGGGCCACTGGACTGCTGTTCTGACAGCCAGGGATCATCCTGAACGGGTCTGCACCCAGTCTGTCCTTGGTGAGATGCTGTCAGAGATTAGCTTCCGTGGGTTTTGACACTGGCATGGACATCACGATTGTCAGGTTTGCTGACAGGCCCCGGAGTGACCCTTGGACCCAATGCTGAGACACTCAACACAAAGAAGAACTTGAGACTGACTCTTTGTTCATCATTTTCTTTTGTCTTCTCTCATGATAGACTAGACACCCTCCATGACTTGATGCAAGAACAGTTGGATCACAGTGATCTGAAGTTTTGACCAGTCCCTTGGACATTCCTGTTTTCTGTATCAAGAAGTCTGGGAAATGGGGGTTGCTACAATACCTCCAGAAAGTTCATGCTATGATGGAAAGCATGGGGATGTTGCAGGCTAGCATCCCTTCACCTGCCATGTTTCCTGTTGATTGGCTAGTCCTCATCGTGGATCTGAAGGATTGTTTTTTACAATTCCTTTGCATCCCGATGACAGACCGAAATTTGTCTTTCTGGTGCCAGCTATTATTAATGCTGAGCCCACACAGAGATATCAATGGAGATTTTGCCATAAGGCTTGTGAAAATTTGCCAGCATTTGCTGATGATATGGGGCTCTAGTCCTCTCTGGAGTTTGCAAGCAGTTTCCTGCTGCTCGTCTCTACAACCTCCCTGAAATTATTTGAGGGTCAAAAATAATTTTGGGACAAACAGTCCCGCATTTGGAGGTGCAATTATTTTTTTGCATTCAGTGCAGACACTGCATGAATGCTGTCCAAATATTAATGTACTTTTATATGGTTGTGTCCTTATATGGGACTGACCACGGCAGAACTGTCTCCCTTGTTTGGTCTATTAAAGGGGGACTCTGATTTTAAAGTCACCTCTGACACTGACCTTACAAGCACAGTAGATGCTGGAGGAGGTTCTGCGAGCAATTTCTGCTCATCAAGTTTATTATATTAATCTTTCCATTGATGTCGCTGTTTTCTTTTTAGGTTTTTTTTTAGAGAGTAAAGAGGCTGGATCAGCCCAATTGATGGAATTACAGGCTGCTGTCATAGCATTTCATACGTTTTCCCAGGCACCTTTCAATTTGGCCATGGATTCTGCCTCTGTGACCAAATTGGGAGCCATCCACAAGCAGGTGTTGATGTTGGACATTTGTTTCATTTATTTTTTTGAGTTTTGTTGTTTTTGTGGGTTTTTTTTAAAAAAAAAAAAAGTTTTTTTTAATAACGAAAGGGTGAGATATCACCCTGAAATTACAGCCTTCTGATTGTATGGAGTATTGTATTTTCCTGTTATTTATTTTTTGATTGTTTATAATGTTGCTAGTTTCTTTGTTCATTTTTCTTTTTTTCTTTTCTTTTTGTTAAACCAAAAAGGGTGAGATGTCGCCCTGAAAACTCAGCTTCTGAGCTTGCTGACATGGTTTTCTAAGGACTTTCCCAGGACAGTAACTATAAACATAGATATGTGTACATTCTTTCTGTTACACGTCCTGTGATGGGCATCTCTCATTGCCAGTGCAGTGAGAAAGTGTTATCCTGACCATCCAATCCCTGGCCGTGGTCAGGAGTCTATAAATCCTGGGAGAGAAAATAAACTCTGCTCTTCCTTTCACCACACCTCGACCTGTGTCCGCGTGATCTATTCATCTTCAGCGGTAACAAAGGTGCTTTCTCTCATAGTGGCTATCATGATTTTTGCTTCCACTTTAGCTTTTTCTTCATCTGTCCGTACATAAACCCTTTGAGCTTCTCTTAATAAGTCATTTAAGGGTTTGTCGTGCCAGTCCTCCAATTTTCTAGTTTTTTCCTAATATCTGCCCATGCCCGGGTGACAAAATTGACCCTTAGCAGGGATTGTCTTTCTAGGGACTCAGGGTCTATTCCAGAGTATTGTTTCATATTTTTTCGGAGCCTTTCCAGCCATTCAGTTGGAGTTTCCTCTTTTCCCTGTTGTCCCTCAAAGTCTTTTCTAACATTTTGCCCTCAGGGGACTCCCTCCTTTATCCCTTTGATTATCAAATTACGATAATCATTCATATTTCCCCTCCCAGCTTCATCATTCTGGTTCCAATTAGGAGGTGCAGTTGGCAATTTCTGTTCTCCCTGTGGGCCTTGTTGGTTTTCTCTTTCCCATATTTTTATCCCAGCAGTTCTAATCATATCTCTTTCCTCTTGGGAAAATAGTATTTTCATTATTGATTGCATTTCTTCCCAAGTGAAAATGTTGGGCCCTAGGAATTGATCCAATTGATCAGCCGTAGCTATAGGGTCTTCTACTAGCCCTTTAATCTCTATTTTGAAATTCCTAACTTCTGTAGAAGTCAAAGGAGCATTCACAAATCCCATTCCCCCCTGGACTCCTCCCATAGGTACTTCTCGTAATGGGAATAAATTGATTTCTTGGTTCCACTCTCCTTGTCTATCAGATTTACAGCCCCCTTCCCTTGTTTTGTATTAGTGTTGGTAACACAGAGATTATCAGGCTCCTTTTGAGCTTTAATTGCTCCCCTTGTATTCTGATATGGTGCCCCTTCATTAAGAAGAGATGTTATCTGGGCGGCAGGCGCCGAACCCTCCAAAGGAAAAGAGGCAGTAACAGAGTCCGGCAGGGAAGCTGGGATCCCTAGTGCAGAAGGAGTGAGGGCGGGGCCTGGCAGTGAAGCCATGGCCGCCTGAACAGGGCTACTGAGGTCCGGCAGTGAAGCCGGGGCTGCCAGGGCAGGTGGAGCAGAAGCCAGAGTCGGGACACCCAGCGCACTCCCCAGTTCGAATGGGGGGGCGGGAGTTCCCGGGACGGGTGGAATTCCCAGCATCAGCGGGGGTGGGAGGATTCCCAGTGCCATTGGAGGTGGAGGAATTCCCGGAGGCTGGGGAACTTCTGCGGCTGGCTGCAGTGGGGGGGGATCCCTGTGCCAGCGGTGGAGGTAAGGCATCCAGAGGGTCCCATTTTTTTTATTTTCTGTTTGCTCAACCTCTGGAGTTTTAGATACTTTAAAAACTCTGGCTCCCAGAGGTCCTGTGTTTCCTATCCAGCAAGAGACATATTCTCTTTCTTCTGGATTAAATGGCTCTTTTGAATTCACAAATATATTCAGAGCCTGGCAGATCCAAGCCTCAGAGGACCCGTATTTTGTCCAGTAAATATGATCAGGTCTAATTTCCTTTTTTACCCACTCCTTCATGCAAAATTGGATAATTTTTACTTTGTCTTTCCCCTTTGTATCAGGATCTGTATCCCAATTTGCTAGCTTGATCCCTAGGGGACTATCTTGAGGTATATCCTCTGGTATTTTATTAATTCTTTTTTCTCTTAAGGCCAGCTTACTGGTTCTCTGTCCCATTTTCCAAGCGTTCTCTGTTTCAACCTACTCCTTTAAGCACCACTATTTTAGAACACAAATTGTACTCCTTTAAAATACCAATTCCACTCCTTTAAAACACTAGTTCACTTCTTTAAAATACCAATTTTGACTCCTGTAAAAACACCAGTTCACTTCTTTAAAACACCAATCACCCTTTGCAGCACCAAAAAAAAAAAAACCAAACAAAAACAAAAACAAAACAACCCCCAAATCCCTTTTCAATGATCTTGTTACAGTCCACCTTCTCCCCCCCAGGATACAGTTATACACGATCTCTCATTCACACACTCATTCTCATTTCTTTAATAGGTTTTCCTCACTCATTTTCACTCGCACCAAGAAAATACAATAATAAGGTACTTTTAATGTTGCTGGCCAACCCCCAGATTTTCTTGGGCATTGTATCCCACACTTCCATGGTTTGCACCCTCAACCTGGCAATATTCCCGGGGATTTATTATTTTTTTACCCCCTTTTTTTTTCGTCCCGTCTCCTAGTACACTGAACTAGGAGAACTCCCAGCTCCTTCCCTTCAAGGGGTCCAACCCCTCCCTGAGACCCCAGTCCCAATGCCCGGGAGGATTCTTTCACTCCTTTTTCTTTCACTTTGTCCAATTCCTGGCCTATTTTCTAGCGAAAGATAGGAAACGCGGTACTATAGACTACTGCTCTCACTTTGCAGGCAACCAGCTTGCGTCTCATTCACACACTTTCATCCCCCTGTTTCCACCCCCCTGATCAGTACTTACCAATTCCTGTTCAGGTCCCGAAAGATTATGGGGTTTTGAAGGAGCGCTTTATTTCTTTTTTTTTTATTTTTCTTTTTCTTTGCTTTACTTGTCTCTCTCTTGTCCTCCGGGTGTTGCCCTGCTACCACCGATGACACCAGAAGAGCCAAAGCAGATTACCAAAGCTGGCAGGGAGGAGCCTTCCCCCGCTTGGGATCTCCTGGTCCCTTGGGGCGAGGTGTTTCATCCGAGGCGAGACCCCCAAATTATTGTGAAAAATGAAGTTCAGTCTCCTGTAAAATTTTAAAAAGGTTTAATAAAGACAATAAGAGACATAAAATAAAGCAAAGAGTTACAGCCGGGTGCCTTGGCGTGCTGCCAAGAGCACACCTGGTATCTTGGGAACACCCTTTTTATCCCATCCTGCTGTGAGGGTTTAATGCATATTCAAACTTTTTCAAGAAGTATTTAGCATGTCCCCTTCCTGGTTCTGCCTTTTAAGAACATGCTCTGTATGGTTTTTATTTTTTCTGATCATCATTATTTTTGAGTTTGATTTCCTTTTTTCTGCAAATGGTCAGTGTTGATAACAGTCCGGGCCCCTCATCCTTCCGCTGATGGCAGCAGGGCTTCATGTCATTCCGCTGTCAATGGCCTGGTCCCTGCTGCTGATAACAGTCTGGTTTCCACTGTCCTTCCGCTGAAAACAGCTTGGTCCTCCCATTGTCTTGCCTGTTGGAGTTATCTTGCCTTGTCCAGATGAAACATATCCCTAACGTTCAGAATTTTTTCTAAGCCTATAACTTGCTAAGAGAGAGAAAAATACAGCAAAAAGCATATAGCATATAACATTTATCATAATACTTGTGAAAAGCCAATATTTACAATATGAATTCACAACAGTTATAAGTGCATATTATATTATTGGCTTTTCACAAATATTAAAATGAATGTTATGTATAAATATAACATGTCCTGGGGTGACTTTATGATATTGATATCCCCAATCATCTGGTTTATGTTATATATTAAGTTCTGCACCTTTAAGGCTTGCTTTGAGAGCAAGAGAGGGGGAAGAAGAAGCGCGCAGTTTGTGTTAAAGAAAAACATCACTCCCACACATCCCGCTCCTGGACTGTGGTGTCTGCAGCATGGACAGACAGCGGGACAGAGCTTCTCTCTGGATTTTAGTTAGTTTTAGCTAGCTGAGGCAGAGGAGTTCCCTGGACCTTTGGTTTTTTTTCCTTTTTTTTCCTTTTTTTCTTGGATTTGTGCAAGCCTGCTCTGGACTGAACACCCAGCCAAACCCCGGGAGCTCACGCCTTTGGCCCGTCGGGGCCTGGGCCTTGGCACTTTCCAGCGCCAGAGGGACTGATAAGAACCTGAGTGAGCCGAGCTACACCACACGAAAAGGTCTTTTCTTCCTAGACTTGCCATCCCATCGAACAGCGAGAGGTTTTTTTATTTAATATTATTCAATTTCTGTTAAATAAACAGCTTTTTCCACTTCTCTCCAAGGATTTTTTTTTTCCCTTTCCCAGACCAGTTGGTGGGGAGGGGGCATTTCCCTGGGGAAATCCCCATTTGGAGTTTTCCTCCCTAATTTGCCCTAAACTAGGACAGTTAGAAAACTTTGCTGTACTAATATAGTTTATTTTATTTCTGTTATTGATGACATTTAGAAATAGTGGTATAATACACATATATGTTAGGCTATAACATGATATTAAAGCACAAACTACTTTTTGTTTATATAACCCAAAGACTGAAAAGATAGTCAGAGACCCCCCTGCATTCTTAAAATGATCTTGTCCTCCAAAACCTCCAAGAGAAGGAATTATTGCATCCTTATCGGAGAGTGGAAAACCCCATGACGCCAAGATTGATCTATTGGGAAGGGGGCAAGGTAAAAACTAAACAAAAGAACATCAAAAACTTAATAAGAATGTATGAATATGTATGAGAATATATGGTTATGTAGTAGGGTTCTGTTTTTAAGGGACAATCCTTTGTTAGAAAGGTGTGCTCTCTTGGCTGAATTCAGAGACACCCAGCTGTATCTGTATACTTTATTTTTTTCTCCTAATTGTCTTTCTATTAAACTTTTACATTATATATAAAATATGTGAACCTCATTTTTCACACCAGGAACCCCTGAAGCTGCTCCTGTGATTCCAGCTCTGAGCCCTTAGTAGAGCTTTTGATTGAAATTCCAGCTCTCTGAGGCTACCCAGAAGAAAGAGACGGAGCTCTCACAATAGATCTCTCAGGAGGTTTTAATCAGCTCTTTCCTCCAAGAAATCCCATAACGAATAGCTAGGGATACAGAGAAAACAGGTTTTTATCCCTGAGGGCTGGGGGCAGGGCAAAGGGGAAGAGCCAATGAGATGCCTAGAATCTACGTGGGCTGCAAGCATGCTGGGAGGTGACTTCTTTTGCTTACCACAACTGCGAGGGCTATTAACCAGGGTTTCTCCCCCAGGCGGAGGGTGGCAAGCTGAATCCTAAGGATTTTCCCTCCAGGGGAGTGCGGCCACCCCACTGGTCGGCTCACTGCCCCCCACAGTCTGTGAGCTGGAGAGCCAAGGAGTGGTCTGCAAAACCCACTCACCCTTCAACAGCCCCATTTGGCCTCTGCATAAATCTGAAGGAAAATGGAGATTGACCGTGGACTATTGTGCCTTGAATGAAGTGACTCCACAGTTGAGTGCTGCTGTGCCAGACATGTTTGAGTTCCAGTATGAGCTGGAGTCCAAGGCAGTGAAGCGATATGCCACTACTGACATTGCCAATGCATTTTTCTCCATTCCTTTGGCAGCAGAGTGCAGGCCTCAGTTTGCCTTCACGTGGAGGGGCGTGCATTATACTTGGAACCGATTTCCCCATGAACAAGTCCATGAGCGATCTGTTTGATCTGGGCAAAAGCTTGTTGTTATTCAGGGGCCCACTGGAAATTCTTCTTCTTGCAGGTAACCAGGTAGAGAGGGCTCACAATCTGGCTGTACTCAGGAATATGCATTGTCCAAAAGCCTAGGGTGCCTAGGAAAGCTTGCGTTTCCTTCTTGCTGGTCGATGGAGACGTTACTGTGATTTTGTTGATGACCTTGGTGGGAATCTGACACCATCCATCTTGCCACTTTGTTCCCAGGAACTGGATCTCTTGAGCAGGTCCCTTAACTTTGCTCTTCTTGATGACAAAACTGGCTTTCAGAATCTGGATGATTTTCTGTCCTTTCTCAAACACTTCTGCTGCCATGTTCCCACACACGATGTCATCGATATACTGCAGATGTTCTGGAGCCTCACCCTTTTCTAGTGCAGTCTGGATCAGTCCATGGCAGATGGCAGGACTGTGCTTCCACCCCTGGGGCAATCAGGTGGCATGTGGGAATGGTTGCCATATTGCCTTTGTCTGGGGAAGCCATACAGATGCAACCTATGGGGAGCATCTGCCATCTTGTTTTTGTTCCTGGTGGTGAGCACCTTTTTGTGGATAAAACACCTTCTGTTTTTTTATACCTTTGTTTTCATATTGCTGTTGCTATTGTGTGTGTCTTATTCCATTGCTCTGTGCTTTCAGTAAATTGTTATCTCAACCCACAATTTCTGCTTTTGTCCCTCCCTTACAGAAAGGGGAAGGGGAGTGGATTATTTGGAGTTTAATTTCCATCTGGTTTTAAAATCAGCACGCTGGCTCATTAGCTGGTGTAAATAGCTCATCTTAATATCGAAAGAATCAGACTGTGGTAATTTTTCGTCCATGTAACCAAAGATAGTCACTTCTGGCCAATTTTCCTAACATAGTCCTATAGCTCGGGCTTTTGACAACCCACCAGTTCTATCAATAGATTTCTGGTGTTTCAATAATTCATCTATCGGTGATAACTTGGTTATACTTTATTCTCTTCCCATTATTATAAAAAATCACCTTACCACTCTTCGGAAAACTAGTCATGACACCAGAGGTTTATGTCCAAAAGGAGACAGAAGAGTCCTTCAACTTTATTTGAATAAAGGGAGAGAGTCTACTGGGGCACACGCCCACAGGGTTTCCTTTCTTGAGCTTTTGGAGGGTGCAGCCTCCTTTTATCCGAACTTCCACCGCATGTTGCCCTCTTCCTTTCTCCATTGGCTGAGGTACTAGGAAGGTACAGCCTTCCCAAACTGCCTACCGCATTTCCCCCTTTGAACCTGTCATTTTACCCCAAAATTCACAAGTTCAGGCTTGTACAGGCCCACTTGTCTATTTCAGGAGCCAAGCTGTCTGGGCTCTACAACAAACCTGCTGCCCAAAGTCAGTAGAACCATTAAGACCCATTTCAAAGATGTTAACACACATACCTTCACCCATCAAATTGTTTGTAAAGACACACATCTTCCCTATCACCACCAAACAAGATCCACACTACACCTGTGCCCAAGTATCTTGAGGTGAACTCACCCACAGGCCAGCAGGGTAGATTGTTGGGATCCAGGCAGTAGTGAGATGTTGGATCAAATGTTAGCTAAGTACCAATTAGGTTGCCAAACTGTCACCAAAATTTCATAACTGTCCCATGTCAACTGAGAAGAGAAGCTAGAACACAAAGTATAGAATTGTAAGAGTAATTCTTTATTCATGTGCGTGAGGTGTCCCATTCAAATCAGGGCACCCTGAATGTGGTTTTACATGATTTTGCCAATCATTACTTAAGACACACATACAAGAAACTATTTTACGTCATCACCATCTGCTGATTTCTTGATCTAGGCATCCCTGGAGTTGGCCTTGCTACAGTTACTCATCTATGATGCCAGATAATTTGAGGGCTTCACAGAGGTGTTTGGAGGGGCTAGGATGCTAGCATTATCTCAGTAGTCCAAGGATATCCTTTCTTCTTTGTAGATGGTTTTAAGATTTTGAGAAACAAAAGGTTCTTATCTTCAATATGGGGGCTGTCCTTCTTGCAGTGAGCAGGGCCCTTTAGTTAGGCTGACTTAACAATGTTTATACAATGTAAAAAATATATATCTTTAAAAGCTAATACAATTTCATACTATAAAGACTAATTGGTACATGTAGCAGTGTGGAAAATGGATATTGTTACTGCTACCAGTCCAAAGTGTCTCTTGAGAAAGCTGCTCGGGTTGGCACAGACAGTCACTGTATCCAAAACTCACACACACCACGGATAGGTCAATGAAGAAGGACGGAAAGGGTCTCCTGTACAGTATTCCAGAGAGGTTTATTGCAACCCCACCGAAGGGATCCAGTGACAGAAAGACCAAGACTTCCTGCAGTGTCTCAGGTTAAGTATAGGGTCAGGAGCCAATAGTCTAGGAGCACGGGGGGGGGGGGGGGGGGGGGGGGGCACAGGAGCAAGGCAAAGGTCACTGACCTATAGCGGATGAGGTAAATTTACCTAGTGTTGCATAGCACCATGGGAGAAGCATTTTGTCTCATCACAAGCAGTCAGGCTTTCTTGAAGCCCGTGGCAGACTCTTCCAGGACATATGCCCAGAAATTCCCCTAGTAGGCTCAAGGGCTTCCTCAGGTACAATTTTTAGGGAATACAATTTTCCTAACACAGCTCTCCTGTTGCTCTTGTAATATATGTTGGTATAATTCGCGTTTTATTGTACACATATAAAATCAAGTATAAAAGCATGTTTTACGTACAAAAACACAAGCAGCTTGAAATTGCAAAAGCAGCTGCTGGAAAACCAGGAATTTGCAGGAGAATGACCCAGCAATTAACACTGAGAAGAGGTGGGTCCACCCAAGCAAGATAAGCGCTCTAATGACCCAGTGATTAACATATGATACTGACCTGATCTGGTTCTCCAGGACGATGCATCTCAATGGTTTCCCGAAAAAATTACTCAGACTCCCTCTCCTTCTGAAAAAACTCACCACAATTCTACATCTCAAAGCCTGCTTCCCAAAAAAAACACTCAAACTTCATCTCCTCAGAAAACTCATCAGCAGTAACTACATAGCCTCAAGCTGAAGAAACTCTATAAAACTCAGCTCTCCAAAAGACAGTTTGTGAACTTGGGGGAATCAGTGCAACAGAGGCTGATTCAGAGTTTACCCAGCATCAATCCCGAGCTCGACGCTGACAGTGATTGTGGTTGTTTCCAAAATTCAATTTAGCAAATTTTTCAATAAAATTTATTATTGATAAATTTGGCTCTATTTCACTTATAACACTCTTAATATTCCTTGCAAGTCATAACTCCAACTGAGCTTTAACTTTCCTGATACCATCCCTATATGGCTGGGCAATGTTTTTTAGTTACACCACTGTAGCCTGTCTCTGCTTTCATCTTCTGCATGCTGCTTTTGTGTTGGAGGTTCATTATTAGTGCCCTGTACTTTTGCAGAGCTTGCTGTCCTTCAGCACAGTATAATTACATTTACCTGAAAGTTTCATCTATCTCTGATAGAAGTTTTTGGGTCTCAATGACACATGGAATAAAGACTCCACAACCAGCAAGGTTGTAAAGTAGGTATGTTTTCAGCGCTGGACGCATGGGGATTACTCCACCACAAACGTGTGTGCCAAACAGAGCAGACGCTCTGTTTATATACACTTAAGTTCACACATATGTTATAAATACATATTATATTGTTGGCTTTTCGCAAATATTGGAATGAATGTTATGTGTATAAGATTAGAAAAATTTAGCTGTATTACTACAGTTTCCTTTATTTCTCTTATTGATGAAACTTAGAAATAGTGGTATAATACATATATGTTAAGATATGGCATAGTATTAAAACAAAAACAACTTTTGTTTGTATAACCCAAAGACTGAAAAAGATAGCTAGAGACCCCCCCTGCATTCGTAAACTATCTTATCCAGATGAAGACCACCGTGACCAGAGTTCTGGGGGAGGAATTTAGTGCATTTCTGTTATCAGAGAATGTAAATCTCAATGGCGCCAAGAAGATTGATCTGTTGGGAAGGGGGCAAGAGAAAACTAAACAGAAGAACACCAAAGATCCTAAGAAGAATGTATGAATATGTATGAGAATTTATGGATATGTAGTAGAGTTCTGTTTTTAAGGGACAATCCTTTGTTAGTAAGGTGTGCTCTCTTAGCTGAATGCAGAGACACCCGGCCGTATCTGTATACTTTATTTTTTTCTCCTAATTGGTTTTTTTTTTTATTAAACTTTTAAATTCTATAAAAATTATGTGAACCTCGTTTTGCACAGAATTAACTACAAATTCCAACACCTTCTTTTGGGGACCGTCCCCAAAGCCATCAAAGGCGCTAGACACAGGGAGCAGTCAGCTAGCTAGCTACTTTTACCAACTAAAACAAACCTGCAGTTACTGTTTTCAATCCCTTGAACAGATCTTCAATCAAGCTAGATATGAAGACACAGACATCATTCTTCTCTAAATTTTCTTCTACAAGTACAAAGGAGTCCATCTTCACACAGCTGCTTAATGTGAATAATCTCTAGTGTAACTTTTCTCATGACAAGATATGATCAGGTCTTTTATTCTTACAGGAATTTAGATACATTGACAAGTTTCTGACAATACATTTATGTTTCAACAGTACTTGCAGCTTATATTCCATGAACAATCTATAGCAAGAACCAGTCTTACAATTGTTTTCAAACTCTTCTTTCACAAAATAAGACTCATCTCTAAATTAACACATGTACTTATTAAAATAGACCAAGTTTAGAGTCTCCACAATTCTCTTCTCAATTCAAAACACCAACAATCTTAATTCTAATCTTTTAACTGGGTCCACTTCTGCTTCTGTAATAAGCACAGCTACAAAACAACACAAGCACTCCTAGAGACATGTGCATTCTCTTGGCAAATTCAAAAGAACAAGAAATCATGGCAGTTCTGAGCCTGATCTTCAGCTAAACACACCATCACAATAACTCGTTAGCAATCATCAGAGGGATGATCAGCATTTCATATTGTGAAAAGAGAGACAAAGTAATTTTCAGCAGCAGTAAAAAGATTTACAACAATCCACAGGATTTTGCTTTTAGGCTGGCACCAGGTTCTGCTGTTAAGAACCATGGGCTGTGCCCATCAGCACGGGACACAAACAACATTAGGGTTAACAGCTCTAACACTTAATGACAAACTGATAAGTTTTCACTTTAAGAAGTGACTACTATGCAAATTACTGTAACTTGCCTCTAAAATTAAAATCAACCACAAAATTCACTAAAGTAAAGAAATTGGAAGGCATACTAAGAAATGGGTTTGTTTCTCTACAAAATAAATATTGCAGTCACTCAAGAAAAAAACAAACAGAGCTTACTTCTTTTTCCACTTTCTCACAGGATGCATTTCTTGGAATTCTTCTAAGCCCCTCTCCAAACTCTGTTCTTCCTGAAATCTCAAATTTTAAGCACCGACACAGCTTACTGCTGCAGAAGCCCACAGCACAATCACACACGGAATTCTTTCAGAACCCGGTAAAACAAAGGCTTGCAACTTGCAGCTCCCTTGGTTTGGAGCTGATACCATACGCCAGTACTGCTCCATATCTCACTCACACATCTGGCTAAGAAAAAGCTCTCTGAGACAGTTTGACACCAGTTTTTACTCCCGGAATCACAGAACTTAATGTGCCCGAGGTCTCATAAGACCCCGGCATAGAAAACCTGGGTCCCGGAGGGATTCACCTGGCTCTCTCACCATTGGGCATGTTCCCGGCCTGTTTCACAGATTCAGGAGGTTCCAGGAGTCACTGAGAGCTCCTCTGATCCCCCTGTGCCTGGAGCAGGGAACCCAAACCAGCATCTGTGGTTCAATCCAGCCTGCCTGCAGCCGCCGGAACAACCTAGACGCAGCTCTGCAGCTTGAGAGAGCTCCAAATAAGTTTAAACAATCCAGGGGCACCAAGACCTAGACGGCCCCTGCTCTCGCTTTACTCAAGAGGGACGAGCTGAACTCATCCCCTCAGGGCACCCTCCGTGCCCTGATCTTATCAGGGTTCGGCCCGACTCACCGCTGGCTGGAGCTCCAGGAGTCCCCCTGCACTCCTGAGGCTGACCCGCCACTCTGTCTCAATAGCTCGACGGGGAGTAGCTATGGGAGCACGATCTCCCAGGAAAACCTTTCACCGCCGCTACAGTGGGGCAAAAAAACTTCTAAAAAAACAAAAAAAACCCCAAAAAAACCAAAAAACAAACAACTCCAAACGCTGAATCACATGCCAGCTCACCAAAGCGACCCCTCCCCCGCAAGCAGCTCTTGTTGCCCAAGGGGGGGGGGGGGGGGAGGAAAGGCACGAAGATCACCAGTAAAGATAACCTTGGCTCTGCTCTGAGACCAGAGGCACCACCCCGCTGAGAACAGATTTGATACAACACCCCCGCGGCTCCTGGGCTACAAATCCCAGTTCTGGTTTGCCACCCTAGGGCTCCAAGACAGGAGCTCGCAGGGAGGAAGCGAATCACTCCATGTGTCCCCACTGTGATCCAGTCCCTGTGGAAACATCAACCTGTGTTCACTCTTACTCCAGCACAGCACAGGAAACCTTACCTCTTTAACAACACAATACAATTGTTGTGAATTCATGTTGTAAATATTGGCTTTTCACAATTATTCTGATAAATATATATATTATATGCTTTCACTATATTCTTTTCTCTCTTAGCAAGTTATAGGCTTAGATAGGAATTCTGAATGGTAAGGATATGTTTCATCTGGACAAGGCAAGACAAACAGGCAAGACAATGGGAGGATCAAGCTGTGGAAAACAGGCTATTATCAGCAGCAGGAAATGGAGAGCAAACTGTTATCAAAAAGCCGGTACCAGGACGCTGGCAGGAGGGAAAGACATGAAGACCAGCTACCCTCAAAGGAAGGATGAGGGGCCCAGACTCTTATCGACCACTGACCATTTCCAGAGGAAAGGAAACCAAACTCCAAAATAATGCTGATCAGCAAGAATAATGATGACCAGCAAAAATAGTGCTGACCAGCAGAAAATAAAATTGTGCAAGAGCATATTCTAAGAAGGTGGAACCAGGGAGGGGGCATGTTTTGAATATGCATTAACCCCTCACAGCAGTGGGGGATAAAAAGGGTATTCCCAAGATACCAGGTGTGCTCTTGGCAGCGCGCCAAGGCACCCGGCCGTAACTCTTTGCTTTACTTTATGTCTCTTATTGTCTTTATTAAAGCATTTTAAAATTTTACAGGAGTGAACTTTGTTTTTCACACAATTGCTCACCCTCACTCCAGCACAGCACAGAAAACCTTTCCTCTTTAACAACACAATTCCAAAAAAACCCAAACTTTAACGCAACAATCACACCTATTTACGCATTCTCACATCTGTTCCATTCAACTCCACCCAGTCACAGCAAGACAATAAGGTGCTCTTTACTTCCCAGTTACTTGTTAATATCCGCCCATGGGCACTGTAATATGTCAAATATCTCAAGTTTCTTGGATTATTCCTCAATTTGGCAGTTTTAAGTCCAAATTTCTTGGATTTAATCCTCAACTTGACAAAGTTTTAAAAAATCCACATTTTACTCTGTTTTCCCAGTGGATTGTGCCAGGAAAACCTTCGGCTCCCTTTCCCAAGGGGCTAACCCCTCCCCTGAGACCCAGTCCCAGTAACCCCGGGGATATCTTGAAACCCCCGCTTCCCGCTCCCCCAAAGATTACTTACAATCCGTCTTCTTCTTTGGATCTTCGTGCACAAGAATTATGGAGCAAAAATACCGCGGTTTTTAGGGAGCCTTTTCCCCTTTCCTTTGCTTTATTTCTTCTCCTTCTTGTCCTCGGGGTTTTGACCTGCAGCAGCTGGCCCACGCTAGGAGAAACGGAGCGGGGTCTGCTGAATTCAGCAGGGCCACGCCTGTTTCTCCGTTCTGGATCTCCGGTGGTCCTAGAGGTGAGGTGCTTATCCCAGACAGAGCCCCCAAAATTATTAAAAACGAGATTCACTTAATAAATTATAAAAAGAATTTAATATAAGCAAAAAGACAATTAGGAGACAAAAGAAATAAAGAAAAGGGTTAAAACGGCCGGGTGCCCTGGCGAGTTGCCAGGAACACACCTGGTATCTTGGTGAGAGGAATGATGAGCTTGTCTTTACAAACAAGCTGTGGGTCAGTTGATTAGTGTTGGAGTCTGAGATACAGACTGTGTGCCCTTGATTTTAATATTTAGTTCTAAGATTCAAGAAAACATTGAATTTCATATAATATGAAATTCATGAGCATGTTTTCATAGTGATACATGAAAACAAATGCTAAAGTTAGATAAGAAAGGTAGGTGTGTAGATTAGAAAGTTTCTTAAATCACTGGGTGAAAAAAATAGTTTCGAGAACAGGAGACAATATGGAGGATTTAGGGTGTTGTCCCTTGTCCTTTCTTCTTTCTTCTTCATGTTCTTCTCCTAGAGGTTTTTGGGTAATAGTAAGTGATTGGATAGAAAATGCCGCAGTGCATCACAGAGGTGATGGGTCATTGGGTCATTAAGAAAAATAATATACGTGTCTATTGTTAATTGGGTAAAAATAGGTATAAAGATAAAAGAACTGCGTAGTTCGGGGCCATTTTGTGTATCAGACATGAAGTGTGCCACAAGGCCTTGTTTGTACCATCAGAAGAAAGAAATGTTCCAAATTGCCAAGATTAATCCTGTAACCAGCCTGGATAGACCTGTTAAGTTTTGTAAGGATCCTTCAATAAACACGAGAAACAAGATTCTAACGAGCTCGGGAGTTTTCTTCCAATCATAAAGACTGAGATAAGTGGAACTCCCCACGAGGGAGGATCCCAGAAGAATTCAGCCCAAAGAAGGCTGAGAGACTAGAGAAAAGTTGTATCCACAGAGAATTGAGCCCAAAGGAGGCAAAAGGAAAAGGAAATTACAATTAGATGTAGCTATCAGTGAGAGACGACAGAAACAATAGGATGGATTCCAGTAGAAGATCAAAGGGGCACTGAAAGAACACTATGAATTCCATAAAAGTTAAGAAGGGATAATGCATTGGGGGGGGGGGAAGGTATCGCCGCCGGTATCAGGCGTTCCGGGAAGCCTGTACCTCTCAAGTACCTCAGCCTATGGGGAAAGAGAGAAGGGATAAGCGGCCGGGAATTAGGATAAAAAGGAGGCTGGGCCCTCCAAAAATTTGAGAGACCCCAGGGGAATGCCCCATGGCCTCTCCCTTTATTCGAATAAAGTAAAAGGACTCCTCTGTCTCCTTTTTGGACATAAACCTCTGGTGTTTGTGGATTAATTTTCCTGACAATTTTTGCGGGCTCGTCCGGGATGTTTCCACCGTCCGGGGCGGCGGGCAGCAAGCGGAGCTGAAGGCGCGCCTCACCCAGTTTTGGTGATCAGCTCCCCTTGGTGGCGGCCGGCACCGGGCGATCGATTGGGTTCCCGAGACTGTCCAGGAGACAGACGAGTGGCGGACCAGGGGGGTCCGTGAAGAGTCCACAGGGAAGGACCACTGAAAACCTCACCGGTGAGTAAAATGGGATCTTTGGGGAGCAAGCCTGGGAGGGCACCCAGGGAGGGTAGCACAGGCAAGCCTGGGAGGGCACCCATGGAGGGTAGCACAGGTCAAACAGGGCACCCATGGAGGGGTGCAAGGGTACAGCCGGGAAGGGGTCTCGGCAAAAGGGATGACGATCCCACAATACCCCCGGAGACTCCCTTGGGGAGAATGCTGAGATCTTGGGACAGATTATGCATTCACCCAGAAGTAACTCTGGAGATGATGGTGAAATATTGTTATTATGTATGGCCAGAGTATAAGTTGCCGAATGGACTTATGTGGCCATCTTATGGAACAGATAGAATTCATTTGTGTCGAATTCTGTGGAGGTATCTAGAGGAGAATTGGAAAGGATGGATTAAAAGAGAATGTGGATTAATATGGTTTAAACAAGCAACAGGAGAAATCTATGTGTTAAGAAAAAAAGGAGAAGAGGAAAAAGGGGGGGAAGAGGAAAATGGTGAAGACTGGGATGTTTTTCAGCACCTTCCCCCGTCTTGTCCTCCGGTGTTATCAGCTGACCCAGGGCCAGCTGCAGATACCCTGTATCCTCACCTTCCAGGGCAAAGAGATCAGGGAAATGCTGTTCCTACAGCTCCACCTGAGAATAACAATGGTGGGGGGGGGGGAGCAGCATATCATATCACCCCCTAGAACTAGAAGGGGAACTCAATTTAGAGCATCAGAAGCCCCCCGGACCCAAGAGACAGGGGTCCACCAAATGCCACTCCGCCAAGTCCCTTTGGGAGGTCAAGAGGGAGGATTTGGGTTTGTAGTTGTACCACTTACTACCCAGGATATAAGAGGATTGAAAAAAGAATTACCCCCATACTTGGATGATCCCATAGGGGTGGGGGAAAAGATAGAAGAATATTTGGGAAATGCAGATTATACCTGGAAAGATTGGGATTTTCTTTTGGGGATTTTGTTTGGGCCATCAGAGAAACGGATGATTTTGCAAAAAGCTCGGCAGCTGTGGGAAGATGAACATCCACAGGCAGTGGGGGGTTCTGGACCTAATGTACCTATAGTGGATGATGCCATCCCACAGGTGGACCCCCAGTGGGATCCAAATAACCAGGCCAGCCTGGCTCGCCTCCGTGATTACCGTGCTTATTTGATTAGGGCAATCAAATCAGCAGCTCCTAGAACTAACAACATAGCTAAGGCTATGTCATTAGAACAGGAGAAACATGAAAGCCCCTCTCATTGGTTAGAGAGGATTAGGGATGCCTTGCGTAAGCATGGGGGAATGGACCCTGAGGGGCAAGCCTTTGACACATTGTTAAAAGTACAATTTGTTACTAAAGCTTGGCCTGACATAAGGAAAGGAGTACAAAAAGATCAAGAGTGGCAGAATAAGCCTCTAGAAGAATTGGTGAGAAAAACACAGCAAATATATGTAAGAAGGGATGAAGAAAAAGTAAGAGCTAAGGCAAAGATGATGGCAGAGTTTTTGCAGCCCCAAAAGAATAAGCCACAAGGTCCAAGAGGTCCCCCGGGGCAGAGGGGACAGGGTCGGCCACAAAGAGGTGTCCAGGGCATTCCCTCCTCGACACGGGAGAACCGACCCAAACAGCGGCTGGGGAGGAACCAATGTGCCATCTGCAGGAAAGAAGGGCATCGGAAAAGGGAATGCCCACAGAAAGAGCTGGACCCACAAGAGGAAGAAGTCCAGAGGATAATGGAAATGGATTGTTAGGGATGTCAGGGGCTTCCATTATACCAGGGACCCACCACTCAGGAGCCCTTGATAACTTTTAAGGTGGGTCCGGATCGAGAGGAGGTGTGTTTTCTAGTAGACACAGGTGCCTCTCGATCCACCTTAAATTTTATACCTAAAGGGGGGAAACTGTCAAAAAGGTCATTGGTTATTCAAGGAGTAAGCGGAAAAGATGAACGAGTGCATTTTATTCAACCGTTGTTAATAGATATGGGGGACAAGTTTGAAATGCATGAGTTCCTGTTTGTTCCTAATTGTGATTGTAATTTACTGGGAAGAGATTTGATGGCAAAAATGGGAATGCAAATCAGTATTATAAAAAATTACACTGAGTCCAGGACTGTAATATCTTTGTGTAAAATGTCTGAGAGAGCTTATGCTGAAATAGATCCGGAAGTGTGGGCAGCCCCGGGGAAATATGGAAAATTAGACATAGAGCCTCTCCAAATTACTTTGAAGCAACCAGGACAAGTTGTGTCAAAAAAACAATACCCTCTTTCAAGGGAGGGAAGGAAGGGGTTACAGCCTATCATTGAGTCCCTGCTAAAGGCAGGTCTGTTGGAACCATGCATGTCTCCTTATAACACCCCTATCCTGCCAGTTAAGAAACCAGATGGAACCTACAGAATGGTGCAAGATTTAAGAATAATAAATAAAATTGTCAAATCAAGGCATCCCACAGTTCCGGATCCCTATACGATTCTGAACCAGGTCCCCTCCTCACATCAGTACTATTCAGTACTGGATTTAAAGGATGCTTTCTGGGGGTGTCTGATTACAGAAGAGAGTAAACAGTATTTTGCCTTTGAGTGGGACCAAGAGGAAGGAGGTAAAATGATAAAACAGCAATTGACTTGGACAGTCCTCCCACAGGGTTATACAGAGTCACCTGTTTTGTTTGGACAAGCTTTGCAAAAAATACTAAGAGAATTTACTCCACCCTCCGGAGTTGTTACTGTATGTGGATGATTTATTGTTATCAGGAGAACAAGAAGAAATGGCTGAAAGAGCTACTGTGAAACTGCTTAAGTTTCTTGCTAAAAAAGGACTTAGAGTGTCTAAAAAGAAAGCACAGTTAGTAGAGAAACAGGTCAAATATTTGGGGCATATTTTAACTGGAGGGTTACGGTGTATTGATCCAGAAAGGATACAAGGAATTCTACAAGTACCATTACCCCAAACAAAAAGGGAATTACGGCAGTTTTTAGGGTTGGTGGGATACTGCCGAGTGTGGATAGAAGACTTTTCTGTTGTGGCCAGACCTTTATATGGCTTTTTAACACAAGACAGTCCTAATGTTGTGGTATGGACACCAGAAGGAGAACAAAGTTTTAAAAAATTAAAAGACAAATTGGTTAAGGCCCCAGTCCTAGCGCTTCCAGATATAGAAAAAGAATTTGAATTATATGTAGATGTTACACAGGGTCATGCAAAAGGAATTTTAGTTCAAGAGCATGGGGAACACAGAGACCTGTTGACTATTTTTCAAAAATGTTAGACCCGGTGGCTAGAGGCTGGCCCCATTGTTTGCAAAACTGTGCAGCCACAGCGCTGATGGTCGCTAAGGCTCTAAAGCTGACAAGGGGGGGGTTATCTGATTGTTAAAGTTTCACACCAGATTAAAGCTTTGTTAACTGAGAGAGCCTCTAAGTAGATGACCAGCTCTCGGTTGTTACAATATGAGATGTGTCTATTAGAACAGGAGGATTTAGAATTTAAAAGCAAGGAAGGTTTTAACCCAGCCTCCTGTTTGAATGGCCCCGAGGAGGAGAGCCAAGGCAAAGTCCATGACTGTATTCAAGTAATAGATCTGCAAACTAGGGCAAGGAATGATTTTCGAGACATTCCATGGCCTGAAGGAGAAAACGTGTTTATTGATGGGTCTTCAAGGGTGATAGAAGGAAGACGGTTTACAGGGTACTCTGTCGTGAATGGAAAGCAATTAAAGGAAGGGGGGAGGTTACCGCCCACCTGGTCAGCTCAGACGGCCGAGCTGTATGCACTTGTGAGAGCTTGTGAGTTATACCGAGACAAGACAGTAAATGTTTTTACTGATTCTAAATATGCATTTGGTGTGATACACGCATTTGGGAAACTGTGGGAAGAGAGAGGTTTATTAACCTGCAGAGGAAAGACGTTAGCTCATGAGAACTTAATCTCCCGCCTATTGGAGGTGGTGAATTTACCAAAAAAGGTAGCAATAATACACATCAAGGGACACCAGGCAGGGTGCTCGGAAGAGGCAATAGGAAACAGACTAGCTGATGAAGAAGCTCGAAAAGCTGCACTGTTGCCAGTAATCTCTAAGTTACTTCCCTTACTCCCAGTAACTGCCCCCTTGCCAGAGAAACTGTCTTTTCCACCAGAAGAACTTGAGATAGTTAAAAAGAGTGGGGCAGAAGAAAGAGGGGGTAATTGGTTTACAAGAGACAGTAAGCAGTGGATACCAAAAGCTTTAGCCTCACAACTGCTAAAACAGCTCCACGAAGGGAGTCATTGGGGCTCCCGAGGGATAGCAGAAACCTTCCTCAAGATGTATGTTGCTGTGGGTCTTTTTGTTCTAGCAAAATGAGCTGTTGATGGTTGTTTAATTTGTGCTAAGACAAATAACAAAGTTACAAAGAAACTGGCCAGGGGTGGAAGGCCTTGGGCCATACGTCCCTTCCAAAGATGCCAAGTAGATTTTGTTGGAGTCTGAAATACAGACTGTGTGCCCTTGCTTTTAGTGTTTAGTTCTGAGATTCAAGAGAACACTGAATTTCATATAATATGAAATTCATGAGCATGTTTTCATAGTGATACATGAAAACAAATGCTAAAGTTAGATAAGAAAGGTAGGTGTGTAGATTAGAAAGTTTCTTAAATCACTGGGTGAAAAAAGTAGTTTAGAGAACAGGAGACAAGATGGAGGATTTAGGGTGTTGTCCCTTGTCTTTCTTCTTTCTTCTTCATGTTCTTCTCCTAGAGGTTTTTGGGTAATAGTAATTGGATAGAAAATGCCGCAGTGCATCACAGAGGTGATGGGTCATTGGGTCATTAAGAAAAATAATATACGTGTCTATTGTTAATTGGATAAAAATAAGTATAAAGATAAAAGAACTGTGTAATTCGGGGCCATTTTGTGTATCAGACATGAAGTGTGCCACAAGGCCTTGTTTGTACCATCAGAAGAAAGAAATGTACCAAATTGCAAAGATTAACCTTGTAACCAGCCTGAAGAAACCTGTTAACTTTTGTAAGGATCCTGCAATAAACACGAGAAACAAGATTCTAACGAGCTCGAGAGTTTACTTCGAATAATGAGAACTGAGATAAGTGGAACTCCCCACGAGGGAGGATCCCGGGAGAATTCAGCCCAGAGGAGGCTGGGGAATTAGAGAAGAACTGTATTCACAGAGAATTCAGCCCAGAGAAGGCTGGGGAACTATAGAAAGGCTGTATCTACAGAAAATTCAGCCCAGAGGAGGCTAAGAGACTATAGAGAGCTGTATTCACAGAGAATTGAGCCCAGAGAAGGCTGAGAGACAAAGAAAAGATATATCCACAGAGAACAGAGCCCAAAGGAGGCAAGGAAAAGAGAGACAGAGGTAACAAGTGGTGCCCCGTGTGAGGACAAACTCACAGAAGCTTCAATCAACACCTGCAGGATCACAGCAACCAGTTCCTGAAAGAAATCCGTCTGGAGAAAAACATCTGCTATCATATTCCGAAATTCCAAGGGCCCTGGACTCGGAACATTGGATTCTGCTGGTCGGTAATCTGAAGATAGCCAGGTCTGGTAAGCTGTATACAGTCTAGATAATGGGGTTGGATATTTATAAAGAGAGATTGTTTAAACCCAGGATATGGGGGAAATATAAATATGATGTTTAAAGAGTTAATAGCCCCGGGAATATGGGGAGATGAACTGCCTTTTCTGAAAGCACGGGAAACCCAGATAATTCCCCAGCGGCGTGGTTCCCCTGCCCCTGTCCCTTCAGAGAGCGTGGGAGGACGAGGGAGGAATGCAAGGGAAAACTGAACACCGGGAAGCTTGTGTTACTTCAGAAAGCAGAGTGAGCAGTTTGTTATATTGTTAGAGGTTAAAAGATTGCATGGAGAGATATGATGGTTTATATAGAGTCTTTTTGGAATTATTGCAGTTAGAAGAAATCGCGGGGGGGGGGAATGGAGAAAAAAAAAAAGTTAGAAAAGTTCCACGCTGTTTCTGAAACCACGCCTTTAGAACAGCCCCCTGCACCCTCCATGCACGTCAGAGGAGCCAGAGCGAGGGAAGGAGCCTACCCCGCCCTCTGACGAATTGAATAACACAGAGATGTTAGAAAAGGCTGGTGAAGGTGTGTCCGCCCAAGAGGGGACACGGAGGGGGGTATTTGCTCAGCAGGCAACCCCGAAAATACCCGCCCATCAGGCGGAGTTAGAAGCTGCCCAAAGAGGAGAGGCTTCAAAGAGCGGCGGGAAACGGCGGGATGGCCGCGCCGCGGACTGACCCCGAGCAGAGGGGGGAAAGATTAGAGAAGAAAAAAAATATTAGAACGCTGCCATAGACAGACAGCGAAAGAAAAGGGGCTGGCCAAAGTTATAAATGCACACCCCGCAGGGAAAGCACAGCCGTGATCTATGAAGGGGAGGACCCGGCCCTCCGGAGGGGAGATTGGCGGGGTCCCTTGTCGAGCCGCGCGTGCGCGTTTCGGTGCTAAAGCCGAGCCTGTGAAGTTCGGGAAATCAGCCCGGCTGGCTCAGCCGGCAGAGCCTGAGACTCTTAATCTCAGGGTCGTGGGTCCGTTTTCTGGGACAATCAGCAGTCACCCAAAAAGGGATTTATCTCCTGAAAAGGAGTTTCTCACTAAATATAAGTTTTTAGAGTTTTTTCTCAGATTCAAAAGCAGCACATGGCAGCACACAGCAGCCAGAAACGCTGTCGCCATGACAACCACCGGTAAAACAACTCAAGCAACTTCGATGAAGCTACAGAAAGCAATAAAACAAAAGAGAAACAACAGAAAGCTGGACATCTTAAAGAGGGACAAAAAAGAGAGTGTTTTAATTGGACAATTCAAAAATTAGAAGCTTTGCAAATTGTATTGTTAGTAAATCAGCAAATTGTTGTAATCATAATTGAGTTTTAAAAAGAAGTCTCTATTGATTGAAGTGCCTTCAAAAATAGATCAAAAAGTTTATAAATATTTTATAGTGAAAAATATATATAGATGTTGTATTTCTAATAATATCTGCTGGTTTTGTTTTTACAAAATAGCATGGAAAATGATATTTATACATCCCAAGAAATTTAAAAGATTTTTATTCTGTTTCAGTATTCCCAATATATGAAGGTTTTGAAAAGGTTATCTTCTCTATACATCTACTGATAATGTATTACTGTATCATATGGAGTGATCATCAAGCATTATTACTGTAGTTACAGTCAGTTTCTGCAAAAAACATTTCTTTAAAATTGAGTTAAAAGATCATATGATTAACCCTACAGAAAAAGGATTGAATGACAAGTTTTCTTATATTTTTAACCTTTCCTTTCATTTGAGTAACTGTATTGTGGAGTTAGTTCAATACAGTTTTCAGTAATCTCAAAATTATGTTAACCATATAATACCCATTTGCTTGGTATTTTTTTATAATTAGGCAATTTTAATGTGAGTCCTTTTGTTATAAAACAAAACATGTATAACAGCATATATATCAATTTGGATTTTGAATTTTAGTTAGAAGGTTAGACTTAATGTTTCTGAAAACTACTACAAAAGCTGAATAGCAAATTACCAAATCTGTGGTGCTGTATTTTTTTTCTAGTGAAACTGCATTCTAAAAATCCTAACAAATGTAAGCATATACCAAGCAAATTCTTGTTATGAATTGGTATTTTTAATAACATCTACAGTTATTAGAATTATTCTCAAAACCAGATAACACAGAATGATGATAAATTTGTTACATCCCTATAATCTCTATAGTGAACCAATATTCCTATTATATTGTGTTCAAGGAAGTGTATACCAAACTTTTAGTTGCTTTTTTTTATAATAATAGAGTAAGATTAAGTTGTGTTGTCATCTGATACAGATTAAGTGTTAATAGAATTAATCAAAGTTAAATTTCACTATGTTTAATTTGAGTGTTTTTAAGTTAAGTTATAACTTTGGTATTTTTTAATTTTAAGTTTTGTTACTTCCTTTTATCATAATTAATTTCTAACAAGTTTAAATTTAAATTGCTTTATGTTTTATTTAAGATGTTTGTTTAAATTGCAAAATATAGTTATTTTCCTAAAGAGATGAAGATGAACACCTGCTTGTGGACAGAAGTGAATGCAGTCTGTGACACCTTTAACTTCATTGAGAGTTCTATTGTTTGTTGTTATATTATTATTGTTATATTGTTATATTGTTGATATATTGTTATTGCTATTGTTATAGCTTTCTTATTTTTCAGTATTTCCAAAATTTTAAGAAGATGTACCATTGCTAAGGGTCAGCTGCCATGAGAGAAACTTCAGATTAAACCAACTGCTGGATGGTTTAATTGATCTGGTATCTAAGGCTTCTGGTCATTTGCTTTATACAAATGCTTTTAAAAAGTTTGCTGTGTTTTAAGCATCTTATAGTTGTTATTTTTAAACCCCTTGCTTTGAAAATGAGTTAGGAGACATCTTTCCAGATGAAGCCTAAGGCTCTGGCCAAGCCTTGACTTTACCTGGATGGAGAATTTACCAATAAACCCAGAAGTTTTCTGCATCAAAACAATATTCAAGTCAATTTAACTTGGCAATTAGTGAATTAATATAGCAGCTGGATTTTACAGTGAGCTTGGAAAATTGTTATCCGGACATGATTTTCCAATCTTCCATTGATTTATCAGCTGTGGCAGACTCTGGGATGAGAGTATATATTTAGTACATTTAGCAATTCATATTACAGATTATTTAGATAAGTTTAATATCGCATAATATTAATTATGCATCTTCTTAATAAGTTTTTGATTTTTGTAAAAGTGTTATTTCCTATGTGTATACATGTACAAGTGTTTTAATTTGATGATTTTTCATTGTCATAACAAAAAAACAAATACCTTAATTATATAAAGAAAAAGGGGGGGACCAAGGCTATGCCTCGGAAGTATAAAAATCTTATATATCTTAAATTTTTGGAAAAAGCATAAAGATCTTACATCTATTGCAAACAATTCTTGAACAGTCCTTTTTAAATAAGTCTTTTACGAAGCCAGTTCCATCAATTATTAGGTATTGTTCTAACAGTACTCAAGCAAATTTGAGAGAGATCTCTTAAGTTCTAGTCAAAAGTTCAGAAGCAAGAAGATTAAAAAATCTATTTCAATTAATAATTTGGAGGAAAGTGTATGTTTGTGTATTCACAGGTTCAAAGCAAAAGTAACTTCCTAGCAAAGAACATGGAAACTCATCAGCTGCAGAGACAAGCAGACAGCCCAAAGAGCAGAAGAGCAAGCACACTGATGTGAACTGTATCAAGACCACAGTCAACAGCGGAACAGCTTGGATCCAACATGCAAGAACAGTGAACTTTGGGTTTCATGTGAAACAGTGGGAAAGTCGATATTTTAAAGCCTCATTTGTTAAAGCATGGTGTGAATTGTGTCAAGATTCAGAATCTTGCACGAGAGATAAAGTCCTTGAATATGAAGGTGAATTAAGTATCACCCTTGAGCTGTATCATTTTGTTGATCACTTTGTGATGCAATTTCACCTGCATCATTTCTTTTAGTTAACTCAAAAGAAAGTATACCTTATCTCAGAAAATAGATTTTTGTATAATATCCAATTTTTCTGTGTTAAAACAGAATGAAGATGAGATAATGAATGGTACTCCAAATCATGCTCTATACAAAGAGGCAACATCTTAGTGTAATCTTATATCAATCTTAGTTACAACTGATTGTGAAGAGTTTGACCTTTGAAATTTTAGATAGAGATTTATAACAACTCAGCTTTCAATTTAAGTAACTTCAGCAAAAACTTTAGAGCAATTAGACAAATTAAGCTACTAGTCAAGTAAGCAACCTAGATCTATTTCTCTAGCTTTGAGTAGTTAGTTAATTAATGTTCAAAACTGGAGGTAGAGTGCTCTGTAGAACAGAGCAGCAGTTCTGTTGTTAGTGCATAAGGCGTGAGTGAAGGAAAAATAACCCTTCTTGGAAAGTAGTGAAAGAAAAGCTTTGGGTTGATTTTTTTAAATTTTTTTTTTAAAGAGAGGGGCAGATGTTGGAGTCTGAAATACAGACTGTGTGCCCTTGCTTTTAGTGTTTAGTTCTGAGATTCAAGAGAACACTGAATTTCATATAATATGAAATTCATGAGCATGTTTTCATAGTGATACATGAAAACAAATGCTAAAGTTAGATAAGAAAGGTAGGTGTGTAGATTAGAAAGTTTCTTAAATCACTGGGTGAAAAAAGTAGTTTAGAGAACAGGAGACAAGATGGAGGATTTAGGGTGTTGTCCCTTGTCTTTCTTCTTTCTTCTTCATGTTCTTCTCCTAGAGGTTTTTGGGTAATAGTAATTGGATAGAAAATGCCGCAGTGCATCACAGAGATGATGGGTCATTGGGTCATTAAGAAAAATAATATACGTGTCTATTGTTAATTGGATAAAAATAAGTATAAAGATAAAAGAACTGCGTAATTCGGGGCCATTTTGTGTATCAGACATGAAGTGTGCCACAAGGCCTTGTTTGTACCATCAGAAGAAAGAAATGTACCAAATTGCAAAGATTAACCTTGTAACCAGCCTGAAGAAACCTGTTAACTTTTGTAAGGATCCTGCAATAAACACGAGAAACAAGATTCTAACGAGCTCGAGAGTTTACTTCGAATAATGAGAACTGAGATAAGTGGAACTCCCCACGAGGGAGGATCCCGGGAGAATTCAGCCCAGAGGAGGCTGGGGAATTAGAGAAGAACTGTATTCACAGAGAATTCAGCCCAGAGAAGGCTGGGGAACTATAGAAAGGCTGTATCTACAGAAAATTCAGCCCAGAGGAGGCTAAGAGACTATAGAGAGCTGTATTCACAGAGAATTGAGCCCAGAGAAGGCTGAGAGACAAAGAAAAGATATATCCACAGAGAACAGAGCCCAAAGGAGGCAAGGAAAAGAGAGACAGAGGTAACAGATTTTACTGAGATGCCCCGGGTGGGGAAATTTAAATATCTTTTGGTAATAGTATGTCAATTAACAGGATAGCCAGAAGCCTTCCCTGCTGTTTCAGCAACCACAGGGTCAGTTATTAAAGTATTTTTGGAACAAATAATTCCAAGATATGGGATGGTGGAAGCAATAGACTCAGATAGAGGAACTCATTTTACTGGAAAAATTCTTAAAGCAGTAATGACTGCTTTAGGGATACAATGGAACCTCCACACTCCCTGGCATCCCCAAAGCTCAGGCCAGGTTGAAAGGATGAATGGAGAGATAAAAAAACATCTTCTGAAGCTAGTGATAGAAACCAAAATGCCATGGCTCCGGCTCTTACCACTAGCTTTAGCAAGAATAAGAGCCAGACCCAGGGAAGATATTCAACTATCTCCCTTTGAATTGATGTTTGGAATTCCTAATCCTTGTAATTCTCAGCCTGGGGCAGGGGTAGAGATAAGTGATGTATATCTAAAACAGTATGTGGCTTGGATACTGTCTCTTGTGAAATCTCTTCGACAGGAAGCTCAGCTGCCACAGACCCTGCCTTTGGACTTTGCTGTGCATAATATCCAACCAGGAGACTGGATCCTAGTTAAACAGTGGAAAGAAGCACCCCTAGTGGCTAAGTGGCGTGGACCTTTCCAGGTGTTGCTGACTACAGAAACAGCCGTCAAGACAGCTGAACATGAGTGGACACATCATACTCGAGTCAAGGTCTCTAAAGCTCCAGAGATTCGGACATCTCAGCTGGAGGAGAAAGATGGGAAGCCGCGACTGACACTCCGCAGGAGTGGACTGGAGCAGTAGCCGTGCGTCGACATCGGGGGAAGCCCTGAGTGCCTACCCACAGACTGACTGCTAAAATTGTATGGGCATCCCTACTCTCAAATCTCCAGACACTGGGAGCCAATCCATGCTGTCATTGCTTTCTTTATGCTAAACTGTTTCTGTGCTTTCACTTGCCACAGGTGGTATAGAAGACAACGTGAAATTGAAAATTAGAAATTAGATTGTAACACTATTAGAATGTTTCTCTTAATAATTTTACCTTTATATTTTCAGTTAAGTTGGAGTCTAAAGTGGGAAAATAATTTTTTTACTTTAAGAGAACAAGTAGCAAAGACCTTTAACCTTAGGAACTGTTGGGTCTGCGGGGGGCCAGGGGGATCTGAAAGCTGGCCATGGGTAGCCAGCCCAGTCGAGCCTAAATGGTGGGTTAGCACCCTGAGTGAAGTCCATAATGGAACAAGATTTTGGGACAAAGAAGGAAGTCCATGGCAGCTTCATTCTTCTGAAAGAGGCATTTATTGCCTAAACAGAACAGGAAGCACATATGTGGGAAAGAGCATTTGTGACTGGACTTTATCTTTGGGTTTAGATTGTTGGACTCCCAACTGCCCTCCTTATGACTGTTCCAGATATCAAGGCAGATGGAATCAAACACATGTTAAGCTCACTAATGGTAGCTGGGTAAGGTGTTCCTTCCATAATTACCAAAAAGATTTTAAAGGCTGTAAAGCAGTGGAGAAGGATAAGTTTTTTGACCCTTTATTTTTAAGCTGCCCCCGAGATAATTCCACAAGTCCGACACATGTTGTCCGAGACTATCAGTGGAAATGGCAACACCGGAATGGAACTCGAACCCTTTTCAGTAAGTTCTGGTCCAGATCTAATAAAACAGATCTGGGATGTGATTGCAAGTGGAAACCTCATGTAGGAGCTTGGAAATGTAAATATTGTGGCAAGGCAACTATTGTTGGTGGACCACTAGGCCCTGGAAGCAAGCTGTATTTTGACCCACCAGTTGATGATGAAAATTGGAAAGGTCCCTTCGCTAATGGGACCTGGGCTCTAAAGGGACATTACTGGATTTGTGGCCAAAATGCTTACCGCAGGCTACCCCCAAACTGGTCAGGGATATGTTATGTGAGGTATATTAGACCATTGTTCTTTCTGCTACCACAAGTTCAAGGAAATCAGTTAGGAATCAAAGTATATGATGATCTAATTAGAGAAAAGCGGTCCATTGATACATCCCTGGTTGGAAAGAGCACCCAAAAGTGGGGAAAAGATGAATGGCCACCGGAACGAATCATACAACACTATGGACCAGCTACCTGGAACCCAAATGAATTAATATCAGGTGCCAGAGAACCCATTTATAATCTAAATCGGATAATTAGGTTGCGAGCTGTCTTTGAAATAATAATCAACCAGACAGCTACAGCTCTTGACCTTCTTGCTGACCAGTCTACTCAGATGAGAAATGCAATATTTCAACATCGGATGGTATTAGACTATTTATTAGCAGAAGAAGGGGGGGTGTGTGGAAAATTTAATGACTCAAACTGCTGTTTGCAAATAGATGACAATGGAAAAGTGGTAAAACAAATAACAAAAGGAATAAGAAAGTTAGCCCATGTACCAGTCCAAACATGGAAAGGATGGGAATGGGACATGTTTTCATGGTTACCTGGTGGCCTATGGGTCAAACAAATGCTTTTTTTCCTCTTATGTGTTGTAGCAACTCTAATCTTTTTACCATGCACGATCCCTTGCTTAATACATCTCATTCAACATGTGATCAAAGGAATGCAGGTAGTAGCCGTGCCTACTGACCCAGAGATGGCTACATAAGGGCAGAGAGTGATGCCCCTGCAAATAACTGCAAAGCCAAAAAAGACCCAAGAACAAGAAATTAAGTCAATGATAACTAAAGTTTGTAAAGACAATTAGTAACAAAAATTAAAAGAGGAGGGATTGAGAGGAATGATGAGCTTGTCTTTACAAACAAGCTGTGGGTCAGTTGATTAGATGTAGCTATCAGTGAGAGACGACAGTAACAATGGGATGGATTCCAGTAGAAGATCAAAGGGGCACTGAAAGAACACTATGAATTCCATAAAAGCTAAGAAGGGATTATGCATTGGGGGGGGGGGGAAGGTATCGCCTCCAGTATCAGGCGTTCCGGGAAGCCTGTACCTCTCAAGTACCTCAGCCTATGGGGAAAGAGAGAAGGGATAAGCGGCCGGGAATTAGGATAAAAAGGAGGCTGCGCCCTCCAAAAATTTGAGAGACCCCAGGGGAATGCCCCATGGCCTCTCCCTTTATTCGAATAAAGTGAAAGGACTCCTCTGTCTCCTTTTTGGACATAAACCTCTGGTGTTTGTGGATTAATTTTCCTGACATTGGGAACACTCTTTTTATCCCCCCCGCTGTGAAGGTTTAATGCATATTCAAAACATGTCCCCTCCCTGGTTCCACCTTCTTAGAATATGGTCTTGCACAGTTTAATTTTCTGCTGGTCAGCACTATTTTTGCTGGTCATCATTATTCTTGCTGATGAGCATTATTTTGGAGTTTGGTTTCCTTTCTTCTGCAAATGGTCACTTGTTGATAACAATCCGGTCCCTTCATCCTTCCTTCGAGGGTAGCTGGGTGTCATATCTTTCCCCCCTGCCCACATCCTGGTACCAGCTTTTTGATAACAGTTTGCTCTCCATTTCCTGCTGCTGATAATAGCCTGTTTTCCACTGTCCTTCTGTTGGAAAGCTTGGTCCTCCCATTGTCTTGCCTGTTGGAGTTATCTTGCCTTGTCCGGATGAAACATATCCTTACCATTCAGAATTCCTATCTAAGCCTATAACTTGCTAAGAGAGAAAAGAATATAGCGAAAGCATATAGTATATATTTATCAGAATAATTGTGAAAAGCCAATATCACAATACAAATTTATAACAAACCTTACAAATATTTTAATTACTTGTAATTTATTATGACAAATTAATCACTTTCCTATACCTACTGACAATGGTTTGAAATGATAAGCTACCCTGTGATCCTCCAACAGTGAGGAAGAAGTCTAAAATAACAAGCTTTACTCTTTCCTTTGATTTGTTTTTCCTCTTTCCATGCTGTCCAGGCTTGCAAACCCTTCTAACTCCCTCTCTCCACAGTGATGTAACCTTTTTATCACTCTTACATGCCTAGGTCAATGTTACATCCTCTGAACACTTAATTTTATCAACATCCAATAGACACAAACTCTGATCTAAAGTTTGGACATGCAAAAATATATAAATACTTAATTGTGAGGTTCAGTGACTCACATATTTGTAAATCTGAATGCAGGTCAAGGTTTGGATTTCAAGTTCACCCTATGTTTATAGGTGATCACAACCAATAAAGTCTGTGAGAAAAACAACAAACCTTCAGGTAGACCATAGAACAAAGATATTTTATCCCATATACAACAAATCCCTTCCTGTCTCAATTGTCTGGAAAATATGTTTTAGTATGATATCTTTGTATATGTTGGGGGTTAGGTGTCCTTTTAGTTCTAGCTCACCTATGGAATTTTTACCCATTAGTTTCGGGGGAAAAACTTGATTGCTGGTACTTAGTGGATGCTTGAGAAACAAAGAGTTCGTCTGGGCCCAGGGAGGGGAAGGGGGGCAGGAAAAAAGGAGGGCGGGGGCAGCTGGCTGGTTTTCTTCAGCTTCAGAGCAGGACACTTGCTGGGAGCTGTTGCGGTGGAAAGAAGGGAATTCGCCATCACTCGGAACTGCTGCTTCTTCTTCTTTCCTTCTTCGTTGCTGGGCTTCGCACCCCCTGTCCTGCTAGGATGTGCCAGTGCCAGCCACCGCCACGGAGCTTCTGATACACCTCAGCCACCAGCCCGGGATCTCTGGTCATTCCTGCCGTTCCAGCTGGCTGTTCTGCAGGAGCACTGGGACTGCCCACCCGAGGGGGTTTGTGAAGCAAAGCCTCTCCTCCATCCCTTCCCGTCTCTGCCGGGAAGGCTGTCCCAGGGTCCCTGGTTCTGTTTTCTTGGTAACGCTGTAGTTATTGTTGTTTATTTGCCTTGTTATAAATATTAGAAAAAAACTGTTATTCCTATCCCCAGATCTCTGCCTGAGAGCCCCTTGACTTCAAAATTATAATAATTTGGAGGGAGGGGGTCTACATTTCCATTCCAAGGGAGGCTCCTGCCCTCCCTAGCAGACACCTGTCTTCCAAAACCAAGACAGTATACTATAAAGATTCCTTTGCTTTTAGCAAATACTATTTATAAACATTCAAAAATTTAGAATTTTAAATCAATAAAACTCACAAGAAATAGAAATTCTTTATACTATAATCTCACCCCAAAAATCCACCATCAAGCACAGAATTATCCCATTTCTTTTAAAACTGAGTTATCACTGCAGACAATTCATTATCAGATAACCTATTAAAAATAAAAGGAGCCAACTAGTGCCTAGTAGTTGTTTAGGTAAAAAAGTGTCAGTATCCAATAGACAATGAATCCAAAAGATATATAAGACAGGAGTGCAAAGTTATAAAAACTAATGGCTGTTTGTGATGAATACACCTGCTATGAGTGAGTGAACAGTACTTTGGTTCAGGCATCATCAACAACTAGGCTTGACTGAAGTCATCCTTGATGTGCAGACCTTGAAAATTGTGATAGGCCATATCGTCTCAGGAACTAAGGAGTCTATCAGGAGCTAACAACACTAGCCTGAGCTGGGACTAGACAAAAAACTGCTACGATGTTGGAGTCAGAGACACAAAGAGTGTGATAAACAGAGACCCTTTTGTTCGACTAAACATGCAGATATGATATCCTGTAATGTTATGTTCTGTAAAATCAAGATTGTTATTTACCCCTTACTTAGTTACGATAGTTACTTACGTATGCATAGTAACTGATGCTTGTATAGCTACTGACGTTTATCATGTCCTTGCTAAGATTCCTTGCATTCCAAAAAAATTACTGAGCTAAGCCTTTACAAAGAACAGTGAAGAAAGGTTAAAAGAAGATAAGGTAAAGACCGAACGATCGGACCCCTAGACCGATGAAGGCGCATGCGTAGAAAGACCCGAGGAAGGACACGTCACAGGAGAGCCCGGAGAGCTTGACTGATTAAAAGGAGACACACGAAAAACGAAAGCACGGCCGCGGCAAAGCGAGATCGCTTCCCGGCTGTCCAGCGCTGTCTTTTGCTTATTGCTTGCTTGCTATAATTAATAAAACTTCCCTTTATTAAACTTTAACACTCTCTCGAGTGAATTTATAACAATTTGGTGCCCGTGACTCGGATGCAATCTGTAGGACGGATCGGCACTTCCGGGGGGCGCCCCGCTCTAAGGTTTAGCGGCCCGGGGGGGGCCGGTTCCTGCCTCAATTGCACCGACGAACCTAAAATTAAAGCAATAAGCAAAAGGGAGACCGGTCGACCCCTTAAATTCTGTGCACAGAGTCCAGACGAAGACGCGGGACGTGGGACGCGTGAGTATAACGGGGATCCGTCTGGGCGGGGTCGGGATCCCGGAGTGTGGTGAGTGTGTGTGTGTCTGAGAGGGGACCGGCAGCTGGATTCCCCGAGCAAGAGCGGTACAAACGAGAGGAAGCGAAAGGAATTGTGTGATTGAAGGCACTCCGGAAGAATGGGACAGGGGAAGAGCAAGCCTCCTGTACCTGTTAAACTCCCACCGATACCTAAAGATAGTCCGTTGAGTTTTATACTAGATAATTGGAAACATTTCCCGGGGACAGAAAATAAAGATAGGGCAAAAATGATTTTGTGTAGTAATTATTGTGTAGTAATATAGAGAGGAAAAGAAATTTCAAAGAATGTATTTTGGCCTATATTTGGATCAACCGAAGAGTGGGTTAAACAAAAGTTAAATTCCTGGGAACAAAGGATCCCCTTTAACCCAGAGGAAAGTGCTTATGCAAAGACCTGAGTAGAAAATCCACTAGGATTTTGATCTACTAAGATCCACTAAGACCAAGAAGTATTTAAATCTTCCTACCTTTGGTAGTTCTGTGAAGTCAATTTGAATATTTGCAAAGGGTCTTTTGCTAAGGGTCTCCCTCCATAAGGTAATTTTCAGAGATTTTTCCTATTTGTTTTTAAACATAGGAGGCAGCTTCTAGTAATTTGCTTAGCTAAGTTTCGAATACCTGTGCTCATATACTTTGCTGCAAAATAATCTATTAACCCTTGTGCTCCCCAATGTGTTCTTTGATGTATTTTTCTAATATTCTTTGAGCTATGGCTTTTGGTAGTACTTCCCGGCCATCTGAGAGAGGCTATCTCCCCTCTGAGTTTTCTATTGCTCCTGTCTCTGAGAGTTTTGGCTTTTCTTCCTCAGTAAGTCTACTTCTTAAGTCACTATTCTTAAGTTCTAAAGTTTCTTCCTGTCCCTCCCTTTTTTTTCTTTTAAGACCATTGTTTGTAATGCCGCCTGTTTTGCCTCCTAATCAGCAGCATTATTTCCTCTACTCCTCAAGTCTATTCCCTTCTGGTGTCCTTTCAAATAAAACACTGCTAACCTCTTGGGCCTTCTCAGAGCCTTTAATACTGCAATTATAAGTTTTTGATGAACCAAATCTTTCCCTTGAGAGTTTATTAAACCTCTTTCTTCCCACAGTTTACCAAACATATGCACCACCCCATAACTATATCTGGAATCTGTATATATTGTCCCCTCCTTTCCTTCTAGTGATTTCAATGCCCTTAATACTGCATACAATTCACAGGCTTGGGCTGACCAAGATTTGTCTAATGGACCTGATTCTAAAACTTGAATATCAGGTCCTCTTATTATAGCATAGCCTGTTTTCCTCTTTCCTTCTATCACTCTGGAGGACCCATCCACAAACAGCTTTTCTCCGCTTTCTAATACCTCTTCTTCCAGATCAGGTCTAATTTTGGTTTGTTCCTCAATTGTAGTTATACAGTCATGTGTCAAAGATTTACTTTCAAGTTCTCCATACAAAAGGCAGCTGGGTTTTGTACAGTTGTGGTTTTTAATATTAAGTTTAGGGCTTCAATTAAAATTCCTTCATATTTTAAAAGTCTAGCATCTGAAATCCATTTTTCCGCTTTTTGTTGTAGCACACCCCGAATGTTATGAGGGGACATTATCTTCAAATTGCTATTAAAAGTGATTTTGCTAGCTTCTTCCACCAGTAAGGTACATCCTGCTACTACTTGTAAACAGGCTAGCCAGCTTTTACTCACAAGGTCTAAGATCTTTGATAAATACCCTATTAGCTTCTTCCTCCCTGCCCACTCCTGAGTTAGGACTCCAGAGGCGACCCTATTTTCTACATTTACAAACAAGTAAAAGGGTCTCTTTAAATCTGAGAGACTCAAGACAGGAGCATGAATTAAACTTTCTTGTAGTTCCCGGAATTTTTCTGTATCTTCTAAACTCCATTTTATTACTCTCTCCTGTGTCAATTTTTGATATAAAAATTATACTTTACTACTATAGTTTTCAATCCACTGTCTACGATACCCTGTTAATCCCAAGATTTGACGTATCTGTCTTTTATTTTTAGGAATTAGTAGTGACAAAATTCCTTGTATTTTTTCGAGTCTATTTTTTCTCCCCTTTTCTAAAGTAATAGCCTAAATATTTTACTTCTTTTCCACAAATTAGAGCTTTGCCTTAGATACTTGCAATCCTTTTAAACCCAGGAAATTTAACGATTTAATACTCTCTCTCCTTACATCTTCCTCCTCTTTCCAGCTAAAAGGAAATCATCCACGTATTGTATCAGAGTCACTCCTGGGTCTGTCTGATAATCCTGTAAAATCTGTTCTAATGCTTGCCAAAACAAATTGAGAGATTCTGTAAATCCCTGGGGCAATAGTGTCCATCTCAGTTGTTGTCTCTTTTCTGTGTCTAGATCTTCCTATTCAAATGTAAAATAATTTCGACTAGTCTCATCAAGAGATGAGACCAAGGCCCAAAATGTATCCTTTAAATCTATAACACTGTACTATAGACTGTCAGGTCCCAATTTGCTTAATGATGTATACAAATTTGCTATTACAGGGAACCGTGCCACTGTACGTTTATTAAATTCTTATTAATTTCTCTTAAATCTTGTACCAAACGATAAGTCCCATCTGGCTTCTTTACTGGCAGTATGGGTGTGTTAAAAAGTGACATACATGGTTCTAATAGTCCCTTATTTAACAATCTATCTATTTCTGGTTTCAACCCTCTTCGTCCCTCAAGTGACAAGAGATACTGTTTTATTCTAACTGAGATTTCTGAGTTTTTAATAGTGACCGAGAATAGAGTTATCTTCAACTGCCCTACACTCTCAAGTACAACCCGGAGAGTAAGCGCTGATAAGAAACTAGAAAGAAAATCCCTAACACCGAAGTGAAAAAAGCCGTACCAAGTGTTATTAACAACTGACTCTGTAGTTCGAACAGCTGAAAAGGAGTGGACACATGCCAGTCATATAAAAAGACCTGTGAACCCACAAAAGACAAATAACTGAGAAGTGGTTAGCCCGGCTGGGAACCTGAGACTTAAGATATCCCGAACAAAGTAACATCCAAGGACTATTAACCGGCTTAAAAACTTATAAATAGTAAATTTCATAAAGATTTTTATATAGAATATAAAATACCCCCATCTAGTAGTAAAGAAATATATAATAGAAGTGTTAAAATAAGCTGTACTTTATGTCAAAATTGTTATCTTTTTGTTTGTTTTAAATGTATAATATGTAAAGAACATTAGTAGACCCACTGTCATAGAGGCTACCCACTAAGAAAGGGGTGTAGATCCTGCTACACTGCCCAGAGAAAACTCACGGATTGGCCCTTAATAACTAGAATACGAGCAAAAAAAAAAAAAAAATTTGAGACAAAATCAGAGGAGTGGTGGACTATTTATGCCAGAGGAGTTAACCCCTTGTATTATTACCATCCAAACGAACCTGCACCTTTTATAGTAAATACAGTAGCTGGGTTGTGCAGACAGTGTCTCCAGGAATTGAGGTGTAATACCCCTTTAGTAAAGCATAAAAGTTGAGAAAAATACATACAAAGAATTAATAAGAGAAGGAGTAATTTCCCTCCCGAAGAATACTCTTGCTGACGAGAAGATAGTACACCCCGTGTCCTGTAGCAACCGGGTCGACGATGGGAGAGGCAGAGGAGTAATAAACTGTGGAAGGAAACACTCCAATATATATGGGACCAAAAGGTCATAGACCTAGAAATGCCTCAAGAATGGAAATGATACAACCCAGCGAAATAATTTTTGGAAAATCAAAACTAACACTATACAAAAGAAAAGCCTCTATTATAGCAGGGGAAGCTAATGCTCATTAAAGAAGTTAATAACATTTACAATCTTAATTAGCACATTTGACATTTGTATAGGTAAGACTCACGAACCCTTTAATTGGTCTATAATTCGATGAGAAGACCAAGCTATTATCCAATCACAGATCACTTCTAGAGACCCTAGCTTTCAAGTTACACTAGATTCTCTTATTAAATGGAAGAGTACTAGTAATATCCCGCTCGGGCGAGTACTATATATGTGCCCAGCTTCTAATCCAAGCAGAGGATATTGTAATTATCCTGGGGAATTTTACTGTAGATATTAGAACTGTGAAACAATTTCCATGAGGTGGAAAGTACAAAACCCAGATAAGTATCTAAAGGTTGAACAGGGTCCACATAGATGTATAAAGCCCTGGATAGGCCCCTCAGGGGAAGTAACATATACTGGACTTGTAAATTTCATTACATCAATATTACACAGTCCCAAAACCCTGGGTGGTTACTGAGACGAACCTGGAGTCTCAGAGTATGGAAACCCAGAAAAGATCGGGGAGTGCACATTCTTATAAAGAAAGAAATGGTTCCACATGATTCGAGATCTGTTGGACCAAATCCAGTGGTGTGAGGAGTAATAGATCCCAAAGTAAGAGATCAGAGTAACTATTCAGAAAATTAGAAAATAGCACACAAGTAACAACTACAGTAGAAACACCCCAAGAATATGGAAATGAAGTTCTTTAGAAAATATTGCAAGCTACCTTTAAAGTATTAAATGATACACACCCAAATTTAACTAGAGAATGTTTGTTATGCTATAACATTAACCCACCCTTTTATGAGGCCATAGGCTCCATAGCAGAACCAAAAAGAGTAAATGGCACTAATCCTGCTGCCTGTTTATGGAAATCGGGAAGGAAAAACACTCCAGGAATAACATTATCTAGAGTCACTGGAAAAGGGAAATGTGTGAGAAATGTACCCCCAGATAAGAAACACTTATGTCAGACAAAAATACAGATTAATGACCCTCGCAAGCCAGCTCAGTAGTTGATTCCAGCACCTAATACTAAATGGGTTTGTAACACTTTAGGAGTAACCCCATGTCTCTGTAACAGCCTTTAATGAAACCTATGAATTTTATATACAAGTTATAATAGTTCCCCGAATTATTTATCATTCTGAAGAATATATGTATACACAATACCAAAACTCAGAACACCATTTGGTGAAACGAGAACCCCTCACAGTATTAACAGTAGCCGTATTACTAGGCATAGGAGGAGCTAGATTAAGAACAGGTATAGCATCCTTAGTTAATCAACACCAGGGACTTAAAGAGCTTAGAATTTCAGTAGATGAGGATTTAAAGAGAATTGATGAATCCATAAAAGGCCTCACAAACTCCCTAGACTCACTAGTTGAAGTAGTCTTGCAAAATAGAAGGGGATTAAACTTATTATTTTTACAACAAGGGGGCCTGTGTACTACACTTAAAGAAGAGTGTTGTGTATATGTAAATAAAAGCGGGATAGTAAGAGAAACCATGGCCAAATCACAGAAAGAACTGGAAAAGAGAAAGAAAGAACAAATGCAACAGAGTTGGTACGAATCCTAGTTTAATTATTCTCCCTAGCAAACAACTTTACTATCTACTATAGCAAGACCACTAATTTTACTAATCTTAAAACTTACTTTTAGCCCTTGCATTCTTAATAAAGTTATTAACATTGTAAAAAGCAAGTTAGAAGCAGCTCACCTTATGAAACCTTAAATGAGGCAGAAACCAAAGATTATTTAGAACTAAGTAAAAAAGAATTGCAAAGATTTAGCGAACAAAAGTAAGGAATAGAAAAAGGGGGGATTGTGATAAACAGAGACCCTTTTGTTCGACTAAACATGTAGATATGATATCCTGTAATATTATGTTCTGTAAAATCAAGATTGTTATTTACCCCTTACTTAGTTACGATAGTTACTTACGTATGCATAGTAACTGATGCTTGTATAGCTACTGACGTTTATCATGTCCTTGCTAAGATTCCTTGCATTCCAAAAAAATTACTGAGCTAAGCCTTTACAAAGAACAGTGAAGAAAGGTTAAAAGAAGATAAGGTAAAGACCGAACGATCGGACCCCTAGACCGATGAAGGCGCATGCGTAGAAAGACCCGAGGAAGGACACGTCACAGGAGAGCCCGGAGAGCTTGACTGATTAAAAGGAGACACACGAAAAACGAAAGCACGGCCGCGGCAAAGCGAGATCGCTTCCCGGCTGTCCAGCGCTGTCTTTTGCTTATTGCTTGCTTGCTATAATTAATAAAACTTCCCTTTATTAAACTTTAACACTCTCTCGAGTGAATTTATAACAAAGAGTGTGCCCTTTTCTCTGATACTTGGCTCTGACATCCAAGAAAGAACTGAATTTCATATGACATCCTGAAAATAACTGTTAAGGTTAAATAGAAAAGCTAGGAGTGTAAATGTGTAAATTAGAAAGTTTTCTTATGTCACTGGGTGAAAAAGTTAAAGTTTGGAGTTTAAACTAGTTTAGAGAGCAGAAGACAAGATGGAGGATTTAGGGTGTTCTCTCTTGTCCTTTCTTCTTCATCTTCTTCTAGAGGTTTTTGGGTAGTAGTAGATGATTGGATAGAGAATCCTGCTGATATGCGGATAGAAAGGACTCTATAACTCGCAGAATAGTTATAAGAGTAGGTATGAATTTATTCAGTGCTGAGGGGCATGGGGGATATCTCTTTCAAAGGTATGCACACCTTGGAGACTTGTTTCTCCCTTTTTATTCTCTACAAAGTAGGATTACACAGTATGCCTAATACATATTCATTTGCTAACTCCACCTGTCCCCACTTAGTATTAAAATTAGTTCCACGCCTATTTGCAGCTGCGCACTGCTCCTTGGTCACTCTGGTGGTCTTCTGGGGGTCTTTGGGGCTGAAGTCAGCATTTTTCTTTCGGCTGAACTTTTTACCTTGTCTCCTTGCGTATGCTCCCTTCAGTTCTTTTGACCCCCCTCTTTCCATTTCCTCTGACTTAGGGGTCCAAAAGAATCCAAGGAAGCCCCTCATCCTATGGCGCATTTAGGCTTGTATCCTGTTTATGTATTCTAGCTCCTTACCTCATCCTATAGCCTTTATTCTCTTCCTGCTATTATGGGAACAGTCAGTATTTTACACGGGTTTTGTAGCCCCTTCTTTTACACAAAGCAATTTTACAAATGATTCCTAATTCTTAATTTCTCTGTTTCACTGCAGTGCAGCACACCAGTATTAGGTCATTAGGTCACTAAGAAAAATAATTTACTTGGCATCTGTTAATTGGGTAAATAGACATATAAAAGACCTTGAAGAAGATCTTTGTTAGCCATTTTTCACCTTTCTATCTTAGTGCACATAGCTCTTTGTACCTTGTATACATGTGATGCTGATAAGAGAAGAATAAACCAAGTCTGAACGAGAGAAAACTGCCTCTCTCATCAATTTCAGTTCAAGGGGAGAATGAACCTAACCACGAGGTCCATATCGAGACACTACAACTGCACTCCTGCACATACACCAGAGGGCGGTTTGACTACAAGTCAATCACTTTGTTATAAATATCTGTAGCTCCCTTAAACCCATTGAGCTCTCTCGTATGGCAGCAGGCTACACAGCCATGATCTCCCCCTTGAACAGGGATGCCTCTTAAGATTACGCCTTGCAGGTGAGACCCCTTATCCAGCATCTGATATCTATAACAAGGTGTAATACATAGCATAAATAAATTCGTGCTGAAGTTATAATCTTGTCTGAATAGATTCCTAGCATATTTCCAGGAAACCTTCCCTGACGAGATTATAGCGATATGGAGCAAGGCCAACATGAATATGCGTCTGCAAGGAGCATATTTCCAAGAAACCTCTGTCCGATAAGATTATAACTCATGAATATTCATCTGCAAGAAGTGTATTTCCAAGAGACCCCCAAAAAGCCTAAAAACATATAAAAAGCACCCTGGGACAGTCGCAGTTTGTGAAGCACAGTGGAGAGGTGCTATAGAGAGCCCTCTCCCATCTCACCTGATGCTGTTCGCCTGGTACAGCATCAAACTGATTTTTGCTTGTGGCTTTCTATGATTGTATTTTGATTATAGAATAAATTCTTTTTCTAATAATCAAATTGACTACTAATTTATAACACGAGGTAAGCAACATTTCACATCAGGCCTAAAAGTATATTATATGCTAGCAACATTTATATATCTAGCTAGAGCTTACTTATTAAAAGTATATAGTAAGTAGTGTAGTGTTTAACTGCTATCAAAATCACTAAATTGTTAAATCATTAAAATATTTGTCAAATCACTCTCAAATTACCATTCAATTATTGCTTAATCATTTGTCATTTACTTTTCATTCAATCATCAATAACTATCATTTAATCATTGTTTAATGATTAATAAAACCCCTTTAATTAACCCCACAATGATGACTTCTTTTAATAATTCACTTGTGTCACCACTGCACGTGCAAGTTTAAATGGAAATGTTAACTAGGGGCGGAGGTGTCTGTTATTAGGGCAAATGGATGGGGAAAGGCTTTGTTTCCTCTGCGCGCAGCTCCATCCTCTTTCTGTGTACAGGGTGAGGCCGCGCGAGCCAGTTGTCACTGCTCTGGACACAGCTCCTTGCGTTTTCCCACCCCACTGGAGAGCAGACGACATTCTCCGATAACGCGCGGCGTCTGTCCATTCCTGTATAGTCCCTAGTCTCGGGGAGGGGGAGGTTGGTGACTCCGCAGGCAAAGGCGACGGTACTGTAAGCCGCCTCACATCTGTTTCGTGCTCTTTCCCCTCGTGTAGGAGCGCGCTGGTGTGTAGGCCTCAGCAACAGCCACAAGGGGGCGGAGCTGACGCGAGCGGACCAGCTGGTTCAGATCCCTCCTTCATCCACCCTTCTCCCTCAATTATTTTTTTGCGTCTTCTTTTCGTCTTTCTCCTGTGCGTTGCGCGTCTCATTCCGTGCTGCTGCCGCAGAAGGAAAGTGGTGGTGGCACCGCCAGCTTCGTCCCCCCACACCATCTTGCCTTTCGCTCTCCCAGAAATAGTCTGAAGCCATCTGCAGCGCCTCCGACATCGGCTGTGGGGTTTTTCGCTCCGCCCCCTTCCAGGAGTAGGTACGCGGGCGCTGAAGAGTGGCTGCGGGAGGATGTGGATTCGATTTCTGAGAGTTGTTAGCTCGGTGGCGTTGTGCGCAAAGGAGCGCTGCGGGGGTGCTTGACCCCCCTCGGGGTGTTTTTGCTGCCTTCCTCGAGGCGAAGGCTGGCAGGGCATCTATCGTTTTCCCCGGCGGACTCTCACTCTGACACGACGGATACTGCGGCGGGTGGCCGCAGGCCAGGGTGGCACACACACTACTACTCCCTCCTTAGTTGGGGCAGACAGTGAGCGAGACAATGAAGCTTCCTCAGTCCTCGATGGGAGAGGAGCTGGTTTTTTGTTTGCTTTTTCTCCTTAGAACGGTAGCTTTCACATCTTTGTGTTTTGGTGTCGGGAGGGGGTGGGGTGAGGCGGGTGTGTGGAGGCGATGGCGACTAAAACCACGCTTTGAGCACTTGGCGGTGCCGCCCTTTTTGTCTGGATTATCGAGCTGCATTTAATTGTCATTGGGAAATGCCTGGGTTTGATTCGCGTTCTTCGCATATACTTCGTCTTTTTGCTTCACCTAGATCACTCTTAGAGGTGTATACCTGAAATATCCTTGCTGGGGTTTTTTTGTTTTGTGTTTGTGTTTTTTATGGTCCATTTTCTAGCTGAGGATATTCAGGTAAAAAAATATTTAACCAGCCAGTTTAGGTTTTATTATTGATTTAAAATTAGTTAGTATTTGTATTCCCTTATTATATTAAGTAATTAAGTTAATCTAGTACCTAAAGGAGGCCTACAATAAAGTAGGAGAGGGATTTTTTACAAGGGCATGTAGTGATAAGAAAAGGGGGAATGGCTTTTAACTAAAAGAGGGTAGGTTTAGATTAGATATTAGGAAGAAATTCTTTGCTATAAAGGTGGTGTGACACTGGAACAGGTTGCCCAAAGAAATTGTGGATTCACAATCCCTGGAAGTGTTCAAGGCCGGGCTGGATGGGGCCCTGAGCAACCTCATCTAATGAAAGATTCCCTGACTGTGGCAGGGGGTTGAAACTAGATGATTTTTAAGGTCCTTTCCAACCCAAACCATTCTAGGAGTCTGTGAAGTATTAGGGTAACTTAAAATGCTTTTATTATGTATTTCACATAGTTCATAAATTGTTTCTTGGAAGTGCACTTGCTGTGCACAAAAGCTTAATTATATTTGCCACTCAAATAATCTAAATATCTGCTGACTAGCCATTAGAGTTGACTATGCCTCAGATTAGTTGTAATTTGGAATGAAAAGATGTCTTAGTTATGAGACTGTTAACTTTAATAATAACAAAGTATTTATGTTCCCCTTTTAGTTTGTCTGGGTAAATTTGCCAGTAACTGTGAAGGTCAGTGGTGTAAATTATTACTGTTTGAGTTAACACGCTGAAAAAAATAGCTTCTTTTTTATTGTGAGGTCAGGGTTAAACAGGGATATCTCTTAAGTGTTAAGACTCTTTTTGGAGGTAAGAGAGATAATTATATTTTTTATAAAGGTTTGGTTGTAACCAGTCAACCAAAAGCTTGGGGAATGTAAGGTCGTGAGAGTGTAATATGTTAGGTCTCAGATCATAGCCAGTTTTTTGTTCTTGCTGTGAAATAGAGATGAAAATGTCTGAGATGACTGCCTCATGATGCTGCATTTTCTTGATTGAAATATCTGCACTCTCTTTTCCTCTAGAAAAGAAGCTGTAGTCATGTTAATTGAATTTCATGTTTTCCTCTTATAGTGGGTATATGCTTGGCTGCTTCAGTTCTGTGGGTTGTAGGAGTTGGCAGCTTTCAGAGATATAAATAGAAGCTGATTTCAGAGGCCCTTGTTGACAAGGTTTTGTGTCTGAGCCTTTAGATTAGTCTGTCACACTGCAACTTGGTGACAGGCAGAAGCTAATGTGCTCAACCATGTGACCCAAGTATTATGATCCAATTATTAAAAATTTTTAGAGAGGTGCCTCTGCCCAAATTAAGGTGCAAATGAGATCATATGCTGAAGTCAATAGTATGGATTTTATTTAATAGTAAATGTGTGAGAGAGATAGAAAGAAATAGAAAAAGAGGTGGGGGGGAGAGAAAGAGAATGACAGATTAAGTAGGAAACCTCATCACTCTGGATCCTGACGGTGTCCTGTTGATCCTCTTCTTGTCTTCTCAGTGGTGAGGGTCCAGCAAAACAGAGTTCAATGGATTAATATACGTTTGGGCCAGGTGTGAATGCATAGGTGCCTCCCCTGGGGAGGGCAAGTTTGACACTGTCTCTTGCAACAGACTCTGGATCTGTTGCATCACTTTGCATCATGTGCAGTCGTCTGGTGTAAGGCCTCAGGAACCAGTCTGGTGGGCGCTTCGGGGGGTCTTTGGTTTAGAACACTTTCTTAAGCTGCCTCTCATGTGAATGTCCCATGTGGATGTGGCTTTCCCAGGGTGGGGGGTTTTACAACTGAGCCAGTTTGTGTAAAGAAGGATGGATGTTAACACCCTCTGACCAGAGATTACGACACACACCCAAAAACTCTCCTCCTCCCTTGGTTGGGAGCAGCGTGTGCAAACTTGGCCTCAGCAGATGAGCCTGTGGGCTATGGCCTCACCCACCCCAAACCCAGCCAGAGCTGATTTTTAGGACAGCTGCTGGTTTGGCTTTCTTGTGGATACATTCTTCTCCCTCAGCCTTGTTTACTTCTCCCTAGACCTGAGATAATTGGACAGTAGTGTCACCTTATCTCAGGTTATATTAGGCAGCTTAACTCAGTCTAAGGTTCCAGTCAGAAGGCATATACAGGGAGGGGTGGGCTTTGGTGGTCACAGCTTCTTTATACAGTTTTGCTATAATGGGAAAAAAGTCCTTCATAACAATGTTTAAGCCATTAACCATAACATTTCAGTCTCTCACACCAAGTTTCTGAGAAACCTTCAGGAAAGCAGATACATAATGATATTTGCTTGTTTTTCAGGGTAATAGAACTGAATTTGTAAGGCCTTAGGTACTGACTGATCTTAGAAAAGTTAGTAAGGAAGAATTGCAGAAGTCTGTAATCTGTCTTTTCAGAAAGCTTTACTTTTGCTGTTGGTTCAAAATATTAAATAGCATATTTTAGTGTTCTGATTATTAGATTAAACTCTGGAAAGTGTATTATAACCTAGTCAGGTGATACCTAGACCTTAAAGAGTGAAAAAACAAAATTTCTTAAGCATTGGATAACAACTTGATCTTTTTTTTTTAATAAGCAGCATGTATTTCAGGTAGTGAAGGACTGTATGAAAATGAGCTATAAATACTCATTTGTAATATGTTAATATCATCATTAATACCTAAAGCTAAACTTAGTGCTGAAAAATTCTAATTTGAGAGTGGAGCAAATCAAATGAGATTGATGATGATAATGTGTTAGCACTTTTGTTAGTGCTTTGAGTGTACCTGCGTGTTTTAAGGCCAGAAGTAGTCTTTATTTGTGTTATAATAACATAGAGCTACAATAAAGATGAGAATATTTTTAAGGTCTTAGATTTTTTTGTTGTGCCCACTGATTCGGTGTATGGCTGTAAAACTGCAAATTCTTAAGTGGTATATCAAAATAAGTACAAATTTGCTTTGTAGTAGTGAAACAAAGGTATAAACTGTTGAAATCCCGTGACCACCAGCAGGCAAGCAGATTGATTTTACTGTTTTCTTCTGCTGTTGATTTACTTGGATCTCAGAAGTTTAGATTAACTAGACAAATACTGCTGTCAATTGCAGTTGTCATACTGTTGAGATATATAGTTACAGCTTTTAGTATGGCTATTTTAAGTTATAAAAAGTATTTCTTTATACACTAGAGTTAATTCATGTTTGGTATGCTTGAGTTTTCATGAGCATCAGCAGACAAATTTCCTGTTTTGTGGCTGCCCTTAAAGAGGAAGGCAATAATCTGGAGTTTTCACTAAAATGTCTAAATACTATAGGCAGTACTTTCAATAAATCTAAATTTTTGGAGGACAAGTGTGTCCTCAATTTGTAGTAGATTACTTGATTATTATATTCTTAGTTCCCAATGGCAATAAAACTAGGATTTGGTTGCTATATCAGTTTTTCTACTAGCCTTGTTTTGCAGAGGTCAACTGTCAGTGAAGGTGAAGTATTTTTATTCCTAACTTTTGCAGTTGATGGCAGAGATGAGGGTTAGAATTACCTACCTTTGAAAGATGCAGGTCTGCCTATATTTTAAAAACAAATTATTTAACTGTCTCTTTGGAAATGCATATAGTGTGCAAATGAAGGTATTTAACAGTCTAAAATAGTTTTATTTTTCTTGGAAGAGCAAAATTTGGTTTAAGCATATTTCCGTAATGCTTTTGGATCATCTGTTTTGAGGGCCTACTGTATGTGTGTTGTTGCTAGTTAAATTCAGTATTGGGCTTTTTATGCAATTTAAGCAAAGTTAAAGGTCTTGTTTTAGAAGCATCCCCTAAAGATATAAAATACAGTTTTAAAATGACTGTTGCCCATCCTTCAGTGATTTTTGTTCTGTTTAACAAATATGTTGTGAAAATACAAACTGCTAACAATGTTATTAGCATCAGAATGATACAAGATCACCATTACTGAAAACGTGGAGCAGTTCTTCTGGAGTCTGTAAAAATAAACTCTGCTAATTACCAAAACTGTTTAGTAGATCCAAACTTGGTCTTGCTTGTTTTACCCATCTAGCTGTGGTTTGCTTGGTTTTTTTCCTACCCTGTAAATGCTCAGAGGTTAATAAATTTTTTGTTGGCCAATTAATTAAATTTGGTCATAACCTGCACACAGTTTGGTTTCTGATAAGTATATTTCTTCTCAATATTACTGTGTGTATTAGGTTTGTGAAGCAGGGTTTTGATAGTGGGGGGTCACAGGGTGGCTTCTGTGAGAAGCTGCCAGAAGCTTCTGCTATGTCAGAGTCAATGCCAGATGACTTTAAGATGGACCTGCTGCTGGCCAGTCAGCAATGGTGATAGCACCTCTGTGATAACATATTTAAGAAGGGGGGGAAAACTGCTGCACAGGAGCAGCTGGAAGAGAGAGGAGTGAGACTGTGTGAGAGAAACAACTCTGTAGGCTCACAGATCAGTGGAGGAGGTGCTCCAGGTGATGGAGAGGGGGCTGTGACCCTGAGGGAAGCCCATGGTGGAGCAGGTTTGCTGGTAGCTATGAAGGACCCATGCTGGAGCAGTCTGTTCCTGAAAGACTGCACCTCATGGAAAGAAAAAGTGGAAGGGACCTACACTGAAGCAGTTTGTGAAGAACTGCAGCATGTGGGAAGGACTCACATCAGAGACATTCATGGAAGATTGTTCCCTGTGGGAGGGACCCCACATTGGAGCAGGGGAAGAATGTGAGGAGGAAGGAACAGCAGAGACATGTAACTGACTGCTACCCCCATTCCTTGTAATGCTGGGGGATGGAAGGCTGGGAGAATAGAAAAATTATGAGTAAAGTTTAGCCCAGGGAGAAGGGAGGGGTGGGGGGAAGGTGTTTTAAGACTTGATTTTGTTTTCTCATTATCCCACTCAGATTTAATTGGTAATAAATTAATTTTTCCCAAGTTGAATCTATTTTGTTTGTGATGGTAATTGGTGCATTATCTCCCCTCTCCTTATATCAACTCATGAGCCTTTCATTGTCTTTTTTTCCACCTGACCAGTTAAGGAGGGGGAATGATAGGGCAGCTTGGTGCACACCTGGCATCCAGCCAAGGTCAACCCACTAAACTATGATAATGTTTTTTACCTCTCTTAGATGTTCCTGACAATGTTACTTGTCAATACAATTGAAGTATTGAATTATATATTAACATCCATATAGCCATCTTTAAAAATGCTGATATCACTTTTTATGGGCAAGGTAAGCAGACCTACTTTAATTCTATAACCCTGTAATCAATTTTGGTGACATGCCAGTTCTTAATGCAGTTCTTGGTTTTATTTACAGCATTGAAATGGCTCAGGAGACAAACCAGACCCCAGGGCCCATGCTGTGTAGTACAGGATGTGGATTTTATGGAAATCCTAGAACAAATGGCATGTGTTCTGTTTGCTACAAAGAACATCTTCAGCGACAGCAGAATAGTGGTAGAATCAGCCCAATGGGTAAAGGTTTGAGACGTGCTTTTTTTTGTGTGTGTCTTGAAAACATAATGTATAGGTGATGAGATGTATTCAGATTTTCTGATAGCTGCATATTAAAACTATAAATATCAAAGGGGATAATACTTTAAATCACAATAAAAATAAAGATGCTTTTTTTGTGTAATGTATTCTGGCCTACTTGGTGTTGAACCTTAATTTGGATTTTTACTTGCTCTGCTACAGTTGTTTTCTTATACAATCCTTGTGTTTTAATCATTAACAATATAGTCTATATTAAGAAGATGCAGTAGAATGAGGAATGATTGGAAATTGTTCATAACTGTATTAAAACTTGCTTGACTAACTTGTATTCTATACTTTGTTTATAATTAACTTCTCATATTTCTGTTATATAGGGACAGCTAGTGGTTCAAACAGTCCTACCTCAGACTCTCCATCTATACAGAGAGCAGATGCTAGCTTAAGCAACTGTGAAGGCACTGCTAGTAGCACATCTGGAAAATCAAGGTAAGATTATAGAATCATTTAGGTTGGAAAAGACCCTTCAGATCATCGAGTCCAACCATTAACCTAACACTGCCCAGTCCACCACTAAACCATGTCCTTAAGTGCCCCATCCACATGGCTTTTAAATACCTCCAGGGATGGGGACTCAACCACTTCCCTGGGCAGCCTCTTCCAATACTTGATCACCCTTTCAGTGAAGAAATTTTTTCTAATATCTAATCTAAACCTCCCCTGGCACAACTTGAGGCCATTTCCTCTTGTCCTATCCCTTGTTACTTGAGAGATCAACTCCCACCTCACTACAGCCTCCTTTCAGGTAGTTGTAGAGAGCAATAAGGTCTCCCCTGAACCTCCTTTTCTCCAGGCCAAACACCCTCAGCCGCTCCTCATAAGACTTGATTTCTAGACCCTTTACCAGATGAAGCTATTATTTTGAGGTTTGAATGAACTGTGAGTATACAGCAAGTTAAAGTAGTGTTGCCCTATTACAGAGAGTTTCTGCAGAGGAAAAAGTGACAGTGTACTTTACAGTGCTTTATGAATCTTTATAAATTAGGACTAATATTAGTGTTTGATGTTGGACTACTACATTTACAAGGACATTTATTGTTTATCTGGGGAAACATTTGCTGCAGTTTGCTTAGTGTCTTCTAGGAAAGAGAGATAGAAGTACAGGTCAGGAATGTGTATCAATAATAACTGATCGGGTAGCCTGATGGATTTTGACAGTTTAAGCTCTTATGTGCTCTAAACTAATGTAATCACCCATTTCACTGTATGTAAACAGAAATGTGCCTGTGGCTGCTTTACCTGTAATGCAGCAAATGACAGAAATGAGCATTTCAAGAGAGGAGAAAGTATCACCAAAAACAGACATCGAGCCAGGTATGTTTGCAGAGTAATGCTGGATACAACTGACTTAACAGAAGCTGACAATTTATCTACTTTCTCTTAAACAGAAGCTGACAATTTATTTACTTTCTCTTAAATAAGCATCTCTGTGGTGATTGTCTTGAAGAATTGTTAATCATGAATGCTTCTTAAGTATTAATACTCTCAGAATCAAGAAGACTTACTGGTACCAGAACATAGTTTTCAGATGTGTTCAATTTTAGTACATAACTTTTGACACTTGAGCATTTTGGCTGTCAAACCTTCATTTTTAAAAATAAGACACTTAAATTGTATCTGGGTGCAAGATGTTCAATTTTGAAGTCAGTGTTGATTTCTTTATAAAGCCTAGCAGTACAGTTTCTGCTGACTTGTGGTAATCAAAATGGTTTGTTGCATTTGAAGAACAAGGTTTTTAATTCTTCTACAGAAGGATGAGAATGGGGCAGGAGGGAATACTTGATTTAAAATACTAATAAAGACTTCTAAAGGATCTTGTACTAAGTGACTAAAGAGTAGATATAACTGAAATGCTGTTGTGTGGTGTTGTGGTTTTAAAGCAGCAACTAAAAAATCACTAGAAAACTTATTTATTTCTTGCTGTGAGATATGGATTAGAACAAGAGCAAAACAGGCTTAAAACTTAAAAGGAATAAAGAAAGTTTATTAACAAAACTACAAGAATAAGAAAACCAGAATAAAACCTCCAGAAAACCCTTTTCTCCCCCACTACCCAACCATTCTCTTGTTTACATGACAACATAGAGACAAAAAACTTTGGAACTTTGGTGTTTAAAACAGTCTCAATTTCTGCTAGTCTTTTCATCAGTCTTTGTAGAGAAACCAAAGTCTTCTTCTGCTAATCTATGGAGTTTCTCACAAGAAAACTATTTCTGTTATAGCTTTCTATTTCTCTGATGCTACCTGCCTGGAAAAAATCTGCCATCAGTTGTCTCCTCCCATTTCACATCACTCTGAGGTGTGTTATGGGTCAAATGAGTCTAGGGATGTCATTTTAAGGATGAGTTATTCAAAGGCAAAAGTCTTCTTCATCTGTCTCTGTGAGCCTCTCTGGAAACAGAAGTTTTCTCTTTGCTTCAAGCGGCCCCAAATCTTCAACTATTACTTCACCTCACTCTGTTCCAGCACCTCACTGTATCACAATTACTCCACCTTTTGCTCAAAATCCACACTTTGAACACTCCATTCCTCCCAATATACTCTGTCATGAATTAAAGGAGTTTTTTTCAGAACACTATTGTCCATCTTCATAGCTTTAACAGAAAAATATTTCAGTTTATAAAGCATCTCCTTATTCTCTCTTCCCCATCTAAAACTTAATTTTTTCTTTATTGTCTTTGATGGTTTTATGGTATCTTCTTCATGTTGATTATCCCTCTCTCTCTCTCTTCCCCTCTTTCTGGGAAAAAAAGGAGTAATCTGTAAGTCTCATCCAAGTAGTAAAAGAGTTAAAGTCTTGGAAAGCTGCAGATGTTCATGGTGTCAGGTTTCAGTTCAGCGGCAGAAACTGCAAACTAAGTCAGTGCGGCTGGCTCCATTTCTCCCCCCCTGCCCTCTGCAGCCTTGTCCAGCCTGGAGGGGGGGGGAAGAGGCTGAGACGGAGCTCTGTTACCTTGTCAGAAGCCAGAAACCAAAGAGAGCAAGAGAGCCCTGGCTTTACATCTTAAGGTGGTGTTCACAAGTTGATCTCACTTCTCAATGGTTAAAACTGCTGCCAATTCTCAGAAATGACCAATAATTGGTCAGAAGAAAAAACTCCCATCAGCCTCCATTAGCTTCAACTTCCCTAGCTCCCAAAGCTATCTTAAAGGTAAAGTCACCCCAGGACATGTGGATATAGAGTACTTTTGGCATTAATTGTTTAGTAAGAATGTTCAATTTAAAAAGCGAGTGAATTAATGTTTATTATATAGAAGTTTATTCAAATTGATATTTTAATGTACTTGTTTGATATCTATAGATATTGATACTTGTTAATTTTAATAGTTCTGAAAGTCTTAAAATATTGAAAGCTGATTTTTAATAGGAAAATGTGTTTGCTACAACTGAAGATAAAAATTACTTATTTTGTGTTGAAAATTCCAGAATGTACCACTCAGCAATGTATTAGATGCATCTTTGTCTTTGTTTAGGACTGCTGTTACAGCTGATAGTTAATTGCTTGGGTTTTGTATACAGGATTTTACTATTTTAGTTGTCATGTTAAAATTGTGACATGAAATAAATTACAGTTGCTTTTACTATATCCTTTTTTGGTTATGTACAGACTGAGGAGTTTTTTACATGTTTCAGCTCCTTGTAGTTTGTGTTATCTGAAAAGACTTATTGTATGTAACTTAGAAATTTATACTTTGTTACAATATTTATAAACCCATCTTGTCTTGTTATGTATTGGGACCTGAAAAAGTGATAGGCAGGAAAAAAAGCATAAATTTGTAGTAGTGGTCAAGTAATATCTGAATTTTGTCTTATTAAAATTGCCAATAGGGATTTGTCATTTTGCTAACTATAAAGGCCAGTCTTCTATTTGTGTTGACTCAATATTAATTTTCTTATAACAAGGCAACTAAATGGTAGTGTCACACAGCACTCTATTGATTAGAATAGGAAGAAGAAAAAAAAAATCCCTAAAAGCAACTCAAGATAATAATCTTGCAGCTTGAGACTGATTTGAAACCATTCAAAGCTCTGTTAAAGCTTACATAGAGATCATTTGGAACATGACTGTGGAATTTAAAAGTTTGGAAAACAAACTTCTATAACAAAATTGTCTTCCTTAGTACATATCCTTAAATTCTTGAAACAGTCTTCAGCTGATCTACAAGTTCATCAAGTTGGGAGCAGATTTTAGACAGCACAGAATAGTGCCTTTGTCTGCTGTGTTTAGATTACTAAGGGTTTATCAGACATTTAAGGTACATCAAGTGTTTGCTGTATTTACTAGTACATTGATCCTGTGTCTTGCAGTCAAAAAAAGCTGGCCTCAACTTTTTATAAATCCCTATTGTTTTTGGGTTAGTTTCTTTTTTTCCTTTCTTTTTCTGCAGCATCCAATATGTGTTGATCTCTCTTGAGAAGGAGCTGAAACAATAATAGAGTAGATAATGTCACCTCGTAAAACAAAGCTAATACTTTCTGAGATGTAGTTCTCTAAGCTAATGCCTGTCATGGTGTTGCTAATGAAAATAGTTTTATCTGTAGTCTCACCTTGGCAATTGAATTTCATAACTGTCTATTAGATGGTAGGTCTGGAACAAAATATGTAGCCTTCAAGCAAAGTAGGTTTGGGTTTGTTTATATTTCTTAAGCATTATGAAGACATTCTCCAAGTCCAAGTTCTAAATAGTTAGGTCTGCACAATTGTCTTTAAGTCTGTGGGCTAAAAGAATACTCTTTTGCTGTTTGGGTTTTAAGCATCTGATTCCAGAGGGTTCTGAAGTTGAAAAAAATGAATCTTAACAGGCTTGTATTTTCTTTTGTTTTTCTCAGGTTGAGGTTGTAATCTGGATTCTCATTCAGAACAAATCGGGTCTGAAGGCAATGAATCCTATCTTAGCACTTGAAGGAAGAAAGGCATAACAGATATAACTGGCCTAGTTGGTTATAATTTAGATGTCTAACATGCTATATTTTAACTTGTAATTTCTTAGTTCAACTTTGTCGCTTGTTGTAGTTTTGTAATTGAACTGTGGCATGTGTTCAGTTGCTTATCTGATGAGCTGTGTAGAAGTCAATGAAATATAAATACCTTTCTATCAAAACTCCAATTCATAATTGGGCATTAATTATATAATGCATTTTATAGGCTTTTGATCTGCTTCTGCACTTCTTAACTAAGGATTTAATTTTCGTTCAGTCTTGACCATAGTCAGAATATACCCAAAATATTCTAGAGATATTGTTCATATTTGTGGGGTTTTTTTCCCATGCTAACTTACAGGAATTAAATGCCAAAAACCCCTTATAGAATTAATTTACTTTCCTTGTGTTGATTATTGCATCAGAGCAATACCATTACTAAGTTGGTGAGGCATAGTAGAGGCCTTGAAGAAACCTGTTTTGTTTAAGCACATTTTTAAGTGGCAATGAAAGATTCATACAAGAGAGCTGACTTGCATATTGAGCACTAAAACTCAACTGTTGTGAAAGCAAGTATGTTCAAATAATCACATTGTATCAAGTATCATAGCATATTTCTAGCATTTTTGTGGGTCACTCCCTTTCTGAATAAATCTCCTCTCAGGGCTGTTAGTGTTTCCAGACTTAAGTAGTCTAGTGTGCATATCAAAAACCTTATTTTTCTGAACCCAGTAATAGCTTTGTTTTACAGAGCAGTGTGGTGAGTTATCATTCTGAAGCCACAGCTGTGCAATAGTGCTGCCTATGAAGAAGGTGAACTGGAACTTGAAATGCATATGGTCTTGTGTAAAATAAGTGTTAAAAATTCTTCCACAAACATTGTTAACTTACAGTCTTATTCCATCCATGTTGTAGCTTGGTCTTCCCATTCCTGAATGTTGTCATACGATGAAATTAATGAGATTATCGTTAGCTCATTTTTCTTTTGGCTCCATACCAAGCGAATATAAGTTGTTTTAATGTTCAACACCACAGCTATCTTACATGCAAGACCCTGTTAAGGGATGCCCTCACTTGTGTTACAGATAAAACCAGTAGCTATGAAATTTACAGTGTGTTACAGAAATTATTCTGAGTAATATTCTGAATATTTTATGAGCTATTGAATGTTCAAGATGATAGATTATATTGCTTGCTTCTTATTTTAATATCTGATTCTGATTTGTTTTCAAACATGGCTATAGTATTTAAATGTGGGTGCTACCTGTAGATAGTTCCTTTGTGGCTGTCAATAAAATCATCAGATATATCAACTTTGTCTTGTGTTCAAAATTACCCTCCCATTTCCCACGTCCACTGTAGCTCAAGTAGATGCCCTCAATTTAAACAATTCTGAAATGGAACTAATAATCTCCTTGAAGTCTTGAGGTTGTCTATCTTGAAGAATAAGACTGGAGACCAAACTGCTGTTCCTGTGCTTTTTGTGAATAATGTGCTATCAGATCTTTTTGAGAGTTGTGCAAAAGGCCTCAAGTCTTGATGGCAGCCAATCTAAACCATATTTCAGTGTGATACTTAAAACAGGGGTATCTGTTATATTCATGTAAGAGTAAAAATATTCAGTGTGTCTGTTGAGCATGTGAGAGATTAGTTTCATGCTGCAGAATAATTTTATCCCAGTTCTTTGGCATCAAATTGAATATACAGTTTATTCTTCAGCATTTTATCATGGACAGGTAGATCAGCACAGCAGTTGCAGTTTCTAAATAATAAAATATTTATTGTCAAGCTTCATAAAGCATAATAAATACTGTCCATCTTATTTTCATTGACTCAAACTTTATCTACAAGTCAGTTATGTTAATGTGCAGCATAAGAATTATGTAATTTGTAGTATAGTCTTCAGTTTTGGTGCTGTGGAAGTGCTATCTATATGTTTTTCTGATGACTTTTGGGTGCTCTTTGTCTATTACCTTTATCCCTTCTTCTGTTTTATTTTTTCTGGTCCTTCTGTGGTAGGAGTTGGAGTTTACCTTTATGTAAAAGTAGTTAGAACACTTAAAACTTTTTTTTTTTTTTTTTTTTTAATGCTCTCAAGCATTTCACTCTTCACTGGCATGTTTACTGCTTCCTATTACTGTGGAAGTCAATGCATTTTTTTAAACTGATAGGGTTCTATTTTGGCTAAGTTTTCTGGGTTACAGGAAGATTCTAAAACCTTGCTGTTACTTTAGTAGTCCCTTCTGGATTAATTTAATTTATTGCCAATTTAAAAAATAGAGCATGATAGTAAGAAACAAAGAAAACTAAAAATGCCTTCCCTTTACCTCTTTCTTCCAAGACCAATCTTTACTTCCAGACTCTTCTACCTTCTCTCCCTATATTCTGAGTAATGCATGAGGAATGGAGGGTTGCAGTCAGTTCATAACTGTTCTCTGCTGCTTATTCCTTCTTGAACATTTTACCTGCTCCAGCATGGGTCCCTTGCACAGGATACAGTCCTTTATGAACTGCTCCAGCTGTATTGGTTTGTGTAAGGAAAACCACTGTCAGTTCTGAGTCTAGTTACAGAACCACAGGATGGGTCAGGTTGGAAGGGATCAGTGGGCCATCTGGTCTGACCTCCCTCCTCAAGCAGGGTCATCCTAGAGCACATGGCACAGGATTGTGTCCAGGCAGTTCCTGAATATCTCCAGTGAGGGAGACTCTACAACCTTTCTGGGCAGTCTGTCCCTGTGCTCAGTCACCTGCACAGTAAAGAAGTTCTTCCTGATGTTCAGGTGGATCTTCCTGTGTTCCAGTTTGTGCCCATTGCCTCTTTTCCTATTGGTTGGCACCACCAAGAGGAGCCTGGCTCCACCCTCTTGACCTTCAGATACTTATAGACATTGATGAGGTCCCCTCTCAGTCATTCTTTCTCAAGGCTGAACAGGCCCAGCTCCCTCAGACTTTCCTCATAAGAGAGGAGCCCAGAATTAGACACAGCACTCCAGATGTGACCTCACCAGGGCTGAGTAGAGGCAGGATCACCTCCCTTGACCTGCTGGCTCTTCCTAATGCATCCCAGGATTCTGTTAGCCTTCTTGGCCACAAGGGCACTGCTGTCTAATGAACCCAATCATCCTTGACCAAGGGAAAGTCTTCTTTCTAATATACCTTTACTTTGGTCTCCTGAGTCAGAGATCCCTGAGCGCTGGCCTTGTCAGTGCAGACTGATGCAAAGAAGGCGTTCAGTAACTGCCTTCTCTGCATCCTCTATCACTAGGATCACCCCTCCATTTAGAAGTGGTCCCACATTATCCTTAGTTTTCCTTTTATCATTGATGTATTTGAAGAAGCCCTTGTTGCCCTTGACATCCTTGGCCAGGTTTAATTCTTGATGGGCCTTGGTCTTCCTCATCTCATTTCTACTTACTCTGACAACCTCTCTGTTATGAGGTGCCTCAGGGGAGCAAAGATTTAGTTTCAGATAAGCATTGTTAAAGTGAAAGGCATGGCTGCAAGCCTAGCTAGTGTGAATTTTGACCTCCTGCTTTGGGGGATGGGCAGCGTGAGCCCTGGATGAAGTTGCCCCACCCCAGACCCCTTGTGAGGGGTGGCCCAGGAGTTCTGACTGGGTTTGAGCCCCTGGGGTTTCTCCCTTGCTGTGTTTCTAGTGGTGCCTGACCCTGAATTCCACCTAGTTCTGTCCATCAAAACCCCTCACCCTGCCTTTGTTCGGGGCTCTCTGTCTCTGAATCTGAGTTTGTTCCCATGCTGAATAAATGGTTTAATGAACAGAAGTCCATCTCGTTAATGTCCCATGCTGGTTCCTAGTAACTGTAGCTTCTCTGGACATGATCATGCGGTTGCAGAACGTGACACCTCTCTATATTAATTCCAAGTGGCTTGACCCTGTTTCCACCTCCTGTGTGTTTCCTGCTTGTGTTTGAGTAATGACAGGAGTTTTATATTCATCCATGCAGGTTTCTTGTCCCCTTTGCCTGATTCCTTGCTCATTGGTATACATTGTTCTTGAGCCTGTTAGTACAGTAGTTATTGCTTTTTCAGAAGTCTCAGTCACTGTGGGTTTAATACTTTAGGGCCAGTGTAGCATTAGTCTTCCTATTTGCAGGACCTTTCTCCGTGTAGGTTGAACAGCTGTCATGCTGTAGCTTGTGGTTTACTTCCAATCATAAGTAACCTTGCTGTTCTCCCTCTGTCTGCTTTGGAGATGCATCTTACTTAGCGACTGAATGAAGTAAATGTTCCCAAATGTACAGTGCAACAGTTGTATTTGTGGGGGTTTTGTTTGTATTTTTATTTTTCAGGCAGTTTTTGTACTAGGATTAGGTTGGTTCCTTATCCTAGCACATTTATGATAATAGAATTGTAGAATTTTTTGGGTTGAAAGGGACCTTAAAGATCATCTAGTTCCAACCCCCCTGCCATGGGCAGGGAACCTTCCACTATCACAGGTTGTTCAAAGCCCCATTCAACCTTGTCTTGGACACTTCCAGGGATGAGGCAGCCATAGCTTCTCAGGGAACCCTGTGCCAGGACCTCCCCAGCCTCACAGTAAAGAATTTCTTCCTAATATCTAATGTAAACTACCCTCTTTCAGTTTAAAGCCATTCCCCCTTGTCTTATCACTACATGCCCTTGTAAAAAATCCTGCTCCAGCCTACCTGTAGGCCCTCTAGGTACTGGAAGGCTGCTCTAAGGTCTTCCCTGAGCCTTCTTTCTCCAGGCTAAACAGCCCAAACTCTTTCAGCCTGTCTTCATGGGAGAAGTGCTCCAGCCCTCCATCCTGAAGCCTTTCAGTGTTCCATCTCTGGACTTGTATGAACAGGTCCATGCTAGTGTGCACTGGTCTCCACTTGGACATTGAGCTGTTGACCGCAACTCTTTGAGTGCAACCATCCAGCCAATTTCCTATCTACCAAGTGGTCCATCTCTCAACTCTGCATCTCCACTTTAGGGACAAGGATGTTGTGTAGGGCAATATCAAATGCTTTGCATGAGCCCAGGTAGATTTTTTTTTTTGTCACTCTTCCCATATTTGCCAATCCTGTAACCCTTTCATAAAGACCTCCATGATTTTTCCTTAGTGAAGCCATGTTGGTTGTCACCAATCCCCTCCTTATTTCCCATGTACCCTTAGCATAGTCTCCAGGAGGACCTGCTCCACGATTTTTCCAGGCACTGAGGTGAGACTGACTGGCCTGTGGTTTCCTGGGTCTTCCTTATTTCTGTTTATAAAAATGTGGGTTATGTTTCCCCTTTTCCAGTCAATGAGAACTTCACTGGACTGCCATGACTTCTCAATATGGTGGATAGTGACTTAGCCACTTCATCCACTACTTCTCTCAGGACCTGCAGATGCATCTTGTCAGGTTTCATGGACTTGTGCACCTGCAGGTTCCTTAGATGCTTTCAAACCTGATCTTCTCCTACAGTGGGTGCTTATTTGTTCTCCCAGTCCCTGCCTTTGCCATCCAGGTTTTCATCCACCAGTACCCCTAAGTCCTCTTATACAGGGATGATCTCAATCCCTGCATCCCCCAGCCTGTATTGATATCAGGAGTTGTCCTGACCCAAATGCATGACTTTGCACTTTGCCTTGTTGAACCTCAAGAGATTCTCATGGGCCTACTTCTTGAGCTTGTCCTGGTCCCTCTGAATGGCATCCCCATGCCTGTTTTGTTGTTCCTGATGGCACTGCATTTTACACTGCCTGTGGTTAACTTATTGTTGTATTACTTAAGAAAACTTAAAAATCATGTCCATTTTTTTTTTCTCCCAAGTTCTTCAACATTATAGTAGGAGATCTGGTCTCCCAAAATTGAAATTAAACAAACCTCATCTAGTAACCTGAGCTGGTGGTGAAAAGGGCTACATGCTGTTGTAGTACACAACCTCAGGATCACTTCCAGGGAAGCTGCAGGGTTCTGGGGACCAGCATGGAACACCAACGAGATGGGCTTCTGTTCATGAAACCATTTATTCAGCATGGGAACAACTCAGATCCAGAACAGAGAGCCCTGAACAGAGGCCGAGCAGGGGTTTTTGAGGGACAGAACTCTTGAGGGTCTCCACCTTTGAGGGTGGAGTTCAGGGTCAGGGACCACTAGAAACACAGCAAGGGAGAAACCCCAGGGGCTCAAACCCAATCAGAACTCCTGGGCCACCCTTCACAAGGGGTTTGGGGTGGGACAACTTCATCCAGGACTCACATGCCCATCCCCCAACACAGGGGGTCAAAATTCACACACATGGCTTACAGCCATGCCTCTCCTTTAACAAAGCTTATCTGAAACTAACTCTTTGCCTCCCTGAGGCACCTCACAACAACATGCCAACAGAACCTCTGTTAAGGCAATAAAACATGTTCTGGTGATAAAAGGCTTTGCTCCATATGAATAGGGTTATTGGTACTGAGGAGGCGGGTCTGCAGGTGACAGTAACAACCATTTTCCTGCCATGGTTTCAGCTTTTGTCTAGTGATTTATTCCATGGCAATCACTTTGAGTACTTTGCCTGATGATTAACACAGTATGATTTCTGGCATAAAATTTGTTTAATATATACTAGAGGGAGCTTTTTGTAACAAGCAGTTGTCAGGATAGTATCTGATGAATGTGGGTACTAATGTCACATCAGAAGAACTAAAACTTACGTTTAATTTGAGATAGTTTAATGAAAAAATGGGGGGTTGTTTTTATGTGTGAGCTTTAGTTAAAGGGTGTTGTCCCTGTTCTAGCTGTTATGCAAAGCTACTTTGAGGACTTCATTATTAAAACCCATTATTAGATCTAACTGCTGGCATAAAAGTGGGTGGATGTCTACTTTTTGCAGGTGTTATCTGTGTTGAGTAATAAATTGAACAATTCTGATTTAGGGCACCCTGTGAAATCTCCTTGTGTTGGGACTTTTTAGTTGCCCATTTCTGCATGTTACCTGTTTTTGTTTTTGGAATATGTTTTAGTTGTGGAGGAAGGATCCTGTTTGGCAGCTCTTTTCGGAAATGGGCCTTTGCACTTTGGATTATCATCATTGCTTCCTGTTTCCCAGGTTGCTGGTTGTGGCAGTGAACACCTGTTCCACAGAGTTCACAGAATATTAGGAGTTGGAAGGGACCCACAAGGATTTCAAGTCCAGCTCTTAAGTGAATGGCTCACACAGGGATCAAACATGTCACCTTGATGTTATTAGCACCATGCTCTAACCAACTAAGCTAATCTCAGGGTCAGTATATTTATGTAGAGGAGGAAGTAAGTATATTTGTAGTAGTTGATAACATTTTCCCTCAGATGGATTTGTTTTTAATCTTTGTTTTGTGACACAAAATTATCTAATACGCTGTTTGTCTTGATGGATCAGTGAGCTCAAATCTGGTCACTGCTGCACTTGCACTGCTTCTTGTGAGGTTTGTCCTCCATTGGTTCAGGTGGTTCCTGCTAGAAGTACATCCTATAACATGTAACTTAAATACCAGATTACAACAGTTTAAAGGTATACCTATTACAATCTCTACCATTGATCCCTTTGTACCAGGACATAGGGTTTAACACTGCAATGAACTCCTCCCCTTGCCCCTGGTCTGACTTGGATTTATTCATGGACTGCAGTCCCTTAGGAGTGTGCCTGCTCCAAGTGGAGCTTTATCTACGAGCCACAGTCTCTTTAGGGTATACCTTCTGCTGCACAGACTTATCCATAGCCACAGTTGCTTTGAGGTGCACCTGTTCCAGCATGGCCTTTTTCATGGGCCACAATCCTTTCAGAGATGTACCTGCTCCAGTGTGGCTTTACCCACAGCAACAGTCCCTTCAGGAGTGTACCTGCTATGTTAGACTGATCCACAGCCACAGATGCTTCAAGGTATACCTTCTCCAGTGTGGACTTCTTGAGCCACAATCCTTTTAGAGGTGTACCTACTCTGGCACAGATGTAACCATGGCCACAGATGCTTCAGGGTGTCCTGTTCCCATGGGGACTTATCCACAGGTCACAGTCCCTTTGACTTCACACAATGAAGGGAATGACTCCCTTTGAGTTCACACAGAGGTCCAGCTTGTCCAGCACAGCAGCAATGCCCTGGCTGTTTGCCAGCCCATGTGCATGTAATGGTCATTGCTGTTATCAAAATGTTTCCAGGCACAGCAGAGTAAGATGCTAAGCAGCAAAAGCAAAAATCAGCCACTAATGAGCACTAGAGTTTAATTTGTAGTCAGGCAAGCAAGCCCATGGCAAGCCTGGGAGCCTGCTGATTACTAGTTAAACAGCACTAACAGCTGTAAATTTGACCTAGCACATTCCAGTCAAGTCTGTTGTTATGTCAAACCCTTCAAGCCCTTTGTTGGGTGCCAGAAAGGTCTGTTGTGGTTTAACCCTGGTAGGCAGCTAAGCACACACAGCTGCTCACTCTCTCACTCCACCAGAGAATTGGAAGGTTCCTTTTTTCCATCTGCCATAGCTTACAACTATATCATGGGTTAACTTCACCTTTAAAACCGAGTGAAAAAAAAGAGGAAGTTGAAGCTACTGGTGACTGATGGGAGTTTTTCTTCTTGACCAATTATCAGTCATTTCAAGAATTGACAGCAGATCTGACCATTAAAAAGTGAATTCAACTTGTAAACACTCCCTTACGAAGTACACTCAGAGCTGTCTCGTTCTCTTTTTGTTTCCGGCTTTGGAGAGGTAACAAGCTCCGTCTTGGCTTTCCCCCCCCCCCCCCTCAGGCCCGGGACAAGGCCGCAGGGAGTGGGGGGGGAAGGAGAGAAAAGCAGTTTAGCAGTTTTGTTTAGTTTTCAAAGTCTGTTGCTAGACTGAAACCGGACACTATGAACTTTTGTAGCTTTCTTCTTTTAACTCCTTTATTACCTAGATAAACAACAGATTACTCCTTTTTCTTAGAACAGACAGAGAAAGAGAGACAATTAACATGTAAGACATCATAAACCTACCAGAAACAGTGAAGAAAAGAGTTAAGTTTAAATAAGAAAGAGAGAAAAAGAAGATGCTTGTTGCTGAAAAGTCTTTCTGTTGCAGCTATGGAGATGGACAGTAGTTTAAAGACTCCTTTAATTCATGGCTAGAGTATGGGAGGAATAGAGTATTCAAAGTGTGGACTTTAAAGAAAAGAAAAATGATTATGATCCTGTGAGTTGCTGGAACTTGCGAGTGAAGTGAAGATTTTAAAGCCTTAAAGGAGCCAGGGAGATGGCTGTTTTCCAGGAGGGCTCACAGGGACAACTGAAAAAGATTTCTGCTTTGAATCACTTATCCTTAAAAATAGCATCCCTAGATTCAATTTGACCCATTGCACACCTCAGAGTGGTGTGAGATGGGAGGAGTGGACTCTAGAAACTCCATGGATTAGCAGAAAGAGACTTCTGTTTCTCTACGGGGACTGATGAAAAGACTCTAAAATTGAAACTGTTTTTGACCACCAAGATTGTAAAACTTTTTTTTGTCTCTATGTTGTTATGTGTACAAAGAAATGATCAAGTAGTGAAAAGTAAAAGGGTTCTCTGAAAGTTTATTTTGGTATTTTTATTCTAGTAGTTTGTTAATAAACTGTCTTTATTCCTTTAAGTTTTAAGCCTGTTTTGCTCTTATTTTAATCCATATCTCTAGCAAAAAATAAATAAGTTTTTATTACTAGCTTGAAACCACGACAAACTAGCATTTCATTTTTAACAGACTGGTAATATAACAAATCAAAAAGGAGCTTGACCATGCTGCTTGATTTGGGAGATGTTTAGTCAATTTCTTAATTTCTGTCAGCTAAGGTGTGTGGTATCCAACAGGCTTACACTGTGGTGTCAGTGTTTTTAACCTGATTTTTTTTGGTCATAGGCTTTCAACTAGATTATCTGATAGTGAACACTACTTTCCTTGGGGTTTAAAGATGAGTTCAAAAGGTTATATCTGTTCATTTTGAAAATATTATTTGTCAAGACAAAAGAATTGCTTAATTAAAAAAAAAGCTGTCAAAATTACTCTGAAAAGTATTAATAACAGTTATTATTGTAGTGCCATACCTTTGCTTTTTATTAATAGCATGTTTAAGTATGGAAAAAACATATATCCAAGACTGGATAGTATTGTTGTCCTCAGAATTAACAAAATAGTGTTGATGCTGAACTCTTCACACTTTCTAGAAGAATCTATAGAATATTCAAAAATAAAGTCAGTAAGGAGCTCGAGTTGTTCCCTAGGACTTACAGCTATGATATTGTATAAGAAAATACCAATTTCCTGTTAAGATTTTTTGGGTATGAACACTGAAAGTTCCTTGTTGCCTCTAAAAGTTTGTTACTACTGAATCTTGTTTACAATCTGAAATATGAACTGACTGGATACTCTCTTTGTTCACTTCTAAAATGAATTGTGAAATAGGGCTTGGATTTGTGAGGCTTTGTGTTAGTAGTAATAGGCATATGAACATAATAGAAATAAAATCTTATAAGAGCAGGTATTAATAGTAAGGATAATAAAATGTTAACTATAGTTAACCCCCTTATAAGGGGTTCATGATGTTGAAAATTCCACTTTCAAAATGCAATGCTTACTGATCCAAAAGGATCTTAACTAAGAAATCATATTTGCATGCATAAAGTTGGTTACAAGTGAGTCCTTTAAAACCTATATCCTCAATCATTAATTATGGAGTGTATTTTATAGTTTGTTCATTATTTTTTAAAACAATAGATGTAATCATACAATTGAGTGTCCAGGAAAACTGAACAGGGACAGACTCTCTGAGTTGTATGCATTAAAGTTTGCCTGCAAACACATCTTTCTTGTGTTTCCTCTGCACTAATTTGGGTATTTAAAGGATTTTTAAAACAGCTCATAAAAAATTTAATTTTTCGAAGAAAACTAACAGATCCACAGAAGTTCACTGAAGGACCTATTTTTATCCTGCATAGAACTTGGATAAAAAGTGAGAAATGTAACCAAAAGTGTTCATGACAAAGGCAATTAAAAAATAAGACATTTTGACTCAAACTGCCTGATCATTAAGGTTGACTATAGTACAAGGATACTGATATCCAATGTAAATACGTACTTTTTTCTTTAAATTACTGAAAAAAAAGTGTCTGAAATAAGGGCTTTTTTGAGCTGTGTGGCTTGTAGTAGTATGTTTGGTATATCACAAAATCAGTGGTTTGAAGCTCAAGAATGTTAGGTGGTGTACTGTGAGGTTTTAGATCATCTGACTTTTCAAGTATAGTGGCAGAGTAACTTGGTACTATGACAAAAAAGCATTACTGTAAATGTCATTCATTTCTAAAATATGGTCCTATTGACTATTTTCCACAAGTATCCCCTCTGTTCAACAACTTTGACAGTGTTGTTATTGTTTTAGATTAATTTAAACTGGATCATATTACTTTTAATATTGTGTGTACAGGACCTATATGGCTGTATACAGGTGATAACACTAGGTATGCTGCATTTTCTAGATGATGGAACAGTGGGGAAAACTTGATTATTTTCTGTAGAGGTAAAAGGGAAGTTAGTAGAACACCTATTCTACTTACCACTTCAGACAATAAACTTCAGGGTCTTAGTAGAGGGGAATTTACTGTTAATAAATACAAACATGCTAGTGAAGTCAAGAAAAGGAGGAAAATAACCTTTATTTCTTTTGTTTGCTTTAACAGTTGTTACTCAACCAAGCCCATCAGTTTCTCAACCTAGTACTTCACAGAGTGAAGAGAAAGCTTCTGAACTGCCTAAACCAAAGAAGAACAGATGTTTCACATGCAGAAAAAAGGTTGGCCTTACAGGTATGATAATTCTTTGTCATTATTGAGTAGATTTATATTATTGGTCGCCTCTTACTAGATTAATTTTGTTGAAATCTGTAGGCATTAAACTTTTGCTTGCTGTTACAAAATTCGTATTAGATCCCTTAATAAAGCTGATATTTGAAAATATTCATTCCACTTAATCTATTTGATACAGAAGATGCACATACCCCCTTCGAACTGGCTAAGCTCCTAATTTATAGCTTTCTTAAGTCTGAAGCTTCTTAATGATGTTGCTTTTCCTTTTCTTTATACAGGGTTTGATTGCCGATGTGGAAACTTATTTTGTGGACTTCACCGTTATTCTGACAAGCATAACTGTCCGTATGATTACAAAGCAGAAGCTGCAGCAAAAATCAGGAAAGAGAATCCAGTTGTGGTGGCTGAAAAAATCCAGAGAATATAAACTAGTCTATTTGTGAAAAGACTGACTTTTATTTGTTTTATTTTAATATGCCCTATGAAAGCATTAAAGAGCAGATACATGACCATTTTCCTTTGTTCTCCAAAGTTTTAATTTTAGCCTTGTCTGTCTTAATGTTTTTTCACAATGTTTGGGTGTTTGTTACAGGCAGAATTGGATAGATACAGTCTTTGAAAATGTATATGCTCTCCTCAGAATATGATTGGATGGCTAGAACCTGCACAGGAATACACATGCACAAAAGACAGGCTCTAGTTCACATGTGCTAAACATGTTTTCTTCATGTTTGTAGCAGATCTGCCTTTTAAGATGTTCAAGGTGTTTATGACTAGCCAAAGACTGTGCCTGTTTGGGAGAAGGATATGTCAGAAAGGCTGATGGTCTACTTCTATCCATTTAAAATCTTATTCTACTTTTCATCTCCATGTTCCATTGTATTCCAGCAGAATATGACATGTAGAGGGCTCTACCATCCAGTGACTGTTGGTGCCATATTTAATAACAAGTCATTTAGTAATTGCAATGAGAAAAATGGAAAAAAATCAGATATGTATGAGAAGAAAATTATTTTAGAACAGATAACATTAACTTTAGAATAATGAAAATTATAATAATTTCCCAAAGGAAATGTCCTATTAGAAACTTAAGAACTGTCCTGCAACAGCTGTCTAGTTTTCCTTGCATAGCTAATAATGTTGTGTAGCATAATATTGTGCTAAGATTGACTTAGAAACCAAAAGCTATGGGTGGGATTTTTAGACATACCACAGCAATTCTATCAAGTGACACATGCATCTATGTAAGTTGCAGAAGTAATTGAGCAGTCTATTATTCATGTGCTTCTAAAATTCAGCACATTCTGGGTTCAAAAGACTATTAGGAGCTTTTTTCAGTTAAAAGAAAAAAAGTTTTAAATGTAAAAATTGTTGTGTATGGGAATCATACCCAACATGACTCTTGTAGACTTAAGTGGGAGCTGAAACCACTCTTGGAAGGCTGCTTTATCATTTTTAATTGTATTTGGGTGTAGGAGTGTTGTATTCTTGGGTGTATTGCATGGGCTCCATTATCTACAGCTTTGTATAATAACTAGAAAGGACAGTATAGTTCACTGATGCTTGTCTGGTAATATAATTTCTGTGTTATAATGGAAGGGGGTTTTGTGATGTATGAAGCTTGTGGTGGTTTTTTATATAATCAAGTATAGTGTAGACTAGTGTTATAATGCCTCCTCATGTGTATGTACACAAGATGCTACTTATGATTTTTATTGCAGTGTTCAATCTTAGTTTTTTAGTTCACTATTAAAAAATAAAGCTTTTGCTTTAAACTTGTTCTTTCAATTTAGTTATCAGATATGCAAGTATGTACAGATAGTTCATACTTAGGTATTGCACATAATCACACTATCCAGCATCTATGCTCTGCTGTATTATGTAAATAATAAAAATCATGTACATAAGGAAATACTTTTTGTGGTAGTTCATTGCTTTTAGTTATTGCTGTAACTTAAAAGTAGCCCTGTGGTGGTTGGGATACAAAACTAATACTATAGATTTTTTTTTCTTAAACCATTCTAACCTCCTTATTTCTAACTTTGACATACTGACTTCTTTCAGATGACTTGTTGAGGTCAGAAAAGCATGAACAGCTGGAATACAGGTAACTACTTGATGACCAGATAAAGATGTCAGCAACATGCTTAAAAGGGAATGAAGGAAATATTACTAGTGAACTATAAACATTTCTCTTTTGTTGTGGGTTTTGGGTTGTTTTTTTCTCTTTTTGGCTACAGAAGTTATTTCCGGTGGATCTCTTCTAATACAGCCAGTGTACCGACTGCATTGTTTTGTTAAAATCTTCATTAGAAGGCCTGGGCAGAGTTGTCAGGGTCTGTATCCAAATATGAATGTCATATATGCTATACGTACCTTTTCCAAGGAAAAACAAAAGTACAGAGCACACAGCACATGAACTTGAAAGAAGCTATCTTTGCTGGTGAATAATACATAATAATGTCTTGGTTTGAAAAGACGAGTGTCTGCTAAGGAAGGCAGGAGCCTCCCTTGAAATGGAAAATGTAAACCCCCTCCCTCTGAATTATTATAATTTTGAAATTAAGGGGCTCTCAGGCAATGATATGGGAATAGGAATAACAGTTCTTTATTAGTATGTATAAATAAAAAACCCTACAACTTAATAGGAAAATTAAAATAAAATGGAGTAGTAAAAAAAACACTGACAGAGTCAGAATACAACCTCACACTGTTGGTCAGGGTGTTGCTAGCAGTTAGATTAAGTGGTGGCTGCAGTCTTCCTGGAGTGACTGGTTCTGTTGAAGCGGTGATCCTGTAGAAGGGTGTAATTTTCCTCTGAAGGTCCAGTGGTGATGTAGAACGGTCTGGTCTTCCTCTTGAAACCCAGTGAAAAAGGCTGTCTGTGGTGTTTTGTCAAGTTGTTCTTGGGGGTCTCCGGGTCTTTAAGGAGACAAGAGCAGTTGTTGGTTGCTATAAAGATGTTTATTGTATAAATGCATCAGTCTCAAAGGCAAAGAGTTCAGAGAGTTAAAGTCCTTGCAAAAAGCTTTAGGTATAAAATCCCAAATTCTGAGCAGCAGCTTTCCGGCATAGAGTTCCATTGGTCCGGACAGCAAAAGCAGTTGCAGTAGTTCTTTGTTATAAATCTGTATTGTGATATTGGCTTTCACAACTATTAGGATGAATATTATATGTTAAATACTTTTTGGCTATGTATGTACTTTTCCTCTTGCTAACAAGTTTTAAGCTTAAAGGAATTTCGTAGTACAAGGCAAGATAACTCCAACAGGCAAGACAATGGGAGGACCAAGCTGTTTTCAGCGGAAAGACAGTGGAGACCAAGTTGTTATCAGCAGCCAGGACCAGGCCGATGGTAGCGGGGGAAGGATATGAAGCCCAGCTGCCCTCAGCTGAAGGATGAGAGGCCCAGACTGTTATCAATACTGACCATTTGCAGAAGAAAGGAAACCAAACTCAAAAATAATGATGATCAGCAAAAATAAAAACCATACAGGGCATGTTCTAAATAGGCAGAACCAGGGAGGGGACATGCTAAGTACTTCTTGAAAAAGTTTGAATATGCATTACACCCTCACAGCAGGATGGGATAAAAAGGATGTTCCCAAGATACCAGGGGTGTTCCTGGCAACGCTCCAAGGCACCTGGCCATTTTAACCCTTTGCTTTATTTCCTTTGTCTCCTAATTGTCTTTTTGTTTATATTAAACTTTTTATAATTTATTAAGTGAATCTCGTTTTTCACATTCTTCTTCTGGTGATGATGATGGTGCTGTTGTTGTTCTTTGTGTGTGTGTATGTGTGTGTGCCTCTTTTCAGTACAGGGGATTAAATTCGTAAATCATCCAGTCAGCTTAAAACGCAATTCTAAAATACTTTTTCTACACCAATCTAAGCTTAATTCTTAATTCACAAAAGCAGTGTCAGTTTTACCTAAATCCTACGTATACAGCATTATATGTTTACGTGAATAGTCCTATCTGTTCTAAGAATGCAAGCTATGTTTTCATTGTGTCTGGGACTAAGTTGAATCTGTGAAGGGTATCATTACTGAACTTTTAACTAGGCTTTAGGGCTTTTCACTAGCTAACGCAGACTCTTAAGGCACTTAAGCTATATTTTTACTTACTTAAAACTAAAACCTACACTCTTACTTTATATCTATATGGTTTAATATATTTTAGTTCCTTTCTCTATCTGAGGGACTAAGAGAGGTTTTTATTTCATGTTCCAACAGTGTTCCAAGTCTCAGATTATATCCAGGTATGAATGCTTGGCTCCTCCCCTGGGTGGAGCATTTACCATGGGGATGATGTTATTTTATCAGTCATGCAGTGAAACTCAATGGCCCATTAACAGAAGATATCCCTCTGGAGGGAGGTTGGGTCATGGAAGAGATAAAGAACACTGCCCCACCTGGTTTTAACAGATGGAAATAGAATACATACTTTTGGTTACAACTTGCAATGCAACCTAAGACAAATAATTACTGCTGCCACTATATATGCTTCTGATAAGGGCACAAGGGCATGTTCTGGGCCTTCATATGCCAGGATGAATTTTATTTTTTTTAATTGTGGAGCTGTTATAATCATCAAAGTTATATTTTATCTACTTTTTTGTATTAAAGTCAAATCAACTCAACTGCATTATAAAAACCTCATTCACTTTGAGGATGAGGGGTTTTTTTGTTTGCTTGTTTTGTGAATGCATCTTGGAACTGGATATTTGGGGAGAATGTATCCAGATTTGTGATATTGTCAGGGTGAGTGTCGCTATCCCTCTCCTCGGTGGGACCCCTCTGTCCCACCCCCTGTGGTGCGAGCCTGCTCGTCTCAAGGCACAGGCGGCAGAGGGGGTCCTGGAGTGGATACAACACGGACTCAAAGTATCTAGACACAGGAGGCTCAAACTTGCTGGAATAATCCCGGGTTTATTGTCTGTGTTCCATCCGGGGCAAGAGAGAGACCGAAATGCTCAGGGTCTTATCTCTTATACCAGGGGGCAGGGGTGATTACGGGATGCAGGAAGGTCACAGCCAATGGGAAGGGGGAAGGGAAAGAAGGTTCTCAGGTAGGAACTAACATTACACAACCCAGAGGTGAGTTTTACCCTTGGGAGGTACCAAGATTTTTTGATGCACTACAACACCTCACCCTTTTCTGTTATATAAAAATGAAAAACATGGATTTGAGTAAGAGGTAGGTTATTTCTACAAAAAGAAAAAAAAGGGAACAGAAATTTTTTAAAACATATTCACAGCTAAAGTATGCAGGTCAGAGGCTAGAGAGGTTTCTTCTTGCTCTCTTCAGCGGCGTCTTCTCTTGGAAGCAACAGCCACTTGCTTCTCCTTTTTTCTTGCTGGTGCTGGATTCTTTGGAACAAAAGGTTTTACAAATTTCTGAGGAATCCATCGGGGGCCTGAAGGGGTGGATACACACGCGTAACCACGCCCCCAGGTGACAAGTTCATAGGGACCCTTGGTCTGCCAAGTTTCAGGGTCTCTGATTAAAACCGGTGGATGTTGTGACAATTTAAACTGACCACCAATGTTAAAATGCCGGGTTACAGGAGGATTCATGTTTTCAAATGAGCAGTTTAGGAAGTTAATGGTAAACAGAGCTTTACAGAGTTTCTGTTGTGGAGACATCCACACTGCTTCACTGCCTTGCCTGGCTAGAACTTGTTTGAGCGTCTGGTGGGTACGCTCGATTACAGCCTGACCTGTGGGAGAGTGGGGGATGCCAGTTTTATGTTCCACTCCCCACTGCTGGACAAATTCCAGGAACTCCTTGGATTTATACGCTGGGCCATTATCTGTTTTAATTTCTTTAGGGATTCCCAATACAGAAAAGGCCTGTACTAAATGTTGTTTAGCATGCACAGACTTTTCTCCTGCGTGAGCAGAGGCATACACCGCTCCTGAGTATGTATCAATACTCACATGTACATACTTAAGGCGGCCAAAACTGGGGATGTGAGTGATATCTGTTTGCCACACCTCACAGCTCTTAAGGCCTCGGGGATTAACCCCCAGGCCTAATGATGGCACTGCCTGGAGCTGACAATTGGGACAGGTAGCCACGATGGCTTTAGCCTGATCCCGTGTCAGCTGGAACTGACGAATCAGTCCTGGCACATTTTGATGGTATTGCTGGTGACTTATTTTTGCCTGCTGAAACACATCAGGGAGACACACTTTTTCCGCTGGGGCAGCAAGGGAATCAGCCCTCCGGTTTCCCTCAGCGATTTCACCTGGCAACGGTGTATGCGCCCTTATATGCATTACATAGAAAGGTTGTTCTCTATTCGAGACCGAGTAAATCAGTTTTGAAAGCAATCTAAAGAGATGTTCATTCTCAATGTCCTTGAGAACTGCCTGTTCCGCTCTGGACACCACTCCTGCTACGTAGGCTGAGTCAGTAACTAAATTAATTGGTTCTGAAAATTTCTCAAAGGCTCTCACGACCGCAGCTAGTTCAGCTATCTGGGGTGACCCCTCTACAAACTCAGCATCAGCTTCCCAAAGCTGAGTCTGTGGATTTCTCCAAGTCATCACCGACTTGTGGGATGTCCCAGATGCATCAGTGAACACTGTGAGCGCCTTGAGTGGCCTTCGGCTCCTTTTCTCACGAGGAATGAGATGGAATTCCTCATGAAACAATTTGTGTGATGGTGCATGAACTGAAATTTGCCCACTATAGCTGTCCAGAGCTAACTGGAGGTTAGCATTGCTCTGCAGCAGATGCTCAAACACCTCTTTGGTCAGTCTCAGGGGAGTTTTTGCCTTCTCCAGAGAGCCTGACTGGAATCTGAATACACATAAAGTCACAACCTGCTAGTTCTCGCAGCCTTACCCTGGCCTTTTGAATCAGCTGAGCCATCAGCTCTTGTGGCTTGGTGATAGTTTTGGGCCTTTGATGAGAGAGGAAGACCCACTCTATGATTAAGAGTGCATCTCTCTGCCCCTCAGCCCATTGGAATATTAACCCATGTAGGTGTGGCAACTTCCCCAGGACAATAAATTTGAAAGGCAGCTCCGGTTTGAAGCGGTGTGCCTGTCTTTCTGTCAAGGCCTTTTGTGCCTTTTCAATTACAGTTTTTGCTTCTGGAGTCAGCTCCCTGGGAGACAGTAACTCTCTCTCCCCTTTCAATAAATTGAGTAGGGGACTGAGGTCCTCATTTGTGAGACCTAGCCATGGTCTGACCCAGTTTAGTCACCCACATAGAGAATGGAGATCTGCTAGAGTTTTAGGATTACCAATAATTTCCAATTTTTGTGGAACAACAGTCCGTGCAGTAATTTCCAGGCCTAGGTATTTCCAAGGTGGCATCCTTTGAACTTTGTCTTCCTGCAACTGAAATCCAGCAGAGGTTAAAACTTTAACCACTAGGTCAAGGGTATCTTTCAGTATGTTGTTATTGGGACAGCAAATTAAAATATCATCTATGTAATGCAAAATGATAGCTTCTCTCTTTTCAGCACGCACTGAGGACAGCAATGACCCCACATACCACTGGCAGATGAAGGGGCTGGCTTTCATCCCCTGAGGTAATACAGTCCAGTGGTACCGTTTCATTGGAGCTTCCCTGTTAATTGTAGGAATGGAAAAGGCAAATCGTGGTGCATCCTCTGGGTGCAGGGGAATTTGAAAAAAACAATCTTTAATATCAATTACTGCTAGTAGCCAATTCTGTGGTAGCATGGTGGGAGATGGCATTCCTGGTTGGAGAGATCCCATATCTTGTATTTTTTTTGTTTATTTCTCTTAAATCTTGAAGGAGATGCCATTTATCTTTCCCTGGCTTTTTTATTACAAACACCAGGGAATTCCAAGGGCTGGTTGTTTCTACTATGTGTCCTTTAGCCAATTCTTCTTCTACTAATTTTTCTAGCGCCCCAAGTTTTTGTTTGCTGAGAGGCCACTGGTTCACCCAAATTGGATCATTATCTAGCCAAGATAACTTTTGGACCGGACGCTCTACAGTGGCCTCTATCAAAAATCCTGAAGTGTCTCAGGAATTGTTAATTTGACCCCCCATTGCGACATGGTATCTCTCCCCCACAAGGGACACTTGTAGTCAATTACAAAAGGTCGGACACTAGCTATTCTACCGTCCGGACCTTCGATCTGGACAATATCTTTAGCAACTTTTGCCAGTTTCATCCCTCCAACACCCTGTATTTTTCCTGCCACTGGTTGTAATTCCCAATGTGAGGGCCACACCTTCTCCGGTATGATGGTCACATCCGCTCCAGTATCAATTAACCCTTCTACATGGAGATGTTCTGATTTATGTGTTAAATTACACCCCATAATGGGCTTATCTTCACCCACTACTTCTGCCCAGTAGACTCCTGGTGCTTTGTCATCTACTGGGACTTCTGTTGGAATAGGGATCACCTGGGCTATTACCTGCCCTTTGTCTATATAGAAAGGTGGTTGAGGGCACCTAGCTAAGAGAATGAGATGTGTTAGGTCTCCCATAATTGTCATGGGAGCCACCTCAATCTCTATTGGTGTGTGTGCTGTGTCTCCAATAACAAAATACCTACTATCCAGTCCAGCCAGGTCTTGTGAGTTATCCTGCAGATCTACTTCAACAACAGCCCAGCGGTCAGATCTGAAACAAAAAGCTTTAGAAGTTATAAGTCTGAATCGCTTTTGTGGTTGCCAGACCTTATTAGGCAAACATTCCTCACAATTATATTTCTGCAGTCTCCCACCCCGCTCCCTTTCCTCCCCTTTTCCCATTAAAACAGAGTCCTTTTTCTGCTGTTTCCCTTGTTGCTGGGTTTGAGGACAGTTCCTTGCAAAATGTCCTGGCCTCTTGCACTGGAAACAGATGATGTGCTGTAGCTGTCCTGGTGGCATCTGTGGCTTGTTCATTCCTGTTGTCACTGCTGCCACTGTCTCTGGGTTGCCCGGTTTCTTGTCGTGTACACTGTACAAGTCTGCTTTCTGGGCACACGCTTCAATCATATCTGCTATGGTGGGTGGAGGATTAATAGGTAGACTCAGAATTACTTGACGACAAGCCTCGTTGGTATTTCTTTGGGCTATTTCTTTAAGCAGTTCCATCTGGGCCACTGGTTCTTTAACTTGTCTCTGTATCTGTAGTCTCAGACGATCTACAAACTGTAAGAAACTCTCACATGGAAACTGGTTAATATTAACATAATTGACTTGAATATCAGCTGTTGGTAATTGGTAAAAAATGTTTTCAGCTACATCACAAACTTTATCTGCAACAAACTTTGTTAATATTCTCACTTGATCGGCAGGGTTAATCCAATTTCCCTCCCCACATAAATGTTCTAAAGTGATTTCATTGTTCTCTGTATCATGTGCATTTTGATTACTTTGTTTGAGTTCAGCTAGGAGTTTTGTTAACGATCTTTTCCATAAACTTTCCCAAAGATCATATTCAGAGGGAGTTAGCAAACACCGAAATAAATTTTTAATATCTGCAGGAATTAAATCCAGTGATTTCAATGTAGTTCTTATCATTCCCCTTAAGACTTCACTATCATGACCAAAATCATTTTTAATTTTACAAATATCTTTGATTACTTGGTAATTGAAAGGCTGATGTTGTAATCTCATTGCTCCTCTGTTGTGATTGTATACAACAGGGGCTGCTGTTACTATAACTTCATTTTCTCCAGGGCTGCCATTCCCTGGGCTTCTTTGCTCGCCCCCGCCGGGCTCCGGGGTGCCTGTTCCTTCCCCACACCTGTGGAGAGACACAGCTCCTCCCCCGCAGGAGCCGGGCGGGGAGCCGCCCCCCCGCCCACCAGGCCCCGGGGCTCCGCCCCCACCCCCGCCGGGCTCTGGGGGTCCAAATCCCCCCACGCCGGCCTCCGGGGGTCCGGATCCACCCCCGCCGCGTCCCGGGGTTCCCATTCCCTCATCGGGCTTGTGGAGGGACTCAGCCCCACCCCCGCTGGAGCCGGGAGGGGGTCCGTGCTCCCCCCCTTCAGGCCCGGCAGGCAGGCACCCCCCCATCGGCGGGCAGGGCCGGGACACCCCTCCCCCTGTCCCTCTGCAGGAGCACTGGGTGTAACTCTCTCTCTCCCCGCCCCTCCTCCCCACGGGACAGGGGCCGGAGGGATAGGGGATAGGGTTACAGCCTCGGGGGGCAGGGTCATAGGGTGGGGCCAAGCAGGGCTGGGAGGGATCATGGGTAGGAGAAAGGGGGTACAATGGAGGATTCACCATGTGGCCAGGTAACACGTGGCCACTGCCATTTTGGTTCTCTGCCATGTGGGGAGAGGAAGATACATTTTCTGTAACACTGACAGGGTATAGGGAGGGAGCCTTGACGGCTTGTGAGGCAGGACTGGGTGACTGAGAGAGACACACCGGACTAGAACTTGTATTGTTTGTTTCGGGTATCTTTTCTATTGGGGGAGTAGAGGTTTTGGGGGAGAAGTTAGGGAAGTTAGATGGATACTGTGGTGCTTGTTTGTCTTCCATTTTTATTTCTCTGTTAACTAATTCTTTTCGAATTAAAAGAAAAACCGGGAGGAATTTCAGGGCCAATTTGTCTCCTCCTTCTATTTTTAAGGTTAATAAATTTCCAATTTTATCCCAGGCAGTTACTGAATCTAATTTCAACAATTCAATCTGTTCACTTTGCTGAGTCAAATATGATACAAACTGTTTTATCTTATGTTTTGAAATTTTTACATTTGTGGTTCTTAAAAATGTCTGTATTTTTTGTGTATGACTCCTTTCTTGTGTGCATAGCCGGGCTCCCATTTTGGAGGTCACAGCAGCTCTGCACACAATCTGTCTATTTTCCCTACCACAGAAAACAAAGTCGCACCAAAAGGATTACAATTGAACTCACACTATACAGGCAGCAGGGAGAATCCCTCTCCCCCCCCCACCCCGTCTCTGCCCACGGCTGGGGGAGCCCCACACGCTCGGGGCTGCTGCCGCTGGGAAGGAGTTACACAGAACACAGACCCCCAGGGTCTGTTTCACTCTCCACCCCTCCCAGCCCGGTGTCGGAGTTCAATCTTACCTTTTTTCTGTCGTTTTCTGGCAGTGTGGAAGGATACTTGTTGCCCTGGAATCGGTCCTCTGGTGCTGGAGGATTTTCGACTCCTTTTCGGAAACTTTTTTTGCTGTTTTAAACTGCATCCAAAGTCTCCAAAGAACGGCTCACCCTGGCTCCGATAAGCCTTTACGTGGGCTTGTGCAGCCCCTGTTCGGGCGCCACTCTGTCGCTATCCCTCTCCTCGGTGGGACCCCTCTGTCCCACCCCCTGTGGTGCGAGCCTGCTCGTCTCAAGGCACAGGCGGCAGAGGGGGTCCTGGAGTGGATACAACACGGACTCAAAGTATCTAGACACAGGAGGCTCAAACTTGCTGGAATAATCCCGGGTTTATTGTCTGTGTTCCATCCGGGGCAAGAGAGAGACCGAAATGCTCAAGGTCTTATCTCTTATACCAGGGGGCAGGGGTGATTAGGGGATGCAGGAAGGTCACAGCCAATGGGAAGGGGGAAAGGAAAGAAGGTTCTCAGGTAGGAACTAACATTACACAACCCAGAGGTGAGTTTTACCCTTGGGAGGTACCAAGATTTTTTGATGCACTACAACAGGTGAGAGTATTTTAGGAAGGATAACCGTACTGATACTAGTACTTAGTAATTCTGATAGTCCCTCTTGCATTCATTTGCTTTTTTAATCTGCACAAAGGCTTGATTAATTTAACTCAATAGATCTGAGGAGGAAAGTATGGAATGAAAAATCTCTCATTGTTCTATGAAATCATTAACTGTATCATGTGTAAATTGTTGACAGGTGGGATAGGAGCCTGTATTCAAAACCAAGCTTTATTTATTAATAGTTCATATAGGGTCTATAATCATTCAGGAGCACAAATTCCATTGAGGCTCATTGAACTTTCAAACAAGGGGAAGGCTGGTAAGTAAGAGTTGGTACTAAAAAGTCTGATAAATGGATCTTTAAATTTTAGTGCAAACAGTGTGGTACATATCCCTTGGCAAAAACAGTATGAATATAGGTGCAGAACACTTTGGTTTTTAGTTGTTTGGTCCTTAAATCTAAAGTGATAAATGATTATGACAAGGTTATCCACCTAGTTGATCAAGGGAAGCCAGTTGATAAGACAAATTATACATTACCACATCATATGACAAAACAACCTTGGAAAGTCGTGGGAAATGCAGACGAGCTCTGGAGGCATAAATAAGATAAAAGCAACCTTGCTAATTGCTAGAAACAAACTGCGCATGTTCAAAACCAGGGGTCAACCAGAAGACACCACAATTTGGAAGACAGACCACCAGAGACCCTGAAAGAGACCCCCGAGGACCAAATAAGGACTTCTGATAGGGATGGGACTATGCAAAACAGGACAATGAATATACATCAAGCAAGCGAGGATACCTGTGGGAAGCTAGGGCCCAGCGCTCGGAAGATATCGGGATGTAATGGAAAGATAGTCACCCCCTCCTCCACAGTGTATGGTAATTGCCCCGTAATTAGCCAATAGCACCTAGTTGTGATGAAAGCAGATGGGAGTAACACTGTGAATCTAGGTTATAAAGTGTCAAATTCTCCAGCAATAAATGCCATTTCTGCCATCCATCACATTGATGTTGTGTGCGGGTTTGGACTGAGTGGCCAGGGGGGGCCACCGTGCTGTTCCTGAACCAGGGTGCCTGCCTTGCTGAAGGCAACAGATACCTGAAGAATATGTAAACAATATGTATAATAAAAAGCCTGTCTTGGGTTACATGAGATTAGAGGAAAAATTCCTCCTCATGTCCAGCACGCTGCAATAAAGAATGCCTGCTTTCTAATACTCAAAACTGTGTTAGTTTTTATCTGGCTGATTTCAGTATCAGAATTGGCACCCCAGATGGGAAAATCTGACTGAATTTCCCTGGATCCCGGGATCTCTAGATCTTCATGCAAGCACCGGGACTTTCCTGAAGGAGACCACAGATCCCTGGTCCAGCCTGGGACACAGGTAAGATCTCACCTGATAAGACATTCTTTCTGGGAACCCTGCGCACATGAGATGTGAGAATTTTCCAGTGCTGTGGGTGGGCTATTTGGTATTCCAGAATTTGGTATTTGATTTTGTTATTATTGATCGATAATTGTTTTGTGTTTGTGCAACTGTTTTGTATTGTATTGTATTGTAACATTTTGGGGTCCCCTGTTCAGCAGTGGGCAGTGGACAATCTAAAGGGGGCATTCTAAGAAGTCCCCACTTGGTTGTATTTTAAGACACTGGGGAAAAAAAAACTGTGAGCCCCCTGGGGTAGAATTTGATGAAGTGTTGTGACGTGCCTCGGGGGAGACAAAGAGTTACATTGTTCCATCCCAAACCCCTTGTGAAGGGCAGCCCAGGTGCTCTGATTGGGTTTGAGTCCCTGGGGGGTTTCTCCCTTGCTGTGTTTCTAGTGGTCCCTGACCCTGAACTCCACCCTCAAGGGTGGAAACCCTCAGGAGTTCTGTCCCTCAAAAACCCTGGCTCTGCCTTTGTTCGGGGCTCTTTGTTCTGGATCTGAGTTTGTTCCCATGCTGAATAAATGGTTTCATGAACAAAGGCCTGTCTCGTTGGTGTTCCATGCTGGTCCCCAGAATCCTGCTGCTTCCCTGGACAAGATCATGAGGTTGCAGACTGCAACAATGATGTATTGTCATCAGTAGTGGTCATTGTATAAACTAGATTCTGGAGAAAAATGGCCACACAACGGAACCTTGAAATAATGTTGTTTAAAAATGATAACAGAAATGGGCTGGAAATATCATGAAAAAAGCCCAAATGTTGAAATGCAGAAACCTCCTTAAAAAAAAACAACATTAAAACCCCACAATCCCCCCCAAAGAAAGTCCCTCCACAAATGGGTGAGAACTGTTAAACATAATCCACCCGAGAGAAATGGGCTATGGAGAACTGCCTTGGCTTTGGGAATACAGAGAGATGTCTCGCAAGCAAATTGGGGGGGAAGTGGCAGTTTTAAACCCAAACCTCCTACAGAGAGAGAAAAAAAAAAAGCTTCCGATTCCTTTGCAATACAGAAGGAAAAAGAAAACAAACCTTAAGTGCTGGTTAATGGAAAACCGCTCAGACTATTCACTGAGTCCTCATAGAGGTATAGCGAATGTCATTTATTTCTATCTTTAGCACACTTTCATAGGGTCCAACAGTGTTCGTGGGGCTTAACAAGCTACTATTGGTTAAGACACATTGTTTTACATTCTTTTCCATCTACACAATGCCATTGTTTTTCTTTATTCTCACTGTTCCAGGAGAGTTTCAAGGACACTGCCCTTAGAATTGTTGCCTGGATTGAAAGCTGGGTTGTGCAGACAGGCTTTTACTAAAATATCATGCTTTTGCTCTGTTAAAATGTTTTCCTACAGCTGGTCGAACTTTGGGGGCCAGCTGGTGCATTCCTGCATAATGGTTTTCTGATAAGAATAGCCCCTCTGTTTATCTGGCTCTAGGAGCAGAAAGACAATCTTTGAAATTCGTTGAAACCTCTTTAATTACTCCTATGAAAGCTGAAAATCTAAAGTTTTAAAAATAAAAACTGAAATTTGAAACTGGCTTTTATGAAAAAGTATTATCTGTTACACTGCTAAAATTCGTTTTGATGTAATTAAAAATTTAGAACAAAAGACGTATTTAAGATGCTTACAATTCTCCTGTAATAGATAAACTTATGTATAAAAATTCGTAAAGGTCAAAATAAATATATTTGTAATAATATAAAACAAAACAGTGTGGCAAAAAGTCCTTCCCCAGGTCTAGTTGCGAATTCCCATTCAGGAGAAAACAATGATAGCCGGCACCCAGATAAAAATCCTAGCCTGCGCCCATCAACCGAAAAGAATAAGCAGGACACGAGCCATCAGACTAACAAAGGAACGAGCTCGGAGGAGATATCCATCGCCGGACCTGAATACGCCCTGCAGACCACTGTTGGGGAAGCAATCAGGCTGACAAAGGAACGAGCTCGAAGGAGATATTCATCGCCAGACCTGAACACCCCACCTGGCAGACCGCTGTTGGGGAAGCAATCAGACTGGACAAAGGGAAAAGCCTAGCCGAGATATTCATCGGCCCCAACCCGGATCCCACCACTCCATCCTGATGGCCCGAACCAAAATTGAAATCAGGTGTAATAAATTATGTGTAAATAAAAATTCGTAAAGATATAAATAAGATGTATATATTGAAATAATAAAAAACCAAAGATGTGTTTGTAAAAAGAAAGAAACCCTCCTCCCAAGCCTGGCCGGGAGTTCTTCTCCGAAAGCAAAGGATTGTAGCCAACACCCAGATAACGAACATTAACTCGAAAAATAGACAGGATGGGAGCCATCAAGGACAACAAAAGGACTAGCTCGGAGGAGGAACCCAACTCCGGACCTGACCAACGTCTCTGCAGATCTCGGTTGTGAAACAATCAAAGTCGACAAAGACGAGCCTCAGAAAAGTATCCGCCGCTAGTCCTGAATCGCCCACCTGTCAGACCAGTGTTGGAGATACAATCACTGGAAACAAAGGGGGAGACTCCGCCGAGATTTCCATCGGCACCAACCCCAGATCACATCACTTCAGCCTTGATAGCCCAAAATTAAAATACATACAGAATCTCTTTGCATATGAGGAGACTCTGTCCGGACACTGGTTAGGTCTATTTTTCCAAGCCAGGAAATCTATTCACCGAGCAATCAAGAACACTTGGTGAATGTAGCCTGCTTGGAATTTTAGCCTGAGGACTTAAAAATCCTATAAAACCCCAATCCTGAGAGCGCTCAGACGTGGATTTGGGAACACCTATACCTTTGGTATAGACCCTGTCCACCCAGCGCTGCGCTGCTTATTTTATTGTGGTTTTTTTTCTTGCTGCTGTTTCTTATCAAAATTGTTTTATAATAAATCTTTTATTTTTCATTTTAATCCAAAATTGCCTTTGCATTTATAACACAGGGAACATTAAAAACCTCTTTACATATGAGGAGACTCTGCCCGGACATCTACTAACTCTATTCTCCAATGCCAGGAAATCCATTCATCCAACAATCAAGGACCTTTGGTGAATGGTGCCTGCTTGGAATTTGGCCTCAGGACACAAAATCCCTATAAAAACCCAGACCAGAGAACCCTCAAGCGTGGATTTGGGAACACCTATACCTTTGGTATAGACCCTGTCCACCCAGCGCTGCGCTGCCCATTTTATTGTGTTTTTTCTCGCTGTTCGTTCTTTATTGAAATTGTTTTATAATAAATTTCTCTTTTATTTAACCTAAATTTGCCTTTGCATTTATAACACTCCTGTTTGGCTAGTGAAAAAAAAACCAATCAGACAGGAGCTGACATTTAACAATTGATTATTGTTATAAATGCAAAGGCAATTTTGGGATAAAATCAAAGAGAAATTTATTAATAAACAATAATAAGTAAAACAGCGATAAAAACCCACAATAAAAAGATCAGCGCAGCGCTGGGTGGACAGGGGTCTACACCAGAGGTATAGGTCTCCCAAATCCACGTCTGAGCGTCCTCAGGATTGGGGTTTTATAGGATTTTTAAGTCCTCAGGCCAAAATTCCAAGCAGGTTCCATTCACCAAGTGTCCTTGATTGTCCAGTGAATGGATTTCCTGGCATAGAATAATGACATTAACTAGTGTCCGGACAGAATCTCCTCATATGTAAAGGAGATTCTGTATGTGTTGTAATGTTAGGTTTTTCATGGCAGGGTGGTGGAATCCGGGCTGGTGCCGATGGGTATCTCGGCCGGGCTTTCCCTTTTGTCTCTCCTGATTGCCTTTTCAACACCGAGATGTTCAGGTCTGGCGAAGTCTTTCTTTTGGAGCTTGTCTTTTTCACCGATCAGTTTCTTTTCCCACTGAAATCTGCAGGGCGTTGCTTGGGTCCGGAGGTAGATAATTTCCCGAGCCAGCTCCATTGTCCTTCTGATGGTCCGTGTCCTGTCTGTTTGTTCGAGTTGATGGGCCGGCCCAGGTTCGTTATCTGGGCGTTGCTGGCAATCAGCGACTTTTTGGAGAAAAGCCTCGTCCTGCTCTGAGGAGATGCTTTTCTATATTTTATATTTTTATGTCCTTGCAAAACACATTTGTCCTGTTGATATACTTCGAATTTTTAATACAACAATAATTTATTACAATTATCAAAGGCTTAATGCTCACACGAGACATTTCAATGCAGCTGTTGCCAATATTGCAAACCTCACTGCTACACTGCAGGCATCTGCAAACAAATGGATGTCAGTTTGGGATAGAAAAGATATGTTAGCTTTACAACAGCCATATAAACCTAGTCCTATACTGAATACTCCTGCATTTACCTCAGACTCTGCAGTTGAAGATGTCTGATTCATTGATGCCTCAGCCAGACCCATTGATGGTAAATGGAAGTACAGGGCAGTTGCTCTTAACACTGAAACAGGAGTAGACCTAATAGAAGAAGGAAGTGCACAGGTGGGAGAGTTGAAAGTTGTATTGCTGGCAGTAAAGGAGCAAGCAAGGATGGTGTATGTTGATTTTTATGCAGTCTGGGCTGGTGTCACACAGTGATTGTGTCAGTGGAAGTGTTAAATTGGCAAGTGAAGGGAAAGAGGTTTGGCAGAAAGAAGACTGGAAATGGCTGTTGTTACAGGCTCAATCCAAATGAAACAGAGGAATTAAGAATTAGGAAGAAATGCTTAAAAGGGGTGTCTGACAAAAACCAGACCCTGACACCCTAATCCACAAGAACAGGAAAAAGAGTCAGACTGCAAGATGAGATAAGGAGCTGGAATACACAAACAAGATGCAAGGACAAAGGCACCACAAGATAAAGGAGATTCCTGGACCCTAAGCCGGAAGAAACGGATTTGAAGTCCCAAAAAAGTGGCCAAAGGACTGAAAGGGGTACGGGGCTAATTGTAATATGAAGTGAAGACAGGCGGGGTTAGAAAATTAATATGTATTAGGCGTATCGTGTAAACCTGGTCTGTAAAGGATAAAAAGGGAAAACCCAATCAAAAAGGTGTGCATGCTTTTTGGAGGAGATATCCCCATGCACCTCAGCGCTGAATAAATTCATACCTGCTCTTATAACTACTCTGCTAGTTATAGAGTCCCTTTATTCCGCACATCATTTTGGCGAGCTAGGCAGGAGGGTCTCTGTTTGACTGCGGGAGCGGCCGAGGAACGGATTCCCTGGCGCGCCCCCAGGACTTTCCGGGAGGGACACCGAGCCTCGGTTCGCTCACCGCGGGGACAGACAACAACCTGCCGGCCTGCGGATAAAGGTATGAATTAAATATTAAGGGAAGGGCTGCTGGTAAAGCGACCAGAGACGTCTGTCATACAGCACAGTCCCTGTGGGCTTGCATGCACCCGGCCAGGAGGGGCCGGGGACAGAGGGAAAGGGATCGATCCTGGCCGATAGCGTGGCCGACGAGGGGGGTTCTCGCTGAGCTGATAGGGCAGCCCGCTAGCGACTCTGGGGGTGAGTCGAGCGAACCCTTGTTTTTTGTGAATGCTAAGTCCAGACACGTTGAGTCACTGAGTGTGTTTGGTGTGTGAATGAGCGAGTGAGACGCACCAGAGGTGCGGAGCGAGTGTGGAGCCCTATCCGCGGTTCCGACCTCGGGCGACTGAGGCGGCCGGAAAAAGGCGAAGCGACTGGAGTCAGTGTGGGGCAAACCCAAATGTAAATGAGGAGTGTTGTGCTTGAGTGCGAAGTGATTAATATTTGTTTTAACCGTGGGTAGACGCTGGTATTGTTGCTTTAATAACCATCAGGGCATATGCTTCACGTGCAAAGTGAAAACTCTGAAGTTTGTGTGTGAAAAGTCACATGGGTACCCACTAATTGGAATTGTGTGTGAGGAAAAGTTTGGGTGGAAACGGGACAGGACAAGAAAGGGAAACAATGGGCGCTGGACAAAGTAAAGAAATCCCTAAAGCAAGTCCGCTAGGTTGTATTCTTGCACATTGGAAAAATATTGCTGGACGTGGAGGAACTGAGAACAAGAAGGATTTAATCAAATTCTGTGAGGACTAGTGGCCACTATATAAATTGGATGAGGGAGCGAAGTGGCCACCTAGTGGAACTTTGGACTATAACACGCTATTGCAACTCATGCTCTTTCTCAGGAGGGAAGGGAAATGGGCAGAGGTAACATATACTGATATGTTTTTCTCCCTTCGAAATCACCCCGAATGGCAGAGGGACTGTGGGATCAGGGCTCCTTCTGACCCTCTGGTATTGGCCCTGGAGAAGGAGAATAAGACTAAGAGGGGGAGGCTTAAGCGGTGTTGTTCAGTGTGTAGCATAGGGCAAAGATGCACAAGGTTTACCAGACTGTGGCCCAAGAACAAGATCTGGCAGATGATTTGCTTAAGCCTCCTCACATAAGACCAGAAAGGGATGAGGATGAGGATGTGGACTCAGGGGATGTAGACACCCCTCCAATTGCGCACCAGACTAGATAACAGACACATATTACAAACACCTCTGCGAGAGGCAGTGGCACCAGAGGGAGGAGTGGTATTGGTTAAGGTTCCCTTCTCCACAATCAATTTGGAGGCATGGGAGAAGGTTGCTAAAAATTATGATCCAGTTAACACAGCTAAACGTCTGCGATATATAGTAAAACAACACAATCCAGACTGGAGTGATATGCAATTATTATTGGATGCACTGACCGAGACAGAAAAACAATTAATTATAAAAATGGCAGGGGATCTGGCAGAAGATTATTATAAAACCCAAAAACTTGATGTGAAAGATTATTTCCCACTCCAAGACCCACAGTGGGATCCAAACAGATTAGCAGAATTAAAAAAAACTAGAAAGCTACCAGGAGTGGATCGCAAAGGGGATGGAAAGAGCCATCCCCAAAACTATAAATTGGTCAGCCTTATATGCAATCAAGCAGGGGCCCTATGAGTCACCATCTGAATTCCTCGAAAAATTAAGAGATGCCATGCGCCATCACACATCACTGGACCCTGGGTCTGAAGTAGAGATACAGCAGTTAGTTAATTTATTCCTGGGGCAGTCTACGGGTGACATAAGGCGTAAACTCCAAAAGCTTCGGGGGACAGATGGGAGGAACTTAGAGACTTTGTTAGATGAGGCGTGGAAAGTTTTTAGTAACCGGGAAGAAGGATATAAACAAGGAATGAGGAAGTTTGTAGCTGTTGTAAGTGAGGGAGAGAGAGGAAAACATGGACAGGGATCATATAGACAAGGCCCGTCCCGACTGGGCAGAGACCAGTGTGCCGTCTGTAAGAAATATGGTCACTGGAAAAATCAGTGCCCAGAGCGGAGACGGGGTGGCTTTCAGGAAAAGGGAGACCGGGGAAAAGGGAAAATGATTGCATATGAAGATTGAAGAGGACCGGTAGATCTCACCCCAGAAGATCCACTGGTTATAAAACTGAAACTGGGGGAAAGAGGGAAAGAGGTGGAATTTCTGGTTGACACGGGGCAACATATTCAGCCTTGAATAATACTTTGGCACCTGTGGGGAAGGATTAGGTTACAGTAATAGGAGCAACTGGTCAACCTGAAAAAGCATATTTTTGCAAGCCATTAAAGTATAAGCTTGGAAAGCAATGGGGTATTCATAAATGCCTGTCTTCCCAGATCCCCGAGACATCTCTTAGGTAGAGACTTGTTAGAACAATTACAAGTAACTATTAAATTTAAAAATGGAGAGGTTATTCTGGAGGTGAATGATGAACAGTACATAGAGGCATTGAGTCTAATGTTGACAGCCGTCCACACAGAGGGAGAAATTAGTGAAGAAATAATAAATCAAGTATTTCCTGGAGTGTGGGCCTCCAATGTACCAGGGAGAGCGAAAAATGCACTCCCAATATTAATCAAACTCAAGGAAGGAAGACAACCAGTTAGAATTTAACAGTATCCCCTGAAAAGAGAAGATAGGGAAGGAATTAGTCCCATAATTGAAAACTTTTTGCAGTTAGGCTTGTTAAAAGAGTGCCCATCTGAGTTCAATATTCCCATTTTGCCAGTCCGAAAACCTGATGGGTCATACCGGATAGTACAAGATCTAAGGGCTGTTAACAAAATAACTGAGGATCTCTATCCTGTAGTCGCAAATCCATACACTCTACTAACGTGCCTGACACCTGAGCTAATTTGGTTTACTGTTTTAGACTTGAAAGATGCCTTCTTTTGCCTCCCTATCCATGAGGACAGCCAGAAAATTTTTTTGCATTTGAATGGGAAAACCCCAAAAGTGGGTGCAAATCCCAGCTCACCTGGACTGTGTTGCCTCAAGGATTTAAAAACTCTCCTACTCTGTTTGGAGAGCAACTTGCCAAGGATCTGGAATCCTGGGAGGCTCCCCCAGAAGAAGGAAAGATATTGCAGTACGTGGATGACATCCTCATAGCCACCCGGACAAAAGAGGCATGCATAGCCTGGACTGTAAGCGTGCTAAACTTTCTGGGACTTCAGGGATACAGGGTATCAAAGAAAAAAGCCCAGGTAGTGAAGCCAAAAGTAATTTATCTGGGTTATGAAATCAATGCTGGACAGCAGACTCTAGGGCAAGATCGCAAAGAAGCAATATGCCAAACCCCGAAACCTCAAACAGTAAAGGAGCTGCGAACATTCTTAGGAATGACAGGATGGTGCAGACTATGGATACACAGCTACGGGTTGCTTGTGAAACCTCTGTATGTGCTCATTACAAGCGGGAACAGAGACCTCCAGTGGACAAAAGAGGCCACACAAGCCTTCCACCAGCTGAAGAATGCCCTAATGTCGGCTCCAGCGCTTGGACTCCCGGATGTAAGTAAACCATTCTTCCTGTTTTCCCATGAGAAGCAAGGAATTGCCCTGGGAATACTGGCCCAGGACTTGGGTCTGTACCGAAGAGCAGTTGCTTACTTCTCCAAACAACTAGATGCAACAGCCAAGGGATGGCCAGGATGCCTTAGAGCTGTTGCTGCAGTGGTGCTGAATATTCAGGAAGCACGCAAATTCACCCTGGGCCAGAAAATGACTGTATTGGTGTCTCACACAGTGTCTGCAGTCCTAGAAGTAAAGGGTGGGCACTGGCTTTCCCCACAGAGGTTCCTGAAATATCAAGCCATCATGGTAGAACAAGATGATGTAGAGATAGTTGTAACTAACATTATCAACCCAGCTTCTTTTCTCAGTGGGAATCAACGGGGAGCCGGTGCACCACGACTGCCTGGAGACCATTGAAGCTTCCTACTCCAGCCGCCCAGACCTGCAAGACACCCTGCTGGATGATGCAGAAACCTGGTTCACTGATGGGAGCAGCTACATCATCAATGGAAAGCGACACGCCGGGTATGCAGTTAGCACCTGCAAAGAGGTAATAGAATCTGGACCCTTGCCAACAGATACCTCTGCACAAAAGGCAGAGATCATTGCTCTAACCTGTGCCCTGGAGAGTGCAAACAAAAGGAAAATAAACATCTATACAGACTCGAGATATGCATTTGGGGTTGTACATGCACATGGGGCCATCTGGAAAGAAAGAGGACTGTTAAACTCACAAGGGAAAAACATCAAACATGCGCAGGAGATATTGCGGCTACTGGAAGCAGTCCAGTTACCTGAGCAGGTAGCAATTATGCACGTTAAGGCACATCAGAAGGTGAGCTCAGAATTGGAGGAAGGGAACGAGCTGGCGGACAGAGAGGCAAAAGAAACAGCAAAAGGTGAGATAACAATTGAGGGAGCCTTAATTCCTGATGGACAGATCTCCCTTGAAGGTAAGCCAGTATATACTAGAAAAGATAGAAAACTAATTCAAGATCAAGGGGGAAAATATAACCAAGAGGGATGGGCTATTACTGCAGAAGGGACAATAGTCATCCCTTCTCATTTGTTATGGTCACTAGTAAGAGAAGAGCACCAGAAAACACACTGGGGAATAGATGCCCTGTATAGCTATCTAATTGAAAAGATTACTGCCAGAAATTTATACTCTACTGTCATTCAGGTAACTCGGCAGTGTGACATTTGCCTCCAGACTAAACCTAAGAATACTCCCAAACCAAAACTCGGTCAAATTGGAAAAGGCCATGGGCCTGGACAACAATGGCAAATTGACTTCTCAGAACTCCCAAGAAAAGGGGGTATCGATATTTGCTAGTTTTAACAGATACCTTTTCAGGGTGGCCAGAGGCTTTTCCCACCAGGACTGCCAAAGCCCGGGAGGTAACCAAGGTATTGCTACAACAAGTAATACTACGCTTCGGGGTTCCAGCCACAATATCTTCAGATAGGGGGCCACATTTTATCTCAAAGATAGTACAACAAATCAGTCAACATCTGGGGATAGATTGGGAGCTCCATACCCCTTATCGTCCCCAGTCAAATGGCCAAGTAGAAAAAATGAATCATTTAATTAAACAGCAAATTGTGAGGCTGGGACAAGAAGCTAATTTACCTTGGCCCCAATCTCTCCCACTGGCATTGATGCGGATCCGAACCAAGCCCAGAGCCAAAGAAAAACTAAGTCCCTTTGAAATGCTTTATGGGAGACCATATGGTGTGCAAAAGGGATTGTCTACCCAAGTGGGGGAGGAGAGGCTGACTGCCTATATGATAGCCCTAGGCAAACAGCTCAAAGCAATTGAGAAACATGTGGCTGGAACCCGGGGCAGAGAGCTGGATGGGCCAGTGCATGACATACAGCCTGGAGATTATGTGTATGTTAAGTCTCTTACAGAAAAAACTTTAGAACCACAGTGGGAAGGACCGTTCCAGGTGATCCTCACCACCTTCACCGCAGTTAAGATCAAAGAACAGAGCGCCTGGATTCACCATTCTCGAGTGAAGAAGGCTCCAGAAGCCCCTTGGAAAATAACGCTGGGTGACAATGAACTGAAACTAAAACTTACTAGAGCAAAATGAGTACATTGCAGTTGGGAGCATTCCATGATTTAGCTTGCAAAAACCTAGTCACTAAAGTCAGTCTGTTTGTTTTACTTGTAACCACAAGTGTAATTCAAGAATTGGAAAGCACCTCTAGCCAGAAAAATGCTGAATGGCCTTGGTCCCAAGCTTTCATTCAATCCACTGGATTCATGGGAAAACACTCTGATATAAGAGATTTAAACCTATCAACTGTAGTTATGCATGAAAACCAGATATATATAAAACAAGAATGGCAAAAACAAAGGTTATGGACCCTTCAAGGGACTATCGGAGAAGTAATCAGGGTAGGATGCCGGATGATTAATGGGACTAACTATGAAAAGGCAGTCCAAATTAGTGTTTCAGCTTCCCCTACAAGCACGCACTGGGAAGTTTGTGACCGTTTAAGTAAATTGGATTGTTGGTATAATTTTACATTAGTACAAACAGTGGATGTGGTCTGCCTCTGGGGTCGTGGGGATAAAGGGCTAACATTCAAATTTAGAATGAAAGCCGTGCCTATTGCAACGACCAAATCAACTGTAACCCAAGCTCAGACCACACCATCTAAAGTTAAACCTAAGATTGAACCTAAAATTTATGAAGTTGGTCCATATGTAATAAGGAATACAGGACAACAACAACTGTTATTTAATCCAGAGTGGTCTCTCAAGTGTATTGAATTACTAATGCAAACTAACATCTCTGAGATTCAGCCAGCCTGCTCCTCTTTCCTAAAGACATCATCTGAGGGCTGGGCAACATGGTTACAAAAGCAGATACACTTCAGGAGCAGAATGAGAAGAGACTTAACTGGAATATTAGGAACAGGGTTAGGAGTATTAAATGGAATTGATTCAGAAATATTAATGAATAAATTAGCTGCTGCAACAAGTGATTTGACGAAACTAAAACAGCCCCTACAATCCTCTTTATTAGCACTAGAAACTAACCAATGGGAAGTTTCTAAAATATTACCAAGGTGGAAAGAGGCTGGGGACCAAGACCACAAGCTAATAATAAAAGCACTAAATATTGCCCAAAATAATGTGTCATTAGCCCTTAGCTGCTGTCATGGAGTGACTTTATCTTTAAGGTGGTTTTGAGAGCTAAGGAACTTGAAGTTGCTGGGGACTGATGGGAGTCTTTTCTCCTAACCAATTATCGGTCATTACTGGGAATTGACAGCAGTGTTGACCATTGAAAAGTGGGATCAACTTGTGAACCCTACCTTAAGATGTAAAGTCAAGGCACTTTTAGATTTTTTGTTTTCCTGGCTGTGAAAGGTAACAGACCTCCGGCTGGCCTCCCGTTCTCTGCCCGGCCATGCGGCCGGGCGGGGGCTGGGCTGGGCCGGGAGACGGGGGCCTGCGGGGGGCTTGTCCTGAGCTCTGGCCGGGCCGGGCCAGTTCCTGGCTCGGCTGCAATGACGGAGTTCACCGGGGACTGCTGAGTAAAGAAGGAGAAAAAAACTCTGGACCTGCAGTGGGCTGAAACAGCGACTACACTCTCCAGAGCAGCCATGGGGAATTTTCTATTGCAGACGGCTCCAGCTCCTGCACCGGCAGAAGTCACAGAACCATCTACAAAGCCTGGGAAAGATTTTAAACTTGTCATTACCCAGATGAGACTTGCAGATTAATTCTTTTATCCAGAGAGAAGAAAAGAGAGTGATCAGCATGTAAAGAGACTTTATGGACTGTCAGAGACAGTAAGGAAAGAGAGAATAAAGAGATGCTTTACAGCTGAAATATCTTTCTGTTAAAGCTATGGAGATGGACAATAGTAGTTTAAAAAGACTCCTTTAATTCATGACAGAGTATGGGGAGGAATAGAGTGTTCAAAGTGTAAATTTTGAGTAAAAAGTAGAATAATTGTGATACAGTGAAGTGCTGGAAGATTTGAAGCCTTGAGAGGCAATGAGAAAACTGTTTTCTAGTAGAGCTCACAGAGACAAATGAAGAAGACTTTTGCCTTTGAATAACTCATCCTTAAAATGGCATCCCTTAACTCATGGCCCATACACACCTCAGAGTGATGTGAAATGGGAAGAGTGAGCTCTGATACCAGCATTTCTGAGCAGTTGACATCAGAGAAATAGAAAACTATAACAAAAATAGTTTTCTTGTGAGAAACTCTGTAGATTAGCAGAAAGAGACTTCTGTTTCTCTACAAAGATTGATGAAAAGACTCTAGCAAGAATTGGGACTGTTTTTAAACACCAAAGTTCCAAAGTTTTTGTCTCTGTTGTCATGTGAACAAGGAAATGATGAATAGTAGGAGATAAAAAGGGTTTTCTGGAAGTTTATTCTGGTGTTCTTATTATTATAGTTTGTTAATAAACTTTTATTCTTTTTAAGTTTTAAGCCTGTTTTGCTCTTGTTCTAATCCATATCTCACAGCAAGAAATAAGTAATTTTTTTTGTTACTAGTTTAAAACCACAACAGCTGCATACAGGCACAATTATGTATGCAATCAATAGTTGCTTCAGTAATAAGAGAAAGAAGTGAAGGTGCTTTTCCAATTGAAATTAGGAAAATTGTCTGGGACAATGCAAATAATTTAGAAAGAAAACTTAAGTCTTGGCGGACTCTGGTAAATTTTGCTTATGACCCTACCACCGAAATAGCTACTGCCTTTGTGCTGACTATACGTAATGCCACAATTTACAATATCCACCCTATTATTGCATTAGGACTGAATCATGAAAGGGCAGTGCTCTACCCCTCGGAGCATAGAGCATGGGCCCGGTTGATGAGCGGGGGGTGGCAAACTGTGAATTTAGAATCTTGTGTTACCCGGGAACAACAAGGGTTTATCTGTGAGGCTAACACGATTGATGCACAAGACATTTGTTTAGACACTGAGCAAAGCATCTGCCACTTTGAGATTCATCCTGATACTAGTCAGAAGAGTGTGCTTGTATATATTGGCCTAGGCTGTGTATGTCTAAGAACTGTGTGTGTTTCTGTAGAAATAGATGATAACAATGTAAATTTGCCTATTAAAAACCATTCTAACTTTTGTATTTGTAATTTTGTTAAAATTGTAGGGTGTGATTTTTTATCTTCGGCACCGGTTACATCCCACCAGTTGATAAGATCTAACTATACAATATACCATCAGTTATCACCTACACCCATTGGAATGAACCTGACATTAGTAAGACAGCTAATGAACCACCAAGATTTGGCAAAAATCCTGAAAGAGATCCAGGAAAACGGGCAAAAGACTGATTACTTGTCTCATTAAGGACTTTTGGATTTGCGTTCTTTTTCCCTTTGAACTGAAGATTGATGAGACGGAGGCTGCTTTCTCTCGTTCGGTCTCAGTTGTTTATTTTTTCTTATCAGTATTACAAGGTACAAGGAGCTATGTGCACTATGATAGAAAAGGGGTAAAATGGCTAACAAAGATCTTCTTCAAGGTCTTTTATATGTCCATTTACTCAATTAACAGATGCCAACCAAGCTATATTTCTTAGTGACCCAATGACCCAACACCTGTGTGCTGCATTGCGGCATTTTCTACCCAATCACTTACTACTACCCAAAAACCCCTAGGAAAAGAACATGAAGAAGAAAGAAGAAGGACAAGAGACAACACCCTAAATCCTCCATCTTGTCTTCTGCTCTCTAAACTACTTTAAACTCTAAACCTCAACCCATTCACCCAGTGATTCAAGAAACTTTCTAATTCACACATTTACATTTTCAATCTTTTCTACTTAACTCTAACCGTTGTCTCCATGGCGCTATGTGAAACTCAGTGCTTTTTTGGGTGTCAGAGTTAGGCATTACAGATAAAGGTATATACCTTGCATCTCTGACCCCAACAATTACTGTCTATCATGATACAAATGAAATAAGCAAAGTATTACAAAGAGTAAACCAAGACACAAATCATCACTGGTGGGATGCACTCTTTGGATGGTCACCAACTGCAACTGGAATTTTGAACACACTTTGCCACCCTATCATTATAATACTGGCATTAGTAGGTATAAGTCTGGTGCTATCGATTGCAATGCTTGTTTGGAACTGGAGGATGTTAAAACGGATAGCAGTACTGACTTCCCTAGCAGCAGCATATGGTAATGCAATGAGGGATACATACCGAGGAGAGCAAGCTGTAAAAGTAGGCTGAAAAACAAAAGGCATTAGTATTGCTAAGTAAAAGAATTTACTGATTTTCTAGAAAAGGGGGGATTGAAACAGAGGAATTAAGAATTAGGAAGAAATGCTTGAAAGGGGTGTCTGACAAAAACCAGACCCTGACACCCTAATCCACAAGAACAGGAAAAAGAGTCAGACTGCAAGATGAGATAAGGAGCTGGAATACACAAACAAGATGCAAGGACAAAGGCACCACAAGATAAAGGAGATTCCTGGACCCTAAGCCGGAAGAAACGGATTTGAAGTCCCAAAAAAGTGGCCAAAGGACTGAAAGGGGTACGGGGCTAATTGTAATATGAAGTGAAGACAGGCGGGGTTAGAAAATTAATATGTATTAGGCGTATCGTGTAAACCTGGTCTGTAAAGGATAAAAAGGGAAAACCCAATCAAAAAGGTGTGCATGCTTTTTGGAGGAGATATCCCCATGCACCTCAGCGCTGAATAAATTCATACCTGCTCTTATAACTACTCTGCTAGTTATAGAGTCCCTTTATTCCGCACATCACCAACACATCCAGATATGATGGGTCAAAGCTCATGCCAACCAGTCATGGTCAAATTACCCCAAATTGGGATTGTACCTATGACTCTAACAAACACTTGAGGACAATTAGCCTGGGTGGCTACTGACTCTAATAGCCATTAACACAGAATCAGTTCCCAATGGATACTTCCCACATTCTGAACTACTCTTATCATTGTATAAGTTGTTTATTTTGGCTTTAATAACCTTGGATGTTCAAGTATATCCTCACCAGATAGAAAATTGAGTGTATATCCAGATGTGAGACAAGGAGCTGTATATCCAGATGTGAGACAAGGAGCTTTTCAAGCAGCGGTGGAAAGGACTTTTGATTACCTACACAGCTGTGGAAACTATGGGCAGGGACTCCTAAAAACAAACCTCTTATAAGCAAATAAAGCCAGTTCCAGACACAGAGGAACCATACTGGACAGCACAATAACTAATAAATTTGCTGTAGCTAAAGCTGCAACAGAATCAAAAACTCTAAAAGTACAATTGTATAGTTTACCTTTTTATGTTTACAGGCCAGTGTTTTCAATACTGTAGCATGGCTGTTCATACCTGGATTTGTCAGCCATCCCAACAAGACCTTGTAACTAATGATTGTAAAAGAAAGAAAAGAGAGCAATGTAATTTTTCCTAAGGGCCACTCTAATATAACACACATAGAAGAAATATTACCGGACCCTTGGAAGAGAAATGCACACCTAAAGCTAATGCAAGCTGTGACACTGATAACAACCTGCAATAACTGTTGGATTTGTTCTCAGTTTCCTACTCATTCAGATGAAAGTATTCAGATGATGGGAATTCCAATAGCAAACATTTTCCAATGGTATTCCTCCCACTGGAATGATACTCCTTCTGGAAGGGAAGGCAGTCCAAACCTCCATAGACCAACAAATCCTGACAATAGATGTAGTAGCTTTTGAAACCTCCTGTGTTCACAGATGCTTAAAGGGACCAGGAGTGACTTCACATCAAAAAATGGAATTACCAGAGTGTAACCAAGGAATAATGGTAGGAGATTATCCCAAGTGTCACTTATATTTGGATGTTAAAGGAATAGGCATTTCAAATATTTATTGGTGGCCTATTCCAGACAATATGGGATACTATTGGCTTTGTAGAAATCAAGCTAGAAAAGCTCTACCCCCTAAATGGCAAGGAATATGCACCATTGGAAAGGTAGTCCCAGAGATAGACATCACTTATAAATCAGAATTCCTCAGAGAACACCTACAATCCTTTATAAAAAGATACAAGCAAGATTTAAATCCCTTGGTTGAGAGATCCTCTGGATTCCACAGATTTGTGAGAGGGTTCCTACCATGGTTAGGAATGACTGAATTAGAAAAGGTGATAGTGAATATATCCAGAGTATTCAAACAAATAGAAGATGGGACAAGCGATGGAATCAATGCCTTGCAACAAGAAGTTACCAGTCTCTCAAAGGTAGTCAAGCAAAAGCGAATGGCTTTGGATTTGCTTTTGGCTTCCAAAGGTGGGTTATGCATGGTTATTAACACTAGCTGCTGTCGCCCTGAAAACTCAGCTTCTGAGCTTGCTAACATAGTTTTCTAAGGACTTTCCCAAGACAGTAACTGTAAACATAGATATGTGTACATTCTTTCTGTTACACGTCTTGTGATGGGCATCTCTCATGGCCAGTGCAGTGAGAAAGTGTTATCCTGACCATCCAATCCCCGGCCGTGGTCAGGAGCCTATAAATCCTGGGGGGAAAAATAAACGCTCTCTTCCTTTCACCACACCTCAAGCTGTGTCCGTGTGATCTATTCATCTTCAGCGGCAACAAGCTGCTGTGTATACATAGAGTAGACTCTGAGAATATAGACAGATTTGACAGAAATTACAATGAACACTGGAATCTTTCATGAAATAGAAAAAATCTAGGGGAAGATATATTTGGTTGGATAACTGTCGTGTTGCACTATGTTACGATAAGTGGTTTTACCCAGTTGCTCCCCCCCCCGCCCCTGGGTCTGTGGTGTGTTGGTTCCATCCCCCTCGCCCCTCCCCTTTGGTTTCACGCCATTGGCTGTAACCTGCCTTCCCCTCCCCCTTTTCCCTCAGTTTAAAAATTGCCGTGATTGCTGCCTCTCTCTTTTTTCCCTGGAGTTCATTCAAAATAAACAGAGGGACAGTGTCCCAGGAAGAGAGAGCCTCCTTGTCTTTTACCTTTGTCCTTGCCTAATCCCTCTCCCACCCCCGGTGGACTGGAGCTATTTGGAAGATTTTCCAGGGCTGGGAGCTAAGGGATTTTGGCAGATAACATCATGGATTCTAAATTTAAATGTGATCATAAGAAAACTGATTGTCATAATGATCATAGTTCTGAAATTAACACTTCATATATGGATTCTATTCCAAATCTGCAAAATAGGATGGAACAAGATGCGTAAATCTGACAAGAAACATTTTTACTAAAAAGGTCTCAAAAGGATAGATGGTTACTCTAACTTAAATCTTTTTACATAGTGTTAGGAATATTGATCAGCATTATTAGAGTACTAGATAATTTTAATAAGAGAAGTTTTCAATTGTTTTGATGAATATTTGTATATGCTTTAGTTTTGCAGTATATATATGAATTTTCTGCAATCATTGCTTTGGAATGTTTGTGGGGTTTTTCTCTGGTTGCCACAGTGGGCAGAGAAGATTCCTCCGTAAATTCAGCTTGGAAGCTTGCACAACATTTCATATAATTATGGAATTAGATTTGCATATCTCTTCAGAGCAAAGTATAAAATTACTATATTGAAGGAAGTGCACGTAGTAATGGGAAACAATGTATGAAGCATGATTGTGCAAAACAAGGAATGCTAAACTGATCACTCCTGGAGGAAGGGAGAAAGAACTGAAGGAAGAGAGAAAAAAAGAACCTTTGGGTTTGGAAACCAATGAAGGATTTGGTAAAATTGGGAAGGTATTTGGTCCAAACCTAGGACCCTGATTAGAGTAATATGTTGAGTAGGTAGAAACTATTTGATTTCATTTTACCTTTGATTCTCCCCGAGGCAACCAGACTATTGTTATTGTGTAGTTGAAGTCCTATATTTGTTAATACTGAACATAGCTAACGAATTGTATTAAGCATTATTGAAAGTTAAGGAAGTTGCTGACCAATCTGCTCAACTCTTCCAATCACTGCAACTGAGAAACAGGCTTCATGAACCCTTTTTCCTGGATCCTGGTTTACATCACATTCCTACAGTTTTAAGACTCAAGGAAAGGGAAAATCCTGGTCTACTGTTGAGGGTTAGGTGTCTTTTTTTTTTGTTTTGTCCTTCTGGCCTGCCCGGGGAATTTTTACCCATTATGTGCTGGGACAACCTAAGTACCGGTACTTAGGGGTGCTTCACAACGGACAAAAAATAGCCGGGCCCAGGGTGGGGGGGGAAAGGGGCAGAAAAGGAGGGTGGGGACAGTTATTTAGCGGGCTTTTCTTCGGCTTCGGGGAAGGACGTTCGCGTGCTGGGTCGCGGAGCTGCTGCGGTGGAGAGAAGGGAATTCGCCATCACCCAGACAGAGCTGCTGCTTCTTCTCCTTCTCCCCTCTTTGTTGGTGGCCTCGCACCCCCTGTCCTGCCGAGACGTGTGGCAGTGCCAGGCACCGCCGCGGAGCTGCTGATACACCTCATCCACCAGCCCAGGATCTCAGCTCATCCCTGCTGTCCCAGCTGACTGTTTCCTCGGAGCCCTTCAGGAGCACCGGGACTGACTGCCCGAGGGGTTTGTGAAAACAAAGCCTCTCCTCCATCCCATCTCAGCCGAGAAGGCTGTCCCGGGGTCCCTGGTTCTGTTTTCTTGTTATTGCTGTAGTTATTGTTTGTTTGTTTACCTGGTTATACTAGTAAAGAACTGTTATTCCTATCCCCAGATCTCTGCCTGAAAGCCCCCTTGATTTCAAAATTATAATAATTCGGAGGGAGAGGGTCTACATTCTTTCATCCCAAGGGAGGCTCCTGCCCTCCCTAGCAGATACCTGTCTTCTAGAACCAAGACATCTACACAAGCTGGTAACATCATGAAAGGATAATTCATTTGGATTGTTCCAAACTACCATGGACACTCTGAATTTAATATTATACCCTGCTATAATATTATTTCTAATCAGAATTTGTATTTTTGTATACATATATATATGTATACATTGTATACATATACAAGTGTAGTACCTAACCCAACACATGAGGACAATAACCACAATGTTTCTTGCCAAAACTAGTAACTAATTCTACATTATGCTCCATTTAATCTTACTAACTAAATTCTGGCTGACTTTGTAACAATTTTCAATATAATGTATAATGATAATATAGCCAACACCCTTTTAAATTACATGAGATAAGAAAAAATAGTAACATTTAAAATTTATGTATCTCAACATACTTAACGATGATGTACACATATACAGTGGACACTGTGGAGGATGCCCAGTCCTCTGACAGGCTCCCTCCCTGGACATCTGTCCCCTAAGATAAGACAAAACTACTTAGTCATGGTGGCTAAGCTGTGGACCCCTTCCTGCTTCAGGACCCCATGTTATCTCCCTGTAAACTACTGGTCATTTTACCCCAGTCTTAGACCATTGGTCCCTTTCCCAGTTCTCCCCTTCCCTATAAAAACCCCAGCTTTTGCCCAGTTCAGTGAAAGTGACTGTCACTGGCCTCCTTCGCTGAAGCCTGCCAATAAAGGACTCTGCAGAATGCTACACGGCCTCCCGTCTCGTCCATGTGTTGGCTGGGGTAACCCATGAGTGGAGCTGGACTGATCTGAGCTGATCACAGGGCTGAAATCACTTCTAAAATAAGCTGAACACTTGAAGCCTCAGACCGCTCATCGGGGTTACCCCTGGCTAGAAGCTGCCTGAGACTCCCTGGACGGCCGTTCCTTCCAGGACTCCTATCCAGGATAGTTGGTAGCAGAGCTGGAGGTCAGACAGACCCCCAGTCCCAGCCTCAACAGGACACTTTTATTGATGCCAAAAAGTTTTTTGCTTTTTATACATTTTTCATATATTTATAGCTCTGTACGCTACTATTATATAGTTATATAACTCCCTAATTAACTCTAGTACATTTCCTACCCTTTCTCTTAATAAAATAACCTTCTAAACACATTCCTGAAATAATGTTTAATCTTATTGTTAGGAAGAGGACTTATAAGAAGAACTTTTTGTTTTCCTACCAGATTCTGAGAAAACATAACAAGAAGTGGGGCAAAGAAGCTGTTGCACCAACTAAAATGGGCTGACCAAGGGGTGGGTTATTGGGGCAACTGAATCTCCTATTGAATGTACCTGTTAGATATCCTAATTAACCTTATAAAATTGTGGAAATCTGATGCTGGGTGTGCCCATCACCACCGGGACACCTGGAAGCTTCCAAATAAAGGTCTACTTTTTGCTTTACTATTCTAGCACTGTTGCAAGTGTTTTTTTCCTCTTTTGATTATAGACAACATTATAGTATGAAAGCAAGAGGTACCTGCACTACCACTTCATGAGATAAAGTTGTTTGACTGCAGTCAAGGGGTGGAGTGTGGCAGCATGCCTCTGATGCCTTTTTCGGGGCTACCTAAAAACAGAGGCCAGACAAAATTAAGAGACTAAAAAGCAGATATATCTAATGAAGTGCCTTCAGATATATTTCGGGCACCCCCAGGGGCTACAACCAAAATGGACAACAGGTCACGGGTTTTCATACTTAAAATAAGTTTGGTCCATTTGCATCTTGGGGGTTAATCTTCGAATTACAGCTTCAAGTAATGAAGTCATTTACCCCCAGTTTGTTCCCCTCCAACTCACTTCTGTTTACATTTCTCAGGGCCTGAGACAATGAGGTGTCCTTGATTCCCAGGCCTAGAGAGGAATTGTTTTGTCTGACCAAAATGTGAAGACAGTAGCTAGCACTGTATATGGAGTTTAGAGCTATACACTAAAGATTTACAGGATTACAAATATATGAAAAATATACAAGCTAACATCCTAAGGCATCACCTCACCCTGATAAAGCTTATCTGCTTGGCCTGGAATATGGTCAGAAGATACAAGCAATGCAAACTATCCATGGTGAGCTATCTGTGGAGGCACCAGTGGTATTTTTTGTTGTTGGATATGCTAAAAAGCCACTCTGGCCTACCATCTTCAAACACACATCTCCCCTTTGAAGTAAGGTTTGACAGATAAGCTGTTACACTGCCCTGAAGGCATATGACTTGCCGTCAACTTCTTTATGCTATAAAAGTCCAGTATACTTTCCACACAGATTCTTCCATATACTCCTGGATGTATATAGAGTTTCTCCCATGGATTGGGATGCATCTTCATGGTTACTTCCCAGGGACTGAGAGAAAGAGGGAGAAGTATTCCACAAAATGGAGTGTGGTGACATACATCAAACCTCTCTATTTAATGTTTCTTTTGCTAGCTTTAATATATAATTGCTTTAATGTTGTTGATTTAATATAGTGCACTTTGCCATTTTATGTTATAGTCAACTAGTGCTTTTAGCTTTTATACTGTGTAGTAAGTAATTCTGATTAAGGTCTTCTGTCTGTTCATTTGTCTTAATTAATCTTTCATAAATATATCTGATTTGCCATCATTAAAACTTGTGGGATATGGTGACTGCACAGACTCAGATTGGTGGGGATACTTAGATGTTTATTGCAAAAAGCAAACTCTTTTTATACACTTCTTCAAGACACCATCTTTCCTTATATAGTATTTCTTCACTAAGCACTCATCCGACAGGCTCTGGCAGGCTTGTCTCTGTAGGGCATCTGCTGTGTAGCATTTCCTCCTTTTAAGGTCAGGCAGAGACAAGCTTCTCTGTGCTGCCATGGCATGCTGCAGGCGCATCCCACGGCCTGTAGCTCAATTCCATCTTATCTCCCTCTACATCTCCCAATTTTTTGTTTTCAAACTGTACTACCATAACTTTTTTCAGTACTTGTTCAGCTATACAAACAAGAAGCATGAAAAAAAACACTTCCAATGTTAGAACAGGTGTGATGGATTGGCATTTAAGAAAAAACTGAGGAACACCCACGGAAGTTAGGGCTCTGAGAAAGGCTGCTGGGAGTTTCTTCTCTGCTTGAGATCTGGCCAATAGCTGGTCATTTCTGAGAATTGACAGTATTGTTCACCAATGAAAAAATGAGATCAACTCTGAATACCACCTTTTAAACCTAAGCCTGGGAACTTCTAGCTCTCTGTTTCCGGCTTTGAAAGGTAACAGAACTCTGGCTGGCTCCCCTTCCACGCCCCCCCCCCCCCCCCCCCCCCAGGCCTGTACAGCCGGGTGGGGGCTGGGCTCGGCCTCCCGCGACTCCCGGGTGGGGGATGGAGCCTGCGGGAATTCTCCCTGGCCCCAGGCCAGGGTCGGGCTCTGCTGCAGCCCTCCCAGGAAGCCTTCCAGGTCCCATTCCAGTGGGGTAGCTGAAGCCTTTCCCAGGGGGGCCCCAGCCCTAGGCTGGACTGGGCCATGGCTACTGACATCTCACTGATATGCACACCCCCCCCCCCCCCCCCCCCCATGGCCTGCAAGGACGGCTCCAGGCCGAAAAAGCGGCTGCTGAGCTGAAATCCAACACCATGAATATCTGCTGCGGCTTGACCCAGCTTTAACCCTTGCACTACCCAGTTGAGACCTGCAGATTTAATCCTTTTTCCAGAGAGAGGAAAGCGAGAATGATCAACATGTAGAGACAACATAAACCATTAAAGTCACTGAAGGAAGGAATCAAGCCTCAGATGAGAAGAGAATGAGGAGATGCTTTAATAAGCTGAAATATTGTTTTGTTAAGGCTATGGAGATGGACAATAATGTTCTGAAAAACTCCTTTAATTCATAAAACAGTATTTTGGGGGGAATGAAGTATTTCAAAGTGTAGATCTGAGCAAAGGTATCCATTGATGAAGCTGAGCAGATGGTGGACTAGTTGTGATCCCATGAGATGCTGGAACAGAGAGAGAGAAGTGAGAGTTGATGAAGACCCTTGGCCTCCAGGGAAGAAAAAGAGAAAACCTCTGTTCTCAGAGATGATCACAGAAACAGATGAAGAGAACCTTTGCCTTCAAATAACTCATCCTTAAAATAATACCCCTTGAGTTCATGGCCCATGAACACAGCTCAGAGTGGTGTGAAAATGGGAGGAGGGCATGATGGCAGAGTTTTTCCGGGTGGCTGCCATCATGGGAATGAAAAGCTATGAGAAAACTTTTCTTGTGGAGAACTCTCCATGGAATGGCAAGAGAGAACTCCTTTCTGTACAAAGACTGATGAAAAGACTATTGCAAAGTTGAGACTGCTTTAACCACCAGGTTTTGTCTCTATGTTTTCAGTTGGACAAGGGAAAGGTTGGGGGGTGGGGAAAAAAGGTTTCCAGAAGTTTTATTCTGGTTTCTTAATCTTGTAGTTCTGTTAATAAACTTTCTTTATTCCTTTTAAGTTTTGAGTCTCTTCTGCCCTTCTCTTAACCCGTATCTCACCGCAAGAGATGAGTAAGTTTTCTGGTGATTTTTAGCTAGTGCTTTAAAACCACCACAACAGGTTTGACCCACGGCCTGAACCCTACAAACCCCATTAATCTTGTTCCCTCAGTTTCCCAACAAGCTGATGATGAAGCTGGAGCAACCAAGGCTGGTCAGACTACCCTTGCAGGTGCCCATCGTGGACTGGAATCTGTGGAAACACATGCATCTCCTTGTCCCCAGGTTATCAATGGAAAGGGTCCTTCTCATTTTCTACTTTCAAGATTGTTAATAAGTACTTGAGCTTTTTCTAAGTGAGCCTGTGATCCACTAAAATGGCATTGAACAGGGGTTAGGTCATTCTGAATGTGATTCAAAAAATTAAGAACATATAAGGCTTGTTTCAGTCTTTCCTGGGGGGTATATCCCATCCCTACACTCCCTCTTTTTTGTTTTAACAACATGGAGTTGAGAGTGCTATGGGCCCATTCAACAATTGCTTGACCTGTAGAGGAATGTGGAATACCCATGACATGGTGCATCCCCCACAAATTAAAAAAATCAACCATCCATTTGGATGTATAGGCTGGCCCATTATCAGTCTTTATGGAGACAGGTACTCCAACGGCTGCAAAAGCAGACAAAAAATGATGGTGAATGTCTTAGCAAATCCAGGAAAATGTGTAACATCAATTTGCCAGATTTCTAGAGCTTGAAGTCCCTGGAGATTGACTCTGAGGGTAGGCAAGTGTGCCACCTGTTGACATCACAGGCTTGCACAATTTGCCATGCTTGCTTGTGTAGAAGCTCAAATTGTTTTCAAAGAGCTGCTGCACTCTGACGCAGAAACAGTCCCAGCTAACTGGCCTGCACTGGCGTTACCTTCAGAGATGGGGCCAGGAAGACTAGTATGGAAATGTACATGTAGGATATAATACCTTTTTGTATGCAACTGCACTGCAAAATGCAAGTATAATAATAAAATGTTGGAGTCTGAGAGACAGTGTGTGCCCTTGTTTCCGATATTTAATTCTAAGATCCAGAAAAACACTGAATTTCCTATAACATGAAATTCATGAGCATGTTTTCATGGTGATACATGAAAACAACTGTTAAAATTAGATAGAAAAAGCTAAAAGTGTGAGTGTGTAGATTAGAGAGTTTTCTTAAGTCACTGAGTGAAAAAGTTAGTTTAGAGTTTAAGTTAGTTTAGAAAGCAGAAGGCAAGATGGAGGATTTAGAATGTTGTTTCTTTTCCTTCTTCTTTCTTCTTCATGTTCTTCTAGAGGTTTTTGGGTAATAGTAAGTGATTGGACAGAAAATGCCGCAGTGCAGCACACAGGTGATGGGTCATTGGGTCATTAAGAAAAATAATATACGTGTCTATTGTTAATTGGGTAAGAATAAGTATAAAGATAAAAGAACTGCGTAGTTCGGAGCCATTTTGTGCTTTCAAACACAAAGTGAGCCACAAGGCCATTCTATACCATCAGAAGAAAATGAGCCAGGTTGTGGTGAATTAAGATTGTGCAGCTAGTCTGGAGAGACCTGCCATGTTTTGTGATAACATCCTAATAAACACGAGAAACAAGATTCTAACGAGCTTGAGAGACTTCTTCAAACCCAGAGAACTGAGATAAGCGAGACTCCCCACGAGGGAGGATCCCAAAGGAGCTCAGTTCAGAGGAGAGTGGGAAATCCAGGAGTAGAAAGAAAAATACAGAAGTGAAGCAGAATCAGAGAAAAAAAGAAACTAAAAAGAATTTTTTAGAAAAAGTTACATAAAAGATCAATGGGTTAGTTACTTCTTTGATATAAGCTTCTTTTATTCTGGTTACTATACCTGCAACATAAGTGGAGTCAGTAATGATATTAAGCTCATTCTGGAATTTTTCAAAAGCGCTAACCACAGCTGCTGGTTTTACTAATTGTGAAGAACCGCAAACTACTTCTATATCTTGCAGCCACAGCCTGTTATTTTGCCACACTTTTTGGGAATGATGAGAATTTAACAGAAAAGTTTTATGGATGTGAATTCTTAGCAGAAGGTTGCCTAGAAATGAAAGCAAGCTTTGATATATAAAAATATGTTTTTTGGGATAGTTGTTACTGAAACGACTAAGAGAACAAGGGTTTAGTCAAGTTGAAAGGTTTAGAGCAAAGGTTTAGTCAGTTAGAAGGAGGTTTATGGCTAAAAATCCAATAGGTTAAGTGGTCTTCAAACAAAGCATGTTTGCTACCAAGTGAAAAAGCATAGGCAGACAGGAAGATGTTTTTTACCAAAGCAAAAAGAATTTTCCACTGCAAAACAAGTTTCAAAGTTTAACACGTAATTGCTAACTCAGATGATTAGTTAGTCACTAACATAGTATGGTAATTCTAGCAGTTTTGATAGGATATATGTAAATGTAAAGGTATTGTGTATGATGCTGATTGGTTGTTATGTAATAATATGCACAGAAATAGATATAATGCATTGTAACCTGAAACAAGGGGGCTTCAGGACACATGGCTTGCCAGCAGCTGTAGGCTGTCCCATGACCCCCTGCTGTAACCTAATCTATGGAATAAACAGCATTAGAAAGAAAAGCCATCTGAAATCCCCATCTCTCCATCGGCTCTTACAAACTATTACAGACCATCTAGTCTTTCTAGCGCTATCTGTAAATGCCATGGGGGCATTGGCAATTGGAATTGGGAACAATAAGATTTTTCAATAAAATTCAACTGTGATAAGCTGCTCAACAAAGTATGAGAAGGTAAATGAATGTTTAATTAACCAGAAAACTCTTGCAGGGCAACCTGAAAAGCCAGTGAGTGTTGCTGTAGCCAATCTAAATAATCTTCGGTCATGGGTAAGTAGATAACAGAGAGATCAGCACCATCAAGTCACAGCAGGTGCTGTTGACTCTGTATTGACAGTGAAATCAGTTCTATGTGGGAAACAATGGTTTTTACAAATTGATGAGGCAAAAAAATACACTCTAAAATAACGAGGGGGTCCTTTTGAGCATCATTCCATTGGGCTAACAAGGCACACTGCTGATAAAGAGCATTGATAAGATAAAAATTGACAGGGATACCATCAACTTTTCTATGAGCCTGTCGAGCACTTAACATCTGTGTGATCTGCTCTAAGGCTCTTGTTGCTCTGGGTGTCAGGGTGCGAGGGGAAGTAAGTTCAGGGTCTCCTTTTAATAACTGGAAAATGGGGTCGAGTTGTTCAGTGGTAATACCTAATAAAGGGCATACCAAATTAATCGTTCCCAAGAGCTTTTGCAAATCATTGTGGGTGGATACTCGAGATAACAACTGCAGTTGCAAAGGCCAAAGAGTTTGATTTAAAATTTTCCACCCTAAATATGTCAAAGGGGCTTCTTCTTGTACCTTTTAATTTGCTACTTTCAAACTTTTTCATTCTACTGCCTCAATAACCAATTGTTTTACCCTTCCTTGTAACTTCTCTTATTCTGTTTCTTCTCTTTCTTCTTCTATATTTCCTTTGTATTTTTCTTTCCTCCCGGATTTCTCAGTCCCCTTTGGGCTGAGCTCCTTTGGGATCTTCCCTTGTGGGGAGTCCCGCTTATCTTAGTTCTCTAGGTTTGAAGAAAACTCCTGAGGTCGTTAGAATCTTGTTTCTTGTGTTTATTAGGTCATTACAAAACTTGGCAGGTCTCTCCAGACTATCTGCACAAGCTCAATTCACTGCAACCTGGCTCATTTTGCTCTGATGGTACCAAATGGCCCCGAACCACGCGACTGCTTCACCTTTATTTTTACCCTATTAACTACGGACACATGTATTGTTATTATATTTTAACAAATAAGTTTTCTATATCTACTTATGTAATTAAAACTGTGACTAACTCTAAACCAATCATTCTTTGTGCTCCCAAAAACTGCAGAATCATGGAGGAAGAAGAACTAAAAACCACACCTTTTTTCCTCCATCTTTAGTCCATGTATTAAACCCCTCTAAAATCTATATTTTTCACCTCAGTGGCATATTAAACATTTTACTACTTTCTACTTAATTTTTTATAAATACTGGTTTACCCAGGGATATTTGGAAACCTTTCTGTCAATAGCAAATAGGATTGATATTTTTTGGAGAATATAATAAACAGAGAAATGTCTCTCCATTTCTGGATTCCTACATTCCTGCTTCAGCAGGAGTGCTAACAGCAATCAAAATATCATTCATGTAAGGATAAAGTAAAACATTAGGGGCTTTCATGTGTACTGTACATTGCACTTGAGCAACAGTAAGTTGGCAAATGGTGGGACTATTTTTCATGCCCTGAGGTAAAACTTTCCAACGATATCTTTGGTAGGGCTTGGCAGCATTAATGGAAGGCACAGAAAATGCAAACCAGGGGGCATCGTGTTCACAAAGTGGTATAGTATAAAACCAGTCTTTGAGAACAATGACAATGAGCGTCCAGGATTGTGGCAACCTCACAGGACATGGGAGCCCTGGCTGTAGAGCTCCCATAGGCACAACAACATCATTGATTTTCCTAAGATCGTGCATCAATTTCCATGTTCCACTCTTTTCCTGAATAACAAAAACAGGAAAGTTTCATGGACTGGTTGTAAGAACAATATGTTCAGCTTGCAACTGTTCTTGCACAAGATGATGCAAATGTTGCAGCTTCTCCCAAGGAAGGGGCCACTGGTTGACTCACACAGGACGATCTGTTGTCCAGGTGAGGTCCAGGACATGCTGCTCAGCACCAGCCCCTATGATAAATTTGTTCCCAACACGAGACCCCATTGGCTAATGTTGCCGCTGGTGCTGAATAGATCACACGGACACAGCTCAAGGTGTGGTGAAAGGAAGTGAAAGTTTATTTCTTCTCCCAGGATTTATAGGTTTCTGACCACAGCCAGGGATTGGATGGTCAGGATAACACTTTCCCACTGCACAGGCTGTGAGAGATGTCCATCACAAGACGTGTAGCAGAAGGAATGTATACATATCTCTATGTTTACAGTTACTGTCCTGGGAAAGTCTTAGAAAACTATGTCAGCAAGCTCAGAAGCTGAGTTTTCAGGGTGACATCTCACCCTTTTTGGTTTTACAAAAAGAAAAAGAAAAAGAAAAATGAACAAAGAAACTAGCAACATTATAAACAATCAAAAGGAAAAATAATAAGAAAATACAATACTCCATACAATCAGAAGGCTGTAATTTCAGGGTGATATCTCACCCTTTTCGTTATTACAAAAAAAACCAAAAACAACAAAAAATAAGTGAAACAAATGTCCAACATCAACACCTGCTTGTGGATGGGCTCCCCATTTGGTCACAGAGGCAGAATCCATGGCCAAATTGAAAGGTGCCTGGGAAAACTTCTGAAATGCTATGACAGCAGCCTGTAATTCCATCACTTGGGCTGATCCAGCCTCATGACTCTCTAAAACCTGCCACTCAGATCCATCCTTCCAGGTAGCAATGGCATTTCCAGTCTTTTCATTGGCCAATGATACCTGTGGAATGCAAATCTGGAGTGACAATGAAAAAAAAACCAGCAACATCAATGGAAAGATTAATGTGATAAACTTGACGAGCAGAAACTGCTCGCAGAACCTCCTCCAGCACCTACTGTGCCTGTGGGGTCAGTGTCAGAGGCGACTTCAGAGTCCCCCTTTAATAAACCAAACAAGGGAGACAGTTGTGTCGTGGTCAGTCCCATATAGGGACGCAACCATGCAAAAATCCATCAATATCGACATCATTCATTCAGTGTCTGCACTGAATGCAAAAAAAATTGCACCTCCTGATGCGGGACTGTTCGTCCGAAAAATTATTTTGACCCTCAAATAATTTCAGGGAGGTTGTAGAGACGAGCAGCAGGAAACTGCTCGCAAACTCCAGAGAGGTCTAGAGCCCCATATCATCAGCAAATGCTGGCAAATTTTTGCATGCCTTACGGCAAAATCTCCATTGATATCTCTGTGTGGGCTCAGCATTAATGATAGCTGGCACCAGAAAGGCAAATTTCGGTCTGTCATCGGGATGCAAAGGAATTGTAAAGAAACAATCCTTCAGATCCACGATGAGGACTAGCCAGCAGGAAGCATGGCAGGTGAAGGCATGCTAGCCTGCAACATCCCCATGCTTTCCATCATAGCATTAACTTTCTGGAGGTATTGTAGCAGCCTCCATTTCCCAGATTTCTTCTTGATACAGAAAACAGGAATGTCCCAGGAACTGGTTGAAGGCTCCAGATCACCGTGATTCAACTGTTCCTGCATCAAGTCACAGAGGGTGATTAGTCTATCATGAGAAAGGACAACAGAATCTGCTGAACAAAGAGTCAGTCTCAAGTTCTTCTTTGTGTTGAATGTGTCAGCATCGGGTCCAAGGGTCACTCCGGGGGCCCGTCAGCAAACCTGACAATTGTGATGTCCGTGCCAGTGTCAAGAACCCGCGGAGGCTAATCTCTGACAGCATCTCACCAAGGATGGACTGGGTGCAGACCATTCAGGACGATCCCCGGCTGTCAGAACAGCAGTCCAGTGACCCAGGGAAGTCCAGGGAACCCGAAGCCACCATCTCTCCGCAGCTGGTTCTCAGCTCTGCGAACACAAGACTCAAAAGGCACAAGGTGAGCAAATCCAGGTCCCGCAGGGATAGGAACAGGAGGGGTGAGTGTGGAACCCATGGCAGAAATGCACCCCAGGAAATCCGAATCAACGTCCCCTAGGTGAACAATGATGCCCTGAGCAGTGGTATTCAACCACGCCACCAGAAGAGCACTCATGCCCTCACCCACTGGACCAAAGCATTCGGAAGCACATGTAATGCCTGATATGCTCAGCTGCACAGTCATCTGACAGGAGGACAAAGTCCACAGGCCAGCCGAAGAGGCTCCAGAAGCCTGGGACCCTTTGTCCGTGGAGGCCACTGGCTTCGCCCCCGCGGCAGCACCACCGGAGCCAATAGTAACCAGCTCAGGACTCGGGTCTGCCGCAGCCGCAGGAGGCGACGGGGGAGGGCCACCTCCAGCCTCAGGCTCGGGCAATGCCCGGGAACCCAAGGCAGGGCGAGGTGAAGCTGGCGCAGCGCGGCCCGCCTCCAGCACCGGGGTTGGCAGGACCCGCGGGGCCGCGGCACCGTCCCGCTCCTCCACTGGAACAGCGCGCGCGTGCACGGCCCCTGGCGCGGAGCCTGGGCCTGTCCCGTCTCCCACTGTGGGGCAGGGCACAGCCCAGCCGCATCAGGGACATGGGACCGACCCTGAGGCCTCCCCCAGGGCCGGCGCTGCCCCCTCTTCAGGTAGCCCCTCATCGGTCTGTGCCGGGAGGGCACACGAAGGAGGCGACCCCGCCCCGGGCCTCCACTGCCGGAGCACTGGCTGAGGCGGGGCTACGCCCCCTGGTTCCGTGGCGTCTCCGACGGCCCGCTGGCAAGGATCCAACCCCGCCTCAGGCCTATGCCTCCGGGGTGCCGGCTGAGGTGGGGTTACGCCCACCGGTTCCGCGGTGCCCCCGTTCAACCTGCTGGGGGCCCCTGCGATCCCGGGAGAACCAACCTTGGGACCCGAGACACAGCTGCCTCCTGGCTCCGTGCCACCAGGGGAAAGGGAGAGCCCCGCCCCGCTCCCACAGCCGGAGCCGGAGCCAGACCTCTCACCCAGGGCAGAGGAAGCAGCTCTCGATCTGGCATAAGAGGACGCACAGCTCCTCAGAACGCAGTCGCGCCTTCGCCAGATCCCCAGCAGCCGGGCCAGACGGGGGTCCCAATATACCACCAGAGCCTCGATCAGGGAATCGCCTAATGTGTCCCAAGCTGGCTTCGAAAGAAGCGCCCCAACCACAGGGAAAAACCCTTTAGCTTTGCCATAAGTATACACTGCCGAAAGTCAGCATTCGAAACATCAATCCGTTTCTGATCAAGAGCAGCACACCACAGCCTTACAACCAGGGCCTCTGTAGGAGAGAACCCAAAAGCAGCCATAGCCACAGGCTAGATAGTACCCTGTAACCGTCACCTGCAACACACATTGGGGGTCACCAGATGTTGCCGCTGGTGCTGAATAGATCACACGGACACAGCTCAAGGTGTGGTGAAAGGAAGCGAAAGTTTATTTCTTCTCCCAGGATTTATAGGTTTCTGACCACGGCCAGGGATTGGATGGTCAGGATAACACTTTCCCACTGCACAGGCCATGAGAGATGTCCATCACAAGACGTGTAGCAGAAGGAATGTATACATATCTCTATGTTTACAGTTACTGTCCTGGGAAAGTCTTAGAAAACTATGTCAGCAAGCTCAGAAGCTGAGTTTTCAGGGCGACAGGCTAAGGCAGTCTCATCCCCACAAAGTAAAAGGGAGTGAGAGTATGTAAGGTTTCAAGGTGGCAGTGTGACCTTCAGGGCCCTCGACTGTGACAAAATTGACACTCTGCTTTGGAATAGAGAGGCCTCCAACCCCAGCTAGACCTTTAGAAGCTTGAGTCAGGGGCCAATGACTGGACCATGCTGAGAAGGCTATAACAGTACAATCAGCACCACTATCAAGTATACCTGTGATTTGTAGCTTCCTGTTTTGGTGCCAAAGGGCACATTTGAGAGTGAGTCTATGACTGGAAAGTGATTGTGCCCATAGGATCTGTGGCTGTCCGGTGGAATCAAAGCCACTATTGAATCGTTAAAAACCGATATGACAAGAGACAAAGACCCTCTAACTAATTCAAGTTAGAAAGGGGTATGTTTATTCACTGGTGGGTGGCACAGGATCATCCCCAAAAAATGTGACTGCCCCGAACAAGGCTCTCTTCCCTCTATTTCTCAAAATCTTCCATACAGTACATATGCATAACCTCAGCACCTCCCATCCCCATTCAGTATTAAAATGAGGCTATTAGTCCTTCACCTATGCCCAATTCTTCTCTTGATTTGGGTCAGTGATCTCGAAAGATGAAGTCAGGAAGGTTTTCATCAGGTCTTTGTGGCCCTCTGGCATGATTCAAGGCCCCCTGCATGGTGATTGATTGGTATAGAGTCCACGTGCTGGCCATTGTTCTCACTGGTTTCAATCTGTTCTTATAATGGTTTACTTACTCTACTTTCTTCTATAAACAAGCTCATAATAGCAAACAATATAACAATTAGCTCTGGCTTAAGCATCTAATAATCATTAACTTACCATTTGCTTATCTGACTTACATCTTGATCATTATAAATTGCTTCTAACTGAGAGGAATGACGGGTTTGTCTTTACAAACAAGCTGTGGGTCTGTTGATAAGATTAAACTATCACTGAGAGATAACTGAAACAGTGGGATGGATTCCACTGAAAGATGAAAGAGACACTGGGGAAACACCATAAAATTACACAAGAGTTAAGAATTAAGAAGGGATTATTCATTGGGGTAGGTATCCCAGGTATCAGGTGTTCTGGGAAGTCTGTACCTCTCAAGTACCTCAGCCTATGGGGAAGGAGAGAAGGGACATATGGCCAGGAATTAGGATAAAAGGGAGGCTGTGCCCACCAAAAATTTGAGAAACCCCAGGGGAATGCCCCATGGCCTCTTCCTTTATTTGAATAAATTAAAAGGACTCCTCTGTCTCCTTTTTGGACATAAACCTCTGGTGTTTGAGGATTAATTTTCCTGACATAATATTGAGACCTCGGCCACCTATTCACCACTCTTCACAGAAGTAATCGTGAACACCATTTATTTCTATCTTTAGCACACCTTTTATAGGGTTTTACAGGGTCCGCGGGCAGAGCAAGCTACTATTGGCTAATGCACACAGGTTTACATTTTTTCTCCTACACACAAGGATATTGTTTTACTTTACTCTCTCTTCTGCAGGAAGGTTTCAAGGACTTTAGCCTTTAATATCACAACTTATTTCAAAGGCTGGCTTGTGCAGACAGGCTTTTACTAATATATAAAATATATCAACAATTCCCCCTTTCTCTTTTTGCACAAACCAGGCTTTGGATAAGATAACATACAATTTAAACTGTCATCCCAATTAACATTATAAGTAAAGTCTGTCCCCCTTCTAGCACAAGGGACCTCAACCATCCAGTGATGCCCCAGCTGGCAAACCAACTTCCAATGGGGTCACTATCTTCTTTCAGGGCATGTAACCCATCCTGTAGCTGTTGTAGTTGCTTATGGATGGAAACTGAATGATCAGTAAGATCCAAGCAGCACATGCCTTAAAACTCCTCACAACTATGTCCTTGTGCTAAGAGCAAAAAGTCAATTTTTGTCTTGGTTTAGGGCAAATTTAGGAGAAAACCTCCAGTGGGGCTTCCCCCCCTCCCCGGGAAGGAAACTCACGTGGTTCTTTTCCCCCACCCCCCAACCGGTTCGGGAAGAGATTTTTCTGAGAGAAGTGGAAAAAACCTGTTTATTTCACAGGCACAGCACCACCCAGCACAAAAATGAATGATATCAAATTACAAAACCTCTCGCCGTTCAGAAGAGATGACAAAACTTCAGAGGGTTTCTTTCCTGTGGGTGTTTGCTCTGTTATCAGTTCCTTCGTCGCTGGAAAATGCCGCTGCCCAGGCTGGGCTCTCGGTAGTCCACGGGTGCAAGCTCCCGGTGCTCCCCCGAGTCCCCAGTCTAAAGCAGGTTCGATTTGTTTTAGAAAAGGGACAGAAAACAGTCCAGGAAGACCTTTCTGCTCCGGCTAGTTGGAAAGCCAAGGCGATCTGTGTCTTGTTGTCTGTCTGTGCTGTAGTCAAAACTCCCGATGTGGGGGGGGAGCAAGTACAGTCTCTGATAACAGACTCGGTGCTTCTTTTTTACTCACTTTTAGTCTTAGATGGAATTTTAAGAATATAAAACCTGTCTCTGGGTTAGGTGGACGAATGGGGATACAATTTAACATCATAATCAACCCAGGACACAGCTCGATTTTGTAATACTGCAAGACGTACACTACTCACATCGGCTGAAAGCTCACTTAACATTGTGGATGTTAAGTTCAATTCTTTCTTAGTCTAACAAGTGAGCCTTTTTGGAGTTGATAGGCCTTAATTCATTCAGGCTTCGCTTTGACTGATGTTTTTCACTTTGCTAGCTACATTCAGCAATTGGTGTAAGCTTGGATGGAAACAAAGTTTCCCAAGATAACAGCGTCTTCTACGTGGACTAGCAGGAATCCCATTCCATGCTCTATCTCCACAGATTAGGAATATGGAACTAGGTAATCGCTTTGGTAATTGTCCTGTGAGATTGCACCACGAATAAAGGCTTTACTTTCAGTGGTAGTAACAAGATCAGCTATAGGGTTGACTGCAGCCCAGTGCTGCATTACTTTGTTGGAATGACTTTTTGTCGAACGTTCAAACATTATCCATCCACCTGAGGTATTGGTGGAACCTAACAAATCTGATTCTTCTGAGGGCTGTATGGTAACATTGAGAACTTTGGTAATTTTTGGTTGCCAACAGGCTTCAAGTTGTCTTAATGTGAAGCCAACAGTGCGATTGCACTCTTGCAACATTGCCAATCGATTCAGTCGAGTCTTGTTACTAATTAAACCTTTAAATGCTTGAGGATCCCGTTCAGGGACTCCTATGAGACAGGTGCGAAAGGATCTCCAGGTGTGGCTAGGCTCAAACACACTGACCTTTGGTCAGTTCAATGTGCCAGAGTGATCCATATGTTCTGTCGCTTTTGGATGTTAGTTAGCAGACAGTTGGTTGGGACTATACACAACACAGTTACCATAAGCAGTTTACCATGTAAATGACACCATACTTGCAAACTCACAGCTAAAACTATAACATTAAATGAACTTTCAAAGATGCTTACACTACCTCTTGAAGGGGGAATACTTATACTTTATACTAACATAACAATTACTACACAAGCTAAACACTTAATCTTAAACTATTATCTAACTATTTTTAACGCACGTGCTCCGGTATATATGTAGTCTAAGCGTGAAAGCAATTTGCTGAAAGGGTAAACACACAACTACAATTTGCTTTATATACAGTTAGATGGAGTCTCTACACTTTTATTAGATCTTCTACAGAATTTCTCCAGCATGATTCAGTCCTGGAATGTTCACTGCTCCTGTGATGTCAGCTGGCAGCTGATCAGTGACTGAGGGCTTTGATGTTCAAGTTGTTCTTCAGATCCTTCTAAATCTTAAAACAAAGGATAACTGAAAAAATTGGTAGAGACACAACATCATAATAACAACATAAATTTTCTGTTGGTAAACTGTCTGTGTAGTGTTCAGACACAACTGTGTCCTGACAGGTCCACTTCTGATCCATGTCTGGAGTACCAAGGCTGTGTGGTGAATTGTCTGTTCACTGGATCTTGTGTGTTCAGAGGCGGACAGTCTGGTCAGATGAACAGGTGACCTTTCTGAACCTGCCAAGAAAACACAGACACTTCTCTCCTTGAAGTTAATGAATTACACTAATTAAATGCTTTTAGGGCATCAATCTCCCCCGTTTTCTTAAAAAAAATAAAAATGAGATGTACTTCTGTTATGAACATCAACACAAAACCATATACACAATGAATAAGAACCTATAACAGTTAAAAATCAATTAAATCTTAAACATTACTAATAACATATGTAATATAAAACTACTATTAATTACTAAAACACTGCACCAGCATCCCATAGTTAGCAAACAAACAGAAACAACAAAAAATCATCAGTGAAGGATTGGATAACCACCTCCGGAAATGATTCTCCAAGCCTACTTCAAAATTGATCCAGCTGTCATATTAATAGGGTCAAATTGCTGAGTCAAAAAGTGACTCAAATACTGATTTGGTACAGAAAACATCTGGATCTGTTGGCAAACATTCCATCCAGGTAAAGTCAAGGCTTGGCCAGGGCCTAGGCTTTAAACTGGAAAGATGTCTCTTAACATATTTCTAAAACAAGGTTCTCAATAGCAGCAGCTATGAGATGCTTACAGCACAGCAGACTGTTAAAATGCATTTGTACAAATCAAATGATCAGAAGCCTCAGGTACCAGACCAATTAAACCATGCAGCAGTTGGTTTAATCTGAAGGCTCCCCCATGGCAGCTGATCCTCAGCAATGGTACATCTTCTTAAAATTCTGGAAACACTGAAAAATAAGAAAGCTATAACAAACAAAAACTGCAGAGATTGCAACAACCAATAGAACTCCCGATGAAGTCAAGGGTGTCACAGACTGCATTCACTTCTATCCACAAGCAGGTGTTCATCAGTGTTCTATCACAGCTTTTTCAGTTGTAGCTATCTTCATTTCTCTAGGAAAATAACTATACTTTGCAGTTTAAACAAGTGTCTCCAATAAAATATAAAACAATTTCAATTAAACAATATTTTAACCTAACAATAATTATTTATGACAAAAGGAAATAACAAAACTTAACCTTAAAAGAATATCTAAGTTATGAAACTTAAAAACATTCAAGCTTAAACATAATAAAACCTGACTTTTCTTAATTCTATTAACACTTAATCTATATTAAATAAAAACATAATCTTATTCTTTGACTACAAAAAGCAGCTAAAAGTTTGATATATACCTTTTAAACACAATATTACCTTGTTAAAATTGTGGAAAAAACAAGCAAATAGATAATACATGCTCTAACTTAACTTTGTCTTGTACAGTAAAGTTCTCTGAACTATTTATTTTTTTAAACCACAAATCTCTTCTGTAGATAACATTAATTGGAAGGTTTTCTTAGAAGCTGTAAATCACACCATGTTTTAACCCTAGGTTCTAAAGCTAATTATTGCAAGGCAACTTCTTTTAATATTCACCTTAAACACCTTTTTTTTTTTTAACTTTCAAAGAACCACAATAATTTCTCTAGTAAAACTCTAAAAACTGCAATTGCATAAACTCATAATTACTTAAAACACAAAATTAACTCCAAAAGGGTATATAAAAACATTTTGAAAACGCAATAAATCATGACTTTTTAACAAACTGGGTATTATCCTGGTGCTTTTTCTTAGAGAGGGAGCGGGGGGGGGGGGGGGGGCAGATGAACTTCCCGCTCTGCTGCTGCTGCAGCTCTGCTCTTATCTTTCTTCACATTCTCTATTCTCTATATACTCTCGCAGAGAGGAAAAACGGAGAGAGAGGAAAAAAACACCTCACAAAGTTAACTTTAACAAATGCAGTTTTTTCTCTCAATCTCTCTTGTTGTTTGCTGATAGAGGAAAAAGGGCACGATTTTTACAAAAGCAGGCGATGTTACAAGAAAAGTCTCTCACGGCCAGGTGCTTACAACGGTGATCATTGCAGCATATCTGCGTGTCCTTGGAACTTTTCTTGCACTGCCTCTGCCCCCAGGGTGCCTTTGTTCTCTGCGCCCACCTCAGTTCTCCCCCATGTCCCCCTAGTTTGGGTGGAAACCAGTCTAAATTTGGCTTCTTTTCTTCCAGGGTAGTAAAGTTGGAACTTAAATAAGATTGTAGTGTTAAAAGTGACTCCAAAAATGAAGCAAATAATTCCAGATGTATCACATCCTGCCATAACTGAACAGATTCTGTTCATTGTTTCAGCGTTCGCTGTGGAACTTTTTTTTCATTATTTTCTTCTCTTTGACTGTCCCTCCCTCTCTCCAAGGGCAGCATGGATAGGAGTGCTTGTGCAGCAGTGGGAGGTAAAGGCACCTGCCACTGTGACGCAGATAGAATTACGGGGCTCACAGTCTCAGCATATCTCGCTTTTCAGTTTTTTAAGGTATTAATTACAATCTGCCAAGTTCGACCGAGAGACACAGTGTCCTTGCTCTTTTCGTAATTGCCATTTCCCATATCAGAACCCTAAAATCCATCCATTCATTCACTGCAAAGAGCAGTGAGGGCACTGCAAAATGCCCATGACAATTAGCCCATATAATGAGCATATCCAGGTCGTTTTCCCGGGCTGCTTCGCCTCATTTAAGAGGATGCTAAGAAGCAGTTTTTTCACCGCCTCAAATTCCACATCCATGCTAACGATGATTGACGGGGGGGAAGGTTGCAACCCCTCTATAGCGCCCCCGCCCCTCGGACTCCCTCAGCGACTCGCCCCCGTTGATTCGCGAGCCGCCTATGTGGTACCGATCCAAGGCAGCATCTATCTGCGCTCAGATCCACGCCACCAACCTCGGTCCAAGGCTCTGTCCTGCCGTGCGTGGACCCACCGAAGCCCCCCTGCCTGCAGGGTGTCCTTGTTCAGGCACCAAATATTGAGAGCTCCGCCAGCTATTCACCACTCTTCACAGAAGTAATCGTGAACACCATTTATTTCTGTCTTTAGCACACCTTTTATAGGGTTTTACAGGGTCCGTGGGCAGAGCAAGCTACTATTGGCTAATGCACATAGGTTTACATTTTTTCTCCTACACACAAGGATATTGTTTTACTTTACTCTCTCTTCTGCAGGAAGGTTTCAATGACTTTAGCCTTTAATATCACGACTTATTTCAAAGGCTGGTTTGTGCAGACAGGCTTTTACTAATATATAAAATATATCAACAACATAACTCTTAGCTAAATCTTAATCCTTCAAAAATCATGATTCACTATTACCTCTAACTCATGGAAAACTGCCAGGGGGATCAGCATGAAAATAAACAAGTGGAGCGATTCATTCCCCTTAATAAATTTGACTCAGGGGTACAGGGGTACAAACCATTATATGCATCTCCCCTGTAAAATACACATCTATGAGTCCAGGGATGTTATGAATTCATATTGTGATATTGGCTTTTTCGCAAGTATTAAGATTAATGTTATATGTTATATGTTATATGCTTTTGCTATGTCTTTTTCTTTTTCGCCTGCTAGCAAGTTTTAGGCGTAGGTCAAAAAGAATTTTGGATGTTAGGGCTAGGTCCTGTCTGTACAAAGCAAGATAACCTCCAGGAAACAGATGATGGGGCCCAGGCTGCTATCAACACTAACCTCCTGCAGAAGAAGGAACCCCAGCCCAAATAAAAATGTGATAAAGAAAAATAAAACCTCTAGGACACATGCTGTAAAAAGGTGGACCCAAGGCATAGCCATGCAAAATACTTCTTGGAAAAGTTTGAATATGCATTAAAACCCTACAGCAGAATGGGATAAAAAGAGTGTTCCAAAGATGTTGTAATGCATTAAGGAACATGGTATGATCTGGAAATATACCCTCTGAGCTGCAGATTGGTTAGTCCCTTCCCCTGACTCCTCCCTTGTAATGTTTTTCTAGTGGCTGTAATTTGTAACCCTTCCCCCTTTCCCCTCCCTTCAAAAAGTAGAATGGGGTCAATCTCTTCCTCTTTTCTTCTCCAGATCCCCTGAATAAAGCTGGGACATAATCCCAGGAAGAAAAGTGTGGAGGCTAGCTTTAGAGCAAGCTGCAGGCCCCATGGCCTGCCAGACCTGCCTGAGAAGCTAGCCTGGGAATTTCATGGGAGGATTCAAAACAATCCTCAAAGACAGAAAACAGCCTGCAGGTGCTGTTTGTCTGTTCCCGTGTTTTCCTTGCAGGAGAAAGTCAGGGGGTAGTGAACCCCACTGACCAATGATGGTAATTTAGCACTTTACTAACCAATAAGAGTTTCCTTTCTGTACATTCCACGAACTAGTCTATATAACATGGCTGTACCAATAAACTAGAGATTCTCTCCTGTTCTGACTCCCTTGAGAGTCCGTGTCGTTCTTCCTGCTGTTCCCAATTAGAACGACATCTGGTGACCCCGCGTGATGATGAACCGACCCTCCGAGGTCTGGTAACCCGACGTGATGTGCAGCCGACCCCTGAGGTCAGAAAGCAACCTACGTGAAGACATCTGCTAATCCCCTGAGGGTAAGCAGCGAGCGAGGACAAAGCCAGCCCTTCCCCCTAGAGGGGTAAGTGGAATTCTCCCGGGCTTTCCTAGAGGAAGCTGGTTTCTAACCAACGGGATAGTGGAGCCTGCCAGAGAGTGGGCTTGGAACGGCCTATCTTGGTGAAGCAGAGCTTGAAATCCTGGGTCCAAGCCGATAGCGTTTGCATAATTGCATTCGCAGAGCCGCCAAGATAAAAAAAGTTTTCATAATGGAGAACTGTGATTTAGCTGATGAGCAACTTGTCAGCTTTGCATGGCAAGACGCCTTGCTGAGCATGAGACTCTGTATTCCTGAAGAAGATAGACGCGCTTTGTTCCACTGGGTGAAAGTGCAGGAGTTTGCTATGACTGTGAATGATGTGTTTAACCTTGAGATTTGGTGGTCAGTGGGGGACCACCTGTGGACTAGGCTGGCTATGAGAGATACCAGTGCGTGCAGCTTAGCAGCAACTTGGGGAGTGATTTTTAAGGCACTGGAACAGTGCCAGCCTAAAAACAGTGAAGCCGAGCTGTGTAGCAGTCCTTCAGCTCTGCCCGGACCCTTAGAGAACTTTAGCAGCGGGCAGGAACAATCCGTGGACCAGAGATCTCCCTCTCCAGAAAAATTTGAGCGCCCACCATCCGCAGAGCTCGGCGCGCAGGTTTTACCAGCAGAAAAACAACAGAAGAGCGAAAATCGCTCGGCTCTGCCTTTACCGCACCCGCAGGCGCCGCCATCGCCAGCGCAGCGAGAGCCGCCTTTGCCTGCGCCCTCCGCGGAGCCTCCGCCGGCCCCTCCAAGACCAGCGCTGCGAGCACTGCTGCCAGCGGCCACCATGGAGCCTCCGCCGGTGCCCCGAGTACCTGCCAGTGCGGCAGCGAAAAACCCTCTCTTCAGCCCCCCCCGCGCCCAGGGGCGGGGGGGCGCTGCCGCCGCCGCGGAGCCAGGGCAGACGCCCGAGCACACAGAAGAGCCGCAGCCACCGGTAAAATCCCCACAGCGGCAGCAGCAGCGGCGAGAAAAAAACGAGAGAAAAGGTGGAAAAGAAGGAAAAAAAAGCTAACTCAGGACGCCGCCACCGGCCACCGGCCGCGGGCCGGGCGGCCATCCAGGCCCTCTGTCTCCGGCCGGCTGCGAAAACCCCCTAAAAGCCGAGCCGAAGCCCGGATCTGGAGCCGGGGCCGGGGCCGTGGCGAGCATTCCCCCCCCCGCACCCATCCAAGGTGCCGGCCAAGAAGCAGTGGGGGAGGGGGGGGGAGCCCAGGCCCCCCTTTCGCTTGCACGCGCCCGCCCTGTGAGCTCCTTTCTTCTGTGCCGTGGGAAGCAGCGTGAAACCGCGGCACCCGCGCGGACGCCCCTGCTCCCCCCGCGCGTGTGCGCCCCGCGCGGAGCGAGCCGCGAGGGTCGGCGCGGAGCCGCTGGACCTGCACAACACCCCCGCTGCCCCGCGTTCGCCCGCGCTCCAGCGGGGAAGCGGCGGGGAGGACGGGGAGCGAACTTCGCTCCCCCTCGCGCCCGTCAGTGCGGCCCGCGCGCGCGCGGACCGTGCTACAGGCGCCGGGCCGAGTTCTGCCAGCCTTGTGCTGCCAGGTTCTTCTCCTGCGAACCTGAGCCGCCCCGCGAGACGGTACCGGGGCTCGAGCAGTGTCCCGGCCAGCACGCGTTCCCCCCCGCTTTGCAGGGGGTGAACCGCACCAAAGTCCTGCAATCCCTGCGAGACCCAAATTTGCTCACTTTGTACCACTTTAGTGTTCTTTTAAACTACTATATTGACAAGTTAGACTGTCAGTTTGAACAGACTAACAATGTTTTGTATTAGTTCACTGAGTTAAGGATATTTGACTCAACCGTCAAATCCTTGCAAGGAAAACAATCTTTAAACATCATCATAAACCAAAATTCCAAATTAATATCCATTCCAATAAAAGAAACCACTTGTGCCGTGTTTGTTCTCCCTCCTGCAGGGCCCAGCAGGATGTTACAAACACTGTACATTTTTCATTTTTTTCCTAAACCAAAAGGGTGAATTGTGGAGGCTAGCTTTAGAGCAAGCTGCAGGCCCCATGGCCTGCCAGACCTGCCTGAGAAGCTAGCCTGGGAATTTCATGGGAGGATTCAAAACAATCCTCAAAGACAGAAAACAGCCTGCAGGTGCTGTTTGTCTGTTCCCGTGTTTTCCTTGCAGGAGAAAGTCAGGGGGTAGTGAACCCCACTGACTAATGATGGTAGTGTAGCACTTTACTAACCAATAAGAGTTTCCTTTCTGTACATTCCACGAACTAGTCTATATAACATGGCTGTACCAATAAACTAGAGATTCTCTCCTGTTCTGACTCCCTTGAGAGTCCGTGTCGTTCTTCCTGCTGTTCCCAATTAGAACGACAGAAAAGAGCCTCATTTTTACCTATAATCCTTGCTATTTAAATATAACTCCCCCCTCCTCTGGACCATGGCTGGGCAGAACACGGCCCCAGGGGAGCAGGGGGACTAAAATAGCACAAAGATACCAGGTGTGCCCTTGGCAGAGAGCCAGGCACCCTGCCGTTTGAACTCTTTGCTTTATTATCTTTGTCTCCTAATTGTTGGGGTTTTTTTGTTTATATTAGACCTTTTATAATTTATTAAGCGAGTGAACCTCGTTTTTCACAAGGTAGAACAAAAAAGCACTGCAATTGTGGCTGACGATCAACTAATCAAAAGTGCACTGCACCCACAGCTCAGTGGTCCGGGGACACCTGAAGGCAAACAGTACACATTGCTGTCCTGAAGAGTTACTGTGATGGCGGAGGCCAGGTCCATGCCAGCGCAGCCTGCAATCCAGGCTCACAAGGTGTTTGTGGGGATGAATACAGCAGGGTTTGATTTGCTATCCACACGCTGTTCCCTGCCACGCTCCACTGGCAGTTTCCTGGAGGGCCCATTGATGTAGCTGGGAGCAGCTCCCCTTCTTTAGTAAATTTAGATCAGCATTGTTTTGCATAATGCCATCCTTTCCAGCAACGTGGGCATACGCCTGGTTCCCCAGAACCTCTTTTGTTTCGGGGGCATTCATGTCTCATGTGTGAAACAGAGAAATTAAGGATTAGGAAATAAACATAAAGAAATGCTTTACTAAAAGGGGGGATTTGACAAAAAAACCATACCCTGACACCCTGATCCACAAGAACAGGAAAAGGGTCAGACTGCAAGATAAGATAAGGAGCTAGAATAAACAAACAAGATGCAAAGACAAAGGCACCACAGGACAAAGGGGATTCCTCGGACCCTAAGCTGGAAGGAATGGATTTAAACTCCCAAAAGGTGGTCAAAGGACTGAAAGGGGCATGGAGCTAATTGTAATATGAAGTGAGGACAGGCGGGGTTAGGAAATGAATATGTATTAGGCGTATCGTGTAAACCTAGTTTGTAAAGGATAAAAAGAGAAAACCAAATCAAAAAGGGGTGCATGCTTTTCGAAGGAGATATTCCTATGCACCTCAGCGCTGAATAAGTTCATACCTATTCTTATAACTACTCTGTGACTTTTAGAGTTCCCTTCTATTCCACATATCATGTGACCCAGCTTCCCGCACAAAAAACACTCGATCCAGAGCAAACGTTCATTGTAGCAAGAGCCTCACAGAGCAAGGTCATGTTATGACCGGCAGTGCCGATTCCCTAAGAAGCCTTAAGCATTTCTGCAACAATGAGGGCTCGCAGGGGCCGTAAAAATTTTTGACAGTCAGGTTTGCATTTTCTACTGCTAACTGCTTCAATATTTCTCTCACAGTGACGTTGTCTATCTGCTTATCTAGGGCGGCTTTTAGCTTATCTAGAAGTATACAGTCCATGACAAGGACTTTCTGAATTTGCCATCTCTTCAGACCTGCAAGAGGTTTTATTGTTTAATATTATTCATTTTTTATGCTTGTGAATACTTTGCTTGTTAAATAAACAGTTTTTTCCACTTTTCTCTGAGGAAATATTTTCCCGAACCAACTGGGGGAGGGACCACTTGAATTTGCTTTCTAGAGGGACCCTATTCAGAGGTTTCCTCCCAAATTTTCCCTAAACCAGGATACCATGAAAATTATAAAATTGTATACCGGGAAAATATTTGCAAGTCAGTACCCTCAGAGCACCATTTATCACTATGTGGATACTGTTTTAGTTTGTGGACAGGAAGGTTCATATTTGTAAGACATTCAGTGTCTTCAGTTGGGAAAGTATGTATTCTATTACTATCTGTTGAAACCAGGTGAGGCAATTTTCTTTCTCTCTTTCATAACCCATCCCTCATAACTGGGGGATGTCTTCTGTTAATAGGACAGCTGTTAAAACTAGGTGGGACAGTGTTCTTTATCTCTTCCACAACCCATCCTCTCTCCAGGGGGATATCTTCTTTTAATAGGCCATTGAGTCTCATTACCTGACTAATAAAATTACATCAACCTACTCTGAAATGCTCCATCCAGGGAGAGGAGCCAAGCATCTAAACCTGTATATCTTTAGAGACAGAACACCACAGCAGCCTTTTTCCACTGAATTCCCAGAGTAGAGAGACCAGACCCATCTACATCACCAGACCTTCAGAAGAAAACTACGCCCTTCTACAGGATCATTGCTTCAACAGAACCACATCTGTCACTCCAGGAAGACTGCAGCCACCATTTAATTGGATGGCTACCAATACCCTGACTAACAGGGTGTCAAGTTGTATTCTGACTCTGTCAGTGGTTTGGGTTTTTTTTTTGTTTGTTTGTTTTCTTTTTTGTACTTCTGCATTTTTATTTTAATTTTCCTAGTAAATAACTGTTATTCCTATTCCCATATCTTTGCCTGAGAGCATCTTAATTTCAAGATTATAATATTTCGGAAAGGGGGGGGCGGTGTTTTACATTGTTTCCATTTCAAGGGAGGTTTCTGCCTTCCTTAACAAACACTTGTCTTTTCAAACCAAGACACTCAGCAATTAACTTCACAGCCTAATGTCAAAACATTGCATAATTTATGGAAGTTACTGGGAGCAATTAGATGGGTGAGGCCCATGGTATGTTTAGCCACTCATAAATCAGGCATTCCTTTGCTCACTTGAAGGCAAACCCTGAGTGTTATCTGCAGAAGCTATTCAAGATTTAGATATAATTAGCACACAAAACCCCACTGCAAAGCAGACAGAATTGTGCCAGCTTTACCAGTTCACTTGCTTTTTTATCCCACATCTTTAATAAGGTAATTTCATTGTGAATATTTTGCCATGAAGAAACATGTGACAATATTTCAAATAGGTACAGCTATTTAGTGACTCAAGTGGAGTTATTCTTCCTTGACACTTATAAATTGAACTTGGACTTGATATTAAAACAGTGTGAGTACATTGATGGACCACAAGTGCAGTAAACAGTAGCTCACTCCTTTAGAATCATCTGAAACCATGACTTTGTAGCAGTTTAGATTCACATGTCAGTCTTACACACCCAGCAACCTAACCGAGTTTCATGTGCAAAACTCATAGCAGTATTATACAACTCTTTGATGTTTTATCCTTAAATATTTATATCTCATTAGCTTTAATAGTCCAAGATCAAATCTATTGTACAGGCAATCTCAAAAAGCTGTCTCACCATCTGCTAACGGAGCACGTTTGAAGTGCAATTTGCCAAGATACACACTGTTGTCATTTTTCTGAGTAAAGCTGCATTTTAAAAAACCCTGGCAAACTTACACCAGAAAGTCCTGACTATGAACAGGTTTTTTCAATATTATTTGCACTTACCATGAGCTTTTCTTAAAACTACATTATGTAAAATCACAACATACTTGCCGCACCTTTACAATCTCTCCAATAAACCCACACTGCTGCTATTTCATTTACCAATCAGTTGTTTGCTTGCATATTGTTCATTGATGTTTAAGTGTTGTATGAGAAATTTTTGGTAGCTTTCTTGTAATGATGGAGTCAAAATGAGTTAAATTCTGTTGTATCTGAAAATTTTAAAGGAACACCCTAAACTCTGACTTTAGTTTTGTTAAATTTAAGTGATGTTAATTTTCAGTTCTGTTAAGTTTAAGTTCTGTGAAGTTAAAGTGTGTTATGGCCTGCGGGGGCTTGCCCCGAGCCAAGCCGGGCCAGGCCGGTTCCTGGCTTGGCTGCAGGTTTTGCCGTGATGGAATTTACCAGAAACTGCCGAGTAAAGAAAGAGAGGAGCTCTGGGCCTGCAGCAAGCAGAGACAGTGACCACGCTCTCCAGAGCAGCTATGAAGAACTTTCCATCGCAGACAGCTCCAGCTCCTGTTCAGCAGTGATCACCGAACCATCTACAAAAGCTTGGGCAGGATTTTAACTCTTTCTTATCCAGATGAGACTTGCGGATTAATCTTTTTATCCAGAGAGAGAAAAAGAGAGTGATCAACATGAAAAGAGACTTTATAAACTACTAGTGGCAAGAAAGAAAAGAAGCTTCAAGAAAGGTAGAGAATTAAGAAGATGCTTTAATTAAGCTGAAATATCTTTCTGTTAAAACTATGGGGATGGACAATGAAGTCCTGAAAAGAACTCCTTTAATTCATAATGGAGTATGGGGAGGAATAGAGTGTTCAAAGTGTAAATTTGAGTAAAAAGTAGAGTAATTGTGGTATAGTGAAGTGCTGGGAGATTTGAAGCCTTGAGAGGCAATGAGAAAACTGTTTTCTAGTGAAGCTCACAGAAACAGATGAAGAATACTTTTTGCCTTTGAATAACTTATCCTTAAAAATGCTGTCCTCAAACTCATGACCCATAACACATTTCAGAGTGATGTAGAATGGGAGGGGTGGGCTTTGATAACAGCAGCTCTGGGCAGCTGATATCAAGGAAACGGAAAACTATAACAAAAATAGTTTTCTTGTGAGAAACTCCATAAATTAACAGAAAGGAACTTCTGTTTCTCTACAGAGACTGATGAAAAGACTGTAGAAGGAATTGAGACTGTTTAAACCATCAAAATTCTAAAGTTTTTGTCTCTGTTGTCATGTGAACAAAGGAATGATGGGCAGTAAGAAATGAAAAAGTTTTTCTGGAAGTTTATTCTGGTGTTCTTATTCTTGTAGTTTGTCAATAAACTTTCTTTATTCCTTTTAAGTTTTATGCCTGGTTTGCTCTTGTTTTAATCCATATCTCACAGCAAGAAATAAGTAATTTTTTTTTTCCCCTTTTATTAATTACTGGTTTAAAAGCACAACAGGAACACTCTAAACTCTGACTTTAGTTTTGTTAAATTTAAGTGATGTTAATTTTCAGTTCTGTTAAGTTTAAGTTCTGTGAAGTTAAAGTGTGTTATGGTTAAGTTCTGTTCAGTGTGTTGTTAAATTTAAGTGACATTATGTTTAATTTCTGTTAATTTGAAGTTCTGTTTAATTTAAGTTCTGTTAAGGGAAATTTCTGTTAAGTTTAATTTCTGTCAAGTGTTGTTAAGTTTAAACAAAGTTATGTTTAAGTGTTCTGTTAAGTTCAAGTTCTATTAAGATTAATTTCTGTTCAGTTTTAGTAATGTTTACTTTAAGTTCTGTTAGGTGTACTCTGCTACGTTTAAGTGACATTAGGTTTGAGTGATGTTAAGTTTCTGTTGAAATCTGCTCATTTAAATTACAAGATACAGTTCTTTTGTTATAAAGATGGAACCGACTGAAACAATTATGATGAAGAATTGTTATGCAAATGTTTAAGAATATAAGTTGTGTAAAAATATGTGAGGATGCAGTTTCTTATAAATACATATTGTGATATTGGCTTTTTGCAAGTATTAAGATGAATGTTATATGTATAATGTTAGAATAGCTTTTTGCTATGTCTTTTTCTTTTTCTCCTACTATGAGCTAAAATTTTAGGCATAGGTCAAGAAGAATTTTGGACGTTAGGGTTAGGTCCTGCCTGAACAAGCGAGATAACCTCCAGTGAACAGATGAATGGGGCCTAGGCTACTCAACTTCACTATCAATACTCACTGCCTGTAGAAGAAAGAACCCAAGCCCAAATAAAAAGATAAGAGAAATTAAAATCAAACGTGCATGCTCTAAAAAGGTGGACCCGAGGAGTGGCCATGCAGAACAGTTCCTGGAAAAGTCTGAATATGCATGAATCCATGTGGCAGGAATGGTATATAAAGGGTGTTCCCAAGACACCAGGTGTGCTCTTGGCAGAGAGCCAAGCACCCAGCTGTTTTAACTCTTTGCTTTATTATTTTTGTCTCCTATTATCTTTTTGTTTATATTAAACCTTTTAAAATTTATCAGGCGAGTGAACCTCGTTTTTCACAGGTTGATTAGATCCTTAATTTCATTGAAGATTCTGTGGGTATAAATGTACTGCATTTGTCAATTAGGATAATTTTTCATAACAATCTTTGCTGTTTTATCTTCAGTATGTAGCACTGAAGAATGAGTAACAATTCCAAATTATGGATGTTATTAATTGTAATCTATTTAGTGCTTTCTTTCTTGCTTTTATTTTGCTTTATTGCCATATATGCATAGATGTGTGGAAAAATATAATCTCGACTTCTTAGGACAGTTACTGTTGCTGTATTAATTATTCTGAATATGTTGTTAATGTCATGGCATGAATTCACTGATGTGCTGGTTTTACATAAATTAACATTTGGTGAGAAGGGAAGAAGCCACCCACAGAAATTATTTTTCTGGTAGGGGCTGCTAAGAGCTTCCTCTGTGCCTAGCAAAAACCAATAGCTGGCTATCTCTGAGAATTGACAACCTATTAAACCATTAGAAACTAGGTCCACCTCTGAGAGATTCACATTTTAAAGACAAGCAAGCCCGGAAAATTGGTCTCTTGGCTTCTGGCTTTTGAAGAGGTAACTGGATGCCGGTTGGACCGGCCCCACGCAGCCTATGCAGACAGGCTGCGCAGCCAGGCTGGGCCAGCCCCATGCGGCCCAGCTGAGATTTTCTGGCCCCTGCGGGGTGGTGAGTGGGCTACTGAGCCCCTCACCGGGGAGTCCACTGGACCCCATCCCAGCAGGCAGCTGGGAGCCCTTCTCAACAGGGCCAGGCCCCTTCCCGCCAGTCCTTTTTTCAGTGGTGCCACTGGGCCATGCCAGATGGGGGCTATATTGGCACTGGGAACAGCCATGAGACCGCGACCAATGCCAGGACTGGCCCTGTGGTCTGCGCTGGGGATGGCCTTGAGGCCAGGAGCAGCCAGGGGCCGGGAGTGACCACTGCCATCTCATACCAGGAGCAGCCACGTGGCTGGGACTGCGTGGCCAGAATCAGTGCAATCAGGACAGCAGCATGCGGCTGTGGTTACTTCAGCATGGCTTGCAATGAACTTTGTTTGTTTAGCCACTTTTAGCCAGCCATGATGCAGACAGGACAAAAATGGCAGCAGCAGCTTTTCTTGTTTTCGGTGCTCCGCATGAAGAAAAGCACTGAGTAAATTTGGCAGCCAGTGCAACTCGCACGGTGTTGGTGGAGACCACATGACCAGCAGTGAGAGGCACGGTGAGTGATCTCCCCGATGCACAGACAGGATGAGATCAACCTTTCAGCGCTGCAGAACTCTATAAAAACTGTTTTGATTGATAAAGCTTGAGAAAAAATGAACTTAAGAACACCAATTCTCTCCCGAATCAGGAAATAAAAAGGGTGAAGGCACATAAAGAAAACAGCATGGGACACTGAGGTCAGTAACGGAGCCAAATTCTAGTTAGGAGGGGATTGAGGAGATGCCTTGGTTTTGGGCTGAAATTCTCTTTATAAGGCTATGGTGAAGATATATTTTTGATATATAAGACTTCATATTTCCCTGTAATTCATGAAGTATATGGGGGGATGCAGCATTCACCTGCAGCCCATGAGAAAAGGGCACTCGTTCTGGAGTGTGTGGATGCTGAAATGCTGTGATCTAATGAGAAGCTTGAACAGAGACAGATGAGAAACTTTGCCCCAGGGATAGAAGAAAAGCCTCTGTTCCCAGAGATAAGAGAACTTTTGGGGTTTTTTAATGCTAGAACAGCTCATCCTTAAAATAGTACCCCATAAGTTGACATGGCCCATTGTCGTGGTTTTAAAGCAGTAACTAAAAAAATTACTAGAAAACTTACTTATTTCTTGCTGTGAGATATGGATTAGAACAAGAGCAAAACAGGCTTAAAACTTAAAAGGAATAAAGAAAGTTCATTAACAAAACTACAAGAATAAGAACACCAGAATAAACTTCCAGAAAACCACTTTATCCCCCACTACCCACCATTCCCTTGTTCACATGGCAACATAGAGACAAAAAAAGTTTGGAACTTTGGTGTTTAAAAAAGTCCCAATTCCTGCTAGAGTCTTTTCATCACCCTTTGTAGAGAAACAAAAGTCTTCTGCTAATCTATGTAGTTTCTCACAAGAAAACGATTTATGTTATAGCTTTCTATTTTTCTAATGCCAGCTGCCCGGAAATCCTGTCATCAGTTCACTCCTCCCATTTCACATCACTCTGAGGTGTGTATGGGTCAATGAGTCTAGGGATGTCATTTTTTAAGGATGAGTTATTCAAAGGCAAAAGTTCTTTTCATCTGTCTCTGTGAGCTTCCCTGGAAAACAGAAGTTTTCTCTTTGCTTCAAGCGGCCCCAAATCTTCAACTATTACTTCTCTCCTTCTGTTCCAGCACCTCACTGTATCATAATTACTCCACCTTTTGCTCAAAATCCACACTTTGAACACTCCATTCCTCCCAATATACTCTGTCATGAATTAAAGGAGTTTTTTTCAGAACATTATTGTCCATCTCCATAGCTTTAACAGAAAAATATTTCAGCTTAATTAAAGCATCTCCTTATTCTCTACCTTTTCTGAAGCTTAATTCTTTTCTTTACTGTTTCTAATAGTTTATACAGTCTCTTTACATGTTGATTACTCTCTTTTTCTCTCTCTGGATAAAAGGATTAATCTGCAAGTCTCATCTAGGTAATGAAAAGGTTAAAATCTTGCCCAGGCTTTGTAGATGGTTCTGTGATCTCTGCCGGAGCAGCGGCTGGAGTTGTCTGCGATGGAAGGTTCTTCATGGCTGCTCTGGAAAGTGTGGTCACTGTCTCAGCCTGCCGCAGGTCAAGAGCTCTTTTCTTTCTTTACTCGGCAGTCTCTGGTGAATTCAGTCATGGCAAAAAAACCTGCAACTGAGCCAGGGACCAGCCTGGCTCGGCCAGAGCCCAGGGCAAGTCCCGCAGGCCCCATCTCCTGGCCGGGAGCTGTGGCAGGCTCAGCCCAGCCCCTGCCCGGGCCGCATGTCCTGGACAGGGGACAGGAAGCCAGCTAAAGCTCAGTTACCTTTCACAGCCAAGAAAAAAAGAGACAAAGAAATTCCCAGGCTTAGGTCTTAAGGTGGTGTTCACAGGTTGATCTCACTTTTCAATGGTTAAAACTGCTATAAATTCTTAGAAATGGCCAGCTGTTGGCTAGGAGAAAAACTCCCATCAGCCTCCAGCGGTTTTAACTTCCTTAGGTGTTTCTCTTTGTTTTCTTAAATGCCAATCTATCACACCCATGAAAGCAGCTTTGGGAAAGCTGCAAGGCATGGGAGGGACTTTCACACTGCAAACAGATTTTCCTTTCCCAGGCGGCTGATTCACTGTGACATTAAGCCACAGGACAACTGTTTCTTGTACAGAAGTCTCCATGGCATGGTGAGAGAAACTCCTCTCCTTACAAGAACTGATGAATATTGTAGAGGTAGTAACTGATTGAAAATCCCAGGTTTTGTCTCTACATTGTCAGTTGGAAAAGAAAAGAAGTTGTGGAGAGGGGAGAAGCATTTTGAAAGTTTTATTCTGATTCTTATTATTCTTTTAGTTTTGTTAATAAAGTTTTCTTTGTACCTTTTAACTTTTGAGCCTGCTTTGCCCTCCTAATTCATATCTGACAGCAAGAAATGAGTAAATAAGTCTAGTAGGTGCACTGGTAATTTTAGCCAGCACTAAATCCACTACAACTGACTTTTAGAATGGGCAGTATCCATAAGATATTATTTGATGTTACACATGTGCATTCCTTTGGTTGTTTGCAGTTCATGGTACCATTAACTACTTAGTTAAAGATTAATGACAAACTTTCACATGCCGTTGTGTAGCTATCTGCAAGGAATATATAATTTTGAGGAGCTTTCCCAACTGCTATTAATAGAGGATTATTTGTAGGATATGTTACGGCAACCTTTTCAGTTAAGGCCTTAGCTCTGGCCAAGCCCTGGCTCTTAGCTGGTGGGGAGGTATGACTACAGACCCAGGTGTTTCTGCACTAAAAATGTAATCAGGTCACTTTGACTTGCCAATTTGGGCTTATAGAAGCTGGACCCCCTTTTGAGGTAAACTTGGAAACCTTTCCCGGGAATGGTTCTCCAGGTCCTCATTGTGAAACAGGGCTTGCCAGCTATTGCAGACTCTGGGTGATGGTACAGTATTAAGGCAGAAGCTGCAACAATGTCCTTGGTTCTTGGGCTGGAAAAGGATTGTTTTGTCTAACTAAACTGTGAAAATTTGCTAACACTTTATATGAAGTTCAGAGTTAAATACTAATGCAGTACAGAATCTGGATAATATGAAAGCTAAAACTTAAGGCATCAGTACCTACATTACAGCTAGTGAAGAAATAGTATAGGTTAGGAGTCAATGTAGCTTACCACTGAATTGATGATGAAGTACACATAGAGTCCTTTCACTCACTTCCCAGGAAAGGAACCACAAGTTTACATTCAGACTTTGGGGAGAAGCCCTACACTTTTTCAGGGTGTGTGAAGGACACTTCTGACTTCATTAAAGTTTGTGTGGCTTTTAGTTTGTAAAGTGAAGTGTCTGACAGACAGAAATTCCAGCAGCTGATATCCCTACATGTTGCTCTTGAGGCAAGATGTTTGTCAGCTGGGAATTCCACCTCTGGAACCAGAGATATCTCACCATCTAGAGATAACTCCCTACCAGACAGATGTCCACCTGGGTTATCTCACCAATTCATGTGAGAGGGAGAATGTCTGGAGCTATTGCATGAGCTGATGGACAGAACAGATAAGATCCTGTGTGGTAGGGGGGAAAGTCCTGCCACATTCTACTTGTAACTTTTCTCTAAAAATTTCTTTTTCCTTTCTTTTTCCTTTCTTTTTCCTCTTTCTCTGATTCTGCTGCACTTCTGTACTTTTTCTTTTTTCCTGGATTTCTCAGTCTTCTCTGAGCTGAGCTCCTTTGGGATCCTCCCTCGTGGGGAGTCCCGCTTATCTTAGTTCTCTAGGTTTGAAGAAAACTCCCGAGGTCATTAGAATCTTGTTTCTCGTGTTTATTAGAAGGTCATTACAAAACTTGGCAGGTCTCTCCAGACTGGCTGCACAAGTTTAAATCACTGCAATCTGGTACATTTCTTTCTGATGGTACAAAAAGGCCTTGTAGCTCACTTTGTGTCTGAAAGCACAAAATGGCTCTGAACTACGCAGTTCTTTTATCTTTATACTTATTCTTATCCAATTAACAATAGACATGTATATTATTTTTCTTAATGACCCAATGACCCATCACCTGTGTGCTGCACTGCGGCATTTTCTGTCCAATCACTTACTATTACCCAAAAACCTCTAGAAGAAGAACACGAAGAAGAAAGAAGGAAAAGAAACAACATTCTAAATCCTCCATCTTGTCTTCTGTTCTCTAAACTAACTTTTTCACCCAGTGACTTAAGAAAACTCACTAATCTACACACTTACACTTTTAGCTTTTTCTGTCTAACTTTAACAGTTGTTTTCATGTATCACCATGAAAACATGCTCATGAATTTCATGTTATATGAAATTCAGTGTTTTTCTGGATCTTAGAACTGAGAGGAATGATGAGCTTGTCTTTACAAACAAGCTGTGGGTCAGCTGATAAGATGTAGCTATCAGTGAGAGACAACAGAAACAATGGGATGGATTCCAGTAGAAGATCAAAGAGGCACTGAAAGAACACTATGAATTCCATAAAAGTTAAGAAGGGATTATGCATTGGGGGTGGGGGGGGGAAGGTATCGCAGGTATCAGGCGTTCCAGGAAGCCTGTACCTCTCAAGTACCTCAGCCTATGGGGAAAGGGAGAAGGGACAAGCGGCCGGGAATTAGGATAAAAAGGAGGCTGCACCCTCCAAAAATTTGAGGGACCCCAGGGGAATGCCCCATGGCGTCTCCCTTTATTTGAATAAAGAAGAAAGACTCCTCTGTCTCCTTTTTGGACATAAACCTCTGGTGTTTGTGGATTAATTTTCCTGACAATTTTGGGGGCTAGTCGGGGATATTTCCACCGTCCGGGGCGGTGGGCAGCGAGCGGAGCTGAAGGTGCACCTCACCCAGTTTCGGTGATCAGCTCCCCTTGGTGGCGGCCGGCACCGGGCGATCGATTGGGTTCCCGAGACTGTCCAGGAGACAGACGAGTGGCGGACCAAGGGGGTCCATGAAGAGTCCACAGGGAAGGACCACTGAAAAGCTCACTGGTGAGTAAAATGGGATCTTCGGGGAGCAAGCCTGGGAGGGCACCCAGGGAGGGTAGCACAGGCAAGCCTGGGAGGGCACCCATGGAGGGTAGCACAGGTCAAACAGGGCACCCATGGAGGGGTGCAAGGGTACAGCCGGGAAGGGGTCCTGGCAAAAGGGATGACGATCCCACAATACCCCCGGAGACTCCCTTGGGGAGAATGCTGAGATCTTGGGACAGATTATGCATTCACCCAGAAGTAACTATGGAGATGATGGTGAAATACTGTTATTATGTATGGCCAGAGTATAAGTTGCCGAATGGACTCATATGGCCATCTTATGGAACAGATAGAATTCATTTGTGTCGAATTCTGTGGAGGTATCTAAAGGAGAATTGGAAAGGATGGTTTGAAAGGGAATGTGGATTGATATGGTTTAAACAAGCAACAGGAGAAATCTATGTGTTAAGAAAAAAAGGAGAAGAGGAAAAGGGGGGGGAAGAGGAAAACGGTGAAGACTGGGATGTTTTTCACCACCTTCCCCCGTCTTGTCCTCTGGTGTTACCAGCTGACCCAGGGCCAGCTGCAGATACCCTGTATCCTCACCTTCCAGGGCAAAGGGATCAGGGAAATGCTGTTCCTACAGCTCCACCTGAAAATAACAATGGTGTGTGGGGGGGGGAGCAGCATATCATATCACCCCTTAGGACTAGAAGGGGAACTCAATTTAGAGCATCAGAAGCCCCCCGGACCCAAGAGACAGGGGTCCATCAAATGCCACTCCGCCAAGTCCCTTTGGGAGGTCAAGGGGGAGGATTTGGGTTTGTAATTGTACCACTTACTACCCAGGATATAAGAGGATTGAAAAAAGAATTACCCCCATACTTGGATGATCCCATAGGGGTGGGGGAAAAGATAGAAGAATATTTGGGAAATGCAGATTATACCTGGAAAGATTGGGATTTTCTTTTGGGGATTTTGTTTGGGCCATCAGAGAAATGAATGATTTTGCAAAAAGCTCGGCAGCTGTGGGAGGATGAACATACACAAGCAGTGGGGGGGGCTGGACCTAATGTACCTATAGTGGATGATGCCATCCCACAGGTGGACCCCCAGTGGGATCCAAATAACCAGGCCAGCCTGGCTCGCCTCCATGATTACCGTGCTTATTTGATTAGGGCAATCAAATCAGCAGCTCCTAGAACTAACAACATAGCTAAGGCTATGTCGTTAGAACAGGAAAAACATGTCTCATTGGCTAGACAGAATTAGGGATGCCTTGTGTAAGCATGGGGGAATGGACCCTGAAGGGCAAGCCTTTGACACATTGTTGAAAGTACAATTTGTTACTAAGGCTTGGCCTGACATAAGGAAAGGAGTACAAAAAGATCAAGAGTGGCAGAATAAGCCTCTAGAAGAATTGGTGAGAAAAACACAGCAAATATATGTAAGAAGGGATGAAGAAAAAGTAAGAGCTAAGGCAAAGATGATGGCAGAGTTTTTGCAGCCCCAAAAGAATAAACCACAAGGTCCAAGGGGTCCCCCGGGGCAGAGGGGACGGGGTCGGCCAGAAAGAGGTGTCCAGGGCATTCCCTCCTCGACAGGGGAGAACCGACCCAAACAGCGGCTGGGGAGGAACCAATGTGCCATCTGCAGGAAAGAAGGGCATCGGAAAAGGGAATGCCCACAAAAACAGCTGGACCCACAAGAGGAAGAAGTCCAGAGGATAATGGAAATGGATTGTTAGGGATGTCAGGAGCTTCCATTATACCAAGGACCCACCACTCAGAAGCCCTTGATAACTTTTAAGGTGGGTCCGGATCGAGAGGAGGTGTGTTTTCTAGTAGACACAGGTGCCTCTCGATCCACCTTAAATTTTATACCTAAAGGGGGGAAACTGTCAAAAAGATCATTGGTTATTCAAGGAGTAAGCGGAAAAGATGAGCGAGTGCATTTTATTCAACCGCTGTTAATAGATGTGGGGGACAAGTTTGAAATGCATGAGTTCCTGTTTGTTCCTAATTGTGATTGTAATTTACTGGGAAGAGATTTGATGGCAAAAATGGGAATGCAAATCAGTATTATAAAAAAATGACACCGAGTCCAGCACTGTAATATCTTTGTGTAAAATGTCTGAGAGAGCTTATGCTGAAATAGATCCGGAAGTGTGGGCAGCCCCGGGGAAATATGGAAAATTAGACATAGAGCCTCTCCAAATTACTTTGAAGCAACCAGGACAAGTTGTGTCAAAAAAACAATACCCTCTTTCAAGGGAGGGAAGGAAGAGGTTACAGCCTATCATTGAGTCCCTGCTAAAGGCAGGTCTGTTGGAACCGTGCATGTCTCCTTATAACACCCCTATCCTGCCAGTTAAGAAACCAGATGGAACCTACAGAATGGTGCAAGATTTAAGAATAATAAATAAAATTGTCAAATCAAGGCATCCCACAGTTCCGGATCCCTATATGATTCTGAACCAGGTCCCTTCCTCACATCAGTACTATTCAGTACTGGATTTAAAGGATGCTTTCTGGGGGTGTCCGATTACAGAAGAGAGTAAACAGTATTTTGCCTTTGAGTGGGAACAAGAGGAAGGAGGTAAAATGGTAAAGCAGCAATTGACTTGGACAGTCCTCCCACAGGGTTATACAGAGTCACCTGTTTTGTTTGGACAAGCTTTGCAAAAAATACTAAGAGAGTTTACTCCATCCTCCGGGGTTAAGTTGTTGCAGTATGTGGATGATTTACTGTTATCAGGGGAACAGGAGGAGATGGTTGAAAGAGCTACTGTGAAACTGCTTAATTTTCTTGTTAAAAAAGGACTTAGAGTGTCTGAAAAGAAAGCACAGTTGGTAGAGAAACAGGTCAAATATTTGGGGCATATTTTAACTGGAGGGTTACAGTGTATTGATCCAGAAAGAATACAAGGAATTCTACAAGTACCATTACCCCAAACAAAAAGGGAATTACGGCAGTTTTTAGGGTTGGTGGGATACTGCCGAGTGTGGATAGAAGACTTTTCTGTTGTGGCCAGACCTTTATATGGCTTTTTAACACAAGACAGTCCTAATGTTGTGGTATGGACACCAGAAGGAGAACAAAGTTTTAAAAAATTAAAAGACAAATTGGTTAAGGCCCCAGTCCTAGCTCTTCCAGATATAGAAAAAGAATTTGAATTATATGTAGATGTTACACAGGGTCATGCAAAAGGAATTTTGGTTCAGGAGCATGGGGGAACACAGAGACCTGTTGCCTATTTTTCAAAAATGTTAGACCCAGTGACCAGAGGCTGGCCCCATTGTTTGCAAAACTGTGCAGCCACAGCTCTGATGGTGGCTGAGGCCGGAAAGCTGACAAGGGGGGGTTATCTGATTGTTAAAGTTTCACACCAGATTAAAGCTTTGCTAACTGAGAGAGCCTCTAAGTGGATGACCAGCTCTCGGTTGTTGCAATATGAGTCTTGTTTATTAGAACAGGAGGATTTAGAATTTAAAAGCGGGGAAGGTTTTAACCCAGCCTCCTGTTTGAATGGCCCTAAAGAGGGGAGCCAAGGCAAAGTCCATGACTGTATTCAAGTAATAGATCTGCAAACTAGGGCAAGGAATGATTTTCGAGACATCCCACGGCCTGAGGGGGAAAACGTGTTTATTGATGGGTCTTCAAGGGTGATAGAAGGAAGACGATTTACAGGATACTCTGTCGTGAATGGAAAACAATTAAAGGAAGGGGGGAGGTTACCACCCACCTGGTCAGCTCAGACAGCAGAGCTGTATGCGCTGGTGAGAGCCTGTGAATTATACCGAGACAAGACAGTAAATGTTTTTACTGATTCTAAATATGCATATGGTGTGATACATGCATTTGGGAAACTGTGGGAAGAGAGAGGTTTATTAACCTGCAGAGGAAAGACGTTGGCTCATGAGAACTTAATCTCCCGCCTATTAGAAGTGGAGAATTTACCAAAAAAGATAGCAATAATACACATCAAGGGACACCAGGCAGGGTGCTCGGAAGAGGCAATAGGAAACAGACTGGCTGATGAAGAAGCTCGGAAAGCTGCATTATTGCCAGAAATCTCTAAGTTACTTCCCTTGCTCCCAGTAACTGCCCCCTTGCCAGAGAAGCTGTCTTTTCCACCAGAAGAACTTGAGATAGTCAAAAAGAGTGGGGCAGAGGAAAGAGAGAGTAATTGGTTTACAAAAGATGGTAAGCAGTGGATACCAAAAGCCCTAGCCTCACAGCTGTTAAAACAGCTCCACGAAGGGAGTCATTGGGGCTCCCGAGGGATAGCAGAAGCCTTCCTCAAAATGTATGCTGCTGTGGATCTTTTTGCTCTGGCAAAACGAGCTGTTGATGGTTGTTTGATTTGTGCTAAGACAAATAACAAAGTTACAAAGAAACTGGCCGGGGGGGGGGGGGGGGAAGGCCTTGGGCTGTATGTCCCTTCCAGAGATGCCAAGTGGATTTTACTGAGATGCCCCGGGTGGGGAGATTTAAATATCTTTTGGTAATAGTATGTCAGTTAACAGGGTGGCCAGAAGCGTTCCCAGCTGTTTCAGCAACTACAGGGTCAGTTATTAAAGTATTTTTGGAACAAATAATTCCGAGATATGGGATGGTGGAAGCAATAGACTCAGATAGAGGAACTCATTTTACTGGAAAAATTCTTAAAGCAGTAATGACTGCTTTAGGGATACAATGGAACCTCCACACTCCCTGGCATCCCCAAAGCTCAGGCCAGGTTGAAAGGATGAATGGAGAAATAAAAAAACATCTTCTGAAGCTAGTGATAGAAACGAAAATGCCATGGCTGCGGCTCTTGCCACTGGCTCTAGCAAGAATAAGGGCCAGACCCAGGGAAGATATTCAACTATCTCCTTTTGAATTGATGTTTAGAATTCCTTATCCTTGTAATTCTCAGCCTGGGGCGGGGGTAGAGATAAGTGATGTATATCTAAAACAGTATGTGGCTAGGATACTGTCTCTTGTGAAATCTCTTCGACAGGAAGCTCAGCTGCCACAGACCCTGCCTTTGGACTTTGCTGTGCATAATATCCAACCAGGAGTCTGGATCCTAGTTAAGGAGTGGAAAGAAGCACCATTGGTGGCTAAGTGGCGTGGACCTTTCCAGGTGTTGCTGACCACAGAAACAGCTGTCAAGACAGCTGAACATGGGTGGACACATCACACTCGGGTCAAGGTCTCTAAAGCTCCAGAGATTTGGACATTTCAGCTGGAGGAGAAGGATGGGAAGCCACGACTGACACTCTGCAGGAGTGGACTGGAGCAGTAGATGTGCGTCGACATCGGAGGAAGCCCTGAGTGCCTACCCACAGATTGCCTGCTGAAATAGTCTGTATGGGCATCCCTACTCTCAGCTGTTTCTGTGCTTTCACTTGCCACAGGTGGTGTAGAAGACAACGTGAAATTGAAAATTAGAAATTAAATTATAACACTATTAGAATGTTTCTCTTAATAATTTTACCTTTATATTTTCAGTTAAGTTGGGGTCTAAAGTGGGAAAATAATTTTTTTACTTTAGGAGAACAAGTAGCAAAGACCTTTAACCTTAGAAACTGTTGGGTCTGCGGAGGGCCAGGGGGATCTGAAAGCTGGCCATGGGTGGCCAGCCTACTCGAGCCTAAATGGTGGGTTAGCACCCTGAGTGAAGTCCATAATGGAACAGGATTTTGGGACAAAGAAGGAAGTCCATGGCAGCTTCATTCTTCTGAAAGAGGCATTTATTGCCTAAACAGAACAGGAAGCACATATGTGGGAAAGAGCGTTTGTGACTGGACTTTAGGTTTAGATTGTTGTTCCCCCAACTGCCCTCCTTATGACTGTTCCAGATATCGAGGCAGATGGAATCAAACGCATGTTAAGCTCACTAATGGTAGCTGGGTAAGGTGTTCCTTCCATAATTGCCAAAAGGATTTTGAAGGCTGTAAAGCAGTGGGGAAGGATAAGTTTTTTGACCCTTTATTTTTAAGCTGCCCCCGGGATAATTCCACAAGTAAGACACATGTTGTCCAAGACTATCAGTGGAAATGGCAACACCGGAATGGAACTCGAACCCTTTTCAGTAAGTTCTGGTCCAGATCTAATAAAACAGATCTGGGATGTGATTGCAAGTGGAAACCTCATGTAGGAGCTTGGAAATGTAAATATTGTGATTCTTATGGCAAGGCAACTATTGTTGGTGGACCACTAGGCCCTGGAAGCAAGCTGTATTTTGACCCACCAGTTGATGATGAAAGTTGGAAACGTCCCTTCGCTAATGGGACCTGGGCTCTAAAGGGGCATTACTGGATTTGTGGCCAAAATGCTTACCGCAGGCTACCTCCAAACTGGTCAGGGATATGTTATGTGGGGTATATTAGACCATTGTTCTTTCTGCTACCACAAGTTCAAGGAAATCAGTTAGGAATCAAAGTATATGATGATCTAATTAGAGAGAAGCGGTCAATTGATACATCCCTGGTTGGAAGGAGCACCCAAAAGTGGGGAAAAGATGAATGGCCACCGGAACGAATCATACAACACTATGGACCAGCTACCTGGAACCCAAATGAATTAATATCAGGTGCCAGAGAACCCATTCATAATTTAAATCGGATAATTAGGTTGCAAGCTGTCTTTGAAATAATAATCAACCAGACAGCTACAGCTCTTGACCTTCTTGCTGACCAGTCTACTCAGATGAGAAATGCAATATTTCAACATTGGATGGTATTAGACTATTTATTAGCAGAAGAAGGGGGGGGTGTGTGGAAAATTTAATGACTCAAACTGCTGTTTGCAAATAGATGACAATGGAAAGGTGGTAAAACAAATAACAAAAGAAATAAGAAAGTTAGCCCATGTACCGGTCCAAACATGGAAAGGATGGGAATGGGACATGTTTTCATGGTTACCTGGTAGCCTATGGGTCAAACAAATGCTTTTTTTCCTCTTATGTGTTGTAGCAACTCTAATCTTTTTACCATGCATGATCCCTTGCTTAATACATCTCATTCAACATGTGATCATAGGAATGCAGGTAGTAGCCGTGCCTACTGATCCAGAGATAACTACAAAAGGGCAGAGAGTGATGCCACTGCAAATAATTGCAAAGCCAAAAAGGACCCAAGAACAAGAAATTAAGTCAATGATAACTAAAGTTTGTAAAGACAATTATTAACAAAAATTAAAAGAGGAGGGATTGAGAGGAATGATGAGCTTGTCTTTACAAACAAGCTGTGGGTCAGCTGATAAGATGTAGCTATCAGTGAGAGACAACAGAAACAATGGGATGGATTCTAGTAGAAGATCAAAGAGGCACTGAAAGAACACTATGAATTCCATAAAAGTTAAGAAGGGATTATGCATTGGGGGTGGGGGGGGGGAAGGTATCGCAGGTATCAGGCGTTCCGGGAAGCCTGTACCTCTCAAGTACCTCAGCCTATGGGGAAAGGGAGAAGGGACAAGCGGCCGGGAATTAGGATAAAAAGGAGGCTGCACCCTCCAAAAATTTGAGGGACCCCAGGGGAATGCCCCATGGCGTCTCCCTTTATTTGAATAAAGAAGAAGGACTCCTCTGTCTCTTTTTTGGACATAAAGCTCTGGTGTTTGTGGATTAATTTTCCTGACAGAACTAAGTATCAAAAACAAGGGCACACACTCTTTGTCTCAGACTCCAACACCACCCCTTTGACTGCAGTCACTTTACCTCATGGAGTGGTAGCACAGTGTCTTGGGGTGACTTTATGATGCTTGTATCCCCAATTGTCTGTTCTGTTTATGCTGGATATTAAGTTCTACACCTTTAAGACTGGTTCTGAGAGCAAATGGAGGCGGGAGGGGAAGAAGCGCGCAGTTTGTTTTCAGAAACTGCACTCCTCCACATTCTGCTCCTGGACTGTGTTGTCTGCAGCACAGACAGACAGCGGGAGAGAGCTCTCCTTTACTTTTTAATTATTTTTTTTAGCTAGCTGAGGCAGAGAAGTTCCCCAGACTGTGACTTTTCTTTTTCTTGGAACTGTTTAAACCTGCTCTGGACTGAAAACCCTGAAAAATACCAGGAGCTAACACCTGTAGCCCACCAGGGCCTGGGATGTTGTATTCCAGCACCAGAGGGACTGATAAGAGACTGAGTGAACTGAGTTACACTCCATGACAAGGACTTTCTGAATTTTGTCATCTCTTCAGAACTGCGAGAGGCTTTATTGTATATTATTAATTTTTTTATACTTGTGAATACTTTGCTTATTAAATAAACAGTTTTTTTCCACTTTTCCCCAAGGACATCTTTTCCCGAACTAGTTGGGGGAGGGGCTGCTTGAATTTGCTTTCTAGAGGGATCCCATGCAGAAGTTTCTTCCCAAATTTTCCCTAAACCAGGACACACAGGTACCTCTTTGCCTCCATGCTATAAAAGCATCCACTTTCATATGTGTGTGCCATCGCTGAGTGTTTTGATACGCATTGTTCTCCTAAGCTTCACTATTTTTTAAAAGGTGTTAAACATGTTATTGATATTGATTAGAAACACCTGCTGTTGTTTCAGTTTATGTATTTAATGTATTAGATCATGTAACACAGATATATAAAAAATTATTACTGATAAAAAAAGAGATTACAAGACAGCATTAAATTCAGAGTGTTCATGGTAGTTGGGGACAATCCAATAAGTCACTTTACTTGTGTTGATACCAGCCTGCGTAGGTCAGGATGTTCCCCACCCCTTGAGTCTTAAAATCATAGGAGGATGAGATGCAAATCGGGAACAAAGAAGAGTTCATGGAGGTAGCTTCTTGGTTGTAGTGGTTGGAGAGTTTCAGTAGATGGTAAACAACTCCTTTCACTTCCATTCACACTTCTTAGTTCAGCATTCTCCTTCAGTCAATTTCAGTATTTCACATATTCTTGCTTAACATATCAAGTGTTAGACAACTTTACAATAACCCAAAGAAATACATATGTATTATATAATAGTTTGATTGTCATGGGGTGTTGCAAGGCTGGGATCCTGGGGGCCGGTCTGACCCCCGGCTTCTGGCAGCAACGAGCGCAGATAACCAGGCTGTCCCAGGGCACAGACCCGCCGTCTGGGGTTCTGCAGGGAGACTCCAGCCAGGGGTAACCCTTGGAGCACGGGCAAGGGCTTTAAGTGATCAGCTCTTTCAGCAGCTATTTCTGCCCTGTGATCAGCTCTATTCAGCCCAGCCAGCTCCGTTCCGGGGTTCCCCTGTTGACGCAGACAAGAGACGGGTAGACCATGTGGCATTCCGCAAGGAGTCTTTAATGCCGGTTTCAGTGAAGGGGGGCCAGTGATGGTCTAACCCCGAACTGGGTAAAAGCTGGGGTTTTTATAGGGAAGGGGAGGATTGGGAAGGGGACCAATAGTCTGGGACTGGGGTAAGATGACTGTTATAGGTACATATTATTTTCGCAAATATTAAAATGAATGTTATGTGTATAAGAATGGAATTTTTTGTTGTATTAATATAGTTTTCTTTATTTCTGTTATTGATGAAACTTAGAAATAGTAGTATAATACATATATGTTAGGCTATGGCATAGTATTAAAATAAAAAACTGCTTTTGTTTGTATAACCCAAAGACTGAGAAACAAAAAAAAATAGCTAGAGAACTCCTACATTTGTAAACCATCTTATCCAGATGAAGACAGCAGTGACCAGAACTCTGGGGGGAGGAATTTATTGCATTTCTGGTATGAATATGTATGAGAATTTATGAATATGTAGTAGGGTTCTGGTTTTAAGGGACAATCCTTTGTCAGTAAGGTGTCCTCTCTTGGCTGAATGCAGAGACACCCGGCCGTATCTGTATACTTTATATTTTTCTCCTAATTGTCTTTTTTATTAAACTTTTAGATTCTATAAAAATTATGTGAACCTCGTTTTTCACAATTACCAATAGTTAACATGAGGTGTGGAGGCGGCGGGGGGGGGGGGGGGGGGGGGGCGGGTCCACAGCTTAGTCACAGTGACTAGGCAGTTTTATCTTATCTTAGGGGATTGATCTCCAGGGAGGATGCCACAGATGCCTGTCAGAGGACTGGGCCTCCTCCACAATGGGGAATCAAAGATGTAATGAAACTCAATTTTTTCTACCTATTTAGCATATTACTCCATTTGGGAATTTTATGCCTTACCCTGAAGAAGCAGGAAGAAATAAACAAAACAGATTCTATAATCATATGAAAATTCAAGTTACATTCAGGGACAAGTCTTTTCTACCCACTGTGACAATCAGAGTGAAGACACAAGCATTACAAAGCAATACTTGCGGAAAGCTACACAACATATACAAATATTTACAAAACAATTAAAACTAGGAATAATTTTGGTACTTCAATAGTACTAATTAAGATTTTTAATACTGTGTAAACAAAGTTAAATCTATTCTTCTGTGACCTTTTTAGAGAAAATGGTTATTGTCAGATTTACACATCTTGTTAAATCCAATTTTGCAAATTTGGAATAGAATCCATGTACTGAACATTAATGTCAGAACTATGGTTATTATGCCAATCAGTCCTGCCACATGGCAGTAGCTGCAGAGCTTTTAACCCAGGAAGCATGAAAGCTGATATGGATCCCACATTGTAATAGCTGATTTGGAACAAAAAAGAGGACATTGGACATCACCAGCAGGATGCTGAAATACCAGGTTGCCCTATTGGAGCAGGACTCTTGAACTTAATCTAACCACTGCTTTGAACCCAGCCATGTTTCTCCAGGCTTCTGAAAAAGTCCAGAGACCTTTCTACCACAAGTGACTCATAACCATTGAATAAGTGTGTTCTGGCAGACTGGATCTCAAGAGCAATCCCATCTGGGACCTAGAACTAGACCTACACACTGGTGGGAGCAGCATGGCACTAAATGGAAGACGGGTAGCTGTGGTAACCTTGACCCAGGTAATAGAAGTCCAGGCTTTACCTATTAAGACATCAACACAAAAAGCAAAATTAACAACTTTACACTGAGTACTAGAAATCACTGAGGGTAAAAGGGTAAACATATGCACTGATTTAAAATATGTTTTTGGAATAATATAAGCATATGGAGCCATATGGAAGGGGATTCTTATCGGCACAGAGGTGTCCTATTAAGTGCAAAAAAGAAATTAGTCAACCTCTACAGTGTGCAAAAGCTGAAAAAAGTGGCTGTGATGCACTTGTAAAGCCCATCAGTTTGAAGACTCCCCAGTTAATACAGGGAATCGGTTGGATGACAAAACAGCTAAAGAGGTTGCTGAAAAAGGTATCCTTGCAATAATACATGTTAGGGGACACCAGGCAGGGTGCTCAGAGGAGGCAATAGGTAACTGACTGGCTGATGAAGAAGCTTGGAAAGCTGCACTGTTGCCAAAAATCTCTAAGATCCTCCCCTTGCTCCCATTAACCCCACCACTGCCACAGAAGCTGCCTTTTGCACCAGAGGAGCTTGAGATAATTAAAAAGAGTGGTGCAGAGGAAAGAGGAGATAACTGGTTTACAAGAAGTAATAAACAGTGTATATCAAAGCTCTGACCTTAAAGATATTAAAACAACTTCATGAAAGGAGTCATTTGGGCTCTTGAGAACTGGCAGAAGCCTTCCTCAAAATGTATGTTACTGTGAGTCTTTTTACTTTGGCAAAGCGAGTTACTGAGGGTTGTTTTATTTCTGCTAAAATCAATAACAGGGTTACAAAGAAAACTGCCAGGGGACGAAGGCTTTGTGCTGCACATCCCTTCCAAAGGTGCCATGTTGTTATAAATGGCAATATAGTTATTGGCTCTCGCATTTATGTATTGGGTTTTTTTGCAAATTATTATTAATTGCAACAACTTTGATATAGTACTATTTGTAACCCCTTTTAACTACTTCAGTATAGTATAATCTGTCAGCTTTTGTATGCATATAAATAGTAGTGTGATAAATAGATATATTAACTTAGGTTTTTGCAAAATATGTTAACTTTTGCAGGATGCTTTTATTTTTTAACTAGCTGACAATAGGGAGAATAACTTAGAAATAGTTAAAACTGTCTGTATGATTAGATAACATTGAAGGAACCACACAGATAACACTGAAAGAAAGGATGTGAAAAGAATTCCTGCAGTTGCTAACCCGGCACTATCAATAATTCCCCATCTTTCATTGTGAGGAAATGGCTTATACATTGTGAGGAAATGACATACACAACTTCCAGAAATCAAATCTACACTATTGTGTGACAGGTCAAGGCTTGAACAAAGCTAAAAGAATTCCTGAACATAAAAGAACTCACAAGAATGTTTGAATATATATAACCTCATGAATATGTATGTAACCAGTGTAATGAAAAAAGTATATAAGAAAATTGTTTTAAGCTAATGGTGTGCTCCTGGCAGTTTTCCAGGCACCTCAGCACTTGATACTGTGCTTTTTATCCCTTATTAAACTTATAAAAATTTTAAAGAGTGAACTTCGTTTCTCACACAGGTGGATTTTATGGAAATGCCCAGAGTGGCAAAGTTAAAATATCTTCTGGTAATAGTATGTCAGCCAACAGGGTGACCAGAAGCATTTCCAACTGTTTCAGCAACTACAGGATTAGTTATTAAAGTATTTTTAGAACAAATAATTCCAAGATATGGGATTATAGAAGCAATAGACTCACATTGAGGAACTCATTTTCCAGGAAAAATCCTTCAAGGGGTTATGACTGCTCTAGGAATTAGATTAGGAGATTAGATTACACCATTAGAATGTTTTTTCTTAATAATCTTACCTTTATATTGGCAATTAGGTTTGTGCCAGAGGTGGGAGAATAATTTTTATAGTCCTAGGAGAAGAAGTAGCAAAAATTTTTAACCTTGGCAATTGTTGGATCTGAGCAGAGCCAGGAAGATCTGACAACAGGCCATGGGTGGCTAACATGCCTATCGCAAGTTACCTCCAAACTGGTCAGGGATATGTTATGTAAGGTATATTAGATCGTTGTTCTTTCTGCTACCACGACTTCAGGGAAATCAGCTAGGAATCAAGGTATATGATGAACTAATTAGAGAAAAGTGGTCAATTGATGCATCCCTGGCTGGAAGGAGCACCCAAAATGGGGAAAAGATGAATGGCCACCTGAGTGAATCATACACCACTATGGATCAGCCACTTGGAATCCTAATTAATTAATATTGGGTATCAGAGAACCTATTTATAATTTAAATTGGATAATTAAGTTACAAGCTGTTTTTGAAATAATAAACCAGACAGCTACAGCTCTTGACCTTCTTGCTGACCAGTCTACTCAGATGAAAAATGAAATATTTCAACATCAGATGGTATTAGACTATTTATTAGAAGAAGAAGGGGGAGTGTGTGGAAAATTAAATGACTCGAACTGCTGTTTGCAAAAAGATGACAATGGAAAAGTGGTAAAACAAATAACAAAGGGAATAAGAAAGTTAGCTCATGTACTGGTCCAAATGTGGAAAGGATGAGAATGGGGCATATTTTCATGGTTACCTGATGGCCTATGGGTTAAACGACTGTTTTTTTTCCTCTTATGTGCTGTAGCAACTCTCATCTTTTTACCATATATGATACCTTGCTTAGTGCAACTTATTCAACATGTGATCAAGGAGGCGCAGGTAGTAGCCGTGCCTACTAGTCCAGAAATTACTACAGAAAGACAGAAAATTATGTCACTGCAAATAATTGCAAAACCAAAAAGGGCCCAGGAACAGAAAGTTAAGTCAATGATAACTAAGGTTTGTAAAGACAATTATTGAAATAATAAGAGGAGGGATTGAAAGGAATAAGAAGGAGGTGTCTTTACAAACAAACTGTGGCCCTGATGTTAGATAAGGTCAGATATGGCGAGGTGAAAGAAGCAATGGGGGGAATCATAAATTCCAAAGGAATTCCACTAATTGACACAGACTGTTACTCAAGACTGTGCTAAATTCCTGTATTTAGAGAAAAAGAACAGAGACATAAAGAAAAATGTGGGGGAGGTATACATTAGAAGGGTATCTAGGTGTTTCAGGAAGTCTGTACCTCTCAAGTACCTCAGCCAATGGGGAAAGAGAGAGGGAAATGCAGCCAGGAAATTAGGATAAAAAGGAGGCTGCATCCCCTAAAAATTTTAGAGACCCCAGGGGAAATGCCCCATGGCCTTTCCTTTTATTTGAATAAAGTTACAGGACTCCTCTGTCTCCTTTTTGGATATAAAGCTCTGGTGTTTGTGGATTAATTTTCCTGACTGAAAGAGAAAAAATTTTGTCCAGAACATTTTATATTTGGTACAGAACTCACTGGTCACTATGCTGCCCGGTTTAATAATGGGGTTCTGGCACCTAGGCTTGTATACTTCTCTGTATATATGGTGCAATTTGCCTGGCATATGGCTCTTTTTCAGATCAGGGTCCTTGCTTTTGACAGTCTATTATATCTGTACAGTGTGTGCTTGGCACTTCTAAATCAAAATCAATATATCTATAGCTTTCTTAAGCTGTGTTTTCAAACATGAAGCAAAATGCTGTGCATGAAAATTGAGAGAAGCAAAATAATTTTTGTCATTAAAGTTATTTCACTATAATTATAAACAAACCACTCCTAAATCATTATCAAAGTATGTTTGTTCACCTGCTTAACTGTTTTCAGAATTGGGGACCAATAATGTAATTATCGGGCACTTTCAAAAGAAAGGAAAAATAAATTTTGAAGGAACAGCTGTTCCCTTTAGCTTCATCGCACGCCCTGCCCTGTCTTTCAGCAGTGCATTGTAGTCAGCAAAACGATTGAACTGGACTGTTTGGCAGCTGTCAGGAGGTCCAGGAAAAAAGGTGTTTGTTTTCAGGTGTTGGAAAATAACCATTTAGGTTTTGCCCTTATTGCTAACTAATCTTTTGTTCCCAATGAATGCTGACAAATTCTTTCAAGAGTTGATAAGAAATTACACCTCCCTCCCTTGGCAGACACCTGTCTTTTAAACCAGGAAAGTTGCATTTCCACAAGATATCAAAGGCTTACAACCATGAGGCTTCTTCCCTTTGTCTGAAGAAGACCTCATCTACTATTACTTCCTAATCAGGCAGTCCATAGCCAATACCCATCCCAATGTTACACATGTTGGTCCATCCACTAATCCTGATCCAAAAGCTCTTATCATCTATCCCTAGTCAGAGCTCCAGGCAACCTTGCTCTTCCCTCACAACTCTCACTCCTTGCCTTTCCAGCCTGTCCTTCCTGAAGAGCTAGTATCCAGCCATTGCAGCATTAGTCTTGTGAGCCATCCCACTATCTCTCTGCAATTCCAATGAGATTATAGACCCCCAAGTGCATACAGGCCTTAAATTCATCCTGCTTGTTTCTTATGCTGTGTACATTAGTGCACAGACACTTAAGAGAGGCCCACCATCATGCTGATTTTTGCAGAAAGGGTGTGGGCTTCCCCCATCATGCTGTCCTCTCAGCATGTCATTTGTCCATGTATACCTAAAGTCAGCCTCATTCTGCCCTCTTTTATTGGTGTCAAGGTGTGTTTTATCCACATCACCCTGAACCTTTTGCTTACCAACCCAGGCCACCATGCCCATGCTGGAGCAGGTTTGTTGGCAGGACTTGTGACCCCATGGTAGACCCATGCTGGAGCAGTTTGTGCCTGAAGGACTGCACCGCATGGAAGGGATCTATGTTGGAGCAGTTCATGAACTGCAGCCTGTGGGAAGGACTCACATTGGAGAAGTCCATGGAGGACTGTCTCACATGGGAGGGACCCCATGCCAGAGAAAAGGAAGAGTGTGAGGAGTCCTCTGTGGAGGAAGAAGCAGCAGAGGCAATGTGATGAACTGACCACAACACCCATTTCCCAGCTCCTAGGGGAAGGAGGTAGAGAATCAAGACTAAAGCTAAGCCCAGGAAGAATGGAGGGGTGGGAGGGAACAGTGTTTTTAAGGTTTGGTAATAAATTAATTTAATTTCCCCAAGTCAAGTCTGTTTTGCCCATAACAGTAATCAGTGAGTGCTCTTTCCCTGTCCTTATCTCAGCCTGTGAGCCTTTTGTTATATTTTCTCTCCCCTGTCCACTTGAGAAGGGGAGTGATAGAGCAGCTTTGGTGGGCACCTGGTATCCAGCCAAGGTCTAGCCGCCACATTTTCATGCATGGAAAATGAATGATAAATGGTTTATTTGCAAAGGATATGGTCCATATGTTACTAATTAGGAGGATCCCATAACAGTCAGTTTCATAAACCATGGAGAACACCTTTGCCATCAAACTTCATTCCCCTCTGCATTCAGTTAAGTCTTAAACAGCTATAACATAATCAAAGTTAACACAACCTATATATCCTAATTAGCGAAGATTCTAACCAAAGACACCAACTATGTTCTGTCTAGTTATACTGATAGCAAAGTAGACTTAGTGTGACTGTTCTATTGATGTGTTAGAGTAGATCCAAGATTCCGGCTCACTACCCAAACTGGAAGAACTAGGCAGTGGATGTGGATGCTCCAACTTCTAGATTTTCACCACTAGAAGATGCATAGCACACATGCACAACCTTACTAGCCACCACTAGCTAAACACTGCTTCAGTAATTAAGCTCAGAGTTCAAACCCCTCCAAACCCTAGGAAAATGACAGCTAATAAATGAAGAAGCATTATCTGAGTTGTAGCCTACATTAAATTAGCTTAAATGCACTTGGCTAAATGATATTAACTTAGAATGGGCAGCAGCTGTACCTATAGTGAGATTAGGTATAACAAACAGGTACTCTGAACAGGTTTTGGTTCAATTTTAATGCTTCCATGTAACCCTGGTTAATTGGAAAAAAAATGCTCAATTGTCCTGGGTAACCCAAAATGTTATTGTATTCCATATCTATCTGTGCTATGTCATATGCCAAAATTGTTACTCTCTCTTCAAGACCTGGTGGCCAGAAACAGAACCATGGAGGTTGGCAGGTGCTGGGGTCCTTTTAAGGTCAGGGACACTCAGGCAGAAGCTCTCTTGCCCTTTCTCTTTTGTTCTCGCCAAGAAAGCTGAGGCAGGTCTTTGGACCTTTTTTTTCCTTTCTTTTTTGCTGCCGCCACCCAGGACAATCAGTTGTGGTGCCATGCCAAGAAAAACAGAACAGCCCCTGGTCCATACAGTTGCCCCAGCCCACCAGCAGCACCTGGTTGAATCAGGAGGATATGGAGTCTTAGTTGTCCTAGCTGGCTGCCTGTTGTTTTTGCTGAGAAGGCATAGTCCCTCCATGAGTTCCAGCTGCTAACCCAGTTCCAGCCGCAAGAGTTTTTGGTCATCTTAGTCAACAGAGCTGCTACTGTCAGAGATAAGAGGGGCATTTGGCTGTTTTTTGGAATCTAGTTTTTTTTTAAAATGTTGTCCTTGTTCCCTGTTAGTTGTTTGGGGGAAGAGGGAGTTTTTGCTATTGTGGAGATTCAGTTGCTGTGCTGTTTTTTTCTATTTGTTCTCTCTTCACACGTGGTTGGGGGGGGTGTTGTCCACCATTTCTGCATTTAACTCTCAGACCACAAAGTTGTCTGTGAAGTGTCTATGAAGGGCACCATCTTGGGGGAGGGGTTTCTCCACCATTCTGTTTTCTTTGTTCCTGGGGAGTCCACGAGATTTGGCACCTCTGTATCTAGTGATTATTATTGTTATTTTTGCCTGTTGCTGTTTTGTTTTTTAGTAAACTGTCATTTTTTCACTTATATCTTCTCACATTCATCTCTCATTGGTGAAAGGGGAGTGATTAAAACTAAAAGGGAAGGTAACTCACTTTGGAGTGTCCACTCCTTAAATTGTCTTAAACCAAGACATCAACACATTGCAAGATGAAGAAAAATTGGAACAACGTATTATCTCCAACCACACGATGCCAGGGTAGACATTTATCTTCCCTAATTATGTTGTGTTTTTAGTACTTAAGAGTTGAATATTTTTATGGCTACATGAGAAAGATGTATGCTGTAGAAAAATACCAGCAGAAAACAAGAGCTCACATTTAATTTGAAATTTAATTTGTCAAACAGAAGTTATCTATATACAATCAGTGTGTATTGTAATAATTCTCACAATAGAAAGTGATTAAAATCTAAAATATTAATTGGCTGCATAGCACATTTGACATTATTGCCCATTTCAAGAGGGAAAACAATAAATTTCCAATAAATTTTGTCTGATTTGGATTCAAAAGTGTTCAGATATTGAACATGCCTCCTTTAAAACCTATAGACTGAAAAACTTTCCAGACCAGTTTAGCTGAATATTTCCCATTTCATTACAACAAACCACAATATTGTCAGTTTAATAGAAAAACAAAACCAAAACATGTATCTGAAGCATCCAATAAAAAAGGGACAGTAAATGGAATAAAAAGGTTCCCGTCCCCATTTTTGCATTCTGAACAGTGATTTCATAAAAATATTTTTATTAAAAAGTGTTAGTATATTGACTCTGTGACAAGAAGGACTGAGTAGGTAGGGAAAGGAACAAGCAAAAAAAAATTGCATTTAATTAGTTTGCAATAATTTTCAGCGATTTCTTTTATTTTGAAAAAAAGGCATTATTACAACTGACCACAAACAGGAGAAATCCTGGCTATTTTACAGTTATGGGTACAGAACTTAAATATTCAAGCTTGTGGTGCAAAGAGACAAGGTGATTGCAGTATACAATGTAAATAAATAGTTTTGCAAAGTGAACAAATGTCCTTGAGAACTCTTTACTAACAAAACAAAAAAAAACCCTCCTCATTTCTCCCTGAAACATGATCACAGGTCTGTGTTTAAAAACTCATTTGCAAACATAATTTAAACTGTGTTCACCCTAAAACCAGTTTTATGAGATTCAGTCTGAATGGGGCAGTGTTGAGGTCCCTGTAAAAGTAAATATTTTCCATTTCTTAAAGAGGGAAAAAAAAACCCCAAAAAACACCTGCTACAACATTTGCAGCACAGTGCAGCAGAAATTTTAAATACAAAAATATTTTTCTATTGTTGGGATAATAGACCTTGCATCCTGGAAAGAAGTAACAATACCGTGACTAACAATATCCAGTCCATATCTTTCAAGTCACATAAGGCAATTACTGTGTTAGTTTACTGTATATGGCTAAAAGATGGTTCAGAAAATGTCAGTCTTTGTTATGTTTTCCGGCTACTCCATGTATGTTCAGGTGTACTTTTGTGATCTGATGAGTGTTCAAATGGAGATCTGTGTCCTATAGGAGATCTTGACCCATAAGGCGACCTCTGATCTAATGGTGACCTTGGGCCACTACCAGAAGCTCTGTGGTCTATTTGCCAGTCTGAGTGGTACCTATAATCTCTGGAAGATTTATGATGGATATACTCTGAAGTGGAACGGTGATCTGAATGTATCCTGTGGTCTGAATGGGAACGGTGATTTGAATGAGGCCGACTGTCTTTTAAACTTCCTTCCAGGTTTGACCTGTGATCTCTGCTCCTGTGGTCATCCAGCTTTCTACGTTTACCATCACTATAGTATCTGAAAAAATTTACTTATTACTGAACATATAGTAAGGACTACAATTATGTCAATTTAACAGAACTGCATAAGAGAAATGTCTTTGCAATTTTGCATTACTTAGAAAAGATTCATTGGTGTTTACTGCAAGCATACTAAAAAACCAGGAAAGGAATTTTTAACAGAGCAATTTACCTGCTGCCTTGTTTATAGTGATCCCAGTCTCTGTGGTCTTTTCCATTGCTGAAGGCTGAATAGGACCTTTTCCTCAAGTCATTTTTATTATAAGCATCTTCCTGATGCCTGTCCTTATGATCATAGTACTGTGACAAATGTCTATCAGAAGAACTGTCCCTGCTACTGTCATCATGGTTTGTATTCTCCTTCAGTCTCTCAACATCTGTTTAATAAAGCAGAGGTTATAAGGAAGCCTCATACAGTATAAATTATTTTCTTCACCCATTCAATCAGCACTTCTATCTGTCAGATTTAAAGCAATGTGAAAGTGACATTATAGTTTGACAGAAGCAATATCTAAATAATTGAAAGATAAATGCAGTAATGTGAGCAAACTGAGAGAGACCTCTGAAGTAAATAGAAGACAAGCAAGTTAGAAATGTAGATATGTAGGACTGAAAAAGTAAATTTTTCAACCTTACAGACTGAATGGAGATGAGTGTGGTCTAATTGAGCAGGGAGTAGAAACCAGGTGCCTTTAGTAGAGCAATTTGAAACAGAATGGTAGGAAGTTCCTCTCCAAGGAGACAGCCCTAGTGAGAACACTAGTTTTAGAGGTATACCTTCTTAATGAAAGGTTTTTAGTGGTATTCCTAGAATACATTATACTAATTTTAAACCCATGATAACATACTCTAGGTTTTATATAACATGATATAAAAAAAAGTATTACAAGAAGGCAACTGTGGGAGCATAGAAAAACAGTATTATTGTCAATAGTAAAAGACATCACATATAACTGATTGCTAACCATGACTTCAGGGAATATATTATGATATGGTGACATTACAACTGCTACAAACAGGTTTAGAGCCTCCAATAAGTTTACAAGTGTTGAGTTGGCCTCTCTCCCTTCTCAAAATTAAATATAAAAAAGTGTGTGTTTTTAAAAATGAATTTACTTACTTTAAGAGATCGGTCAGATAACTTGCTACTAAAATCTTTAAGTGCCAAATTCAGTCCACGCTCAGTTGAATTTCATCAGCAAACTAGTGAAGTTATGCTAAGTCAGCCTATCCCTATAATATCCATCAGTATGGGAGTTCTAGGAGACAGTTTTAAGTTTATTTCATTTTACATACCATCATTTAAGATATCCATCACAATAACATGCTCCAGATTTCTTACCTGGATTTCTAATTACATGTGTATTCACGTTGTTGCTAATATTCTGGTCACTGTGCTGCTAAAAGAGACAAGTACAAAAATTGTCATTGATAAATCCCAAAGTTGCATCTGAATTTTTCAGAAAATATCCTAAGAAAACAAACTAGTTTACTATGAACAGTAAAATACATTTAAAGTGTATTGAGTGAAAAAAACTGATACTTTATAATAATTATAAAACTCAGAATATATTTTTGTATATTTAGAGAGTCTGAAAGTATTACCTGAGATTCTTGGCGTTTTTTGATTGCATGTTTATACAGTTTGTGCAGCTTTCTGGCATCAAATTCTGTAAACTTAGAGACAAAAATCCACAAGTTTCTGAGGAAAAAGAAAGAGAAGTTATAATTCTTCCATATATTAGTTTTTATTTTGTCGTACAACAGAACATGGACTTAAATGAAATTATTTCAATGGTACTTCAGTAAACTGAATTAATTGCAAAGTCTGTTAGAATATTACCTAGTTGCACAGCAAACATTACTTAGCTGTATTTCAGACTTTTCAGAAATTAAGTACTTTGATTTGTCATTTTGTAATATTTACCACAATGACTGAAGAAGGCAAAGTGCATGAAAAATAGTATTAATGGAAATTTTGTTAATAGAATGATTTGACAATTTCATAAAAATGTAGTTTTCAATTTGTTGTGCAATTTTTCTGAAAGATTATTTGAAATATGTCAGAAAACTGGAGTATTTACTACTCAGTAAAGATTCTTCTGAACTTTAAATCTCTTGCAGTATAAGAAATTTGACCTACATGCCCAATTTCCTATAGATATCGGGGATGGGATTTTCCCACAAAATTCCAAAGCCTGGTCAAAGGTTTTGAAACCAAATGAGAAATCTGAAAGAGGATGGAAACAGCATGCCAAAATCTTTGATCCTAATCTATGCTATGAAAGAAGAAAGCAAAACAAAACAACACTTTTGGTGTCAAGAAGCCAAAACGTTAAAGACAAGATTTGCTTCTATGATTGCAGACACCAGAGCTAAAGTCCAGAATTCTTTTAGCAAACTTTACAGGTGGAAGGCTTAAAAGACTACAGAATATTACTGTTCTAAATAGTGTTTAGTTCAGAAACATCTCAAGTGTGTAGGCTCAAGAAGCATCTATCTGCTCTTTCACGGTGATGATTTAAATATTATAGTTTTGGCCTAGAGATTTGCAAAACTAGACAAAACCAGCAAATGGTGTGCCCAATGACATCTGTATAAGAAATATAGCATGAATACCTTTACTAAATTCTATGTCTTATTAAAGATAAAACACATATTTTAATAATCTATACATGGTACTGTAGCATTACTATTAATTAATATTATAGTAGCTCTACTATACTCATTCTTCATTGAAAGGGTAGTCAGGCATTGAAACAGGCTGCTCAGGAAAGTGGTGGAATCACTGTCCCTGGAAGTGTTCAAAAAACATATGGATGTGGCACTTGGAGACATGGTTTAGTGGTGAACATAGTGATAGTACTGGGTTAACAGTTAGACTCAGTGATCTTAGAGATCTTTTCCAACCTTAACAATTCTATGATTCTATGATCCTACTATGAATTTCCACTTAAAGAAACATAACGTTTACCAAAGTGTCTTTAAGACATGGATATTTTTTTTGTATTTCAGTTCACCCCAATATTTTAAAATGAAGCAAGTACAAACAGCAGAAATATTCTGTTAACAACAGTCTGCAAGAAAATGAAACACTTGACTGAGTTTTGTATATGGAAATGCAACCATGTTTGCAACCATAAAGGATTAAAGTTCACATTATGATAAAACTAACTCTAACTGCATTAAGAACTTAACAACAAAATATACGAAGTTTATAAACCAACATTTTTCTTATTTTTTCCAAAGTTACCACCTCACAGATGCATAAGAACACTTAAAACTCTTATTTCATTTTGAAATACATTTCTGAGTATGTTATAATAAATGTTTTTTATCAAGTCAGTTAATATAGTATTTAATTTTAGAGTATATTTTAAAAAAGAATAAAGGATTCTACAAAACAAAATCATTCCAAGTTCAATACACACATTTATAATGGCCTGTTTTTAGCATGAATAAAAAAAACAAAACCAAACTTCAATGTTGAAAAAGGCAGATTCTTTAATGATAAGAACTCTTTCACTAAACATTAAATATACTCTAAATGCAGTTATTTTCTCTTTCCATTTGGCTTTAAAAAGTAAGAGGACTCCACATACTGGACAAAAAGTGAAACCAATAAAAGCTGTAATCATTTATAATCATCTTTTTATAAGTCCTTATTTAATACAGCAGAAAAATAAAATAAATGAAGGATAAGAAATGAGAAATAATTAAAACTATTCTACTTAATATAAGCTATTATGGATTTCACTTTTTCAAGAAAAATCATACAGAATAACTTACTTTCTCCACTGTTTAATTTGTTCAGGATTTGTGTATTCCTTTAGACATTCAGTAATGTGGTCCCCAATTTTGATTAGGCACTGTCTAGTATGCTCCAGCTGTTCCCTTTCAGAAAGGCCTTTCTCTGGTCTATCCAATTGTTTCAATGCTGCTTTAACAGGCCTCATTCTTTCTTTGCACTGTAAAATTTAAAAAAGGAATACATTAATTTAAAATTAAAAGATAAAAATTGTAAAACATGATTCACCCTTACACAGGCAAAGACAGTACTGTTGTAAGCCAAATGAAAAATAAGTCTTTGCTTGCAGCTCTTTTAGTTTTACTATAAGATTTCATTTGGAAAAAGTAGCTTTTTAAATCTAGTTGAAAATACACTCCTATATGAAAGCATTAAATTGTATGTAATCCATATTAAAGATTTAAGAAAACACTAAGTTAATATAAAAGATTTTCTGAGGGAAAGGAATTACTAGGTTTTACAATCATGGGTTTAACTTTCAGCACAAGTATATAGGACAAGAGTTATTTTACTTTTTAGAGCCTTGAAAGCTATACAAACTCAGTGCCAAGATTAGGTATGAAGATGTTTAATATATTTTAAGTAGATACTTTCTGCAACAATTAAACTTGGTGTCCAGGACACTTGGCATTCAACAGAGGATCAGCATTCCTTCTCTGAGCAGCTTTTAAGCCTGAGTTCTATGCAGATACTAGGATAAAGCTAGTTTAGGTGTGCCTAAATTAGTAACAGTGATGACAACACATGTACTCATAGATATATTTCATATGTGTATGCTTGAATTCTCACACTAATTTAAACATGTTAATAGTAAATATAGATAAACCAGTTAACATGTTTTAAATTATAGACCTTTGCTTGGAAATACCATTCAATCACGATGGCAAGGTAGATGAAATGCATATTTTTACCTGTCACAAGATGGACAAGAAGTCAAATGAGTTAGCCTCAACAACCCACAGCAGTAATTGCCATTTGAAAAAATAAACATGCTAATTAGATTGCACCTGATCATGGCATAATGATAAATATACCTTCCAGAACAGAGAGCCTGGCCAAAAAAATGTTCTATATGCAAACCCAACCTATAATTGCTCCCACTAAGGAAGGAAGACAAGTCTGTATATCCAGAAGCAAAAATATGAGGGATTTTGGAGAACATCACCATCACTGTGTCAACATCTAGGGACAACTCAAAAATCAGTGAAGCTGCTCCATTACCAGATCATGCCATTAAATAATTAGGCAGCTACATTACCTATTGCACTAACCACAGCTTAAGCAACCTTTAAAATGACAGTTTACAAAGTACACTGCTTAAGTTAAATGTAGAGGTGAACAGAGAAGTGCAATTATACATGGGAATTGTGTGATTTTCATTCACCTAGCCACTCACAAGATATCCTGGAAATTATAGATGAGTCACTTATAATATCATTTAGATAAAAAACAAAACGCAAAACAACAATCCCCACATAGGTAAACTAGTCAGTACCATACCGATGAGAAAACAAGGTAATTTGATTCTTACAGCCAGCACCACAGTAGACCCAGTAAACCTGTCTAGCAGTAACAGACAACTGTTGAAAGCAGAATGATAGAACTTTTACAGCAGAAAAGTAGCTGCTCAAAGTAAATTCTTAGAATCCTTCCAAAGACTCCAATCAACCTATAAAATGTTACATACCTCCCTTTTGTTCTTCTAATATTGTTTCTGTTGTGGTCAAAAGTAGTAATATAACTGAAATTCTTTTGGTATCAGAGATATTACTCCAGCAAGATATTTCTAAGGACTTTAGGATTTGTTCCTTCCTCTGTCTAATGCAGGAAGTCTGTAATACTTCAAGAGCAACTTTCTCTTGTTAGCTTTCAAAGAACAAAGGAGTATTTGATAAGGCCAAGTCAGACACTACAGCAGCTGCATTAAAATTTATTCATTTCTGTCCTTTAAGAAGCAATATCCATAAATTATTGAGGATGGATCTTCATAGTCTGCATTTTAAAACTATCCAGCACACAGACAACTAGACAAATACTCTTCACTATACTGCATAAATGCAATAAAACAAAACTGCTGACCTGAAAACAAAACTGAATTTAGTATAGTGTTGATAAGCCTTCACTGATCTAAGATTTTACTGGCAATAGATATCTGTATTATAATACCTAATAGCATAATCAAGAACATCAGAAATTGTGCTCATTTAGTATATCAAGTGTAAACACTAAGTTATCAACAAGGGACTTACCACACCAAATGTCCTCTGATCCAGTTCTTCAGATTCTTCTGATATTGGAACTGTTTCACTAGTTGCAGTAATATGAACTGGAATATCCAACAATGAAACTTTTTTATTTTTTTCTTTATTTTCAGATTTGAGTTCATATGCCTAAGAACAAAACATGAAAATTTATCTGATAAGCAAACCTTATTTTTGGGCTGAAATTATACTGTAATTAGGCAATCACTGCATTCTCTTCAATAATAACAAAAAGAAACAAAAAAAAATCTGTCATGCAGTGATAGTACCTTTTATTTTCTCTTTCTGGGGGATGGAGAAGGAGAATGGCCAAGTTTCTTGCACCACTTGCACTCTCAGTCCCACTAAACTATAGATCTTTAAGAAGGTAATTTCCCATTTCATTTGCCTGTCTTTGTACTTACAAGTGGAAAAAATAAAACTTCATATGATGCAAAAGATTTCAATGAAATTACAATGATCCAAAATATCTTTTCAACTTAAAATCATTCACAAAAACCTGGCGGCCTTTTCTAGTGCTATATAAGAAAAGATAAACATAGTTACCTTTTCTTCCTTTACTTCTTTTTCTTTCTGTGTGGATTCTTTTAGTTTGTTTTCTCTCTTTTCTTTAATATTTTTTAATTCTTTCTTATCCTCTTTTTCTTTTTTCTCTCTTTTTAAATGCCTCTTATTTTCTTTTTCTCTTGTCTCTCTTTTTTCTACAGTTTCCATCTTTATACCAATATCTGGCTCAGGCTTTTCTTCATTTTCTTCTGCTTTTATTTTTTTATGTGGACATTTCACTGAAACAATCTCATCCTGAAATACACAAGCATATATGTCTCATCAAATGGAGTTTCTAACTATACAAGTTTTGCAACCATCAGATTAAAATGTACTTTTTTTCTGTGTGTGATTTCTTTAGACTTAGGTTTAACACCTATCAAATGGAGTGGGATGCAGTTGCAAAACAAGATGAGGACTACTTACTCATTTCCTTGATGTGACACAAAACAATATTGATTGGGCAGGGGTAATGGGTGCGCGTGAGAGATTAAAGCTATTTAACTTTTGCATTACCAAAGAAATCTGCTCCTGTAAAAAGTAGTTAAGCTGCAAAGAGCTAAAAGCAATAAGGAAGTAGACATCACAAGACTGAGCTGATTTTTCAGGGCATGGTGTTAAAAGACTTCTGTTCTGGTTAATTTTGTTCCAGTAATTTTTGTGTGACCCCAAATTAAACAGTCACAGTCACAAGAGAAGGGAACAGAGTTCCAACTTTTGCTTTTTCAGAGATGTTCTGAAGAATCTAGTGTTTTTTCAGCTACCTTTGAAGTCACAAAATTAGGTGCAACATGACCCCTAAACTTAATCTGTTAGGGTTTTTTTTTGTTCTCTCTAGTGATTTCTGCTGTGTGATACATTTAAATAAATGAACCAACAAAAACAGAGTCCTAAAGGAATACATCAGAAGTAATAAAAACATAACAAAATTGAGTAGCCTATTAGAACAATATCTACTGAATAACAGTCAAACTTAACATCAACAAGTCCATGGGCCCTGATGGGATGCACCCACGTGTGCTGAAGGAACTGGCAAACATCACTGCTAGGCCACTCGCAATCATCTTTGAAGGAAGACCCAGGGAACTACGGGCCACTCAGCTTCACCTCAATCCCTGGAAAGGTGATGGAACACCTTACTCTGGAGGCCATGTCTATCCCCATGGATGACAAGAAGGTGATCAGGAGTAGTCAGCATGGATTCACCAAAGGGAATAATGCTTGCCCAACCTGATTGCCTTCTACAATGGGACAACTGGCTGCATAGATGAGAGGAGTGGATATTGCCCACGTGGACTTCCCCAAGGCTTTCAACACTGTGTCCTGTGACATCCGCATATCATAGTGGACTGAGGCGGACTGAGAACTGGCTGAAAGGCAGGTCTCAGAGTGTTGTGATCAGTTGCAGTCTAGTTGGAGGCCTGTCACTAGTGGTGTCTCCCAAGATTCAGTGCTGGGCTCAGTATTGTTTAACTTGTTCATCAATGACTTGGATGAAGGGGTAGATGCCTCCTCACCAAGTTCACTGATGATACAAAGCTGGGAGGAATGGCTGATACCTCAGAGGACTGTGCAGCCCCCTTAAGAAGGACCTCGATAGGTTAGAGAGATGGGCAGAAAAGAACTGTTTAAAATTCAACAAGGGCAAATGCAGGGTCCTGTACCTGGGTAAGAATAACCTCAGGCAGCAGTACAAGCTGGGGGTGACCTGCTGGAAAGCAGCTCTGCAGAGAAGGACCTGGGGGACCTGGTGGACAACAAGCTGTCCATGAGACAGCAGTGCCCTTGTGGCCAAGAAGGCCAACATACTCCTGGGGTGCATTAAGAAGAGCATTGCCAGCAGGTCAAGGGAGGTAATCTTGCCCCTCTATTCAGCCCTAGTGAGGCGCATCTGGAGTGCTGTGTCCAGGTTTGGGCTCCTCAGTATGAGAGAAACATGCAACTCCTGAAGCAAATCCAGCAGAAGGTTACAAAGATTATTAGGGGACTGGAGCATCTCAGGAAAAAAAGCTGAGGGAGATGGGTCTCTTCAGTCTGAAGGAGAGAGATCTGAGAGGGGACTTTATTAATATCCCCTTATCTGAAGGGAGGGTGTCAGAGGATGGAGCCAGGCTCTTCTCGGTGGTGCCAAGCAATAGGACAAGAGGCAATGGGCAGAAACTGGAACACAGGAAGTTCCACCTGAACATGAGGAAGAACTTTACTGTGAGGGTGACTGAGCACTGGAACAGATTATCCAGAGAGGGTGTGGAGTCTCCTTTTCTGGAGATATTCAAGAACTATCTGGACACAATCCTGAGTAACATACTCTAGGGAACCTGGCTTGAACAGGGAGGTTGGACTAGATGACCTTCAGTGGTTCCTTCCAACCTGACCCATTCTGTGATAATAAAAGCCATGACATACACAGAAGCATTCGCTTGCATGTCTCAAAACACTGTTTATGCTGTACTTTCTAAACAATTGTCATGGGGTTACTTTACCTTTAAGGAAGTTAAAGTTGCTGGGGACTGAAAGGAGTCTCTTCTCCTGACCAATTATTGGTCATTACTGGGGATTAACAGCAATTTTAACCATTGAAAAGGGAGATCAACTTGTGAACCCTACTTTAAGATGTAAAGTCAGGGCACTTAGGCGATCTTTGTTTCCTGGCTGTGAAAGGTAACAGAGCTCTGGCCTCTCGATCTCTGCCTGGCCATGCGGCCGGGCGGGGGCTGGGCTGGGCCTGCCGCGTCTCCCAGCCGGGAGATGGGGCCTGTGGGGGGCTTGTCCTGGGCTCTGGCCGGGCCAGGCCGGTTCCTGGCTTGGCTGCAGTGATGGAGTTCACCGGGGACTGCTGAGTAAAGAAGGAGAAAAAACTCTGGACCTGCAGCGGGCCAAAACAGCCACTACTCTCTCCAGAGCAGCCATGGGGAATTTTCTATCGCAGATGGCTCCAGCTCCTGCACCGGCAGAAGTTACAGAACCATCTACAAAAGCCTGGGCAAGATTTTAACTCTTTCATTACCCAGACGAGACTTGCAGATTAATCTTTTTATCCAGAGAGAGAAAAGGAGAGTGATCAACATGAAAAGAGACTTTATAAACTACCAGTGACAAGAAAGAAAAGAAGCTTCAGGAAAGGTAGAGAATTAAGAAGATGCTTTAATTAAGATGAAATATTTTTCTGTTAAAACTATGGAGATGGACAATGAAGTCCTGAAAAGAACTCCTTTAATTCATGACGGAGTATGGGGAGGAATAGAGTGTTCAAGGTGTAAAATTTGAGCAAAAGGTAGAGTGATTGTGATATAGTGAAGTGCTGGAAACAGTAAAGCGAAAATTTGAAGCCTTGGGGGGGCAATGAGAAAAACTGTTTTCTGGTGAAGCTCACAGAAACAGACGAAGAAGACTTTTGCTTTTGAATAACTCATCCTTAAAATGCCATCCCTAGACTCATGGCCCATACACACCTCAGAGTGATGTGGAATGGGAGGAGTGAACTCTGATAACAGCAGTTCTGGGCAGCTGATATCAGGGAAAAGGAAAACTATAACAAAAATAGTTTTCTTGTGAGAAACTCCATAAATTAACAGAAAGAAACTTCTGTTTCTCTACAAAGACTGGTGAAAAGACTGTAGAAGGAATTGGGACTGTTTAAACCATCAAAGTTCTAAAGTTTTTGTCTCTGTTGTCATGTGAACAAAGGAATGATGAGTAGTAAGAGATGAAAAGGTTTTTCTGGAAGTTTATTCTGGTGTTCTTATTATTGTAGTTTGTCAGTAAACTTTCTTTATTCCTTTTAAGTTTTATGCCTGTTTTGCTCTTGTTCTAATCCATATCTCACAGCAAGAAATAAGTAATTTTTTCCTTTTGTTAGTTACTGGTTTAAAACCACGACACAATGTTGATTTTTTTTCCTGACCCTGAACAAAAGTTGCTACCTGAAGAATCATAATCCTTAGTAAGAATGGATTCGTCAGAAACATTAGTTTTATATTTAGATTTTATAATAAAATTGCATTTCAAGAAGATAAAATGCTCACGTCTTTATATCAATGATGTTTACCTCATTATACTCATCATCATCAGATTTTTCTGAGGGTGCTGATGAGTCACTTTTTATTTCTTCTTTAATTTTTGAAGACTTTGTTGCTCTATTCTTCTTACTTCTTGCTTTCTTCCTCTTTGAATTGCCCTGAATGCAAATTAGCACCTTTATTATGTCAACTGACAAGTGTCTGCATCACAGTTGCAGAAAAAGATTTTGGTTTTTATGTTAAAGAAAGCATTCAATTTATTTATCGCCACTAATGACCACCACTTTTCTCGGGATTGGAGACCGAGCGTAATGCAACAGTAGAGAATATTTACAAATAAGGGAGAAAAAACTCAATATTAAACTTGCAATACATTCCTTGAGTTAGTCTCATATAATACAATTACCAATACAGAGAAAAATGACACAAAGAAGAGTGGAACTAAGAATAAAACAAGCATCTGTTGACATTCCCATAGGTATATTATGTTATCTTGCTAATGAATATTAAGCTTAACTTACTGCACCAGTAAGTCTTTGCACTTCTTTTCTTGCAAGGTCTTTATTCAGTAATTTAATGAGGTAATCTGCACGGGTCTGCAACTGCTTTGCCTGTGGTTTCTTATCTGGGTCATCAGGTAAAATCTGAGGAGAGTAATGGTAGCATTAACTACAAGTACACATTATCAAATTAGGAAGCTGCTAGTGTGGAGCACTGGGAACAGAAAAAGCTGAATTAAAGAAATAGGCAAAAAAACAATCCACTCCAACTATACCTGACCAATATGCAGGCAGCTTCAAGGAATGGACAACTTAAACATTTTATTTTTCCTCAAACACACAACTAATGTAGTCTTGAAAATATTCAAATATTCTCACAAAATTTACAGTCAACTCAAGAAACTAGCCTCAGATTTCTGTTTCCACTCTCATAGTTTATCTAAAAAATTCAGAGCTCCTGTACCACTGTCATCCACAGATCTCCGAGTTCTGCCATGTGCTTCTAAATGCATTAACTCATTACCACAGGATATGAAGAAGCCAAAAAAAAAAAAAAAAAAGAGTGGTTTCATAAAACAAGCAATTAATGGAAGGCAGGGGCAGGATATCATTAAACAAATTTATATACAACTCTGGCTCCTCAAATCCCAAAGCTACAGTTTGGCAGTACCACTGTGTTTGCTTCACTCCAGTATTTCCCTAAATGTTTCTCACTACTTCTAAGCAGCCATTGCACTACTCGTAACCTGACAAATACAGCAATTCTCATGTTGCAAATGAAAGTCAGTTTCAAGGAAAGAAAACAGTGATAGGGAAACCAAACTAAAATCCCCAAACAAACTTCGCTCAAAAAGATCAAGAATAAAATTACAGAATTCATAGAATTATTTAGGTTGGAAAAAACCTCTGAGATCATCGAGTCCAACCTTTGACCAACCATCACCTTTGTCAACTAGACCACGGCACTAAGTGCCACATCTAGTCGTTTCTTGAACACCTCCCTGGGCAGTCCATTCCAATGTTTAACAACCCTTTCTATGAAGAAATTTCTCCTGATGTCCAACTATAATCTCCCCTGGCACAGCTTGAGGCCATGTCCTTTTGTCCTGTCACAAGTTGCCTGGGAAAAAAGGCCGACAATCACCACGCTACAAGCTCCTTTCAGATAGTTGTAGAGAGTGATAAGGTCTCCCCATAGCCTCTTTTTCTCCAGGTTAAACAACCCCAGTACCCTCAGCCACTCCTCATATGACTTACTCTCTAGACCCTTCAGCAGCTCCATTGCCCTTCTCTGGACTCGCTCCAGCACTTCAATGTCTGTCTTGAAGTGAGGGGCCCAAAACTGAACACAGGATTCGAGGTATGGCCTCACCAGTGATGAGTACAGGGGGACAATCACTGCCCTGGTTCTGCTTCCCACACTATTTTTGACACAAGCCAGGATGCCATTGGCCTTCTTGGCCACCTGGGCACATGCTGGCTGACGTTCTGCCAGCTGTCAAACAACAGCCCCAGGTCCTTTTCTGCTGGTCAGCTTTCCAGCCACTCTTCCCCAAGCCTGTAGCGCTGCAGGGGGTTGTTGTCATCAAAGCGCAGGACCCAGTGCTTGGCCTTGTTGAACTGAATACCATTGGTCTTGGCTCATTGATCTAGCCTGTTCAAATCCCTCTGCAGAGCCTTCCTACCCTCCAGCAGATCAACACTTCTACCCAACTTAGTGTCATCTACAAACTTACTGAGGGTGTCCTCAATCCCCTCATCCAGATCATCAATAAAGGTATTAAACAGGACTGGGCCCAATACTGATCCCTGGGCACAGCCATCCAGCCAGTTCTTAACCCACCAAGGAGTGCACCCATCCAAGCTGTGCACTGACAATTTTTCCAGGAGAATGCTGTGGGAGACAGTATTAAAGGCTTTGCTGAAGTCCAAGCAGACACATCCACAGCCTTTTCCTCATCCACTAGGCTGGTTGCCTTGTCAGAAAAGGAGATCAGGCAGGTTAGGCAGGACCTACATTTTCTAAACCCATGATGGCTGGGCCTGATTCCTTGGCTGTCCAGTATGTGCCATGCGATCACACTCAAGATGATCTGCTCCATAACCTTGCTGGATACCGAGGTCAGGCTGACAGGCCTGTATTTCCCCGGATGTTCCTTGCAGCCTTTCTTGTAGATGGGCATCACATTGGTCAACCTCCAGTCATCTGGGACCTCCCCCCAGTTAACCAGAACTGATGACAATTGATGAACAGTATCTTAGTGAGCTCTTCCGCCACCTGCCTCAATACCCTTGGATGAATCCCATCTGGCCCCATAGACTTGTGAGTGTCTAAATGGCTCAGCAGGTGTCATGGGGTTCCTTTACCTTTAAGAAAGTTAAAGTTGCTGGGGACTCCTGGGAGTCTTTTCTCCTGACCAATTATCGGTCATTGCTGAGAATTGACAGCAGTTTTAGCCATTGAAAAGTAGAATCAACTTGTGAACCCCACCTTAAAGTGTACAACCAGAAGTCTGTGGTGCTCTTTGTTTCTTGACTGTGAAGGGTGGCGGAGCTCCGGCTGGCCTCCGGTTCCCTGCCCAGGCCATGCGGCCGGGCGGGGGCCGGGCCGGGCCGGGCCTGCCGCATCTCCCGGCCGAGAGATAGGGCCTGCGGGGGCTTGCCCGGCCCGGCCCGATCTCTGGCTCGGCTGCAGGTTTTGCTGTAACTACATTCACTAGAAAACTGCCGAGTGAAGGAGAGGGGCTCTGAGCCTGCTGCAAGCAGAGACGGAGACCACGCTCTCCAAAGCAGCTATGAAGAACTTTCCATCGCAAACGACTCTAGCTCCTGTTCAGCAGAGATCACCGAACCATCTACAAAAGCTTGAGCAGGATTTTAACTCTTTCTTATCCAGATGAGACTTGCGGATTAATCTTTTCATCCAGAGAGAAAAAAGGAGAGTGATCAACATGAAAAGAAACTTTATAAACTACTAGTGGCAAGAAAGAAAAGAAACTTCAAGAAAGGTAGAGAATTAAGAAGATGCTTTAATTAAGCTGAAATATCTTTCTGTTAAAACTATGGGGATGGACAATGAAGTCCTGAAAAGAACTCCTTTAATTCATGATAGAGTATGAGGAGGAATAGAGTGTTCAAAGTGTAAATTTGAGTAAAAAGTGGAGTAATTGTGGTATAGTGAAGTGCTGGGAGATTTGAAGCCTTGAGAGGCAATGAGAAAACTGTTTTCTAGTGAAGCTCACAGAAACAGATGAAGAATACTTTTTTGCCTTTGACTAACTTATCCTTAAAAATGCTATCCTCAAACTCATGGCCCATAACACATTTCAGAGTGATGTAGAATGGGAGGGGTGGGCTTTGATAACAGCAGCTCTGAGCAGCTGATATCAGAGAAACGAGAAACTATAACAAAAATAGTTTTCTTGTGACAAACTCCATAAATTAACAGAAAAGAACTTCTGTTTCTTTACAGAAACTGATGGAAAGACTGTAAAGAGAATTGAGATTATTTAAACCATCAAAATTATAAAGTTTTTGTCTCTGTTGTCATGTGAACAAAAGAATGGTAGGCAGTGAAAAATGAAAAGGTTTTTTCTAAAGGTTTATTCTGGTGTTCTTATAGTTTGTCAATAAACTTTCTTTACTCCTTTTAAGTTTTGTGCCTGGTTTGCTCTTATTTTGATCCATATCTCACAGCAAGAGATAAATAATTCTTTTTTCCCCTTTTTGTTAATTACTGGTTCAAAACCACGACAGCAGGTCACTAACTTCCTCCTCCTGGATTACAGGGGAGCTATTCTGCTCCTCATCCTTGTCTATCAGCTCAGGGGGTTAGTTGTTCTAAGGATAACTGGTTTTACTGTAAGACTGATGCAAAGAAGGCATTAACTACCTCTGCCTTTTCCTCATCCTTGGTGACAATGTTGCCCCCTGCATCCAATAAGAAATGGAGATTCTCCCTGGCCCTCATTTTGTTGTTAATGTATTTGTAAAACCACTTTTTATTATCTTTCACAGCAGTGGCCAGGTTGAGTTCTAGCTGAGCTTTTGCCTTTCTAATTTTCTCTCTACATGACCTAACAACATCCTTGTACTCTTCCTGATTTGCCTGCCCCTTCTTCCAAAAGTCTGGAATTAATTGAAATTAACACAACTAGAGCATTTAAACTAGGGAAGCAAAAGATGGAAGAGAGAATTCAAGTGTTAAAGACACAAATACATAGAAATACAGAAACACAGCAGACTCTAAGAAGGCATACTTCAACTGAATACACAAAATCTTAAAATCTAATAATTTACCAAAAGGAAACAAAGGAGTACAACTGACCTAACTTCTGGACAATTTCAGTTATCATAAATTAAACTCAGTAACTGTTCTTATTAACATTATTACCTAAACAAACTCCTTGATGAAATTTTGCAGATGACATACCTTCTGTGTCAAACTGAGATCAGGATCCATTTTTATCATTTCCCAGCTGCCATAGCCATATTCGTAGATACCTATTAACAGATTGGAATCATCTTCCTTACCCCAGTCTATATCAAAATGAGCTGCCTTGGTGTGGCATGGGATGACATATCTAGTAGAAATAAATTAGAAATATAAATAAGCAAACTTCTCAAACTTAGTAAGGGATAGAAGAACACGCCACATATCACTGAGATCCTGGTGTATTTAGTAAGCAATCCACATAACTATCAGGCTTTCTTACAATTTCTATAAAATATTTATTCAAATCAGTACCAAAACATGTTTTAAAGGAGATCAAGATTAAGATATAAAAAATAGTCATCTATCTGTGGCCATGGACTGAGTCAGAACTGGCTAGCCATGAAGATAAGCTTAAAATATTACTCAACTGTAACTGCTGACTGAATATGTAGTCTAGGGACTATGATACACAAGGTAGTAAGCTAAAAAGTTCATAGGTCTAAAGAACTACCAACATCTGCTCCATTTTGACAAATATTGCATTCTCTCAGTCAGAGGTGACACAAAGCAGTTCCTCAACAAGTCTAATTTCTAGCCTGGAATAATTATGAGTAACTGAATCCAGTCCTCAATGAATACAGTTCAGAAGCCAAAGCAAATACTGGCTTCTAAGGAGAGGGAAGAAAGAATAAAGAAAGGATGTGGAGCAGATTTCTGCTGCTAGTTCTTAGAGGTAATGGAGTGGCATGGGTGTCCCAGTGTACTCAGTCTGGATTGCTTAAATATATTCATAAAAGCCTTGAATGACTCTACATTATGGGTTCCTTTAGGAAGAAAAAAAAATACCTTTTCCTTTCTTCTGGATCTGCAGGAATTGATTTGTGCAACGGTGCCAATTCTTCTTCATGAGAAATAACTAGCTTTGCATTCACCTGCACTCCTGATATTCGGAATGTTGGGCCTTTAACTTTCCCAAATCTACCTCCTTAAAATAAAGGAAAAAAATATTAAAATATTTAGCTTTTATGTGTATCTTCTAGATAAATGTAGAGAAAAAAGAAAGCTTGATGCTATAGCAGCAGACATTCAATTATATGAAATGAATTTTTCTTAACCAAATGCTTTAATTAAACTCCAGAACTTCAAGGTCTTCCAGTTAATAGTAGCAGATTAATTTTAAATTTCATGGTAAAGCAAAAACATATTGCATTCTACTATGACAACTCACTCAGGGAAAGGGGGAAGAAAAACAAAGCCAAAAAGTCTTCTTACTAAAATCCTTTTTTCTAAATCACCTAGCATGCTAATATTTTGTTAATGTTTTCCCCTAACAAAATTGTTTTGTTATAATCAGAGTGCAAGAATCATTCATATCTCTTTGAAACTTTTTATTCCTCTCCCCCACCCCCAAACACACTTTACCTGCTCTTTCTTGGCCAAAGGAATTGTCCTTTAAAGCCTTAATGCATCCATTATGTACAAGTTCTCCCAGACGTCTAAGGTCTATCTCAGATTTATCAACTAGCTCAGCATCTCTAGCTATAGCATCTAACCTGGAAGAAAACAAATATGTTTTTACAGCTCTAAAACTTTACTATTATGAATGACTCCTTCAGATTTTGAAACTAGATATGTGATCTTGTAAGTTATCATTCATCCACATTTGCTATACTGCATAAAATTTTAATCCATGCAGTTAAAAGCAGCTAAAGAAAAGAATACAGAAACTATAAAAAAGGGTATTTCACATAAAGGACTATACAACTGGAAATATAAAGGATCCTATCTATGCAGTTTTGAGTTACATTTCAACATATTATTTTAAATAGAAAAGGAACTATTATTAAGTCTATGGTTTTATTCACTTATCAAACAAAAAACTGGAACGACTGTCACTAACGCAGAATTAACAGAATAGTAGGTTAAGTATAAAGAAAAAGCAAGCAGTCTTGCAAAATGTAAAGATTTGTCAAACTGGCTGTTTACATACATACCATATATGATGAAAGGAAAAAAATAATTTAAATTCATATCATAGTACAGGCAAAAGATTAGGCACACTGTTTCCTCTTCAATCTAATGTTTCTTGGTGTACTGTTTAATTTTAATGGAAACAAGGTACCAAATTGCTATACAAATATAACCAAATTAGTTTACCTTTCAAGTGGGCCACCAAATTTCTTGTAACTCTTTATAAACCTAATAACAGAAAATAATTTTGCAGTTAAAACAATGTATGCTTAATTGTCGCACTGAAAATTAAGCCTTCTGATAATGTTTTCATAGTTTTAGTTACTTTCCCATGAAAGTCCTATAAACATAAGTTGTTTATCACATTCCTTCTAAGAAATGTATTTTGATGGATGTTTCTCATGACCAGTGTGTTTGGGAAGGTGGTAACTTAATTATCCAATCCCAGGTCATTGTCGAGAATCTATAAATACTGGAGTCAGAGAATAAAGGCACATTTTTTTGTTCTGACATTGAGAGTGCTCGTGTGAATCATTTTGTGTCCTTTAGCAACACTTAATTACATTGGTTTTAAAAATGTATGTGTAAAGTCTTAATACAAGGCTATGTGGACAATGCGAAGAAAATAAGAACTAGAGAGACTAGGATGGCTTACTATATGACAACAACCCACATTTAAAACTGGAGTTCTATTTGTTTTAATAAATGATACAAATAAAACAACAGAAGATACAATTTATTTCAAAAGTTACTTTACTAAAAAAGAATTCAGCAATGTGATGTGTCTAATCATAAAAATCAAATGTGGATTTATAGTAAATTGAGAATTCAGATATTATGTTAGGTCTCTCATAATAAAGAGAAGCTAGCTGCAATTTTAAGGTGATTTTAAGATTAAGGAAAACATAACATGGAAGATAAAGGAATGCAAGAACAAGAATATCCCTGACAAAAGCAGCAAACCATTATATATTAGATAAAATGAAAAGAAAACAAGGCTCTTAAAGGTTACTTATATAATCAAAAATATTTTATAAGCTGTACAGTATTTTATAGAAAAATGAATACTTAAATTACAGAAGCAAAGTAGCATTTCACAAACCAAAGTAAAGCAAAACGATTTCTATTCCTTCTCCCAAAGAAGTATTTTTAGCATCAAATATTGTGGGACCAACTGTACAGATTCACTTATGTACTAGGTTTTGCTGAGATAAAGTTAATTTTCTTCAGAGCACCATAACTGCTAGTATGTTTTGAATTTGTAACCAAAGCAGTGTTGATAACATGCTAATGTTTCAGCTCTTGCTTAGCAGTGTTTTCACAGCATCAAGGCCTTAGCTGCTTCTCACACCACCCCACCAGTGAGTAGGCTGGGGGTGCACAAGAAGTTGAGACGGGACACAGCTGGGACAACTGACCCCAACTGACCAAAGGGTTATTCCAGACCATATGGTGTCATGCTCGGCAATAAAAACTGTAGAAGGAGGGAGAGGGGATGTTTGGTGTTATGGCATCTATCTTCCCAGGTAGCTGTTACACATGGTGAAGCCCCACTTTTCAGGAAACGGGTAAATGCTTGCTAGTGGGAACTGGTGAATGAATTCCTTGTTTTGCTTTTCTTGTGTCTGTGTCTTTTGTTTTTCCCATTAAACTGTTTATCTCAACCTACAAGTTTTCTCATTTTTACCCTTCTGATTCTCTCCCCAGTCCCTCTAGAGGAGACTGAGCAAACAGCTGTGTGGTGCTTAGCTGACTATTAAGGTTAAACCACAACAACATATCAAAATAAATTTTTGTTTTTTAGTTTTAAAATGTATCATATAGCATTAACACAATTACAATGGCAAGAAATTTTAAAAAACAAAACTCACTGAACCTTTTTGTAGAACATTTTTTAACTCAAGTTATTCCACACCAAAATAGGTTAAAATTCTGCACATAACAGTTCCTTATGTCAGCACCCCAATCTACTCAAGAGTAAAGCATTAAATGCCCAGAATAAAAAAAATTAACTAAATAAATGCAAAATAGACTAGTTTCTATATTTTCAAACTCTAAAATGACAAAAAAAATATTTTGTCCCTTTAAACATGCATGTCCCCCCACATCTTACCGCCTAATCTCTGCATCACTAAATCCTTTAATATTTTCTCGAGGAATAGTTCGCGGTCTTCCACGTTTTTTTGGTCGTTTTCTTTCTGAGACTGAGTCACTATCAGATCCAGAATATCTTCTCCTCCTACTGCGTTTCCCTTCACTTCCATTAAAGCTGATCTGGAATTTCAGATTAAGTAGTTCAAAGCTACATGACTAAACATTTTATTAATATGTTATCTAGCCTGTCAAAAATTAGGGGTGGGTGTGTGTGCGCTACACATGAAAACCATCCAACCCAAAAGTACAAGCCAAAACAACTGCAATAAAAAACCCAAATAATAACAGCAAAATCAGTCAGTCAAAACCCAGAAGTACCTGTTTTGCACAGTTTCTCATCCTTGGCAGCATATATATTTCTTCAAGCTCTTTTTGTCTTTCTTCTTCTTCTATTCGTCGCCGCTGGACTTCTGGAATGATTTCTTCCCAGTTTCTTAAATTTTGTTCTGGTTCCAACTCAATGTCATCTTCATCCATATTTGAAAAGTTAGCCACCTTAGATATTGGAAGATAAGTATTTTCACCAAATCAATACATGCTTTTACTTATTCAAAGAGCCAGTAATTAATATATTAGGAAAACTTAGTTCAGAATGACACATTTTTTTTATTTGTATATACACAAAATGTACACATATAAAATGCTTCATAAGGACTGTATCTAATGAAAATACTTTCAAAAACTAAACACACGCTGCATACAACATGGCTGAATATAAAGATAAGAATATTTTTCTTCTTTTAGAAGTTGAGTACTATAAAAACTCTATGAAATGCATACCCAATAGCTGTGATTGCTTAAATTTCTCCAAAACAGAGAACAAGTCTAACTATATGTCAGAATTAATATGAAAGTATAATAATGTAGAACTAACCAAACATTAATAAACTGTAGAAATCACAGTATATTGCAAATGAATGATTAGCATAAAAATTATTTACTACTCTACTGATCTAAAGAACTCCTACCCTGTTTTAAACAAAACCACACCAAACTTAAACAACAAAAAGATCCACAAAAAGAAAAAAATGCTCCAACCAACAAAAATACCTCACCATCCACAATTGGACTCACTCAATATTTTAAGTATTATCCAGTTAAGCATATCTGGCATTCATGTTTACATGGGGGCTGAAAGAAGTTTCTAGAAGTCATCAACTAAGAAATCCAAATTTCATTCTTTGTTTTCAGAAGTACTACAGGTGCTTAACAGCATAAAGCATTAAATTAAAAACAGCTCTCCCCAGTATGCTAACATGTGAGAACATGTGAGGGAAAACAACATGACGACACCAGAGTCAGTAAAGAAGGAGGGAGAGGAGGTGTTCCAGGCACTGAAACTGAGATCCCTCTGTAGGCTGTGGTGAAGACCATGGTGAAGCAGGCTGTCCCCCTGCAGCCTATGGGGATCCACAGGGGATGCAGAGATCCATCCACAGCCCCTGGGGGAGGTGCCCATGCTGGAGTGGGTGAATGCCTGGAGGAGGCTGTGATCCAGTGGAAGACCCAGTGGAGAGAGAGGGTCCCTGCTTCCAGGCTGGAGCAGCCTGTCCTTGGAGGACTACACCCCATGGAAAGAGAAACCCACATTGTAGTAGTTTTGGGAGGACTTTCTGCCTGTGGGGGGAATTCACATTGCAGCATGTGTGGTAGGACTGCTGCTCTTGAAACTGGACCTATGCCAGAGAAGTTAATGGAGAACTGTCTCCCGTGGGAGGAACCCCATGGTCTCAGAGGGGAAGGAGTCCTCTCCTGGAGTAGTGGAAGAAAAATTCGGGTGATGAACTGACCAAAACCCCCATGCCCTATCTCCCTGCACTGTCAGTGGGAAGGAGGGAGGGGCTGGGGGGAAAAAAGGTGTTTTAAGGACTTATTTTACTTCTTGATATCCTCCTCTGATTCTGTTAGTAAAAAATTCACTTTGCAACCTTAAGTTGAGCCTGTTTTGCCCTTGAAATGTTTTCTCCTGGTCCTTATCTCAACTCATGAACCTTTTGTCAATTTTTTTCTGTCCTCTACCCAGCTGTGGCAGGGAAGGGTGAGCGAGCGACTCTCATGGGTGCCTGGCATTGGGCCAGTGTCAAACCATGACACCTGTATAGGTGAATAGACATTGCATGGCAAAGAGCTAACTTACTGTTTCACACATTTCACAGAATCACAGAATATGCTGAGTTAGAAGGGACCCACAGTGACAAAAGTTCAACTCCTGGCTCTGCACAGAACACTCAAAGAGTCACACCATGTGCCTGAGAGCATTGTCCAAACACTTCTTGAACTCAGACAGGCTTGGTGCTGTGACCACTTCCCTGGGGAGCCTGTTCCAGTGCCCAACCACCCTCAGGGCGAAGAACCTTTTTCTTATACCCAACCTAAACCTCCTCTGACTTGACTCCATGGTTTCCTCAAGTCCTGTCACTGGCCACCAGGGAGAAGAGATCAGTGCCTGGCCCTCTATGTCCCTTCGTGAGGATGTTGAAGACTGCAATGAGGTCTCCTCTCAGTCTCCTCCAGGCTGAACAAGCCAAGTGACCTCAGCCACTCCTCATAAGGCTTCCCTTCTAGGCCCTTCACCATCCTTGTGGCCCTCCTTTGGATGCTCTCTAATAGCTTAATGTCTTTTTTATATCATGGCACCCAAAACTGCACACAATACTCAAGGTGAGGCTGCAGCAGTGCAGAGCAGAGTGGGACAAACACCTCCCTTGCCTGGCTGGCGATGCTGGGCCTGATTCCCCCCAGGACACGGTTGGCTCTCCTGGCTGCCAGGGCACACTGCTGACTCATATTCAATTTGCCATCAACCAGGACACCCAGGTCCCTTTCCGTGGCGCTGCTTTCCAGCCTCTCATTCCCCAGTCTATCCCTACATCCAGGGTTGCTCCATCCCAAGTGCAGAATTTGGCACTTGCCCTTGTTAAACTTCATATGGTTGGTGATTGCCCATTTCTCTAATTTCTTGAGGTCACTCTGCAGGGCCTCTCTGCCTTTGAGGGGATCAACATCTCCTCCCAATTCTGTATCATCTGCAAATTTATTTAGTATCCCTTCAAGTCCTGTATCCAAGTCATTTATGAAGATATTGAAGAGCACAGGGCCTAAGATGGAGCCCTGTGGAACCCCACTAGTGACAGGTTGCCAGTCGGATGTCACCTCATTCACTATAACTTTTTGCCCAACCCATGAATCAGTTGCTCACTCGTCACATGATGTGTGAATGATGTAAGAATGAAGGAAAGGTAAATAGGTGAAGAAGAACAAAAAATAGCATTAATAAAGGAAAGTATAATTAAGGAAAGAGGGAGGGAACAGAGCAATACCTTGAACTGTGAAAGCAACTCATCTCCTACAGTCAGTGGACCTGGTTCATTTTCTCGAGTTTCAGCCCTCTTCAGGATTTCATCTATATCCATTTCCTGAAACAGAAGTTTCTCTTTACAACAAAACAACTCATATGTTTCTCTGTCCATCAAGTGTAGATGCACTGTTCCATTTACCTGAGGCTCCTCTTCTTCCCCTTCAGGTTCTTTAAAAAGTTCCTCAGCACCAAACTTCAAAATTGCTGATAACTCTTCCTTATTAAAAGGTGTTGAGCTGAAATATAGAAAGCTTCAGATAAACACTTTATCTTAGTGAACTGTTTCAATTTCCTGTAACCATGAGTCAAATTTCCTTTTGTCTTAAATAAAAACTAGTTTTAATATGTAAAAAAAGAAAAAATGACATGGAAAATATACTTTGCAGTCTTTAGCTACATAACTCCTTACCTCATATTTTTTTTGCCTTTCATTAACCAAGTGAAATGACTCGTATTTTTACTCAAATAGTCAGGTATACTTAAGCATAAGGTAATATAAAAGAATAAACAAAGATACCTGGAGGGAGTAGAGCCTGTATGTAGTACAGTTTTCCCTGTAGTGTCCATTCTCTGAATTACTAAGTGATCTAACACCATCTTTTTCTTGGCTCTTTCAAGAATATCTTCTTCTACTGATGCTTTCGTGACTAGCCGATAAATATTAACCTATGTATATTACAAAAAAGTTTTTATTTACCTGCTCACAAATTACCCATGAAAAAATACTCAGATGAAGTTAACAAAAAACCCTTGAGCAACAACAAGGAGAAATATTAGCCATGATTACAAATCTTCTAAATCTTATTGAACTAGTATTGCATATATGAAACCAGTCAATCATGTTATCACAGTCTCTATAGAAATTATATTTAAAAAAAAAAATTCTTAGATCTCTTTAAACTTCTATGATTAAATACAAGCATGGCCACAAGGAAATGTGTTGTCTGATTACTACTTGAAGTATTCTGCAAGAAAGAAACCCAAAGATAACTACAAAGTATTAAACAAAGCAAAATGGATGTATGGATGTGCCTGAAGTACAGCAGTTACTTTCTAGAATGATACAATGCCAATGAATGTGGGACAAGTCTGCAACTCTTCTTCTACCCATCCATATACTACAGCTGCTGTGCTATCTCTCTGTATAGGGAGATTAAAAAAAAAACCAAAACATTTAAAAGGCAAATCATTAATATTAACATTTTTAGATATTTTTAGCAATATTAGTTATTCTCAAAATACATGAGGACTATGATGGGCCAGACAGACAGCTTATGGCTAACATAATGAATTCTACCTTCAGGTTTGGTACTTAAAAGACAAGTGCATATACCTGTTTCTTCTGTCCAATCCTATGAGCTCTAGCCTGTGCCTGCAGATCATTCTGTGGATTCCAATCAGAATCAAATATAACTACAGTGTCAGCAGATGCTAAGTTTATACCTAATCCTCCAGCTCTCGTAGACAGCAAAAAGCAGAAGTCCTGAAATTATAAAAGAAGAAATATCTTTATATATATTAGCTATAATATCCCTCAAAGAACCAATATGACACTTCTTTATATGCTCTGTGGAGCAGACTATGAACTCATATATTTCTTTAAGTATATCATAAACATTTGTTAGACTTGTAATACAAGAAGTTTGTCATGTCTAGAGCCAGTGGATTGCTATTTGAATAGAATAGACTAGACTATTTTAATTGGAAGAGACTGACAATGATGACCCAGTCCAACTGCCTGATCACTTCAGGGCTGACCAAAAGTTAAAGCATGTTATTAAAGGCATTGTCCAAATGCCTCTTGAACACAGGCTTGGGACATCGACCACCTCTCTAGGAAGCCTGTTCCAGTGTCTGACCACCCTCTCAGTAAAGAAATGCTTCCTACTGTCAAGTCTCAACCTCCCCTGCCCCAGCTTTGAACCACTCCCATGCGTCCTGTCACTGGATCCCAGGGAACTCAGCACCTCCCTCTCCACTTCCCCTCCACAGGAAGCTGTAAAGAGCCATGAGGTCACCCCTCAGCTTTCTTTTCTCCAAAACAGACAAACCCAGTGTCCTCAGCTGCTCCTCACAGGACATTCCTTCCAGCCCTTTCACCAGCTTGGTTCCCCTTCTCTGGATGCATTCAAGGACTTCCACATCCTTAAGTTGTGGGGCCCACAACTGCACACAGTACTCAAGGTGAGGCCACACCAGCACTGAATACAGCAGGATCATTGCCTCTTTTGCCCAACTGGTTCTACTGTGTTTGATGCCCCCTAGGACAGGGTTGGCCTTCTTGGCTGCCAGGGCTCACTGCTGCCTTATATTGAGCCTGCTTGCTGACCAGCACTCCCAGATCGTTTTCTGCAGGGCTGCTCTCCAGACACTCCTCTCCCAATCTATACTTGTGCCCAGCATGACTCTGTCACAGGTACAGGATCTGATGCTTGGACTTGTTAAATTTCATGCCACTGATGGTTTCCCGGTGCTCCAACCTATCTAGATCCCTCTGCAAGGCCTATTGTCCCTCAAGAGAGCAAACAGCACCTCTCAGTTTGGTATCATCAGCAAACTTGCTAATGGTACATTCAACTTCTGCATCCAGATCATTGCTAAAAATATTGAACAGGACTGATGGGCTTTAGAATTGAACCCTGAGGAATACTGCTAGTGAATAGTCACCAGGCAGATGTAGCTCCATTCACTATAAGCCTTTGATCTCTGCCCTTCCATCAGTTCTTCACCCAGCACACCATGAACCTGCTCATCCCACAGTTGGACAACTTGTCCAGAAGGACGCTGTGAGGGACAGTATCAATGGCCTTACTAAAATCGAGAAAAACTACATCCATTGCCTTCCTTTCATCCACTAGGCAAGTGACATTTATCATAGAAAGATATCAAATCAGTTAAACAGGACTTTCCCTTTGTGAAGCCACATTGACTGTGCCTGATGATTGCATTGTTCTTTAAATGCCTTTCAATAGCACCCAGTATAATCTCCATAATTTTTCCAGGTACTGAGGCTAGACTAACAACACATCTGTAGTTCCCTGGGTCTTCTCATGCCATTTTTGTAAATTGGAATAGCATTCCCTAGCTTCTGTGATAAACAGAGGCCCTTTTGTTCGACTAAACATGCAGATACGATACTCTGTAATGCTATGTTCTGTAAAATCAAGATTATATTGAAGGTTGTTACTGACGCTTGTATAATTATTATGGCCTTGCTAAGATTTCTTGAATTCCAGAAAGTTACTGAGCTAAGCCTTTACAGAGAACAGTGAAGAAAGGTTAAGGAAGATAAAGTAGAAGAAGATCCCTAACAGCTAGAGACGCAGGCGCAGAAATACCCGAGAAAGGACACGTCATCGGAGAGCCGGACCGATTAAAGGAGGACACACGGAAAACGGAAGCACGGCAACGGAGAAGCGGGATCGCTTCCCAGCCGTCCAACACTGTAAAACTTTTGCTTATTGCTAGCTTGCTATAATTAATAAAACTTTCCTTTGATTAAACTTTAACACTCTCTCGAGTGTATTTATAACAGCTTCCAGTCAGCAGGGACCTCCCCAGACTCCAAAGACCTTTGGTAGATGATCAAGAGAGGTCCTGCTCTAACATCCTCTAGCTCATTTAGTACTCTGGGATGAATCCCATCAGGCCCCATGGACTGATGAACATTTAGCTGATACAGCTGGTCCCTCACAATTTCAGTGTCCACAAATGAAAAGGCACTGTTTCCACACTCATGGTCTTCTGACTCAGTGGACCAGGCAGCCTAAGGTCTATAAGTATTAAAGACTGAGGCTAAAAACACATTGAATGCCTCCACTTTTTTTTTATCTCTATTAGTCAGGTGATCACCTTCATCTTCAACAAGTATCAGTCCACTGTTTTCTTTAGACCAGCTAGTATTTTTATAGGCAGTTAAGCACCACGCAGCCACACAATCACTTCATGCCCACACCCCCAGTGGGACAGGGGAAGAAGAAAGGAAGACTGAAAGCAGGGAAACTTGGGGGTCAAGATAAAAATTGTTTAATAAGCAAAGGAGTGGAAAAAGAGAGAAAGAAAACAAAACAGAACAAGTGATGCAAATTCAATCTCTTGCCACCTTCCCATAGGCAGGACTGATGCCCAGACAATTCCCAAGCAAAAGATGGCTAATCTCCCTAGACCCCTTCCTCTACTTTTTTTATTGTTGAGCATGATGTTATATGGCATGGAATATCTCTAGTTAGTTCAGGCCATCTGCCTGGTTATGTCCACTCCCAACCTCGTGTGCACCACCCAATCTATTCACTGGAAGAGCAGAATGAGAAACAGAGAAGGCCTTGATACTATGTAAACAATGTTCAGCAACAGCTAACACACTGGTGTGTTATTAGTATTGTTTTTTATCACAAATGTAAAACACAGCAACATATGAGCTGCTATGAAGACAACTCCAGTCCAGTCAGACCTTGTATAAGTATAAAGCAAACTGATATCAACTTCTCTTGCGAACAGTTATCGGCTTCTCCATGGTTTAAAGGAAGCAGCACTCTAGAAGATGAACAAAAGCCACTTGGGGAGAAAAAAACCAAGCAAAACACTGCCAAAAATACACCACCACCCCTTATTGTTAAAGCCTCATGTGTGTCCAAGTCCATCTGTTTTTTTGTAAAGAAAATTAAAGTGTTCTGCTGGGGTCAATGTTCTTCAACATATTCATAAAGAATATGAAAATATGATGAGTAATGAGGTGACAAAGTTTGCAGATGATATGGAGTTATTCAGGGTCAACTACAAAGGACTAAAGAAGAATCTTATGAGAAAGGCAATAAAAAACATATGAAACTAAAGATAAATAGGAAATAAATTTGAGTTTTAACTACAGTCAAAGCTAATAGAGGCCATTACTGCTAAGGAATGAGTCCTTGGAGTTGTAAATATTTCCATGAATATGTTAGCTCAGTATTAGCAAAAAAAAAAAGGCATGAAATTTATTATTAGGAAAGAAATAAAGAATAAAACAGGTAACAATTTTATTGCTGCACAACTCCATAGTTTGTCTTCATTCTTGAATACCATGTGAGATTTAGATCCCCCTTTATCTTAAAAACTGTACAGTACAACTACCTACAAGGATTCTAGAAAAAGGCAAATATGTCTGTACTAGAAATTTAAAACAGAACTAACTTCTGTATTTAAAAAATATCTGAAGTTTATGTTATGAAATGAAGTCCTTCCTCCTCAACCATAGCAGAAACATAAGTTCAGCAGCAATTGACAAATGCTATGCTTCTATTACTGAAAAACCCTGTCAGTATAGGACAAAAGACCTAAGATTATCAAAGGTATGGAATGGTTTTCATAATAGGAAACCTAAATAAACCAGGAATCTTAAGTGGTACACAAACAGTGGTTAGAAATCAGTTCTTCAGTTTCTTCCACAGCAAGAAAATAAGAGGCAAAAAATGAACAGAAGCCAGATTTAAATCTATTCAAGATATTTTTTTCTTTATGCAAGGATATACACAACTTAATTCTGCCCATTGCTTAAGTAGGTATTTGATGTCAAAAATTTGTGTTAAAGTTCAGTGCTCCAATAAAAATTGAAGGATTAAGTCCTACACAACAAATTAAATTCTTAGGTTTCTAAACAGCACTTAAAAATTAAAATTAAAGAGCACTGATAAAAATCTAAAAATATAACTATGTAGTTATATTACTTATAAACACCATTTTTATAAATTCTGTGTTTCCTAGTGAATCTCCTCTTAGCTTTTTTAATTTTTTTTTGTTGGTTGGTTTTGGGGATTTTTTTTGTTGCATGGGTTGTAAACCTTATAGTCTCTGCAATAGCAATGGAATTTCAACCTAATACATCCTTCACTTTATTTTATCTTCAGTTTTTGTGCAACATTTGTTCTATTTCCTAGAAGAAAAAAAAAAGCTGAGTAGATTAAAAAAACAACCACCACCCACTTATACCATACCTCTGAGCCTTCTGCATTAAAATGATCCAAGGCTTGTTTCCTCAATTCCCCTTTTATTGATCCATCAAGTCTCTAAAAAGATTGAATGATACAGTTAAAAAGGAACTCCTACTATATTCTATCCAGAGCAACTTGAATTCTCAATTGCCAAACCAGTTGGGGGGGGGTGGGGGTGGGGGGAAGAACAAAAATAATGTAACACTTCCAGTTAATCAGTTTCATTTCAAAATACTATTAGGCATATAGTAATTGCTTGTCTTTTACTGTACAGAAAAATTAAACTTTCATAAATCATTCTACAAAAAGGAAACTTTTTTAAAGATAAAATGGTAAAAATCTAGGCTTCTTGACTACTACCTGCAAAATTCTTACCTGAAAGGGAAACTGACGGTACTTCAAATACTCTGCTAGGATGTCTAGCATCCTCACCATCTGAGAGAAAATCAGTACTCTGTTGCCACGTTCTCGTAGACGAATCAGTAGCTTGTCAAGAAGGATTAGTTTTCCACTGCTACGTATTAAATGCTACAAGACAAGAAAGTGTGTATCACAAAGTAAGTTCACCTCAACACTAAAATACACTGCAGATGGTTAGACATTCATTAACTGAATATGAAAGTTGTATAAGCATTTAGTCAGTCCTGATCTTGTAAAACTCATTATAAAAGCTTTAAGTGCTCTAATTGAAATCAACAGGGGTACCAACTAGCATGCTTTTCAAATAAATGCATTTCTAGCTCTGGCTCATAAAACAGCATCTTAACATTTCATTTAAATGTTAAGCAAATATACTGTGCTATGAGTTAGAGCAGTTACAGTGTAGACTCAAATTCTCTTCTATCAAATAAACAATGAGACTACCTGACTACCTTAGCACTACTTGCTCTTCACTTTCTGTCTTTTGAACAGACCTAAGCATTGCTACTTGATCCTCTTAAGTATTTTTAAACAATGCCTAATCAGTCAAGTTTTTCTGGCAAGATAAAAGTGAAAGGAATCCTGTTAACACAAGTCAACATGCTTTAGCTGGGTTACAATGTTCAACCTTCTCAGCTCCAGTCGAAATATTTAGAACAGAAACTCAGGTGGCATGCTGAATTTAATGTTGAAATCATTAGGCCTCTAGCTGAAGAGGCTCAGGATAGAATTTTGGGGAATAAAAAATTGGGAGTTAGGTGTTTTTATTTTTTATGCCAGAAATGAGAAGGATGTATCATTCATAATTAGAGCTAACAAAGCTTATTCAGATGAGCCAAGGAAATAACTGTCACAAGTATGCAAATATTAGCAATAATGGGTGAATGGTTCTGATGAGATTAATTATAAATTTAAGTAGTTAGAGTATGCCAAGTTGCAAACATCCTTTAGCTTTGATAAGCATTTTATAATATAAAATAGCTTGTGCAGTGACAACTTATGATTTCAATCAAGGAGTTTTGGGAAAGTTTCTACATTATAAACTTCAAAGTGTACAGAAAAAACACCTTGATCTTTTGAAACATTTATGGTGTTATAAACTTCATAAATTATATTTTTTATTTGTTGCTGTGGTTCTCAATAGTTTTAGTACAAAGATTAGTTAATCTTTACAAAAAATCCAAAGTATAAACCCACAACACAATCACAGATCATCTTTGGTAGTGATGCTATAATTGCTTTCATTTATAACAACAAAACAACTAGACTAAGTTTAAAGAGATCCAGCAGAATACTTTCTGCTATCACATGGATTGTTTGTGTACCACCACCAGTCACATACATTTACACTTATATTCAATTTATCTGCTTATTTAACTGTTTTATTTTATTCTGGGTTTAAAATAGGTCTTAAGCTTATTTAGTCTGAAAATGCAGACTCTTTCAAACTATTTCCTTTTTATTTTGATCATAATTCAAGCCAAGGATATTTTATTTAGTATTGATTTCTCTATTATTCAGTTCCAGTTAAGAAACAAACAGAAAGGTAATCAATTCACTTACCTGTAAAACCCAGGATGCACATTTGATAGAGAACTCGGTCTTTCTTAACATAATTTAATAAGAACAAATAAATTGACAGAACACTATAAAATTATTGCATGCATATTAGAGATGTAAAATGACTTAATTTTTTTTTTTAAATGGTATTACCTGTAAGGCTTCCTGTTTATTATAGAATTCATTAGCATCTGGTGGTTTAATGAGGTAGCAATGGTTACAGCACTTCTTGAGTTCCATCATAATGTTCAAAAAGCCCGAGGTACTGCCTTTTGAACCTTTACTCAGGGCTTTATAATTCCTGGTTAAAATCCACCTATGATACAGAATGTGCACAATGGAAGTAATTTCTAACCATTTGTGGAAATATGAAGGATGTAAGCTCTCAAAATATCAATTAAAATTGCATTATGAAAACTATTACACTTCAGTATTTTTTTATATAGAAATGTCATTAAAATAGCAGGAAAAGGTGTCATTACTTACTTGTAATATTGCTTTTGCAATGCACTCATTTCCATCCTCAAAATTTGTTCAACCTTAGCAGGTAAAGACTTTTCTACATCTTTTTTAACTCTTCTGAGTAAAAATGGTTCAAGTTCTTTGTGAAGACTTGCATAACCAAACTCTCTCCCTTTGCCATGCTCCTCTTCAAAATCTTCCCAGGAAGAAAACCTTCAACATAGAAAGAATAAAGGTAAAATAATGACATACCATGAACACAGACACACAAAGACCATAAATATACCATGTGCACAAAGACAAATGGACTTCTTTACTACTCCCCTCTGTTTTATTTAATAAGTTTCTGAATTTGCATCTCACAAGAAATTCCAAATATTTTGTCTGCAAATAGGAGAATGGAAATTAACAAACTTTTGCAGAATGAAAATTCAAAACAAACTCCTGAATTTTAATTTCTTCAGTGAAAACACAACATTTTACTTTTCTGCATGGAAACACAGGTAGAAGGATATAGAAATTCAATATTTCTCAAGAGCAGCATGAAAAAGTAGTTGTATAGCTGGAGAAAGTGCAAGAGAATAGACCACATACCTTTTGCCACTTGTATGGACTAGCTGAAATGTGATTATCCTGTGGGGTATGTGCTAACAGACTAAGAGAATGCATTTTTTGATCAAATGAAGAACAGGTGCCAGACAACAAACTTAGTGGCTTTGTTTGTAAGGTTCTGAAGAAGTCAATGCAATGCATAGCACTGAAATTAATTTGAGCTACAATGCTTTGTGTTTACAAGATATTTGAAAAGGAAGATGTGCTCTTATTTATTCCAAATATAAACAGAGGTCAGTATAGAACAATGTCAACATAATAAACCTATTCTATACAAACTGTAAGGGTAAATTGGCTGCCTGAATCACAGAATCATGGAATGTCCTGAGTTGGAAGAGACCCACAAAGATCATCGAAGTCCAACTCCTGGCCTTGCACAGGACTACCCCAAGAATCACACCATGTGCCTGAATTAATTACTGGGTATTGGGCATTGTGGCTTTCATTCATGGTACTAACACAGAAAAGATTACATCCTCAGCCCCATTCTATTTCCCTACAGCAAATCCATATGATTTTCCTTTTAAATTAAGATGAAGCATGTTTGCAAGGTTCTGAGCCATACATCAATCCATCTCTTTTCTGAACTGCCAAAACAAAAAGTGATAGCTGCTACCAAAACAATTTATCCAGAGCAGCATGAAAAATATGTGCATCTATTTTATAAAAAATATTAAAACTATTTCACAATGCAATTCTTTACTGATTCTCCAATCACTACAATACTTGACCATAAGAAACTTGACCACAAAAAAAACCCAAATAAACCCAACAAACCTCCCTCCCCATCACATTCCTTACTTTTCTGGCATGATGAAGTGCAGCAAAGACCAAAGCTCTTTAAGGGAGTTTTGCAGAGGGGTTCCAGTAATAAGAAGACGATGATTAGACTTAAAGTCTATTAAAGTCTTGTACAGAAGGGAATCATCATTTTTTAAACGATGGGCTTCATCAACTCCTATAAATACCCAATTCAGACCACCAAGGAATGACTTCAAGAAATTGGGGGAAGGAAAAGACATTATACAAGTTAATATATTATGCAATGTCTGACATTTTACATAAGGTTATATATACACCATCGCTCCTTTTATTTTAATAAAAAAGGAAACCTATATATTTTTAGTATTAATTAGGGGTTTTATGTTTGCTAGATTCAACAAAAGGCTATGCAGGCATCCCAAGATTAAAAAGAAAGTATAAACCAAGTTTATACTTAGGGGGAGGAAGAAGACAAAAAGCTGATCTATGCATTTTCAATTGACAAAAAACCCCCAACAAAAATCCACTATTGACTCACTTCAGCATGTACAAACAAATGAAATAGAAAGCCAGCAAGCAGAACTTTTTTATTATAACTATCATATGCTGTTATGATTAACAATAACTTCATATGCTATGATCATGAAGAGAGTAGTAATATATGTAATACTGCACACACAAATACAAAGAAAAAACATGAGGTTTCAGAGTTGTGAATTACAGGTGTTTGGAGCTATGGACTGGTTTGTTTTTTCAGTTCCTGGATGACTAACAGGAAAGTAGAGATTTTGAGATGCAAAGAAATTACTATAGCAATGTTGTTGACAGATGAAGAAATGTTTGCAGCTGGTGGGTTAATACAATGCTTAATCTTCAAAATATACTGGCCTATAGAACCACACAATGCTTGTTCTGTACGAAGACCTGGAAAGCAACCAGCCCAGTTGTGCCAACTTTTATTAGTTCACCAGGTGGTCAGGTGTTGCGGTCAGGTATGACAGAGAGCCCCAGAACAGAACACAGGCATAAAGGGGAGGGAACATATATTAATGACTTTGGGGAAATGATTATCACATGTATGTTACTTCTGGGAAAACCTATGAATATGTATGTAAAATAGAGCATATAAACAGGAAGTTTCCTGTACTTAGCATGTATTTCAGAGGAGATATCCCCTCATGCATTCAGCCAAATAAAGAATGACTGCTTCTTCATGCTACATTTGTGTTAAGGAGTTTTATTTTTACGGATTTTTGGTAACAATGTGAAGCACAAGCAAACTGAAGAAAAATAAGTTTTACCCACTTGATATGTGGATTAAGGGAGGGGGCAGAAAGTCTAACTACGCATACATAAAATCTAGAAGTGCTTAAAGAAAACAACCGTCATACTTCCAAGAGTAAAGCTGTCATACTCCCCCATCCATCTAACACCCCAGAATCCAAATATGTGCCAACTCTAAAGGAATTTTACACTGTACAAATGATTTGTATCTCCCTGAAGAAGTGTCATTACCTTATCCTTCAGCAAAATTTCATAAGTTGTTAGAAGTATATTAAATTTTAATCGCTTGGTCTGTGGATGCATCCATTCATGAGTTCTTATCTACAAGAAGAATCAAGCAAACTGTAAGCTAGAGAAAAAAGGTCTTATTGATCAGGATGACTTCAGGTACTATAGCAATATAGATGTTAAGTGACATACAAGAATCTGATCATGAACAAGGAACATAACATGAAGCTTTTATTCTTAAAGTTATTAAACAGTGTGGGGGGGGATTTGTTAGCTTTTGTTTGGTTGGTGGTTTTTGTAGATTTTTGTGTGTGTTTTGGGTTTTTCATTTGTGTTTTTTGTTTGTTTTTAAACTTTAATGGATAAGGTTCCTTATATTCTTCCTTTCAGAAAACAAATTAAGATTATGTCTGTGTGGCTGAAATATTTATTTTATGCACCTAAATAATCGCATGACAAAAGACAATTTATTTTCAAATGCAAGGTTGCATTTTTAATCCTTTTTATTATTAAGCAAGAATGAAATTTTTCACATTCATTCATATCAGATCAAAATTTATGCTTATAATTTGCATTTTAACCACATGCAATGTTTCAAATAATTATTTGCTCATTCTGAATCAAAATATTGGAGATTAGTATAAGACAGGAACATGAAGTGAGTCTTATTTACCACTAATATTTCCAATGATACAAAGAAATACTCACCATATTTCTGCTAGTTATATCTCCTAAGTAAACCACAGCATTCATTTCAGGAGCCCAAGTTTGAATCTCTCTTTGCCAAGATGTCAAGGTAGAAAGTGGCACGACTAGCAAGAAAGGCCCATACAGTTGATGTTCGTGAAACAGGTAGTTCAGAAAAGAAATTGTTTGTATTGTTTTACCCAGACCCATTTCATCTGCAAGAATACAACTATTCCCTCTAAAAAAACAAACAAACAAACAAACAAAATTTATAAATGCTTTCAAGTTAAAACCAGCAAGACTAATTTAAGACTACTTACTTGCACCATGAGTGGGCAAGCCAGTTCAGTCCATTTAACTGATAATCTCTTAACTCTAAACCTTCATGTCCTCCAATATAAGATGGTTGCTTCTTTAGTGCAACAAACCTCGGCCTCTGTTTTAGAATCTGTCAAAAGCAAATTGAGCATCAGTCCTACTACTAAGTGAAGTTACCAAAATATCTTCTTATAGAAACAAAGTAGCAGTAGGATTCTGTTTGGTCACCAAGTCTAATCTTTATTCATGACAACCATCTAGGCAATATAACAATATCCACCCATTTGCAAGCTAAAATTAGTTTGCTGATCTAAATTTCACAACAGAAGTGACAAGAACTCATTCACAAAGGTTACTTTTAAAACAAATTAAAGTAATAAACAATTCCATCTTTGAATGGCAATAAAATAAGTAGGAGCAAATATAGAATCATAGAATGGGTTGGGTTGGAAAGGACCTTAAAAAATATCTAGTTCCAACCCCCCTGCCATGGGCAGGGACACCAAAGTCTATTCTTAATAGTAATACTTCCTACATACATAAATATAGCTATCACTATTACTGTTCTGGACAGCATTCAAAAATGTTTTATAATATACATTTTTGAATGCATAAAATAGATCAGCTTTTAAAAAAAATATTACAACTGTATAAATCCATTGAAATTACAAACTCACCTTGCAGTCCTTAAATGGAGTAGTCTTAGATTGGTTTCTGCTAAAATACTCATCAATACATGTCTGAAATTTTTTGGCAATGAGAGCACCATCTTCCCAGCTACATTCTGAGTAAGGCAGACCTTGCCATTTGCAATAGTAATCTGGATAACCAGCTGCTGATTTCTGATTTGAATGAGCTGCAGAAACACATCAGAGATACCAGATCAGTATTTTCTTTCTGTATTTTAAGAAAGCACTCATTTTAGGTGATAAGACAACATGAACTAATTTCACAGCAAAGACAGTATGATAACTTTTCATCAAAGATTTAGTTTTGACTTAAGCTGCTAGGGGTATTAATAACCTAAATTTTTTAACTATACATTCAACGTGCAAGCAATAAACTTGTAATATTCTCAACACTGTTTTCTATCTGGAAGTTTGTCACGTACCAATTATCCTCTCCACTATTTGATACTGTTTATGTAGATCATCTGTAAGTTCCTGCTGGCAGTTATAATATTCCACATCTTCTGGAGAAGCATTTTTCAGCCTGAAACGGGAATTCATTTGCAGCACTTACTACATTGTGCAGTTCTAAAACTAAGAAAATCTGGCAATTTTAAAGCTCTGAATGTAAGCACCATAGGAATGCTGCTTAGAGAGCTTCTTTGGAGAAGCTACAACTCAGGAATTCCTGCTATAAAAGTGTTGCATCTGGCCTAGGTACATTATCACTGATGACCGAGGAAGCTTATAAAAAGAAATTACTATCAGCTACATATTATACTAGTCATGCAGATAATTTACAATATCTGTCCTCAATACAGTTAGTGTACTTCACATGGCATTTTCACAGAACAGCACAGATGGCTCACTATAAGAATCTATCTTATGAGTCACTAAAAATTCCACCACTGTTCATAGATTATATTAAACATACTAATAAAATGGAATACCATAACATAGCACTAAAATGTAAGGATTTTTCTCATTTCTTGGTTCTGAGGCTTTGACAGAAGTTTGAGCCTAGAAAACTAAATGCTGTAATGTTTTGAGTGCTTTAGCCATTTCTGATTTTTTTTAATCAGAAGCAATTCCCAAAGAACTCTGACCAAAATACAGTCAATGACAAAATTAGTAAAAGTTAAGATTTTAAACAAAACCAGAAAACCCACCACCCATCTTGTTAAAACTTCATTTATAACAGACATATTTAAATCTAGGTGCAGAAGCTGCTTCCTTAAAGCCCTGATTTTACAAGATGTGTGAGTATTGTCACTTGCGCAAGTAAAGTTGGTGTGCTCAGAATCTTACATGATCATAAGGTGTTAGGAAAGCTTCAACTTTAGAGCTCGCCTTCCTGTTGTACAGGCACTTAAAAACATCTAAATTGTTACAAAAATATGCAACATGGAAATCATTATAAAAATACTCACCAGCGTTTTGTTTCCTGATCCTTTTTCTTGTAGTTGTCCAGTTTCTTCATTCCTTTAACATTTTGTTGCTTCAGTGTTTCCTCAGTTTCCCATGTATTATGGATGTGTGACCAGCCTTTCCATTTAATAAGATACTGTATTTCTCCTGGCTCCTTTGACTTTTCAAACCCAGTATTTGGGTCACCATCTGCCTCAACTGCATAGATGGTGGTTGCAGCACCAGTGGCTAATAAAGAAACCACACCATAAGGCTCGATGCACTGCCATAAATTAACCAGTAAAAAACCACACTGCAGAAAGCAATTTGTGATCCTCTTATATGAAGCTGCAACTTGATTAATTATACCTACAATGCTTATGTCAGTCTTATTTGAAGAATTATGATGCAGCTATATTAACACATGCACGAGTATACCAACAAGATTCAAAAAAAGCAACCAAAAAACACTGCATCTAACCTATAGTATCTCTTCTCATGAGAATTTTCTTAGCATTCCTAATCTTTCAAATGATCCTGAGAGAGTGGTCCACTAACAATGCTTGCTGTCATCTTTGCTATGTCCTTCTCATCTTTGAGAATATAACAGATATTGGGAATTGTGCTTAGTCAGCCTTGAGACTTCAATAGCCTACTATTCAATTATTACTATGGATGCTATAAATAAAATTTACAGAATCAAAGAATGGTTGAGGTTGGATGTGACTTCTGAAGGTCATTGGTCCAACCTCTATGCTCAAACAAGGTCACTTAGAACCAGTTGCCCAAGACCATGTCCAGATAGCTTCTGAATATCTCCAAGGAGGGAAACTCCACCACCTCTCTGGACAACTCCAACATGCAAACTGGTAACAACAGATGAGTAGAAGGATGAGGTACTCAACAACTTTTTTTCCTCAGTCAAGGCAGGAACTGAGGAGGCAAAGTCTCTCCCATTGTAAGTGAAGATCAGATTTGAGACCACCTGAGGAATCCGAACATAAATAAGTCTTTGGGACTGTAAGAGACGGTCCGAAGTTTCCCTCATTTGCCTCATGACCATTGCAAGAACAGAGACTAAGACCCTGAAGACCCCGAGGGACTTTGTACAGGGGTTCTGGCCTGGTAGAGGTGGATGCTGGCCAAGTGATTGTTTGCAGGTGTGCTTGCTGTGCTGCCATGGTATACTGCCTTCATTCCTGCTGGTGAGCAGGGACTTGTAAGGAGCAGCCTGTTCTATACCTTACACCTGCTTCCCAGAGAAATGGGCCTCATCACAATAGCATATGAATTTCCCCACTTCTTGGCCAGCTGCCCCTCGCTTTTGAAAAAGACTATAAAAGTGACTTTTCTAAGTTACTTTCTTCGAGAGCGATCTCCCCACGGAAGAAGACACCAGCGACCCCATCTCATCTGTTGATAACTATAAATCCCCCCCTTTTTTTTCACTCTTTTCACTTTGCCTCTATCCCACTCTCTTTCTCTCCTTCTCATCTATTGCATAATCCATGTTGTTGGCACTAAAATAAAGGTGCATTATTGCTGTTGTGATTTAAACTGAAATCCCTTTGTGTCCTTTTTGCACTGAGATCAAACAAACCTCTCATGACTCCCACTTGTGCTAGAGGATCGTGACAGGGACCTGATGAGATGCATCCCAGAGTCCTGAGGGAATCGGCTGATGTAGTTGCCAAGCCACTCTCCATGATATTAAAAAAATCATGGCAGTCAGGTGAAGTCCCAGGTGACTGGAAAAAGGGGAACATTACACCCATCTTTAAAAAGGGTAGAAAGGAGGAGCCTGGAAACTACCGACCTGTCAGCCTCACCTCTTCCCTGGAAGACCATGGAACAGATCCTCCTAAAAGCTGTGCTAAGGCACATGGAGGACAGGGATGTGATTTGGGACAGCCAGCATGGCTTCACAAAGGGCAAGTCCTGCTTGACCAACCTAGTGGTCTTCTATGATGGAGTGACTCCATCAGGGGACAAGGGAAGAGCTACAGATGTCATTTATCTGGACTTCTGTACAGCCTTTGACACGGTCCCCTGTGAAAGCTAGGGTCCGGCGGACGGAAGATATCGGGATGTAACGGAAAGATAGTAACCCCCCATCTCTACAGTGTATGGTAATGACCCCCCTAATTAGCCAATAGCACCTAGCTGTGATGAAAGCAGATGGGAGTAACACTGTGAACCTAGGTTATAAAGTGTCAAATTCTCCAGCAATAAACGCCATTTCTGCCATCCATCACATTGATGCTTGTGTGCGGGTTTGGACCGAGTGGCCTGAGCTTGGCCACCGTGCTGCTCTTGAACCAGGGTGTCTGCCTTGCTAGGCAACAGTCCCCTGCAACATCCTTCTCTAAATTGGTGGACTACTTCATGGATAAGGAATTGGTTCCATGTCTGGATGGAGATCAGTGATGAGTGGTGTCCCTCAGGGGCCCATATTGGGACCAATGTTATTAAATATCTTCATAAATAACATAGATGAAGTGATTGAGTGCACCCTCAGCAAGTTTGCAGACAATGACAAGCTGAGTGCTGCCACTGACACACCTGAAGGATGGGATGCCATCCAGAGGGACCTGAACAAGCTCAACAAGTGGGCCCATGGGAACCTCACAAGGTTCAAGAAGGCCAAGTGCAAGGTCTGGTGTGGGTGCGGAGGAGCCTGCGGGGCCTGAGATCCTGGCTCTCTCCTGGAGGCAAGACACCTTTTACTCAGAGAGAGACAATGTATCGCTCCCAGGAGTCTTTGAGTTAGATATGTTAAACTGTTGTGCCCCATTGGTGTTCCCCCCTGCTGTCCCACCCCGATACATGTATCTCGGGCTCCCCCTGCCCCTCTCCTTCCCCATAAATATCCCGGGTTTTCCCCTGTTCGGCGGATTCGCTGTTACCAGCACCCTTTGCCGAAGCTCTGCCTGAATAAAGGCTTGTGCCTCGGTGGAACGCTGGACCAGCTTTCTCGTCCCTGCTTCCTGTGTTGCCTGCCCACCGCCGCCGCCGAGCCGAGCCAAGCTGAAATCACTACTACCGCTGAGCTGGAATCACTCGACCGCTCGAAGCTGCTCACACGTGCTTCGGACCAGCCTTTCTCAAGGCTGCCTCTAGAGAAGTCACGGTGCTCCGGGCTTTCCGTCACCGCGGCAGTCTGGCACCTGGGTTGAGACAATCCCTGGTATCAATACAGGCTGGGGGATGAAGGGATTGAGAGCAGCCCTGTGGAGAAGGACTTGGGAGTACTGGTAGATAAAAGGCTGGACATGAGCCAGCAATGTGCTATCAGAATCCAAAAAGCCAACCGTATCCTGGGCTGCATCAAAAGAAGTGTGGCCAACAGGTCGAGGGAAGTGATTCTGCCCCTCTACTCCCTGTTGGTGATGCCCCACCTGGAGTACTGTGCCCAGTTCTGGAGTCCTTAGAACAAGAAATATATGGATCTGTTGGAGCATGTCCAGAAGAGGGTCATGAAAATGATGAGGGCTGGAGCACCTCTCCTATGACGACAGGCTGAGAGAGTTGGGGTTGTTCAGCATGGATAAGACGCCACCTTATTGTGGTCTTTCAATACTTAAAGGGGACTTATAAAAAAGATGGGAACAAACTTTTTAGTAGGGCATTCTGCTTTTGGTTGGGATAGAATTAATTTTCTTTATAGTAGCCAGTATGGGGCTATGTTTTGAATTTGTGATAGAAACAGTGTTGATATATCAGGGATGTTTTAGTTGTTGCTGAGCAGGGCTTACACAGAGTCAAGGCCTTAGCTGCTTCTCACACCACCCCACCAGGGAGTAGGCTGTGGGTGCACAAGAAGTTGGGAGAGGTGGTTTGTCTTCCCAAGTAACCATCATGCATAATGGGCCCCTACTTTCCTGGCTATGGCTGAACACCTCTCTGCCAATGGAAAGTAGTCAATGAACTGTTTGTTTTGCTTTGCTTATGTGTGCAGTTTTTGCTTTCCCTATTAAACTGCCTTTATCTCAACCCATGAAATTTCTCACCATTTTTATTTTCCACAGTTTTTATTTTTCTGATACTCTCCCCCATCCCACAGGGGAAAGTGAGTGAGCAGCTGCATGAGGCTTAGTTGCATAGGGCCTGTTGCTATTGGACAAGGGGTAATGGTTTTAAACTAAAAAAAGGGAGATTTACACTAGATATAAGGAAGAAATTTTTTATGGCAAAGGTGGTGAAACACTGGCATGGGTTGCCCAAAGAGGTGGTGGATGCATGGAAACATTCAAAGTCAGGTTGAACAGGGCTCTGAGCAACCTGATCTAGTTGAAGACATCCCTGCTCATTGCAGGGGGATTGGAGTAGATGAACCTTGAAGGTCTTTTCCAACCCAAACCGTTCTATGATTCTATGACATTTGCTTTCCTCCAGTCCTCAGGCACATCTCCCAGTTACCATGATCAAAAATTATTGAGTGGCCTTGCAGTGACATCTGCCAGCTCCCTCAGTACTCATGGGTACATTCCATCAGGGCCCATGGACTTATCTATGTCCAGTTTGCCTAAGTATTCCCTGGCCTGATCATCTTCCACCAAGGGTACATGTTCTTTGCTCCAGATTTCCCTCCCCAATATTGGGGACTAGGGATTCCTGAAGACTGGTCTTGATAGTAAAGACTGAAATGAATAAAGCATTCAGTACCTCAGCCTTTTCCATGTCCTGTGTTATCCTGTCATTCAGTAGTATGCCCATATTTTCCTTAATCTTCCTTTTGTCACCTATAGAGAGGCCTTTGTTGCTGTCCTTGACAACCCTTGCCAGATTCAAAGCCAAGCAGACTTTGGGTTTCCTAACTGTGTCTCTGCATGCTTTGACAGTGTCTCTGTATTCCACCTTCCCTATACCTCCTCTTTGGTTTTGAGTTTTGCCAAGAGCTCCTTGTTTATCTATGCAGGCGTACTGGCAATTTTGCTTGACTTCCTGCTATTTGGGATGGGCTGCTCTTGAATTCTCCCTAAACCCATTTTACTACTCTCCCCCATCTTCAGAATCTTATATGGGGTAATTTTTAATTAAATACAGACAGTATTACAGCTGAAACACACTAGCAGCAAGAAACAGGCTCATTTCTGTGAGGAGAGCCAAATAAGGAAGTGGACCTAACCAGATGCAGGGGACAGATATAGAAACAGAACACTGCAATAGTAAAGGGCATGTAAAATATAAGAAGCCTAGTCCAAAAGGCTTTTAATACAGCAGAGACACTGTGCATTAGAGTAAGGGGCTAGAGTAAGAATACGCTGGAAAAAAAGAAGCAACACACAAGCAGGACACTGCATCTCATCAGCTGCTAGAAACATGAAACCCCTACCATTATCCAAAAGATTAGTTCTAGAAATGCACATGCAAGCGCACCACTGAAATTTTATATTCCACCATCCATTGCACTGTATTGGGACTATTTGAAAATAAATAACTGAAATCACAGTCTCAATGGTTCAGCCTTCCTAACATCATCCTTCACCATTCAGGCTACTGGTTAGCTCTCGTATTCATTCAATTTTCTCTTCACCCTCCTGTATAGAGTTTATACCTATCAAATATCAATAAACTGTACAAATAGTGATGTAACAGTATGCTATGCATTTAAGTGATATTCTATTCCACTTCATTTTTTCTCTTTCACAGAATCACAAAATATGCTGAGTTGAAAGGGACCCACAAGGATTATCGAGTCCAACTCCTGGCCCATCCCCAAGAATCACACCATGTGCCTGAGAGTATTGTCCATACACTTCTTGAGCTCTGTCAGGCTTGGTTCTGTGACCACTTCTCTAGTTACTTAAGTTCTATGTTTTATTTTATAAGGCTTACAAAAGAAACATCCTTATGAGTATGAAAAATAAAATAAGATTACTTTCTGGTACTTTAAAACTTCTTTACAAACATCACAGGTTACCTACAGCTGAGAATAATTGCTGTTGACATTGCACCACAATGCAGTGCAGCAACTTAAGAACACTGATAACAAAATTACCTCCTTTTCGGCCAATTCGACTATCCATAAACTTCTCTATAGTTTCAAATTCATCTTCTTCAGGCTGTGGGACATCTTCTCCACAAACTTCCAACAAGTCGTCAGAATCTGTCTTGGTTTCTTCAGCTTCTTTGTAACTAACATTGACTGTTGCCTGGCGACGAGATCCTCTCTTGTCATAGTCATCATCATCTGACAAATCAAGCTGCCTCTTTTTCTGTCCTGCAATCTTTTTTTCACTTTTTGGCTCAATTCTTGAAGGCAATAAGATACAACACAACAGTGGAGTTTCAACATGGACAACTATAAGCCTCCTGTATTTGTTTCTGAGTACATGTTTTTCATGACTGCTCAGTTACACTAATTTCAGTTGGAGCAGACAGGGAAGAGGTATTCAACACAAACCACTGGTATGATAACATCTTTTGTAAATTAAAAAAAAGTCTTCAAGTTCTGTAATAAATATTAATCTTTTCATTTGCCTGTATAGTCGTACAGTACTTGATTATAAATTAGAAATAGTACCAGAGTAGCTAAAATGTAAGACCTTCTTACCTGCTTGGAGGTTTCCGGCTTTTGACTTTGTTTTCTGGCTCATAGTCAGATTCACTATCTTCACAACTGCTTTTCTCTTTATCTTCCTCTGATTCAGAATCAGAACTAGTTCCTGATACTGACCCTGAACCAGACATTTGCCAGTCTTCACTGTACATATTGAGAAACAAAATAGTAACTTGCATTAGTTTTCTGGGGGGGGGTTGTTTTGTTTTTAAATCAAGCACTCACCACAGGCTTGCTGCTTTAATTTCAACATTCTTCACAGAAATAAAAATGTTATAATAGTAATTTCAGCTGGAATGACAGAAAATTATCATAGATGGATAACAGGTAAAAATACCAATTGGCTTCAAAGGGAATTGAATTCTGTTATCAAGAGACAGATGTAAAGAACAAATCAAACAAAAAATATGGATTTCTGTAAAAAATATAGCTTTAATAATTGAGTTATTTTGACATGACTAAACCTGACCTCCTTAATAACTTTAGTTGGAAAGATACATATTTACTGGAACTTATCTATGCTCATCATAAAAACCATAACATTATATTTTGCAGAATTCAAAATTTTCTAATAGCTATACCCCCTGTGCCTTGTGAATAATTAGCAACTTCAGCACAGGAACAAAAAATAATACAGAATCAGACTGAGAAACACACGGAAAGACTTTATCCATGGCAATCAGAGGCACTGGCTCCCAAAAGCCGCAACTGAGCTTCCAATTCAGTGCTTAACACTCATGCAAGATATTATGAGTAAGCCACTTGTGACTCCCAATGGCTGCATCTCTGTCCTCCTGCTTAGCTGAGATATTCTACTTTGCAAGAGGAAAGATGTACCCACTGATCAACAGTATCTTACTTCAGACTCTGTTTGTACAGAGAAATTTAATCTTAATTGCTTGGGTGGGGGTGGAAGAAAAGTCTGGCATGCATTTTTGAAAGGTTGCTAAATCTTTATACTAGTATCTATTATCAGTCTTTGGGGGTCTTTGACCATGATGATCAAATAGTACTAATGTCCTTCAAAAGTGAAATATTACTCAAAGACTGTTTCATTCCATTTCAGATGAGGAAACCTAAGAATCAGGGCTTTGACATTTCTTTCAACTAAATATGCAGTGGTCCTCAAATTACATTTTCATTGTGGTCAATACATTTGTGTGTCTTGGAAATACTACAGAATCATCTGTCTCCTTAAAAGATTTCTTTCTGTAAGCTGTAAATTAAAAAACACCCAAACAACAAGCTCTCCCTCCAATAAAAACAGAAAAAACCCCACCCCAAACCAACCACCTCCCCCCACCCCTATGCAAATACACAACTTGTATTTATTTGGAGATATAGACAACATATAGAACACCACACTCTGTATGGCTTGGATCCTGTACTAAGTTTATATATAGAAATGAGCTCTGCATGTCAGATAACAGCTGCAAACATACTTGTTCAAAATAGGTATAAATCAAAATTGAAGCACTGGATATATGGGGTTATTTGGTTACTAGTTTCTAAACTATCTTTCCTGTAACAGCTTATGGTATTAGGTTTAATCACATTCTTAAGTAACAAAAGACAGAATGACACTTCACTTGAGAAGTACTATTTTGCATAACAGGTTCTTTCCCCCCCCCCCATTTCTTGAAGATATTGTATTGACAACCCTGAATACTGAGATGATTCAATTAACTGGAGAAGATGAATGAGAAAACAATTCAATTTCTATACACTGTTCATTAAAAAAATACAAAACAACACAACAACAACCAAATAACACCCACAAAATTACAAGCAAAACAAAAACACCCCTCCCACACATGAGATCACTACCAATGAGAAGGTATAACTATTTTCACAACCTATTTCATTTACAGCTTGAAACCAGCTCAATTTCAACTTCGATTGATTGACTAGCCAAGATGGTTTATTACTGTCAAACTTGTAATAATTGGAGGGGAAGGTTGCCTCTAAAGTGTTTAAAAATTTGACATCAACTACAAGATTCCAAATCAAATTTTATCTGAGACAACTTAATTAATTTCCTATTTCTTCAATAATTTCCAGAGAGGACCTTCAGCTCAAAAACATGCCACAAATAAGACTATTTTAAAAATAAAAAGTGGTGATGAATGTTTTTCAATAACACTGTAGGTAATACAGTCTCTTTTGCTCAGAAATGAATAGTGATAGAATTATAGAATAATTTATGTTGGAAAAGACTTTTAAGATCTATATATATTGCTTTCAGAGGATTTATTTTAAAATATTTGAAAATGTTAATCAAAACTGAGAAGCACAAGACTATTTCAAGTGCAGAGAAATTAAGACTGGCTAGTTATAAGCATTATGTCACCATAACAAAAATTATATTATTTATGAAAAACATCTTACTCTCTATGTTTTTTCTTCTTGGCTTCACTGGAAGAGTCATCTGCAGAATCTTCACTGTTTGATGAATCCTGCAGATGAAGAAAAGAACATACACGATTCATTACCACAAAAAGAATGAAGTATTTTTAGTATTAAAAGATAATTCAGCTCCCACTTTCAAACTGAAATCCTATTCTGCATGTCTTATCCTCTTCACCCCCCCTCAGTGTACCCACTGATATTGAATAAGATCAGGATTGCTATTGATTTCATATTTCTCCATCTAAAACATACCATGTCAGCAGAACTCTAGAAACCACTACAAAAAATTGTTTTACAATATAATCATTGTGCCTACATACGGTCAGTTTAGACTGCTGCAAGTTAATAAATCAAGATGAAGGTTCTATCAAAAGCCTAATAAAACCTCTTGCCCTTTGAGAGCTGTCTCACCTTTCATATACTCTCACATTTAAATACCACTAAGAAAATTGTAAGAATAGCATGTATGTTTCTTCTCTCTCTACTCCTAAACAAAAAAATAATAAATAAATCTATGAACCCTCTTAAAATTATTTTCCTAAAACAAATCTCAGAGATTAAATTTAAATAATTTTTACCCTGAAAAAGAGTCTTCAGGAAAAGAGTATTTAGCAAGAGCTGTAAACTACTATTTTAACTATATATAATTAAATCCTGTGTTCAGTTCTAATGATGAGCAGCTAGATCTGACTAAAGAAGAGACACACAGAGTAATGATGACTTGCAATTACAATGTGTTTTTTTTTAATAATGAAGGAAATGTGAAAGTCTGCTTTCAAATAAATTCTAATTCACAGTCAATAGTGCCCTTAAAAGATATTCATACTGCACAAAATCAACTTTTGTTGAGCCTATGGTTTAGGTTTTAAAAATCTCTAAAATTTAAGTATGGTTCTTAAAAGACAAAATTATTTTATAAGTATTACAAAAGTTGCAAAAATCTAGCTTTCTACTCCATAGTATTTTTGAAAACTTCAGCAGCTACCTTTATATGGAAACAATAGTGGAAATTATTTTAGTATTTTTAACTGTCTTTATGGAACTCAGAAGGCAGAAATTCAATGAAATTTAATACAACATGACTTGAAAAATTTGTCCATACATCACAGAATATCTAGCTAAAGATATGAATCTAAACTGCTATCATATTGACACAACTCACCTAAAAACATGCAACTAAATATTCCCCCCATGTTTCCTCATAAATGTGTCAGTTATTCAAACATTACTTTTATAGACTAAAACCAGACTTGTTAAACACAGAGTGAATAGAACTTGGCTCTACATAATTTCATTCTAACATATGGGGTAATGAGAAATGCATTTTTTACATTTTATTTACTAACTTATACATTATTCACCTCTTCTGAACCACTGTCTGATGAGGCTGCCTTCTGCTGTTGTTGCTTCTTGAGCACTGCTGATCTCTGCACAGCAAGTATACTTGGACTGGACTTCCAAAACTGAATTGGAATTCAGATACAAGAGTCATTTAAACCTACTGAAACTTTAGAGTTTACCACATACTTACTTTTCTTAAGCTGAGCAGCATCACTACTAAGATGAATCTCAATTTTATTATTAATTAAAAAAATCACTACAAAATACTGCATGCATTAATAATACTGGATAGCATTTTAAAGTAGTGAGACTTCTGTAGAAAGGAATGTTATATAAGAATTGTTGGCACAATTTGTACATGAAGTATAACAATAGTTGTACAGGACTCTATTATTAAGATAATTCCTTTTTTTTTTTTAAGTAAATTTTTAACTGATCTAGAGAAGTCCTTCCAGGTCACTTTGCTGATCTATTTTTGCTTCTTAGGGCAATACTGAAGTACACATAATCATAGAATATCTCGAGTTGGAAGGGACCCATAAGGATTGAGTCCAACTCCCTGCTCCTCGCAGGACTACCTAAAATTAAATCATATGAATGAGTGTCATCCAGATGCTCCTTGAACTCTGACAGGTTTGGTGCCATGACCACTTCCCTGGAGAGCCTGTTCCCATGACCAATCACCCTCTCAGTGAAGAACGTTTTCCTAATGTCCAATCTGAACTTCCCCTAATGTAGCTTCATTCTGTTTTCTTGACCTGGTCACCAGAGAGAGGACATCAGCACCTCCCCCTCCACTACCCCTCGTGAGGAAGTTGTAGACTGCCATGAGGTCACCCCTCAACTTTCACTTCTCCAAGCTGAACAAGCCAAGTGACCTCAGCCACACCTTGTAAGTCTTGCCCTCAAGACCTTTCATCATCTTGTTCATCATCCTTTGGACACTCGGTTAGAGCATGGTGCTAATAACCCCACAGTTCAATTCCTGTATGGGCCATTCTCTTAAGAGTTGGACTCGATGATCCTTGTGGGTCCCTTCCAACTCAGAATATTCTGTGATTCTAATAGTTTGATGTTCTTCATATATTGAGGTGCCCAAAACTGCACACAGTACTCGAGGTGGGGCTGCACCAGTATAGTGCATAGCAGGACAATCACCTCTCTCAACTGGCTAGCAATACACTGCAGGACACAGTTGGCCCTTTTGACTCCTAGGGCATACTGTTGACTCATATTCAACTTGCCATCTACCCAAATCCCCAGATCTCTTTCGACAGCATTGTTCTCCAGCTGCTTGTTCCCAAATTTGCAGGTATATCCAGGATTACTCTGTCCCAAGTGCAGAATCTAGCATTTGGTCTCATTAAATTTCACACAGTTTGTGATTGCCCAGTTTTCTAGTCTATCCAGATGTCTCTATAAGGCCTCTCTACCCCTGAGGGAGTCAACAGCTCCTCCTGGTTTAATATTGTTGGCAAACTTACTTAATGTACATTCAATTCCTGTGCCCAGATCATTTATAAAAACATTGAAGAGAAAGGGCCCTAATATTGAGCCCTGAAGAACCCTACTAATGACTGGTCACCAGCCTGATGTAACCCCATTTACTACAACTGTGAGTCTAACCCATCAGCCAGTTATTCACCTATCATTTTATGGACTTGTCTAGATGTATGCTGGACATTTTATCCAGAAGGATACTGTGAGAGACAGTATCAAAACCATGAATATGAACATGAACAACAACAAAAAAACCCCAAAAACACAAACACAAACAAAGTATCCTTAACAGCCTCTGAATCTTACAGTAGGAAATATTTTACTACCCTTCATGTATATCATATCATCTAAATTAAGGTCATATTACATAGAGAAACAGATGAGAGCTGAGGTAACTCATCCATTGCATTGAAGAGATTTCTAGACACCACTTTTTTTTCTAAATTTGGCAAACTATTTCCCTATACAGAAGACAAGATGTACCTAACCCTGAAATTGTTGTACATTTATTGATATGAAGACACTCAGCATTAGAGAGACAAGTTTTAAAAAATTTAGAAATAGGAACACTATGTGTGGCTTTGTCTTCAAAAATATACAATATGTTAATAGGTCTTCTGCATTATAAAAATTAGGTACTTATCTAACTGTAGGTATTTACAGAAATGAGAACTTAGCAGCCCTGTTTGTTATGAAAGCTAAGTATGTGAATTCATTAGCCCAATCAACTTAATATTCTAAGTTAAAATTCTGGAAGTTTTGTTTGTTTAAATGAAAACTACTTTTGCAACTATTCTGCACAGAGTATTTTTTTTTCCCCACAAAGGGTTCATTTGTTTTGTTTTACCTCAGATCCATCAAGTTTTGGTGGTAATTTAGCTTGAACTTGTTTCTTCTCTCTAGATGTGTCAGACTCTGAACCAGACTCAGAGTCGCTGCTACCTGATTGACTGCTACTTCCATCACTACTGCTTCCAGAGCTTGAACCAGATCCAGAAGCTGATGCTGACCCAGAATCATCATCTGACTGGCTGCAATTAGAAGTTAACAGGATATTACACAATGGCTAATTAATTAGGATTTTTTAAAGTCACATAAAAAAACCTTTAGCTTCACCTATAAATTAATTATTAGCTTAGCCCAGACACATGGATAACATACAAATGAATGCACTGGATTAAATAAATCAGGAATGAAAATTCAGTTTAATCAGATACCTTTCACTAAACCTTAAAAGAAGCATTGGGTGCTGGGACAGAAAGAGGAAGTGGCAAGGGAGGAAGAGAAGAGAAAGAAGAATATTTATCATTAATTTGGAGGAGTAAAACGAGACTATTTCTCACCCACCCAAATCCTTACTTAACTTTAACAAACACAACATATTTTTGTGTATACACATACACCCAGTTGTTTTATGTCTTAGATCAGCAGTGTGTCATCCCCAATTTTTTATTTTGAGCACGCATTTCTTCAAAACAAATAACAAACTGGTTTTTTCCCCTACTTTTATTTTTTTTCATTAAAAGAACAGGTGGGAAAAGTATCTGTAAGGAAGTGCTTGCAAGCTACATTTAATGCTGTGATTTGGACTATCTATATACAAAATACAACCAAACACTTGATTAAATAGAATATTTTTAAAAGTAACTGGAAAACCAAAGGTGTGTTGTCACACATAATATAAATCCATGCAGACCATCTTATACTGTTAAAATAACAGCAGTAAAATTCCCACAGAAAAAAACTCTGAATTTGTCACTAATTATATGACTTGTACAAAGTCATACATAATCAGTGATCTGAACATACTCTTGAGCCACTGGATTATTCCACCGGTACATCAATTTCACACTAAACTTAACATATTCAAATAAAATAATATTTAAAGTTAAACATTTATTTCATGACTATTCAAAAGCATAGAAACATTTGGTTTTCTAAAATAATTTTACAAAGGAACCAACCTGACACTTTAATCAAATTCCTCATTAGGTTAAATACTAGCATACTTTAGAGATATCATGGGGGAAAACATTGGAATTAGAACACCACACAAACAATATGCTTTTTAATTATGTACACTTGGGTTGCAAGCATTTAAAAAGAAACAACCTTAAACATGATAACAAAATCCAGGACAATAAAAACCCAAAAGCTAATATCAAAGTCGAAGCCTATCATTGCCAGCACAATTCATCTGGCTGTCAACCAGTAAGAATGTGTGTGTGTGGGTTGTAGCTTGATCATCTTCTGCACTAGAACACACTTAATTGACAACATTTAAAGCCACAAAACAGAACCACTACTTTCTCTGTTGCTAACACAAATTAAATCCTACTAGTGAGGGGAGAAAAAAAATTGTGCTATTCAAACTGATTCCTGTAGACAGCACCTCAACCATTTGCATCTGTTGACTTTTAGAGAAAGAAACAAACCATGATAAAACTTCCTTATTTTGAAGTGGAGGGATATGACTGCTATCATTGTCATGAATAAAATCTCTAAGGAAATCCACCCCGGTTAAAATACTGTGTTTAGTTATGTACAGTTAATGTTCTTATCCTATTTGTAAACCTTGTACCCCTTGTTTACTCCAATGGTTATTAGTAATGTTATAGATACATTTTATATTGTTGGCTTTTTGCAAATATTAAAATGAATGTTATGTGCATAAGAATGAGAAATTTTGTTGCATTAATATAGTTTTCTTTATTTCTGTTATTGATGAAACTTAGAAATAGTAGTATAATACATATATGTTAGGCTATGGCATAGTATTAAAATAAAAAACTGCTTTTGTTTGTATAACCCAAAGACTGAGAAACAAAAACAAACAAAAAAAATAGCTAGAGAACTCCTGCATTTGTAAACTATCTTATCCAGATGAAGACAGCAGTGACCAGAACTCTGGGGGGAGGAATTTATTGCATTTCTGGTATCAGGGAATGTAAATCTCAATGGCGCCAAGAAGATTGATCTATTGGGAAGGGGGCAAGAGTAAACTAAACAGAAGAACACCAAAGATCCTAAGAAGAATGTATGAATATATATGAGAATTTATGGATATGTAGTAGGATTCTGTTTTTAAGGAACAATCCTTTGTTAGTAAGGTGTGCTCTCTTGGCTGAATGCTGAGACACCCGGCCGTATCTGTATACCTTACTTTATTTTTTTCTCCTAATTGTTTTTTTTTTATTAAACTTTTAAATTCTATAAAAATTATGCGAACCTCGTTTTTCACAGTAATGTTATTTACTTACCAGTTTCTGAAGTGTTTTAAAGGTTCTTATGAGACATTCCTGTACCTTTTCCCTTACTTCCTTGCTACTATGTAACAAAGCTGCTCCCATGGGGGCTGGGTCAGACTAACAAAAGCAACCCATTAGAAAGGTATGCCACAGAAGGAAGCAACTCCCGTGGACTAGAACAAAGAAACTCCCAGGGAGCTGTGCAACCGAGTAATATGCAAACTAAGGCATGCAAGACACCAAAACAAAGAGCTAACAGAGGAATAAAAGGACAAGGAAACATATTCTAGCAAGCTATGATGAAAGATCATCTCCCTGCATCACCTAAGCCTGCTTAGAAACCATCTTCCTGCGTCACCATGACCTAAAGAGGACTGGAAAGGACTGACCCCCCCCTAGACAACGAGCCAGAGCAACAGGCCTCCTGGCTACTCTCATGAGGGCGGAAGCCCCAGCTCTGCAGTGTGTGCTGCAAAGCTGAATTGTGCCTCCTCCTTGGAGATGCCAGTGTGGGAATGGCTGTGGTGCAAGCAACTCCTCAGGCCCCCACCCCAATGTTACTATGGGGTTAAATTAGTTTCTGAAAATGTTTCTTTAAAATCTTGTAGAGGTAGGCCTCAAGAATGCTTGGTATTAGGGATGGTCTAGCAAGCTGAAATTTTTACGGTAAAGGGAGTTGGTACTTGGGGTCTCCAAGATACCCACCCAGGGATAAGATTCATACATGTTCGTACAAGGATGAGCTAACTCTCATGAAGCAATATTGATAAAGTTAATGAAGATTTATTAATGAAGCAATATTGATACGGTTGTTATAGTGATTATTGCTACAGCTGAAATTGTATAAATATGTGCACTTTGGACAAAGACGATGGAGCTAGATTTGGGTTGCTGATACCCCTAGTTCCCGCGCGCTTCAATAAAGCACCTGCATATAATCAATCAATGATTATGTGTGTTCCTGAACGCTAACACCAAGAGCTGAATCCTAATAAAGGCATCAAACAGGAGTCTTGTCTCCTGGCCAATTTCTTTCAGCTTTACTTATACTTGCTGGAGAATAACAAAGTTGCTTCCCATTCCTGTCATCAAGGGCCTACTTCAGGCATGATGCTATAATGCTAACACAATTGACCTGACTTGAAAAATAAAAGCAAGGCACCCACTGTAGAATATGACTGGAGTTTAAACTATTTACTAAAAATTATCTTGTTGGTATTTCTCCTGTGCATCTAACTCAGAGTACATTAAAAAAACCTGAAAGTCATTTTAAGAGTCTCATCAAGTGAGTTTTTGGGGCCTTATATTTTAATTGGTGCAGTGAAGCAGGGTACTCTTGAGGTGACAGAGAGGTATTTTATATGGAGATAACCGCTAGTCATGGAATTAAGGAGAAATTAATTTTTGGTCAAAACCGATATTCTCCATCAGAAAAGTCATGGAAACACGTGTAAAAATCGTACTTAACTGCTCTCCACTGGTAAAGTTGCTAAAAGCTTATAAAGCTTGTCCAGCCCCAAACAGGAGACATGGGCTGAGGAAATCTGGCACTATCTGCAGCAAATTGCTGAGAAAATCCGAATTTTGGCAAAAGAAAAGAAAAGAAAAAACGTAGTAAGGAAAAAGGTCTGGTATCCATATGGGTGGAGGCTAGACTCAGAGCTGCAAAAAGAGAAATTTGTTGCCGTGAAGCAACAGAAAGAGCTGATTGAGTTATAAATTGCCTAGGAGGCTGAAACAATAGCCTGCCTCAGGGCAGATTGAGAATGCACAGAAGTTAGCCCCAAACCTGAAAAACCTCGTCTGAACGATCTCATCCAGAGACAAGTAGCTTTAGATTTGCAAATTAACACTGCTGGGGAGAGTGTGGAGCATGAACCAGGGTTTTACTGCCTCGACAAGGAGATGGGCCTCCCCGAACATGATGTCACCTTCCTCCACGCCCAGGAGGAGGGGTTTGACTCAGCAAAGCCAACCACGTCCTTCCCCCAAGTTCTGCCCTCTTGAAAAGATGGAATTCGTTTACCCGAAGGTAGAGCCCTCGGTAACGTATCTCACTCTGCACCAGATCTGGTTATGTGGGAAGAGAAAAGAAAATGAAACAGAGAATGCTTTGAGAATTCCACTAATGGGGGTGAATGAAGTAAAGCTTGCCGAGGAAGAAGAACATGGTGAAGAGCCCTGGTCTCTTGCTCAGGGAGCAATCTGTTGTGTGAAAATTTGGACTTGTTGGAGAGGGGAGAACCCATCCCTCTCCCCACTCCAAAATGTGCTAAAATTACCAGGGGAGTGTGGGAGGTGGCTAGTTTCCAAACAATGCAAGAGAAACAGCTGGTGCCCTGTCAGCCTTCTCCCATGTTATTGTTATTTATTGCAAACTTTAAGGATCCAGACCGAGAAAACAAACTCTCGGTGTTGCCCTCAATTAGTGAGCTGGGAGAGGGTGGCAAATCCAAACATCCTAAAAGACTTGCTGAAAATAAATGTAAATTCGGTTTCCCTGTAGTCTCAATGAATCTTTGCAAAATGCTCCTACACTGCCACCTTCTGGTGGTAGTGAGTATAGAGCCTTGTCTGCCACTAGAGGCAAGGGACAGAATTGACTAAATCATTCCGGATTAAAGGCCACAGGTGCCTATGGTAGAAAACACAAAATACCAACTGATGGATGGTCCTTTCTTTTTAAGACCAGTCCAAGTGGGATCGAGTTTTCTTTTTCTCTCCTCTTACAGGTATTCCAAGAGAAGAGGTGTTTCATGAGAGGATGAAGCGACAACAAGACTGAAGATTTGCTGTTCTTCGCTGCATCAATTGTTTACATGTTTTTATATTGATAGTTTAAAGATATTTATGTTTGTACATGTTTTATAAAAGTTGGTTGCAAGCAATGTTTTAAGATGTGTTTTCTCTCTGGTTGCCACAGTGGATAGAGAAGATTCCTCCCTAAATTTACCTTAGGTTTTCATATGATTGTGGAATCAAATTTGTATACCTCTTCCTATCTCCTCAGAGCAAAGCATAAAATTCCTATACTGAGGAAAGCTCATGTAGAAACAGTAATCAATGTGTAAAGCATGATTATGCAGAAGGGGATGTCGAACTGTCAGTGACCCCTGTAAGGAGGGAGAAAAGGGGCTAAAACAGAGGAGCTGACGTGACAGCTGGAAAATTCTCTCCAGCTGTAGATGAAGAAAGCATAAGTGGTTAAGCTGACAAAAGAGAAGCAGCAAGATTCTGGGTCTGAAAACCAATGAAGGGTTTGGTAAAGTTGGAAAGATATTTGGTCCAAACCCAGGACCTTGACTGAAATGATATGCTGAGGACCTCGGAATGACTCGAACTTTGTTATATCTTTGACCCCCATCCCTGAAGCAATCCACACTATTCTGTAGTAGAATTTTTACTGAATGCAATTTTCCCATGGTACACACTGACTTTTTCCTCTTTCCCTGGGTATGGGTCCCAAGGATCACCCTGAAACCTGGTTGGTGAGAAGGATAAGGGCGGTTATCTGGAACATGTATATTTGTTTCGGTTAGAACAATAACTGGACCTGTAAAATTACAAACTCCAAAAGGAAAGGCAGCCTAATTATTAAAAATTGGCATATCTATTGTAGTGGTTTAGATTTGCTAATTTCGTTTTCTCGGTTAATGCACTAAATAAATGTCGTGGTTTTAAAGCAGTAACTACAAAATTACTAGAAAACTTATTTTTTGCTGTGAGATATGGATTAGAACAAGAGCAAAACAGGCTTAAAACTTAAAAGGAATAAAGAAAGTTTATTAACAAAACTACAAGAACACTAGAATAAACTTCTAGAAAACTTCTTTATCTCTCACTACTCAACTATTTTTTTGTTCACATGACAACATAGAGACAAAAAACTTTGGAACTTTGGTGTTTAAAACAGTCTTAATTCCTGCTAGAGTCTTTTCATCAGTCTTTGTAGAGAAACAGAAGTCGTCTTCTGCTAATCTATGGAGTTTCTCACAAGAAAACTATTTCTGTTATAGTTTTCTATTTCTCTGATGCTAGCTGCCCAGAAATCTGCCATCAGATTTTCTCTTCTCACTTCACATCACTCTGAAGTGTGTATGGGTCAATGAGTCTAGGGATGTCATTTTTAAGGATGAGTTATTTAAAGGCAAAAGTTTTCTTTATCTGTCTCTGTGAGCCTCCCTGGAAACAGAAGTTTTCACTTTGCCTCAAGCGGCTTCAAATCTTCAACTATTACTTCTCCCCCCTCTGTTCCAGCACTTCACTGTATTACAATTACTCTACTTTTTGCCCAAAATCTACACTTTGAACACTCTATTCTTCCCAATATACTCTGTCATGAATTAAAGGAGTTTTTTTCAGAACACTATTGTTCATCTCTATAGCTTTAAAAGAAAAATATTTCAGCTTATAAAGCATCTCTTTATTCTCTCTTCCCCATCTAAAACTTAACTCTTTTCTTCACTGTCTTTGATGGTTTTATGATGTTTTCTTCATGTTGATTGTCTCTCTCCCTCTGTCTCTCTGGGAAAAAGGAGTAATCTTTAATTTTTATCTAGGTAGTAAAAAAGTTGAAGTCTTGGAAAGCTGCAGGTGTTTATGGTGTCAGGTTTCAGTTCAGCAGCAGAAACTGCAAACCAAGCCAGGCCGGACAGCTCCGTTTATTTCCCTCCCCCCCCCCCCCCCCCCGCTCTCTGCAGCCTTGTCCGGCCTGGGGGGGGGGAGAGGCCGAGACAGAGCCTGCTACTTCGTCAGAAGCCAGAAACCAAAGAGAACAAGAGAGCCCTGGCTTTACATCTTAAGGTGGTGTTCACAAGTTGATCTCACTTCTCAGTGGTCAAAACTGCTGTCAATTCTTAGAAATGACCAATAATTGGTCACAAGAAAAGACTCCCATCAGCCTCTCTCAGCTTCAACTTCCTCCCAGCTCTCGAAGCTATCTTAAAGGTAAAGTCACTCCATGACATCTATAAAGTTTGTATTTTTTGACAAGGAGTGAAACACTATCAATAAGCAATAAAGAATCTTTAAACTTGCCATGTGTGAGAGACTGGCAAAAATTAATGTCTTGAATGTCTTGAGACACACTGGGATGCCTGATATGTGTGGGAGGGGGCAGGTCAGGCCTTGCTCTGGTGAGACAGTGTCCTGCCCCACACCCCCCAGCCCTAGAGCAGCCCAGACCCACAGTGTCTGTCAGTCATTGGCCACACCAGAGGCGGTGCTTCACTCTGCCTAACCCAGCTCCTGAGTGGCCGAATGACCAGAAGTCTCACCTGGGGGGGCAGGGGCCATGAAGGCCCAGAGGTATTTAAGGCTGCGCATGAAGCAAGCACATCTTGACCCTACCATGCCCTTGGAGTTTCTATCTGGACACCACCTTAACCCAGGAGTTGGTTGCTATATGTGTCTTTCTACCTCTTTTCTGTCTTTCTCTTTTCTTTTTGTAATTCCCTCTTCTTGGAACATTTTGGGTAACTTAACATTGAATGGGTTCAAGTTTAAAGTTTGCTTAGTTGAATGGGCCAAAACTAATGCTGTGGGAAGTGTTTTATGTTGATTGGATGTTGTACTTTGATTTTCTATATTTTGCCAGTAAAGTAATTTTGACCTGTTGAGAATATCTAGTTGGTATTTCTCCCATGTGTCTAACCCAGAATACAGGAACCTCTATAAGCCCCTTTCAGCGAGTTGTTTGGGGCCTTACACCATGCTGTTTTGGAGCTTAGCTCACAAGTCCAGCAAGTACCAAAAATGTTTTTATTAAATTATCTAATGCTTGATATGTTATTAATGAGCAAGGAATATGTAAAATACTAGACCTCACTGAAGAAGAATACAGTATCAAGAAACACAAAGGAAATTACCAACCAATCTGCTAGACTCTTTGGTCATTGCAGCCGAAATATTAGCTTCATGAACTCTCCCCCTGGATCCCGGTTTGCACCACGCAAAATTGCCTGCAGTTTTAGAGACTCACAGGATGGGGAGTGATGACTTGCATAGAAGGAAATTTTTATATTGACTAAACTTATGCTTTTGATTATTGAAATAGCAATTGTCCATTATATGATTTCTTGTATACTTTCCTCTCCTTTCTCCTCTGCCTGCTAGATTAGGATCCCACTGCTGCCATGAGAGGAAAGGTACCATTACTGTGGTCCCGGTCAGTGTCTTGAGCCATGGGGTGATATGAGAGACTGGAAGGATTGCTGGCTTGAAACATTTTGGGTGCGTGGAGGGGGGAAGGGGCAGGTCTGGCCTTGCTCTGGTGAGGCGATGCCCTGCTCTGCACACCCCCACATGCCCCCTGGACCTGTATCCCAGCCCCAGAGTGGCTGCCAATCACTGGCACACTGGAGGCAATGCTCTACACCCCCACCTCTGGAGCCCCTAACCCAGCTCCTAAGTGGCCAGATAACCGGAATTCCCACCTAGGGGAAGGGCCCAGGAAAGCCAAAGGGTACTTAAACCAAAGCATGAGGCAAGCATGTGTCTTGACCCTACCTTTCCTTGGATTTTATATCACTGCTGGAACCAGGAGTGGTAGCTGTATTCATTCTTTTCCATATCTTTTCTTTCTTTCTTCTCCTTCTTCTAATTCCCTCTTCTCGCAGTTTTGAGTAACTTAAAATTGGATGGGCTTGGAGTTTGCTAAGTTGAATGGGCAAAGTTAATGCTTTGTGAAATGTTTCACGGTGATTGAATGCCACTCTAAACTTTTGCCAAAGTTCTCTGATTTTCTGAAGTTGCCAGTAAAGTTTTTCTGTTGTTTTGACCTCTTGAGAATATATTGTCAGTATTTCTCCCATGCATCTAACTCAGGGTAGATAAAAAAACATAAGCCCTTTTAAGAGGCTCATAGAGCAAGTTTTTGAGGCCTTACGCTTGGTTAGTGATAGCCTTGGCTGCAGTGATCACAATATTGTGGTGTTTGGGACCCAGCTGTGCACACTGAAGATTAGTACTAAGAAAAAGGTTTTAGATTTTAGAAGAACAAATTTCAGCTGGCTTAGAGCTCAGTTGTGAGGGATTCCATGGGAAGCTTCCATGGAGGATAAAGGACCTAGCGAGTACTGGGAGCTTTTCAAGAAAACTCATGGAAGCACAAAAACAGTTCATCCCCTTTAAAGGTAAAGGAAGTAGGTGAAGCAAAAGACCTCTTTGGCTTAACTGGGAGCTTCTGAGTCTGCTCAAAACCAAAAGAGAAACATACCAGAGATGGAAAAGCTGATGAATACACCTTGAGAGCTACAAGGGTGTTGTCAGGGTGTGCAGAGATTCAGTTAGAAAAGCAAAAGCTCAGCTTGAATTGAAATTGACCAGACACATCAAAAGCTACAAGGAAGGGTTCTTCAGGTATGTAAACAACAAGCAGAAACAGAAGAAAAATATTGGCCCATTGTTAAACAGGAGAGATGAATTAGTCACCAACAACACTGAAAAGGCAAAGATTCTCAACACTTTCTTCACCTCTGTCTTTACCAGCACTGATGGGCCCCAGGACCTGGGAACAAAAATCCAGGTGGATGCAAACAGACTCACCGGCAGTGAAGGAAGAGTTGGTATATGAACTATTACAGGAGCTTGACCCTGACAATTTATGGCCCCTGACAATATCCACCTGAGGGTGTTAAGAGCTGACTGACATTGTTGCAAGGCCACTCTCCATGATCTTTGAGGAGTTGTGAAGACTAGGGAATCTGAAGAAGGCTAATGTCATCCCCATCTACAAGAAGGGCTTAAAGGAGGATCCAGGAAGTTATAGGCCCATCAGTCTTACTTCAGTTCCTTGGGAAAGTTATGGAACAAATCCTTCTGGGGCCTATCACTAGTCAGATGAAACATGTGACTGGGAAAAGCCAGCACAAGGGCAAGTTGTCCTTGACAAACCTGATAGCCTTCTATGACAAAGTAACCTGCTCAGTTGATGTGAGGCAAGCAATGAACAGTCTACCTGGATTTCCCCAAGGCTTTCAATATGTTTTCCTAGTCTCCTCCTAGATGTGTTATGGTCTAGACAAGTGGTCTGTGTGGTAGGTGGGGAACTGGCTGACAGGCCACACCCAGGGGGTGGTGGTAAATAGTTCCTTTTCAAACTAGCAACCTGTCACAAGTGGGGTCCCCCAGGGATCGATATTGGGCCCACTGCTGTTTAATATCTTCATAAGTGATCTGGTGGATAGGATGAAGTGTACCCTGATGAAGTGTGTCAATGATACCAAACTGAGTGGGGAAGTGGACAATTGGGAAGGGAGAACCACCCTGCAGGAAGACCTGGATAGGCCAGAAGAGTGGACTAACAAGAACCATATGAAGTTCAACAAAGACAAATGTAAGGTCTTTCACCTGTGAAAACATAATCCAGGAGTGCAGCACAGGCTGGGAAAGGGACCTGGGGGTCCTGGTGGGCAATGAGCTCAATATGAGTGAATTGCTGTGGCAGAGAGTCAACAGGATGCTGGGTTGCATAAACAAGAGCATCACCAGCAGAGATAAAAAGTCATTATCCCACTCTATTCAGTGCTTTGTCAGGCCTCACCTGGAATACTGTGTTCAGTTTTGGTCTTTGCTATATGAAAAAGACGTGGACAGGCTCAAGAGGTTCTACAGAAAGGCCACAAAGATCATCAAAGAACTGTGAAACCTGCCATATGAGGAAAGGCTGAGAGAACTAGGTTTTGAGGAAAGAAGGCTTAGGGGAAGACCTTATCACCATGTTCTAGTATTTAAAGGGTGGTGACAAAGAAAACAGACTCCCTTTTTACATGGAAAAGAAGGGGGGGGGGGGGGGGGGGGTAATGGGTACAAGTTACTCCTGGGGAGATTCTGATTGGATACAAGGGGGAAATATTTCACAATGAGAACAATCAGCTACACCATGTCAATTCACCACCAGAGCATCTCTTTCTAGCACTTTGCTTATGCAGATATAACTTCATTTGGATATATATATATGTACTTGGGTCTTTATTTTTGTTTCACTTGTCTAGTGCTGACCTAGTAAAAATTTAAGTCATTACCTCTTAGTATCACCTAAGCAGGGCCCAGATTCCCCTGTCTCAGGACTTGATTGTAGCCAATTTTATTTTATTTTTTCTTTTGCTACAGTATTTTAGCTAATGTCTTCATGAAAGAAAAACAGAATTCTCCTCCCCCAGCCTCCCCACATTTTACCACAAATACAAAATTACTGACACACTAAGGGGTAAAAAACAGTAATGGAGAGCAGTCTTCTTTTCTCCCTAACACAGATACATTAAGCAACCCTTAGTTATTAGAAATGAATATATATCTCTAATCCCTGTCAGGGGATTACTTAAGAACCTCTACCACATGAGCAGTAATTCAGGTGCTAACCCTAGGAGGAAGGAGGGAATTATATAAGAAAAGGTACACACAGTTACGCACATGCACATGTTTATAAAAAAAACCCTTACATCTATCATCTCCTTACAAATAGAGGAAGAACTAAAGAAGCAGCAATTTCAAAACTTCACTTTAAGTGCTACTACATTAATTCTGAAATTCTTTTAATTTTCACACAATTCAAAAAATGGTACAAAGCAGCAGTATGAGCTATCACAGCTGAAGCCAAGCACTTTGAAAACAGTGTCTTGGTCCTCAAACAATATATTTGCCTGCTGGTGAGTGATGCTTCACAAGAACAGCTTATTTTGACATTGCTATTAATGCCCTCTCCAACCTTTCCTCAACACAGCACCCCCTTAGTGCTGTCAGTGCAGTCTGTAGAAGAAACAGATTCAGCTTTTAAAAAACATCCTACCAACTTAGACACCACACAACAGTGCAACAAGTGAGCACAATTGAACAGGACAATATTTCTTAAGACTGCTGTCCTGAAACAAAGTATAAACCAGTTCAAAACAATACAGAACTTAAGAAAAATAAATACAGTTCAAGCACAAAGTGTTTTTGTTGGTGGATTTTGCTTTTTTTCAATTTTAATACATGCATAAACATGCCACATTGCATCATGACAGACTTCAGTTGCTTTTCCAAGTGCTTAAAATGCTACACAGTCTAATACCTTTTCCCTTTTCTTCAAGGAAGATTACTGACATAATAACAACAACAACCAAACCCAAACAACCACCAAACAAAAAAATAACAAAACTACTCTAGAACCCATTACACTGCAATATCTATCAGCATCACTCTAAGTTCAGAGAACTTATTTGCCATAGCTTTAAAAATCTGTTTGAGTTTTTAAAGCTTGTAGAAAAAAACATACAAAATCATCAAGTCCAACAGTTAAAACAGCACTGCCATTTAAAAAGCAAATTCATGGAAACAATAATTGTGAGGTAGTCATATTTCAACATCCTTAGCACATTTTCTTTTCCTCCTTTGCCTATGGACTTCTTTGATTTTCCCTACATTACCTGTGGTGTAACATACAAGCAATTCCTCCTCTAACTGAAGAGCTTTAAATGTTATCTGATGCTGTCCAGCTAGGGACCTGTGTTGGTTTTGGCTGAGGTAGAGTGAATTTTCTTCATAGTAGCCAGTATGAAGCTATGTTTTGGATTTGTGATCAAAACAGTGTTGATAATTCAGGGATATATTTGTTATTGATGAGTAGTGCTTACACAGAGTCAAGGCCTTTCTGCTTCTAGTACCACACTGCCAGTGGGAGTGCACAAGAAGTTGGAAGGGGGCACAGCCAGGACAGCTGACCCCAGCTGACCAAAGGAATATTCCATACCATATGATGTCATGCTCAGCAGATAAAGCTGGGGGAAGAAGGAGGAAGGGGGGATGTTCAGAAGGATGGTGTTCTGCATTCCCAAGTCACCATTGCACATGATGGAGTCCTGCTTTCCTGGGGACAGCTGAACACCTGCCTGCCCATGGGAAATGGTGAATGAATTCCTTGTTTTGCTTTGCTTGTGTACATGGCTTTTCTTTCCCTATTAAACTGTCTTTATCTCAACTGATGTGTTTTCTCACTTTTACCCTTCCAATTGAACCCCCCATTCCAGGGGAAAGTGAGCCAACAGCTGCGTGGTGCTTGGTTGTCAACTGGGGTTAAACCACAACAGTCCTTTCTGATACCACATGTGGAGCTTGAAGGGTTTGTGATAACGACAAATTGACTAGGATATGCTAGATCGAATTTATAGCTGTTATTGCTGTTTAGCTATTAATAGACAGGCTCCTGTGCTTGCCGTGGTACTTGTTTGCCTCACTGTATATTAGTCTACTGCCCATTAGGGGATGATTTTTCATAGAATTATATAAACATTTAAGTTGGAAAAGACTTCAAAGATCATCGAGTCCAACCATTAACCTAACACTGCCCAGTCCACCACTAAACCATGTCCTTAAGTGCCCCATCCACATGGCTTTTAAATACCTCCAGGGATGGGGACTCAACCACTTCCCTGGGCAGCCTCTTCCAATGCTTGACCACCCTTTCAGTGAAGAAATTTTTTCTAATATCCAATCTAAACCTCCCCTGGCACAACTTGAGGCCATTTCCTCTTGTCCTATCCCTTGTTACTTGAGAGATCAACTCCCACCTCACTACAGCCTCCTTTCAGGTAGTTGTAGAGAGCAATAAGGTCTCTCCTGAGCCTCCTTTTCCCCAGGCCAAACACCCCCAGCCCCCTCAGCCGCTCCTCATAAGAATTGTGGCCCAGCCCCTTTGCCAGCTACATTACCCTTCTCTGGACACACTCCAGCATCTCAATATCTTTCTTGTAGTGAGGGGCCCAAAACTGAACACAGGATTTGAGGTATGGCCTCACCAGTGCCGAGTACAGGGGTACGATTGCTTCCCTGGTCCTGCTTCCTGCACTATTTCTGATACAAGCCAGGATGCCATTGGCCTTCTTGGCCACCTGGGCACATGCTGGCTGATGTTCAGCTGGCTGCCGACCAGCAGCCCCAGGGTCTTTTCTGCCAAATAACTTTCCAGCCACTCTTCCCCAAGCCTGTAGCGCTGCGGGGGGTTGTTGTGACCCAAGTGCAGGACCCAACACTTGGCCTTGTTGAACGGAATACCACTGGTCTTGGCCCATCAATCCAGCCTGTTCAAATCCCTCTGCAGAGCCTTTCCACCCAACTTGGCATCATCTGCAAACTTACTGAAGGTGCACTCGATCCCCTCATCCAGATCATCCATAAAGATATTAAACAGGACTGGACCCGATACTGAGCCCTGGAGAACACAACTAATGACTGGCCACCAGCTGGATGTAACTCCATTCACCACCACTCTCTGGGCTTAACCATCCAGCCAGTTTTTTTCCCAGCAAAGAGTGCACCCGTCTGAGCCATTGAGCAGCCAGTTTCTCCAGGAGAATGCTGTGGGAAACAGTGTTAGAGGCTTTACTAAAGTTTAGATAGACATCCACAGCCTTTCCCTCATCAACTAAGCAGGTCACCCTGTCAAAGAAGGAGACCAGGTCACTCAAGCCTTTCATAAACCAATGCTGACTGGACCTGATCATCTGGTTGCATCTGACATGATGGCAACCAAGATGATCTGCTCTATAACCTTCCCCAGCAGCAAGGTAAGACTGACAGGCTTGTAGTTCCCTGGATCCTCCTTCTGGCCCTTCTTGTAGATGGGCAGCACATTTGCTAACCTCCAGTCAATTGAGACCTCCCTGGATAGCCAGGACTGCTGGTAAATGGTTGAAAGTGGCTTGGCGAGCTCTTCCGCCAGCTCCCTCAGTACCCTTGGGTGCATCCCATCTGGCCCCGTAGACAAGTAGTGTAGCAGGTCACTGACCATTTCCCCTTGGACTATGGTGGCTTCATTCTGCTACTCATCCCTGTCAGGGAGCTGAGTACCTGGAGAACAACTGGTCTTACTATTAAAGACTGAGGCAAAGAAGGCATTAAGTACCTCAGCCTTTTTCTCATCCTTTGTCACTATGTTTCCCCCCGCATCCAGTAAAAGATGGAGATTCTCCTTAGCCCTCCTTTTGTTGCTGATGTATTTGTAAAAACATTTTTATTGTCTTTTATGGCAGTATCCAGATTAAGTTCTAGTCAGGCTTTGGCCATTCTAATTTTCTCCATGCATTACCTCACAACATCCTTGTAGTCCTCCTGAGTTGCCTGCCCCTTCTTCCAAAGTTCCTAAACTCTCTTTTTGTTCTGAGTTCCAGTCAAAGCATTCTGTTCAGTCAGGCTTGCCTTCTTCCCCACTGGCTCATATTTCAGAACATAGAAATGGCCTGCTCCTAAGCCTTTAAGATTTCCTTCTTAAAGCACATCCAGCCTTCCTGGACTCCTTTGTCCTTCAGGACTGCCTCCCAACAGACTCTGTCAATCAGGCCCCTAAACGGGCCAAAGCCTGCCCTCCACAAGTCCAAGGTGGCAGTTCTGCTGACTCCCATCCTTACTTCTCCAAGAATCAAAAACTCTTATCGTTTTGTGATCGCTGTGCCCAAGACGGCCCCCAACCATCACATCACCCACCAGTCCTTCTCTGTTCACATACAAGAGGTCCAGCAGGGTGCCTTCCCTAATTGGCTCACTCACCAACTGTGTCAGGAGGTTCTCTTCCACACACTCCAGGAACGTCCTAGACTGTTTCCTCTTTGCTGGATTGTATTTCCAGCAGACATCTGGTAAGTTGAAATCCCACATGAGAACAAGGGCTAGTGATTCTCAGACTTCTCCCAGCTGTTTATAGCATATTTCATTTGCCTCTTCATTCCATAACAGGCTCCCATCGGATTTGCCTTGTTGGCCTTTCCCCTTAATACTGACACTTAAATGCTCAACCCTATCAGTGACATCATTAAGCTCTAGACAATCAAAACACTCCCTAATATACAGGGCTACCCCACCTTCCTTGCCTGTTCCTTCTGAAGTGTTTATAGCCATTCATTGCAGCACTCCAGCTGTGCGAGTCGTTCCATCATGCGTCCGTGATGGCAACTATGTCAGTTTTCCTGCTGGGCAATGGCTTCCAGTTCCTCCTGTTTGTTGCCCATGCTGTGTGCATTGGTGTAGATGCACCTCAGTTGGACTATTCTCAGGCGCATCTGTAGTTTATAACACATCAATAACCCTCATGTCTTTGCTGCCACATGGATCTCCCTCCCCTACCTCCACTAAGACTGCAGACCAAAGGGCCTCACTAGTTTCTTAAACATTGGCGTGCTGCCTCCAGGCTTATTTCTAGTGAGCCTGGGTTTATCGCTTTCTCCCTTGCAATCTAGTTTAAAGCTCTTTCAATGAGCCCTGCTAACTCCTATGCAAAGATATTTTTTCCCCTTTGACGCAGGTGTACCCCATCTGTTGCCCCCAGGCCCAGTGTCACATAGGCCAACCTGTGATCAAAGAACCCAAAATTCTACCAGTGACACCAGGCTTGGAGCCAGGTACTAATCTGCTGGCTCTTCCTGTTTCTTCCCTCATCATTCCCTGCAACTGGAAGGATAGAGAAGAATATCACTTCTGCTCCTGATCCCTTAATCAGTCATCCCAAGGCCCTGAAGTCTCTCGATTGCCCTCAGACTTCCTGTTGCAACTTCATTGCTGCCTACCTGAAAACTCAATAATGGGTGATAATTTGAGGGCCGTACCAGGGTAGGAAGCTTTCTCTTCACATCTTTAACCTGGGTCTCAGGGAGGCAGCAGACTTCCCTAAGAAGTGGGTCTGGTCTGCATATGGGGCCTTCTGTTCCCTTCATAAGGGAGTCTCTTATGACAACAACCTGTTTACTTTTCTTTATGGAAGCAGTTTTGATGCAGGGCATAGGCTGACTTAACGTCAGCAACACCTCCATGCTAGATGAACTATTGTCCTCATTATCATTCAGCTCCACTTGCAGAGTCTTGTATCTATTATGCAATAGCACTTGGGAAGGTGGGGCAGTCACAGAGGAGACGCACTTGCTGCGCTGGGCAGGCACTTGCTTCCATTGGCCCCTATCCCTTATGTCACCATGTTCAGCTGGGAGGAGAGAGGATAGGGAATCCTCCATATCATGCAGCCTGTCTACCTGTCAGGCCTGTCCCAGGGAAGGTAGGGTGCATTTCCAGTAATCTCTCTCTCACACTCCCTGATACTCCTCAACCTATTCACTTCCTGCCAGAGTTCTGCCACTAAGTAGAGGAGTTCCTTTACCTGGGCTCACCTCCCACAGGTGTGCTCACTACTAATGCCCAGTACTGGCATAAGAGCAGGGCATACCCTGCAGCCTGATACATGTTCCCACTGGAGCTCTAGGCAGCTGCATCAGTCACAGTGGGTGCAGAGTTTAGAGAGGCCATAGCTTTCTGACGGGAAGATACCATTGCTCTCTGGAGCACCTCAAAGCATGTATATAATAAAACATTTTAACAGAGTAAAAGCATGATATTTTAGTAAAAGCCTGTGTGCACAAGCCAGCCTTTGGTATAAGCGGTGATATTAAAGGTAGTGTCCTTGAAACTCTCCTGGAGCAGTGAGCATGCAAGAAAAACAATAGCCTTGTGCATTCGGGAAAGAATGTAAACCATATGTATTAACCAATAGTAGCTCGCTAAGCCCGTGGACCCTGTCGGACCCTATAAAAGTGTGATAAAGATAGAAATAAACGGCGTTCACTATACTTCTGTGAAGATTCAGTGAATAGTCTGGCAGTTTCTCAATACATGTAGCCATGGATGAGCTCACAAAAGAGCAGGTACACCCCTGGAGGACCCGCAGCCATGGGTAAGGCTTTGTTGGAACAAGTACACCCTTAAAGAACTACAGTCCGTGGATAAGTCCAAGCCAGAATAGGGGCAAGGGGAGGAGTTAATTGCAATATTAAACCCTAGAATCTGGTCCAAAGGGACCAGTGATGGAGATTGTAGCGGAAATACCTTTATAATATTGCAACCAATGATTTGAGTTGCCTGTTATAGGAATTACTATAGCAGGAATCACCTAAACTAATGGAAGAGAAGTCTTACAAGAAGCAGTTGTAGTGCAGCAGTGACCCGACCTGAACTGACCTTGGTGTCCAGTAACTGCACCCAACACAGCACTTCTGTCCTGAGTGACCACTATAGTAGATGGAGCCCAAAGTCATGGATTAAAGGAACTCGGTGGACATTTGTGGACATTTTTGCAGGGGTGGTCCATAGACTAAGGGAATGATAGGTGTACTGTATCAAAGGATGGAAAGGGGGGTGGTGGTTAATGAGGATATATTGGATAGTGTGGGACCTGACCATGATATAAATGGTATGAAATAAGGGGTGGAGAATGTGCTGGTTTTGGCTGGGATAGAGTTAATTTTCTTCATAGTAGCTAGTGTGGGGCTATGATTTGGATTTGTGCTGTAAACAGTGTTGATAACAGAGGGATGTTGTTGTTATTGCTGAGCAGTGCTTACACACAGCCAAGGCCTTTTTTGCTTCTCACACCATCCCACCAGGGAGGATGCTAGGGGTGCGCAAGAAGTTGGGAAGGGACACAGTCGGGACAGCTAACCTCAACTACACCAACTACCTGGAGATGGATGAACACCTGCCTGCTGATGGGAAGTGGTGAATAAATTCCTTGATTTGCTTTGCTTGTGCACATGGCTTTTGCTTTCCCTATTAAACTGCATCTATCGCAACCCATGAGTTTTTTTCACTTCTACTCTTTGGATTCTCTCTGCCATCCCACCAGGGGAGAGTGAGTGAGCAGCTGTGTGGTGCTTAGTTGCCGGCTGGAGTTAAACCACAACAGGTCTATAATTTGTCTAACTTTTCTCACAATGAGTAATGCCTATTAACACAAAATAATACCACTGACTTCTACAAGATTAATCCCTTGAACTGGCACTACTAATTACTGAGATTCTGGCATTGTATCTCTAGCTTTAGGATGCAAGGAACATTAGAACTAAAATATTTCTTCAACCAAAGACTCAGAATGCTGTCATAATTACCTGCTACCCAGTGCTGTTACATAAATATAATCTCATATAATCAGCAATTATGATGCTCTGCTCTCCAGAGTTTGTCTTACATAAAAAGACAAGCAAAGTGCTTCATCTATTTCCCCCTTCTCTTCCTGTACAGTCCAGGGTCAGTGCCTTTTCTTTAGATGCTTTTATTTGAAACAGTTCAGCAAAAGGTCAAAGAGGACACCACACTCATCCTGTTGTGGACACCTGAAGTAGCCTAAAATAAAAAGTTTGAGTACAATACAACCAGCCTTTTTTCCCCCTCTTTCATAAAAACCTACTTGAAACTGGAAGGTAGGAGGCAATCTTCAGACACTTAAGCTTAAATTAGAGCCTTCCTGGCTTCCCCTCACCCTTTCTGAATACACTCAAGAAACTGGTAGAAAAACCATGCACACCTTACATATAATGAGAGAAAATGTACAAGACTTAATTTTCATTTATCTATTCACCTGTGTTTGTCAATTTACCCTATCCCACCTTTTCATATTATGTCTTCCCTTTACTCTGCTCTTGCATTGCTGCTCTCTTCCAACAAACTCCATCCTGTGGTGTCATTTGCTTCCCCCCTTCTTCACTGATCAATGTGCTTCCAAGAGACCAAACATCAACAGAAATTATAAACGCTATCAAGACGAGAATCGGAAGAACTCTAGATCTAAAACAATAGGGCAAGGCAAATTAAGCTACAGAATAAAGAGGCTGTTAATATCATGTATACAGAAAGGGAATATTCAATATTTGCCGTTGAAGAGCATTTCTGCTCTTTTAAATACTTCATTCTGTTAGCCAAAACAGAATTCCTACATTTGTAAGTCCCTCTTTCAAACATGTCATATAAGCTTTTCTTCTTTGTGCTTCAAACAATTTTTATACATTATATATATATATAAAACCCAGTAAAATTGAAACAGCATTATTTGATAAAATATATTCTTGAAATAAGAAACCATACATTACATACACTGTACTTTGTTCAATTAGGAAAAAACCCACCAAAAAAAAAAAAAAACAACCACCAAACCCAAAACCACCAACACTAAACAAAGACAGGAATGCATGAGATTGTACAAAACAGTTACAGGACCATCACAGGACTGTGAAAGAAAAAAAGAAGCAAAAGTGATGGATAAAGCAAGAATGACCTCTTCAATCCTACTGAAGCGAGTCTACTCCTCTAGTATGCAAACAAATTACTGCAATGATGCTGAAGTTAACTGACAGCGCTAACCTACTGTAGTAGGCATGCAGGAATATATACTAAGAGTGAATAGCATGCTCTCAGGATGGGATTTCTGCATGAAAAATTATCATTTTATGTATGTTGGCAAACCAATGTAAAGTCTACAGACAGCATCTTCCAGGTTATGTAGTAAATAAATTTCTCACACCCCTAGCCCTTGAGTCAAATAGTTGCATTTGTACAGCAGCATATGGGAAATCTGACTTGGTATGAAAGTTTGATACTGTCTCTGGATATTCTCATTATATTTAAGAGCAATTTAAGAGAGACCCACAAAAGCAATATTTATTTTCAAACTATTTTACAAGAAAAGCAAGATAGCTTACTGAGAGTACCAAGAAATAATTGTTTGCACCTGCTAATTTTTCAAATCCCAATTGTGGTGGTGCTTACTCCCCAGGCTGCACTATGATCTGATAAATGCTCGTTAGGCCCTGGCCTTGATGAACAGCACCTGGACTAAGCTCCTCTTGAGCTTATCAGAAACATTGTCTGTTCCCAGGAACTTGTGCTGTCTAATAAGCTCCTGTTTTTTTAACAGCCTTGGAAACTTATTTTTCTTGCCTGAATAACAACCCAAATGGAATAACATTTTTGTTATCAAACTTTCAAAGAAAGTTACTGACCTGAATTGCATCCAAGAAGGAAAATTACTATGACTAAAGCCCACTCTCTTGCGGCCCTATAAACACCAGTCCAAAATGAGACCCTTTGAGCTCTCCTGGACCGCAGCGAGCTGTGACCAACAACCTCCCTCTGAGTGGGGCCTCTCAGAGCCAGTGAACTCTCAAGTTTGCCATACTCGGAAGATCGCCAAATGATGATAGATCCTGGGCTGATACCCCCCCACTCCTCAAGGCTCAACCCTTTGCCCATTGAGAAGATGCAAGTGCATCCAAAGTGAGTACTTCACTGAATTCAAGGGGAATTTTTCACAGGTAGCTTGTACAGACTCTTTATGTCTGTGTGCATGCGAGTGTGAATATGCTATAGCAAATGTACCAGGAATGCTGCTCTCCTAGATTCTTAAGCACATTAGATTTGTAAGTTAGGCTTATAAGTGAGTTACTGTTGTGCTTATAGTAAGTTCTATAGAATCTCTTATAAATTTGTTTAAATTAGGCTATCAATTAAGTGCTGTTAAACCTTTAAGCCTAAACTGTTGGTCAAGTCCAGGGCTAAGTTTAGCAAGGGGGTCCACTCTGAAACTTGTGACTCAATGGGAGGCTCTTCCTCATTCCTTTTTATCCTTATCCAACCTCCACATACATAATTTTTTGTTGATTTTAGTTTTAGATTGATTTATTTTAGATTTTAGTCCAATTTTTCTCAGTGTGCTTTAACCATCTAGTAAGTAGTAGAGTCAACCTTGCCAATGAATTTTGTTGTGCTTTTGCTTTTATATTAAACCTGATATCTTTGCCAGTGATTCTTTGAGTGACCTAACACACTCATTTGTGACAAATGTCTATGGAATAAAATCTGAGTATGCTTTGGGGAGATGACAGGAGAGACAGACTTCAAGAAAAACATCACTGGCAAACATTAAAAACAAATGTTCTGTCACAGAGTCACTAGTTCTTTTCAGCAGTCTTAGGTTTAGTTTCACTAGCTTACCTCTTAAAAAAAGATCCCCCTGATCAGAACACACAACTAGGAACAGTCAGCTAATTTATACAAGGCACTAGGAAGAGAAACTTCATGACAGACAGTTATACAAGCCATGCTGCAAAAGCACTGTTAGAGCATTTAGACCCCTGTATAAGGTCTATGTTGATAAAGGACCAAAGAGAAGATAATTTATCACTACTGATTTAGAGGGCATTCATTACATTAAACTGCCTTAACAATCCCTCAATTAAAAACCAACAGGAAACAGAATATTATTTTGAGCAAAATAAAAGTTTAACCCATTAAAACCAGAAAAGATTAATTCCTGCAAGGTCTTTGAAAAGCATCTGAGATGACAGTCCACCCTGTCTTAATAAACAAGAAGTCCAAGGAAGGTCATGTATTTGAAGAGCCCCTTCCAGAATGAATAGAAGTAACAGACACTAAATGCCAAGCTCCTAAAACTGAAAGTTCCTAAGTAAGTTTATTTAGGCAAATACAATTCAAGTGGGCTTTTGTTTTATTAAAAAAAAAAACAGAACTACTCAATCTGATTTATATGTGTAAAAGACACTGATCTTATTCATCACCACTAATATAAAGCAAAGGGAACAGAGTATTAAATTTAGGCTACCAAGAGGGGTTATTTCCTGTCCTCATCTATTCTGGAACACAAACTCTTTTCCTTTACTTAGACTGACAAATTCATTTCTTGCCAATTGAAAATAAAGTAGGATGCTAGGACACAAAGCCAAAACTAAAACACCTTCTTCCCAGGCTCACTTTCACGCCTTCATTTCCAACTTTCTACATCTTCCCCCCCCCACTTCAGGGGTGGGGAGAGAATCATAGAATGGTTTTGGTTGGGAGGGACCTTAGAGATCTTCTAGTTCCAACCTCACTATGGAATGAGAGGTTGCAGTCAGTTCTTAAGAGCTTATCTGCCACTCCTTCCTCTTCACACTTTTCCCCTGCTCCAACACATCTCCCAAAGGATAATCCTTTGTCACAGTATTGTCACAGTACAGCTGGCCTGGACTGGACAAAGTAAATCTGACCATGACATAAATCCAATTTGGCTGGCCTGATTCACACCTGAACATGTCCCCAGATAAGGGGACCCACGGCCAGCCCCATTCAAGCTGAGAAGTAAGCACACCACTGACCAGGAAGCTGGGCAGGGAGAGGGATCTCATCCAATAGATATCAAGCCCGGGAGTTTTTGAATTGGGTATTTAAGTGAGTTCTGAATAATAAACAAGGCTGTTTGTCTCATGAGCACCTGGAGCACAGATTGTGGATTTTCTTCTCCCCACCCACATCCAGCACGTTACAGTCCTTCACTACCTGCTCCAGCATGTATCCTCTCCATGGGGTACATTCCTTCAGGAATGGACTGCTCCAGTGTGGGTCCTCCAGGGGCTGCAATTCATGACAATAAACTTCCTGCTCTCCAAATGTGCACTCTCTAGAGGCTGCAGCTTCCTCCAGGGCACATCCACCTGCTTTGTCATGAGCTGCAGGATGGTTATCTGCTCTGGAGTGGTCTTCTCCACAGCCTGTAAGGAAATCTCTGTTCTGACACCTGGAATACCTCCTACCCTTCCTTCACTGACCTAAGTGTCTGCTGAGCTATTTCTCTTGCATTTTTCTCCCTCATACCTCCCTCTCTTCTCACATACACACACTGCTGCACAGCATTTCTTAAATGTTATCACAGAGGTGCCCCAGCTTCACTGACTGGCTCATGTTTGGCCAATGGCAGATCTATTTTGGAGCAAGTTGGAACTGGCTTTATCCAGCACAGCAGAAGCTTCATGTCTCTTATGTGAAAGCTGCCCCTGCAGTCTCCTCACTACCAAAACCTCACCGCATAAACACAATACAACTCTCTCTGTACATGTGCACTTTTTCCTTTTTTTCCTAACTTGTATTACATACTTCTACCAAAAAGAAACCAATAGATGAAAATACTTCCCTAATTATGCTTGTAGAAGCTTTGTTTTTAACTCTCACTTAGGTTTCTTGAAAGCAGGAGCTTAGAATAGTGGCTTTCACCTTACCTTTTTAATCTTCTGTGGAAGGTAGGAGTTTATACAGCAAATTCAAGCTTGCTGACAAAGAGCTGGCTTTACTTAAACATCTTTTGTAGTCCACAGACTATTGAATCAACAAAGCAAATTCAATCCACAGAAATTAGTGTCTTACATTAACATCAGCTTTCAAGATCATAAACAATGGTAAGGGACCTTGATGCAAGAAGCCACTTTCTGCTTACTGGAAAAAGGAAGTACAATTGCACCCCAGCCAGCTACTTTCCATATAAGCTTTACTGAGCACACTCTTTTTTACCTACAGAGAAGTAAGGTCTGTTCAAGAGTTTCTTGATAGCAAATGGCAAGCACACAAATAGGTTTTCCAAGATCTGTCTGTGAATTAGGCTACAGGGTTACTGACTGATACAAGCATAAGGGAAAAAACATTTACCATTTTAAAACTTTTTTAAAGCTTTAAATTGTGTTCAGCAGCAAATTTAAGATGCAAAACAAAGTCTTACTTTAGAGGAAACTATCGTGTGGTAGTCAGGCCAGGTCAGTTGGTCTGACCCGGAGCTATGACCTTCCTGGAGGGAGCAGTCCCACAAGAGGCAGCCTTCGAGGGGGTCTCTGGTGATCCCTGGCCACCAGGTAATCTCAGCAAGGGGCAGCCTGTGGCTGCAAGTGGTTTCAGCTCAGTGATTTTCAGCTCAGCTTGTGAGGTTATCCCGGGCTGACTCAAAGATAGAGAGACAGAAGTGTTGTGTGGTGATCCCACAGAGATAGCCTTTATTGTCCAGCAGCTCTATGAAGGGTAGCCAGGGATGGCAGCTCCCTCCTGAACTGGGCAGAAGCTGGGGGTTTTTATGGGGGAAAGCTAGGGTGGTATCAGGGGGGAAAACCAATGGATTACAAAGGATCAGCATAGTCACCAAAGCATGGTGGGATTGCTCACCATGACAAGAGTGGATGGTCCCATCTAAGGGATATCTTTCCAGGAGAAGGTTGAGATAAGCTTATCACAGCTCTCTCAGGGCACATTCCTCCAAGGGAAAGCCTTGGCAGGCTGACCTGCCTCCACAATAATGTTTTAAGTAATTTTCATCTTCCTGATATTTGCTTATAATAAAGTTGTCTGAATACCTTTTTGATATTTAATTGGTTTAGTCTTATGATAATTGCTACAGCTTTTGAGTAATTTTGTTATACTGGTATTTACAAGTGGTCATAGTTTGATATGCAGTATTACTCAAACATTATCTTTAGCTAGGCGGCTCATTTAAAGTAGTAAAAAACTTCCTAAATACAAAGTCATCAGGGTTGTCCCCAGTAAGTTAATGTTTATTGGAGGTCTTAGTTATAACTCTCTAAAAGTTCAAAAGTCTACCTTTGGTCACACTTTTATTTTGTTCATATTCCTCTACTCAACTGACAAAGGTTATTGTTGGGTTTGGTTGGGGGGTTTTTGTTTGGTTTGGTTTTGGTTTTTTGGTTTCTTTTTAAATGTAAGTAATCAGGAATATTTTGCCACTTACTAGAAGAAACCCAAAATTTGTTTACTAACTAAGCAAGTACCATCTTTACTAGAAGTAGAAATCACAACAAAAAAAGTTTACAAATTATTCACAAGATTCAAAGTTTACTGACTTTCTAGAATATTTCTAGGTATAACATTAAAGCTTGACATTAACAACTTTAGGTGATATTAGGTGTAAATCTGTAGGAAACCTATGAACAGTAAAACTAAAGGAACTTTAAAAAATACACTGAACACTTCTCTTCCCCCTTCTTCCCACCCCATTACTCACACTATGCTACATGCAAGCTTAATGGCCAGCATGTGCTGAATGATCAGCTGGTCATTTTTTCACTTGGGGCCATAATTCAGATCTACCCCCTTTACACAACTGGCTGTTTTCATAAAGCCCACAGAACTCAGTTTTCTTTATGACCTCTGACTCATGAAATCAACTAACAGGTTCAACTGGCTGTGATCAGAAAGAGGAGACAGACAAGACAGATGGGTAGACTGACAGCATGAGCACAACAGCTTCTATTTGTAAGTTTCCCTTGCCTTCTTAAATCTGAAGCATTCATCATATTCCCAGTTTTAGAAATTTTAACTTCCTAGTGCAGTAGATACTTATTCTAGAACACTTCTAAGTTGAACAAGAATTCAATTCCACCCCTAAAGTTCACTGTTATCTGTTGGTGGCTGGTTCAGGGGTCTGTCCAACCCCCGGCACTGCCACCGACTATCCTGGATAGGGGTCCCGCAAGGAACGACTGTCCAGGGAGTCTCAGGCAGTTTCCAGCCAGGGGTAACCTCGATGAGCGGTCTGAGGCTTCAAGTGTTCAGCTCTTTTTAGAAGTGATTTCAGCCCTGTGATCAGCTCAGATCAGCCCAGCTCCGCTCATGGGTTACCCCAGCCAATGCATGGACGAGACGGGAGGCCATGTAGCATTCTGCAGAGTCCTTTATTGGCAGGCTTCAGCGAAGGAGGCCAGTGACAGTCACTTTCACTGAACTGGGCAAAAGCTGGGGTTTTTATAGGGAAGGGGAGAACTGGGAAAGGGACCAATGGTCTAAGACTGGGGTAAAATGACCAGTAGTTTACAGGGAGATAGCATGGGGTCCCAAAGCAGGAAGGGGTCCACAGTTTAGTCACCATGACTAAGTAGTTTTGTCTTATCTTAGGAGACAGATCTCCAAGAAGGAAGGCTTTCGAAGGACTGGGCTTCCTCCACAGTTATCCTTATCTTGCAGCTGGAAAGTTCTAACCAGGCTTTTCCAACCAAGTGAACCCTCTACACATCCTAGAACACCAGCATTGACATTAGAGGAGTGGATTTTTTTTTTAAATTAAGATAACAGCTGGGAAAACTGTACTTTCACATTGGAAAACAAACATGAAGTTAACACCTTACATTATGCTGCTTTGACAACTCAATTGAAAAAAAGGAAGCCTCACTGGAATTAACAGTCCACTGTTCCAACTTTAGAGATAGCATAGTTTAGGGTTTATACAGCACATATTATGCATGCATGCCATGCACTCTAGACAGACATGAGTTTTACATTATCATTTCAATCTAATCTGTTTCAGCTTTTGACACTTCAGACAACTTTTGAGGAAAAAGAGAGTAATAGTGATAGAGCTTAAATAGAATTAAAACTATATTATGTAAGGTATATACACGATTGTTACAGTCATTAAACTATCTGATTTTAACAAGCAGATTAAGCATCTGTAAAAATGTATGGTCAGTCCACTTGTTCACCAGGAAGCTTTAGCACAAAGTTAAAATGTAAACCAGTTCTAAAAAGGAAAATACAGGAGAATATGTAGCCAAGGACTGAAAGTACTTACCTTGACTCTCCACTACTGTTTCTTACATCTTCATCACTGTGCCCATTCATTGTAAATATTAAGAAGTTTAAAAGATAAATAGAAGTCCACTCAGGTTAGAAGGCAGATGCCAAGAAATTACTTCTTGGTACTCTGTTTTCCAGATGACTCAACTGTCCTCTGCAAGATTTTTCCAAAATTGCCTAAAGTAGTAAAGAAAAATATTGACATAATTTGAAATATTTGATGGTTGCAACTGAAAGATACTGAAAATAACTTATCTTGTAATAACACCAACAAAAGGGAGTATCTATCACATCTGGCATCTTCTTTTTAACTGAAAAATAGCTTTTGGTATGCCATAGTCCTGTCTTAAGAACAACCTGATCTTACTTTTAAAGGAAAACAGCCTCCCCAAACACATAAATAAAAATCATAATTATTAATGCTCTAAGATATGATTAGCAAAATCATTTTGTGCACAAAACACATATCATAAGCAGTTCTAGACACAAAGATTACATTCTGTTGGGGGTAGAGTCAAGTAAATAGACTGTCCCATTTTTAAAAAATGGCTCAACTACATCAAGCTAACAAGATGCCACAGATTGAGTGATCACTATTTCAGACATCTTCAATCACATCTCTACCATGTCAGATGCACCTAGAAAAAGTTTAGGTTCACATTACATGGAGTACAAGTATAAACTCACTGGTAATAAGCTAAAGAGCAGCACCTCTCACAGATGTAGTGGTGTGAAAGCGATTAGGGGCCTGCCTGCAGGTTGCCTGCCTTGAGGTGCTTTCTAATACAGCCCAAGCTCCAGCTCATGATGGAGGCAGACGCCGACTCGTACCGGGATGGTAAAAACCCTGCACTCAGGCACTATCTCAGACACCAGGGCCACTCCAGACAGCAAACAAAATCAATGACGGAAAAAAGTGATAGGAAAGAGCCCTGTAACTCCACAGAGGCCGCGAAGCTAGTCTGGGGCCCCAGCGACGGCGAGCCAGGCAGCTTTGTGGTTCCTCGCAGATAAGCAGCTGGTTGCCCAACGAGGCCAAGATCCGCGGTGGCTGCCCTCCCACGCACAGGGTACGAACACTCTGCCTCCTCTGGGACCGGTACTCCCTGGGCCCCAGGAAAGATCTTTAGTGGCCAAGAAACTCTCCTTATCGGCCACTCCCTGCTCTGCGACAATCCTCCCCGACCACCCGCACCCTGCTGTCGCGGCCTCCCGTGACCGACAGCTCCCGAGGAGAGCCCAGGCCAGGGCTTCCTCCCTACATCTCGCGAGTTCATCTCCCGCCCCGGAAAATGGCCCTCTGCTGGTGGCGCGACCTGCATAGGCGCTACTCCTGGTCAAGGCTCCCGGGAAGTATTACCAAGGCGGCCGCTGTCCTCTGTACTCGCTTCTCCCAGCGCCCCCCCATGGCCAGAGAAGAGCGAAGGCCTCCCAACCAGTTCGTCACAGACCCCGCTGGATCCAGCGAAAGAGGCTCAACCCCGACTGCCCACCTCAGTTTTCACAGCTCCCTCCCTCCCTCTTCGGAAAACAGCGACCGGCTCCAAAAGCCCAGCGGCACGCTAGGCATCCAACTCCTTCTCAGCGCCAGTCGCCTCTCCATCCATCTTTGAAAGCGACAACCACCGCGCAACTCCGGACCAGGGAAAGAGAAAGGAGCCATGGTGGGCCTCTGCCTACCTGCGTGTTTGCACTCGGCCCGACTTTCCTAGGTCTGCCCTGGTCCGAGACGGCGCTACACTCCACAAAGAGGTCTGTGCTGCAACCTAGGGTCGAAGGCTGCTCCTGCGGCCACCACGAGGCCTGGGCCGCCGGCTCTTTACAGCCCCACGCAGTGGGCTCGCCTGTAGCCCCCACCAGCTTGAACAATAGGGCCCCAAACCGGACAGGGAGAGCCCTGGTAAGTACTCTGTTGCTCCGCCGCTGTTTTCCTACGTCCTCTCGACCACCGCCATCACGCTACCACTCCGCTCAACCTCCTCCTCCCTTAATTGGATGGAAACCCTGGGCGTGATGTCAGTCCTGCGCCCAGGGACGGAGCGGGGAGGAGGAGCAACAGCCGGGAGGACACAGCGCCGCCGGGATGTAGCGGCAGAAAGGGCCGTTTGGAGGGCATGGCGGAACCCAAGCGGCTTCCCAGCTGCGCTGGATATTGCAGAGGCCGGAGGCAGTAGGAGCTCGCCTGCCCGCCGCAGCAGCGAACGTGCGCTGGAGCCGGTGCGGATGCCGCTCCTGGTGCCCGCTTGCAGCTCCTGTGTGAGTGGGAAGGGCGCGTCCCGGCCTGAGGGGCGCCCATGACCCACCCAGTGTAGCAGGGAACCTGGCCTAAGCTCCACGTTACTGTTTAGTGCGGTGCGGGGGATTTTTTTGTTTGCTTCAGATTTTTCCTGTCTAAAATGAGAGCCCCCTAACAAACACACATGCACTTCTTAGTCTTCCTATGCTGTTACAGTTGGCATTAGGGCATATTTAGGAAGGCTTGGCATGCAGCTGCACAGAGAACACTTGCCTCCATGAGGAAAGCATCCCCCAGCTGGAGGCAGAACACTCTTTCTTTCTCTTGATATCTAATTCGAGTTGTTTTGAAGTGATTAATAAGAAAGCTGTTTGTTTAAGGTGGCTCATGTTCAGAAAAAAAAAATTTAAAGAGTCCTACTGCAAGAGTCTACCTGTTCCCAGAGTAGCAAAAAAAAAAGTAGTGGCTGCTGAGTAAAAGACAGCTCTGAGCAACACAATTACAGAGTGCTGGAAAGAGGAAGTAATTTACCTGCTTTGTCCTCTTTGGAATCCTGCATATTGTGCTGGTTTTGGCTGGGGTCATTTTCTTCATAGTAGCTATTATGAAGCTATGTTTTGGATTTGTGATTAAAACAGTGTTGATAATTCAGGGATATATTTGTTATTGCTGAGCAGTGCTTACACACAGCCAAGGCCTTTTCTGCTTCTCACACTACCCCACCAGGAAGTAGGCTGGGGCTACACAAGAAGTTGGGAGGAGACACAGGTGGGACAGGTGACCCCAACTGACCAAAGGGATATTCCAGACCATATGACATCATGTTCAGCATATAAAGCTGAGGGGAGAAGGAAGGGGAGGATGTTCAAAGTTATGGCATCTATCTTCCCCAAGTAACCGTTACATGTGATGAGGCCTTGCTTTTCTGGAGATGGATGAACACCTGCCTGCCGCTGAATGAATTCCTTGTTTTGCTTTGCTTGTGTGCACAGCTTTTGCTTTACATATTTAACTGTCCTTAACCTATGAGTTTTCTCACTTTTCCAATTTTCTCCCTCACCCTATCACTGAAAATATCAGGAAAATAAAACTCTCTAAAACTGTAATTTCAGTATCAGAGACCAGGCATTACTTTATTTTGGTGCCAGGCGTGTGGGGGAATCACTCCTCCTAACACACGCACACCAACTATCAAAACTTTTAATTATTTATACATTTTAGCAAACAAAGGAATTAGTGTTCATTTCTATAAGTTGCATAGTCCTCTTATTAATTAGCATTATATCTTCTACTAGTTAATGATTCTCTAGATTCTCATGCTAATTAATCCACATGCTCAGTTTCTCTCTTCTTTTGGGTTGGTGGTCTGTGGGTTGCTGGTTGTGATCTCCCCCTGCCAGAATTAACTTTTACCCAGTTTGAGCTGATTTTGGCACAGTTGCTGAGTTGGCTTTATTAGTTTCTTCTTTATCTTGGGAGTTCTGCCAAAAGTCCTTGTAGCCCATAAATTCTGCATTTCTTCCCAATCTTTGTTAGGCTCGCTCCTAGGTCCGAGATCACTGAAGCATGTCAGGCCCTAAACTTTAATTTGATTTTCTAACACCTGGACATCACTCAGAGCTTGTAAGGTGCTCTGTTTCACAGATTAAATCTCCCGTCTTGTTTATTAGGCTTGAAAGTTTACAAAGACCAAACATCAAAGAACATATTTTCTTATGAAATTTTTATATATTCCACATTTTGCAAGAATTAGACAGGACCTTGTTTCATAACCCCTTCTCATTCCCTGTAACTGAACAAATTGTTAACTATTTCTGATTCTTGAGATGTCAGCATCAGCAAGACTAAACACTGTTTGTTACAATAAAGATTTTCCCAACAATCCCACAGGGGAGGGGGGGGGGAAGTGAGTAAGCAGCTGTGGGGTGCTTAGTTGTCATCTGGGGTTAAAGCATGACATATGTCATCACACTCCACCATGCTAGGGAGGATTGTGGGGTCATTACTGACCAGGATATGGTACCATCCTTGGAATTTTCTTCAGCACTCTGCAAGAGTAAAAGGTTGAGATTAACATGAATAGACAGTTTGCTCATGAAGGAAGGAAAGGCTTGAAAGAAGAGAATCATTGTATGGGAATACCAGAGCAAGGTGGCTACATTAGCAGTCAAATCAGTTCATACCGGAAGATTTGTGTTGGCCAGGAGCCAGTATCTGAGTCACAGTCAGTCAGTCAGAGATGTTTGCTTAGGATTTATCTCATGACTGCTCCCCATAGGGTAAGCAAGGTGTGCAGCCAAGGCATCTGCTACCCGCTCAGCAGGGCTGCAGGGGTTTCCTGTGGCTGTTCCTTCAGCCCACCAACTGTTGGGATCAGCTGTTATACACAGGAATTCCATCTCCTTTTTGGATTGTGGCAGCAGAGGCTAGGTGAGGCACTTCCACTAGTCCATCTCTCAAGTATCATATGAAAATAGCTCAAAATCTCAGGAGTTAGAGACAATACACTTTTTCCCCTTAGAAATAATTTAAAAAACAAAAACAAAACAAAACAAAGCATACAAAGGTGTTTAGACAAGAAAAAAGCTTGAAAGCTATAGTGGGTTGATGCTGGCTGGATGCCAGGCACCAACCAAAGCCTCTATCACTCCCCTCTGCAACTGGACAGGGAACAAATAACAAAGGATTCATGGGTTGAGATAAGGACCAGAACAGATCACTCAACAAATACTGTCACAGGCAAAACAGGCTCAAATTAGAGATATGAATTTAATTTATTATTGTTATAAGTGCATATTATGTTATTGGCTTTTCACAAATATTATAATGAATGTTATGTATAAGGTTAGAAAATTTTGTTGTACTAATATAGTTTCTTTTATTTTTGTTATTGATGAAATTTAGAAATACTGGTATAATACATAAATATTTTAGGCTATAACATGATATAAAAGCACAAACTACTTTTTGTTTCTATAACCCAGAGACTGAAAAGATAGTCAGAGACCCCCCTGCACTCTTAAAATTATCTTGTCCTCCAAGATCTCCAAGAGAAGGATTTATTGCATCCTTATCGGAGGGTGGAAAACCCCGTGGTGCCAAGAAGATTGATCTATTGGGAAGGGGGCAAGGTAAAAACTAAACAAAGGAGCATCAAAAACTTAAGAAGAATGTATGAATATGTATGAGAATTTATGGATATGTAGTAGGGTTCTGTTTTTAAGGGACAATCCTTTGTTAGTAAGGTGTGCTCTCTTGGCTGAATGCAGAGACACCCGGCTGTATCTGTATACTTTATTTTTATCTCCTAATTGTCTTTTTATTAAACTTTAAAATTTTATATAAAAATATGTGAACCTCGTTTTTCACAACTGTGGGCTCGCCCGGGATAAACACCTCGCCTCTGAAGACCACTGGAGGATCCTGAGCGGGAAAAAGCGCGCACCCTGCTGAGTTCAGCAGACCCCGCTCCGTTTCCCCTGGCGTGAGTCAGCGGCTGCAGGTAAATACTCTGAGGACAAGGAGAAAAATAAAGCAAAGGAAAGGGAAAAGGCTCCCTAAACCTCGGTATTTGGCTCCATAATTCTTGTGCACAAAGACCCAAAGAAGAAAAAGGATTGTTAGTAATCTTTGGGGGAGCGGGAAGGGGGGGTTGCAAAACACCCTGGGGTTACTGGGACTGGGTCTCAGGGGAGGGGTTAGCCCCTCGGGAAAGGGAGCTGAGGGTTTTCCCGGCACAGTCCACTGGGAGAACGGGATAAAGTGAGGATCCCCCAAAACTTTGCCAAATTGAGGGTTACACACAAGAAATTTGGAGTTAACGTAGCCAAATTGATGGGTACACCTAAGAAATTTGGAGTTAACGCAGCCAGATTGAGGTCTGAATTCAAGAAACCTTGAACACCTAAGACCTTATAATACCCATGGGAAGATACTAACAACTTGAAAGTAAAAAGTATCTTATTGTTGTCGGGTTGTGAGTAAGAATGAGTGAATGTGAGTAAATAACTGTGTGGTTGTTAATTTAAAGGTTGAGTTTGTTTTTTTTTGGAGGAAAGTGGATTGTATTAGGTTGTTGAGAAAGAAAACTTTTGTTGTGCCTGGAAGGGGGGGGGTCTGAGGACTGGTGTGGGACTATCTCAAGGAGCGCTTTCTGAACCAGATGTGCAAGTAAAATGCAGAGTGGTGCCGGTGTGTTGCATTAGCTGCAATTGGCGGCGGGGGGGGGGGGGGGGGGGGGGGGGGCGGGGCGGGGGGCACCCTGTGCTTACAGCTTTTGTTTCCCTAAGTCCCAAGACCATTCCCTGTGTGATTCTGTTGTGAGCTTTTGCAGCAGTGGGCTGTGTTTTTGTTTAAAGTCTGGGATTTCGGGAAGAGCAAAGAGGAGACAGAGAAATAAAAGGAGAGAGAATGGATGAAACAAAATGTTGAATTTATGTTTAATTTCATTTTTTTTGAAGAAGGTGTATTGTGTTGTATGCTATTATATAATATTGTATTGTAGAAAAAAAGTTTTTCTGTGCCTGGAAGGGGGGGAAGGAAGTAGTTCAGGTTGGTAGAGATAAATACAAAAAAAAAAGAAAAAAAAAATGGGGCAGAAAACCGGTAAGTCGGGTTCGGGAAAAAACAAAGGGAGAAAAAAATTGCCAGAAGAAATACTCCAAGATAGCCCTCTGGGAGTTAGATAATTGGGATATTAATCCAAGTACAAGAAAAAAGAATAAAGTCTAGATGATTAATTTTTGCATGACAGTGAAACAGAGAAATTAAGAATTAAAAATTAAGCATAAAGAAATGCCTGACCAGAAGAGAGGGGGAACTGACAAGAGCAAAAAAAGAGCGAGACTGCAAAATAAGATAAAGAGCTAAAATACACAAACAAGATGCAAAGACAAAGGTACCACAGGATAAAGAGATTCTTTGGACCCCTAAGCCAAAAAAAATGGTATCAAAGTCCAAAAAGTGGTCAAAGGACTAAAAAGACCATGTGCGAGAACACAAGGTGAAAGTTCAGCCAAAGAGAAAATTGCTGACCTCATCCCAGAGACCCTCCAGACGACCACCGAACTGACCAAAAACGAGCAGTGCGCAGTCGCAAAGGGGCGTGGAGCTAATTTTAATATGAAGCGAGGACAGGCGGAGTTAGGAAATGAATATGTATTAGGCGTATTATGCAACCCTAGTTTACAAAAGATAAAAAGAGAAAGCCAAATCTCAGAAGTGTGCATGCTTTTCGGAAGAGATATCCCCCATGCACCTCGGCGCTGAATAAATTCATACCTACTCTTACAACTACTCTGCGAGTTATAGAGTTTTCTATCCGCGTATCAATAGAATGGGCAAACAAGGAAGTAAGATCTGACCACGTTTGTTGGCCTAGATGTGGCTCTTTTGAAATTTGGATTTGTCAGGCTTTAAACGTATTTGTAAATTCAAAAGAACCGTTTAATCCAGAATAGAAGGAATATGCTGCATGCTGGATGGGTGACATAAACTCCGAGAGAGTAAAAATTTTAGAAGTATCAGAAACCTCAAAGATAAAGCGAGAAGAGAAAATGAAAGAAAAAGGCTGGGATCCCGTAGAAGTGTTGCCTCCCCTTTCCCGCTTGGCCCCCCACCTCCCGCGGCCGCCCCGCCGGGGGTCCCGCCTGCCCCGGTTCCGGCTGCTCTGCCCGCGGTGGCCCCGCCGGGGGTCCCGCCTGCCCCGGTTCCGGCTGCTCTGCCCGCGCCGGCCGTGCTGAGCACCGCTGCTCCTGACCCCATGAGACACGTGCAGACTGTCCATGCCCCGGTTTGGTTTCTGCCGAGACTCCACTCTCTCTGCGGTTCCGGTAACAGTCCCTGCCTACGCCCCCCCTCGGAGGACTCAGTTGCGGGACAGATCCCTGCCTCCACAATCCCATCAACCCCTGCCATGGACACTGCGGTTCTAAAGAGTTTTTCCCTTAAAGGAGAAGTACCATATCAAAATATGGGAAGCTCAGTTAAAAAGCAGCTTTCCCCCGACTCCTCCCCAGAACAAGACAAAAAGGCTACTAGTTTATTCTCATTATGAGAAGTTCCAATGGGAGGTGGAAGTTCAGGATTTGTTAATGCCCCTTTGACTTCTTCAGAAGTCAGACTTGAAAAAGGAAATAAAAGGACTCTTGGAAGATCCCATAAGCACAGCTGAGCAATTGGACCAATTTTTAGGTCCCAACATATTTACTTGGGAAGAAATGGAATCAATAATGAAAATTATATTTTCCCAAGAGGAGAGGCAGATGATCAGAGTTGCTGGAATAAAAATATGGGAAAGGGAAAACCAGCAAGGACTACCAGCGGACCAGAAAATGCCAATGGTACCCCCCGATTTGAATCAAAATGATGAGGCAGGACAAAGACATATGAATGATTATCGTAATCTGATAACCAAAAGAATAAGAGGCAGCACCTCAGGGGCAAAATGTCAAAAAAGCATTTGAAGGACAACAAGGAAAGGAGGAGACCCCAACTGAATGGTTAGAAAGACTTTGGAGGGATATGAAACAATATTCTGGGATAGACCCCGAGACAATAGCAGGGCAAACCCTTTTGAGAGTTAATTTTGTCACCCATGCCTGGCCAGACATTAGGAAAAAACTGGAAAAAATGGAAGACTGGCATGACAAATCTTTAAATGATTTATTAAAGGAGGCTCAAAGAGTTTATGTCAGAAAGGATGAAGAAAAAGCTAAAGTGGAAGCAAAAATCATGATAACAACTATGTGAGAAAGTAGTTTCCAGGGAAATTTGAAGCCTCCAAATACTACCCCTAGGCATCCAGGTTTTAGGGACAGGGAAAAGGAAAAAACCAGAACCACAGTACAAACAGAATCCCAAGAGCATTTTAAGAATGTTATAAATCCATATTGTGATATTGGCTTTCGCAAGTATTAAGATGAATGCTGTATGTTATATGCTTTTGCTATGTCTTTTTCTTTTTCTCCTGCTAGCAAGTCTTAGGCATAGGTCAAGAAGAATTTTGGACATTAGAGCAATGTCCTGTCTGTGCAAAGCCAGATAACCTCCAGGAAACAGATGATGGGGCCCAGGCTGCTATCAACACTGACCACCTGCAGAAAGAAGCGCAGCCCAAATAAAAATGTGATAAAGAGAAATAAAATCTTTAAGACGCATGCTCTAAAAAGGCGGATTCAGGGCATAGCCATGCAAAATACTTATTGGAAAAATATAAATATGCATTAAAACCCCACAGCAGAATGGGATAAAATGAGTGTTCCAAAGATATCAGGTGTGTTCCTGGCAGCGCGCCAGGGCACCCGGCTGTTTTAACCCTTTGCTTTATTATCTTTGTCTCCTAATTGTATTTTTGTTTATATTAAACCTTTTATAATTTATTAAGCAAGTGAACCTCGTTTTTCACAAGAACACCTGTTATTACTGTGGGATGAAAGGGCACTATAAGAGAGAATGTCCTCACCAAATAAAGGACCAGAAAATTTTCCGAGAGATCGGCCCAGAAGAAGAATAGGGGTGTCATAGGCTCTGTTTTCTGGGGGACAAATACCATCTGGAGCCTGTGATAACCTTAATAGTAGGTCCCCAGGAGGAAGAATTGGAGTTTGTAGTTGACACAGGGGCAGAGAGAACCTGTCCATTACGTATTCCAACAGGTTGTGATGTAAGTAAAGAAACTGCAAAAGTAACAGGGGCAAAAGGAGAATGTTTTACAGTTCCGGTCATTAAAGATGTGGTAATTGAGGGAGAAACTAAACTGTGGATGGGGAATGTCTTATTGGTCCCTGGAGCAGGGAGCAATTTATTGGGGAGGGACTTATAAGTAAAGCTAGGAATAAGAGTTATACCTGAAGAAGGGAGAATGACTGCTAAAGTTTTAAAACTTGACTTAGAAGATGAAGATAAAATAAACAAGGAAGTTTGGGCTGGGGAAGGAAATAGGGGAGGACTGGACATTGACCCCATAAGGGTCACGATTGAGAGAGAAGAATGCCCCATACATGTGCATCAGTATCCCATATCCTTAGAAGGAAGAGAAGGCTTAAAACCAGTAATAGAAGGACTAATAAAAGATGGGACATTGGAACCTTGTAAATCTCCTCATAATACCCCTATTCTCCCAGTAAAGAAGCCTTATGGGAATTACAGATTAGTACAAGACTTACAGGAAGTTAGCAAAAGAACTCGGACCCGTTACCCAGTAGTTCCCAATCCTTATACTCTCCTAAGCAAAGTCCCACCCCAGCACCAGAGGTTCAGTGTGGTAGATCTTAAAGAAGCTTTTTGGGCTTGTCCATTAGCTGAGGAAAGCCGAAATATCTCTGTCTTTGAATGGGAGGATCCAACTACTGGGAGGAAGCAGCAACTGAGATGGACAAAATTACCACAGGGGTTTACTGAATCTCCAAAGCTATTTGGACAAGCTTTAGGACCAATATTACAAACTTTCCCCACTCCTCCTGGAATACAAATTATCCAATATGTTGATGATCTTTTGTTATCAGAGGAAGCTGAAGGTGAAGTTAAGGAGGGTACTATAAAACTTTTGAATTTCCTTGGGGAAAAAGGACTAAGAGTATCAAAAGGGAAACTGCAATTTGTAGAATCAGAAGTAAAATATCTCGAACATTTAATAAGCAAGGGTAGCCGAAAGCTAAACCCTGAGAGGATTGCAGGAATTCTATCTCTCCCCGCCCCCTTCAAAAAGGGAGATGAGGAAATTACTTGGATTGTTGGGATCTTGCAGACTATGGATCAAAGGGTATACCCAGGTGTTGATATGTTTTCTATATTAGTAAAGGCCTGTCTGCACAAACCAGCTTTTGAAATAAGTCGTGATATTAAAGGCTAAAGTCCTTGAAACCTTCCTGCAGAAGAGAGAGTAAAGCAAAACAACATCCTTGTGTATAAGAGAAAAAATGTAAACCTGTGTGTGTTAGCCAATAGTAACTTGCTTAGCCCACGGACCCTGTAAAACCCTATATAAGTGTGCTAAAGATAGAAATAAACAGCGTTCACTTTTACTTCTGTGAAGGGTCGTGAATAGCTGGCGGTCTCTCAATATCTGGCACTCCGGACAGGACCCTGCGGGCAGGGGGGCTTTGACAGGTCCATGCATGGTGGGACAAGGCCTTGGACCGAGGTTCGTGGAGCGAATCTGAGTGCAGATAGATGCTGCCTTGGATCGGTACCGGATAGGCGGCCCGCGGATAAAGGGGCACGAGTCGCTGGGGGAGTCCGAAGACAGAGGTGTAAGAGAGGTGTCGCTACCCTCCCCCCGCCATGGCCGCAGGAAAAATGGATGTGGAGTCTGCGGCAGCTAAAAAACTGCTTCTTGGTATTCTCGTTAAACGAGGCGAAGCAGCCAGGGAAAAAGACCTGGATATGCTCATTATATGGGCTAATTATCACAGGCATTTAGTAGTGCCCTCACTGCTCTTTGCAGTTGAGGAAGGGACGGATATAAGGGATCTGATCTGGGAAATGGCAATTACAGAAAAGAGCAAGGACACTGTGTCTCTTGGTCGAACTTGGCAGATTGTAATTAATACCTTAAAAAACAGAAAAGCGAGATAGGCTGAGGCTGTGAGCCCTGTAATTCTACCTGCATCACAGCAGCAGACGCCTTTACCTCCCACTGCTGGGCAAGCACTCTTATCTATGCTGCCCATGGAAAGAGGGAGGGAGAGTCAGAGAGAAGAAAATAATGAGAAAGAATTTCCACAGCAAACGCTGAAACAATGAACAGAATCTGTTCAGCAACGGCAGGACGTGATACGTCCTGAACTATTTGCTTCACTTTTGGAGTTACTCTTAACACTACAATCCTATTTAAGTTCCAACTTTACTACCCTGGAAGAAAAGAAGCCAAATTTAGATTTGTTTCCACCCGAACCAGGGGGACATGGGGGAGCACTGAGATGTGCGCAGAGAACAAAGGCACCCCCAGGGCAGAGGCAATGCAAGAAAAGTTCTAAGGCCACGCTGAACAACTACAGGAGCAGTTGAGCAGAAACAGGTGGCTCAGACAGCTTCAAAGAGAGACAAATAGCCAAAAAATCACGAACTGTATGGTATCTAGTTCAAAATTCATCACTGTAATTAGAAGTTGACAAGCTGCAATGGTCACCGTTGTTACCACCTGGACCTAAGAGACTTTTCATGTAACATCGCCTGCTTTTGTAAAAATCATGCCCTTTTTCCTCTGTCTGCAAACAACGAGAGAGAAATTGAGAGAAAAAACTGCATTTGTTAAAGTTAACTTTGTGAGGTTTATTTTTCTTTCTCTCCATTTTTCCTCTCTGCGAGAGTATGTGAGGGATGTGAAGAAAGATAACAGCAGCAGAGAGCAGCAGCAGGGCGGGCAGTTCACCCCTCTGCTCCCTCTTTAAGAAAAAGCACCAGGATAGTACCCAGTTTGTTAAAAAGTCATGATTCATTGGTTTTTCAAAATGTTTTTATATACCCATTTAGAGTTAATTTTGTGTTTTAAGTAATTATGAGTTTATGCAGTTGCAGTTTTTAGAGTCTTACTAGAGAAATTATTGTGATTCTTTGAAAGTTTAAAAAGCCCCATTTCAAAAAAAGGTGTTTCAGGTGAATATTAACAGAAGTTGCCTTGCAATAATTGGTTTTAGAACCTAAGGTTAAAATATGGTGTGATTTACAGCTTCTAAGAAAACCTTCCAATTAATGTTATCTACAGAAGAGATTTGATGTTTAAAAAATAATTAGTTAAGAGTACTTTACTGTACAAGACAAAGTTAAGTTAGAGCATGTATTATCTATTGGCTTGTTTTCTCCAAAATTTTAATATGGTAATTTCAATGTGAGTCCTTTTGTTATATAAAACACATATGACTGCATATATACCAATTTAGATTTTGGATTTCAATTAAGAATTGGACTTTATGTTCCTGAAAAGCGCTACAGAAGCTGAATAGCAACTTGCCAAATCCTGTGTTGTTGTGGTTTTTCTCTAGAAAAACTGCACTTTAAAATCCTAACCAATGTAAACATATACTAGGCAAATTTCTTTTATGAATAAGTCTTTTTAGTAATATTTGCAGTTATTCTCAAAGCTAGGTGACATAGAATTGTGATGTATTTGTTACATTTTTATAATCTTTATAGTGAATTCATGTTATTGTTATATTGTGTTTAAAAGGTATTGTCTTGGTTCTAGAAGACAGGTGTCTGCTAGGGAGAGTAGGAGCCTCCCTTGGGATGAAAGAATGTAGACCCCCTCCCTCCGAATTATTATAATTTTGAAATCAAGGGGCTTTCAGGCAGAGATCTGGGGATAGGAATAACAGTTCTTTACTAGTATAACCAGGTAAGCAAACAAACAATAACTACAGCAATAACAAGAACACAGAACCAGGGACCCTGTGACAGCTTTCTCGGCTGAGACGGGATGAAGGAGAGGCTTGTTTCACAAACCCCTCGGGCAGTCAGTCCCGGTGCTCCTGCAGGGCTCCGAGGAACACTCAGCTGGGACAGCAGGGACGAGCTGAGATCCTGGGCTGGTGGATGAGGTGTATCAGCAGCTCCACGGCGATGCCTGGCACTGCCACACGTCCCAGCAGGACAGGGGGTGCGAGGCCACCAACAAAGAGGGGAGAAGGAGAAGCAGCAGCAGCTCTGTCTGGGTGATGGCGAAATTCCCTTCTCTCCACCGCAGCAGCTCCGCGACCCAGCACATGAACGTCCTTCCCCGAAAAACCAAGGAAAAGCCAGCTAAAAACTGTCCCCACTCTCCTTTTCTGCCCCCTTCCCCCCCCCCACCCTGGGCCCACTCTTTGTCCTTTGTGAGCACCCCTAAGTACCGGTAGTTAGGTTGTCCCAGCACATAATGGGTAAAAATTCCCTGGGCAGGCCAGAACACAAAAATAAAACAAAAAAAAAGAACACCTGATGAAGTTGCAAAACCACTCCACATCCTGCTATGTGCTGGGGCGTGCCTACTTTGCTGCAAGCTTCCACCAAACACCTAACCCTCAACAGGTGTATATCAAACTTTTAGTTGCCTTTTTGTAGTCAAAGAATAAGATTAAGTTATGTTTTTATTTAATATAGATTAAGTGCTAATAGAATTAAGAATAGTCAAGTTTAATTATGTTTAGGCTTGAATGTTTTTAAGTTAAGTTTTATAACTTGGATATTCTTTTAAGGTTAAGTTTTGTTATTTCCTTTTGTTATAATGAATTTTTATTAAGTTTAAATATTGTTTAATTTAAATTGTTTTATGTTTTATTGGAGACAGTTGTTTAAACTGCAAAGTATAGTTATTTTCCTAGAGAGATGAAGCGAGCTACAACTGAAACAGCTGTGATAGAACGCTGATGAACATCTGCTTGTGGATAGAAGTGAATGCAGTCTGTGACACCCTTGACTTCATCGGGAGTTCTATTGGTTGTTGCAATCTCTGCAGTTTTTGTTTGTTATAGCTTTCTTATTTTTCAGTGTTTCCAGAATTTTAAGAAGATGTATCATTGCTGAGGATCAGCTGCCATGGGAGAGGCTTCAGATTAAACCAACTGCTGAGTGGTTTAATTGGCCTGGTACCTAAGGCTTCTGATCATTTGATTTGTACAAATGCATTTTAACAGTTTGCTGTGCTGTAAGCATCTCATAGCTGCTACTATTGAGAACCTTGTTTTAGAAATATGTTAAGAGGCATCTTTCCAGTTTAAAGCCTAGGCCCTGGCCAAGCCTTGACTTTACCTGGATGGAATGTTTGCCAACAGATCCAGATGTTTTCTGTACCAAATCAGTATTTGACTCAGCAATTTGACCCTATTAATATGACAGCTGGATCAATTTTGAAGTGAGCTTGGAGAATCATTTCCAGAGGTGGTTTTCCAGTCCTTCACTGATTGTTTTTTGTTTCTGTTTGTTTGCAAACTATGGGATGCTGGTGCAGTGTTTTAGTAGTTAACAGTAGTTTTATATTACATATGTTATTAATAATGTTTATGATTTGATTGATTTTTAAATACTATAAGTTCTTATTCATTGTGTATATGGTTTTGTGTTAATGTTGATGTGTATAACAGAAGTACATCTCTTTTTTTTTTTTTTTTTTAAATGCGGGAAATTGATGCCCTAAAAGCATTTGATTAGTGTAATTAATTAACTTCAAAGGAAGAAGTGTCTGTGTTTTGTTGACAGGTTCAAAAAGGTCACCTGTTCATCTGACCAGATTGTGTGCCTCTGAACACATGAGATCCAGCGAACAGAGATGTCATCACACAGCCTTGGTACTCCAGACATGGATCAGAAGTGAACCTGTCAGGACACAGTTGTGTCTGAACACTTGTATTTGTCTTGGTTTAGGGCAAATTTGGGAGAAAACCTCCAATGGGCCCCCCCCCGGGAAGCAAACTTATGTGGCCCTTTTCTCCCACCCCCCGACCGGTTTGGGAAGAGATTTCTCTGAGAGAAGTGGAAAAAACCTGTTTATTTAACAGGCACAGCACTACCCAGCACAAGAATGAATGATATCAAATTACAAAACCTCTCGCCGTTCCGAAGAGATGACAAACTTCAGAGGGTCTCTTTCCTGTGGGTGTTCGCTCTGTTATCAGTCCCTCTGGTGCTGGAAAATGCCGCTGCCCAGGCTGGGCTCCCGGTAGTCCACAGGTGCAAGCTCCCAGTGCTCCCCCGAGTCCCCAGTCCAGAGCAGGTTCAATTCGTTTCAAAAAAGGGAAAGAAAACAGTCCAGGAAGACCTCTCTGCTTTGGCTAGTTGGAAAGCCAAGGCGATCTGTCTCTTGTTGTCTGTCTGTGCTGTAGTCAAAACTCCCGATGCGGGGGGAGCAAGTACAGTCTCTGATAACAGACTCGGTGCTTCTTTTCCACTCACTTTTACTCTTAGATGAAATTTTAAGAATACAAAACCTGTGTCTGGGTTAGGTGGACGAATGGGGATACAATTTAACATCATAATCAACCCAGGACACACTACACAGACAGTTGTCAACAGAAATTTTATGTTGTTATTATGATGTTGTGTCTCTACCAATTTTTTCAGTTATCTTCTGTTTTAAGATTTAGAAGGATGTGAAGAACAACCTGAACATCGAAGCCCTCAGTCATAGATCATCTGCCAGCTGACATCACAGGAGCAGTGAACGTTCCAAGACTGAATTGTGTTAAATCATAGTCTGTTTGTGAGAGAAATTCTGTAGAAGATCTAAGAAAAGTGTAGAGACTCCATCCAACTGTATATAAAGCAAATTGTAGTTGTGTGTTTACCCTTTCAGCAAATTGCCTTCACGCTTAGACTACATATTTACCAAAGCACGTGTGTTAAAAGTAGATGGATAATAGTTTAAGATAAAGTGTTTAGCCTGTGTAGTAATTATTATATTAGTATAAAGTATAAGCATTCCCCCCCCTTCAAGAGGTAGTGTAAGCATCTTTGAAAGTTCATTTAACGTTAGTGCCTTAATTGTGAGTCTGCAGGCATGGTGTCATTTGCATGGAACAAACTGCTTATAGTAATTTTGCTGTGTATAGTCCTGACCAACTGTCTGCTAACAAACATCCAAAAGCAACAGAACATATGGGTCACTCTGGCATATTGAACTGGCCAAAGGTCAATGTGTTTGAGCCTAGCCACACCTGGAGATCCTTTTCGCACCTGTCTCGTAGGAGTCCCTGAATGGGATCCTCAAGCATTTAAAGGTTTAGTTAGTAATGAGACTCGACTGAATCGACTGGCAATGTTGCAAGAGTGCAATCGCACTGTTGGCTTCACATTAAGACAACTTGAAGCCTGTTGGCAAGCAAAAATTATCAAAGTTCTTAATGTTACTATAGGGCCCCCAGAAGTATTAGATTTGTTAGGTTCCACCAATACCTCAGGTGGATGAATAATGTTTGAGCCCCTGTCAAAAAGTCATTCCAACAAAGTAATGCAGCACTGGGCTGCAGTCAACCCTATAGTTGATCTCATTACTCACACTGAAAGTAAAGCCTTTTACTCATGGTGCAATCTCACAGGACGATTACCAAAGCGATTACCTAATTCCGTATTCCTGATCTGTGGAGACAGAGCATGGAATGGAATTCCTGCTAATCCACAGAGGACCCTGTTATCTTGGGAAACTTACTTTGTTCCATCCAAGCTTACACCAATTGCTGAATGCAGCTGATAAAATAAAAAACATCAGTCAAAGCAAAGCCTGAATGAATTAAGGCTTAGCAACTCTAAAAAGGCTCGCTTGTTAGACTAAAGAAGAATTGAACTTAACGTCCACAGTGTTAAGTGAGCTCTCAGCTGTTGTGAGTAGTGTACGTCATGCAGTATTACAAAATCGAGCTGCAATTGACTTTTTGCTCTTAGCACAAGGACATGGTTGTGAGGAGTTTGAACGCATGTGCTGTTTGAATCTTACTAATCATTCAGCTTCCATCCATAAGCAACTACAACAGCTACAGGATGGGTTACATGCCCTGAAAGAAGATAGTGACCCCATTGGAAGTTGGTTCGCCAGCTGGGGTATCACTGGATGGTTGAGGTCTCTTGTGCTAGAAGGAGGACGGACTTTACTTATAGTGTTAATTGGGATTGATAGTAAAAGGTTCTAAAATCTTAGAAAATTCAGAGACTTAGAAAGAAAGTTAGGTTTGGAAAGCCCTGGGAAAAGTAGGCCCTGAGAAATGTTAGGCCTTGTGCTTGTTAAAGATCAGGTCAAACTGCACCTGTATAATCAGTATATGATAAATGATACAATTGTTAGATGTGATTAGATATAATTATTGTTTAGAGAACATGAGGAACAATGTTGGGGGGCTAAGGGGGATCACGAGATATCCATGCTTGGGTAAAAACAATGCATACAATAGAACAATGTAAGTTTAATAATTAATATGTAAGTTGCATAACGATAGAGTATAAAATATGTTCAACTCGAAAACCCAAATTGGGTCAGATTTGGGTATGTGTACCCCTGACACCCAGAGCTCTTCAATAAAGCACCTTCATATAATCATTCTTGATTATGTGTGTTCCTGAACGCTAACAGGATGACAGCTTTAAGTTGTATTTTATCTTGTCTTCATAAAAGTATAGAATGAGTCACATCCAAAGCCTGGTTTGTGCAAAAAGAGAAAGGGGGAATTGTTGATATATTTTATATATTAGTAAAGGCCTGTCTGCACAAACCAGTCTTTGAAATAAGTCGTGATAGTAAAGGCTAAAGTCCTTGAAACCTTCCTGCAGAAGAGAGAGTAAAGCAAAACAATATCCTTGTGTATAAGAGAAAAAATGCAAACCTGTGTGTGTTAGCCAATAGTAACTTGCTTAGCCCGTGGATCCTGTAAAACCCTATATAAGTGTGCTAAAGATAGAAATAAACGGCATTCACTTTTACTTCTGTGAAGAGTGGTGAAAAAGCTGGCGGTCTCTCAACACCCAGGCAGTGAAATTTTTATATGGAAAATTGACAGAAGGAGGTGATATAAAATGAACCAACAAAGATGATCGTAAATTAGAAGAATTAAAGTTAAAACTAGCCTCAGTATCAGCTTTAAGCTTGCCATCATTAGAAAAGCCTTTTCATCTGTACATGAATGTGGAAAGTAGAGTAGCTCATGGAGTTTTAGCCCAGGAGTGGGGGGGAGTAAAAAAAACCAGTAGCATATTTGTCAAAAATGCTGGACCCAGTGAGTCATGGCTGACCGGTATGTATTCAAGCTATTGCAGCTACTGCAATCCTAGTAGAAGAGAGGCGTAAGCTTACTTTTGGAAGCAAACTAATTGTATACACACCTCATGCAATCCAAAATGTGCTAAACCAGAAAGCTGAGAAATGGTTATCAGACTCTAGAATGCTAGAATATGAAGCAATCCTGATAGATAGTGATGATTTGACACTAGAAGTAAGTAAAAGTTTAAATCTGGCTCAATTTTTGTATAGAGAACCAAAAAGTGATTTAACACATAATTGTTTAGAAATTATCCAATACCAAACTAAAGTTCAGGAAGATCTTGAAGAACAAGCTCTCTCAGAAGGAGAAATAATATATGTAGATGGCTCTTCCAGATGTTTACAAGGGGAAAGAATGCCAGGTTATGCTGTAATTGATGGGAAAAACATGCAAACTGTTGAAAAAGGCAAATTACTGTCAAACTGGTCAGCTCAAACTTGTGAATTATATGCTCTAAAAAGAGCATTGGAACATTTAGCACATAAAAAGGGAACCATTTATACTGATTCAAGGTATGCCTTTGGAGTCGTACATACCTTTGGAAAAATTTGGGAGGAAAGAGGATTACTGAATTCAAAGGGAAAAGGATTGATACATGAAGGACTCATTTTGGAAGTTTTAGAGGCATTAAAATTGCCTGAAGAAATAGTGGTAGTACATGTTAAGGGACACCAGAAGGGAATGACCTCAGAAATAAGAGGGAATAATTTAGCAGATCAAGAAGCAAAAGATGCAGCAGAAAATGGGATCAAAAAATTATGTTAATTTTAACTCCAGACATGGAAAAATTGGCACTTCCCAAGTTCAGTGAAGCAGAGAAAAAAAGAGTTAAATAAGATGGGGGGAAACAGGATCAATTGGGAAAATGGACACTTCCTGATGGAAGACAGTTACTTAATAAGTCACTTAGGAAAATATTAGAAGATATGCATCAAAAAACTCATTGGGGTACCCAAGCTTTTTATGATCACTTCTTAAGGAATTATGGGTGTATTGGGATTTTTGGATTGGCAAAACAAGTAACTGAAAGATGTATAACTTGCCAGAAAGTGAATAAAAAGGTAATGAGACAGACGACATTTGGAGGCCGTGAGTTAGCCCTCTGACCATTTCAAAGTATCCGAGTGGACTTCACTGAACTTCCCCAAGTACAAAGATGGAAGTTTTTATTAGTAATAACAGATCATCTAACCCATTGGGTGGAAGCAATTCCTGCTGTCAAGGCCACAGACAATGTGGTATGTAAAACCTTTTTAGAACACATCATTCCCCAGATACGGGATGGTTAATAGGATAGATTCAGACAGAGGAACATATTTCACATCAAAAGTCTTGCAGTAAATAACTCAAGCCTTAGCAATAAAATGGGAATTACATACCCCATGGCATCCACAGAGTTCAGGCCAGGTAGAGAGGCTGAATCAGACTCTAAAAAGAACTTTAACAAAATTAATAATCAAAATCCAAATGTCATGGGTAAAATGCCTACCTTTGGCTTTATTGAGGGTTTGAACACAACCTCGATCAAATCTAGGAGTGTCACCCTATGAGATGATGTTCGGGTTACCTTTTCTGACTACCCAACATGAAACTGCTACCTATGAAGTAGGGGAAATGAGTATCAAAGAATATGCGAAAACAATTGCAAAAACCCTTGAAAACTTGCGGTTAAAAGGGATAATCCCTCAAACCACATCTTTTGACTTTAAAATTCATAATATCCATCCAGGGGAATAGGTACTGGTAAAAACATGGAAAGAACAAGCTTTAACTCCACAATGGGAAGGTCCTTTTCAGGTACTGCTGACAACGGAGGCTGCAATCCAGACCAGGGAACGAGGGTGGATCCATGCCAGCAGAATCAAAGGACCTGTGAAGAAACCTGAGGAGTGGACTGTAACTTTTGAACCGGGTGATACCAAATTGACTCTTAAGCGGGGACTGGGTGGTAATGAACTAAGACAATCCACATGATCCAAGGAATGTACAGAGAATAACACCTACCTGAGAAGTAAAGCCAAACTTACATCAGTGGTTTCAAGTCCTGCCTGGACAAGTTCTAAAACACCTCCGATACCCACCCCTGAGAAGAATACTCCCACCTCAAACAGGGGGACTGTTTCGATTAAGAGATCCTCAGGTTCTGTCTCTAACCCGTGACATGCAAAGAAGGAGAATTACAACTCCCATCAGTTCCATACCATATACCCTGTCTGAATCATCCTAATACAGGACATGCTAGTTGGGTTAAATGTGTTTAAATTGTAAGGAAAATTGATATAGTAGTGCACACAATCGTCGTTCTCTTTGCACGAAATGTAGCGTGCTAAATCGATCCCCTCTCCAGACTAAATTAAGAACAAAATAATAACTCTGCTTTGTGGATGGGAATTATTAGTGCCTGTTGAGTGGGAAATACCTGAGGAATGGTGGAAAGCTACAGTTAAGAAGTGCCAAAAGCGATTTGCCTGGAAACTGACAAAAAGAAGGTGACAAGGGGATAGAGGGCAAGACCAGGTTGGCCACTGTACTCGCCACCAAGAAGATACTATACACCTGCTATGGGTAGCAACCCCATAGGTGTTGCTATATTTTATATATTAGTAAAGGCCTGTATGCACAAGCCAGCCTTTGAAATAAGTCGTAATATTAAGGGCTAAAGTCCTTGAAACCTTCATGCAGAAGAGAGGGTAAAGCAAAACAATATCCTTGTGTGTAGGAGAAAAAATGTAAACTGTGTGTGTTAGCCAATAGTAGCTTGCTCTGCCTGCAGACCCTGTAGAACCCTATAAAAGGTGTGCTAAAGATAGAAATAAACAGCGTTCACAATTACTTCTGTGAAGACTGGTGAATAGCTGGGGGGTCCTTCAACACATAGGCATGGGAGGTGGGAGTATAAGTCATACCGGACCTCTGTTACTCCTTTTTATGTCACTCATTTTTTGTCTTTTCCCTTTCGGAATACCAGCAAACACATGCCATAGATGCTACCGAAAGCTGTATATGCAAAGACACCAAGGTTTCTTTTTCATCACTCATACCCGTGTCAACAGTCACTGTTATAACCCACCCAAACTAAGCAATTGTATGCACAACGGGAAAAAATATTGGATTACAGAAAATCTAGGAGCAAGTGGTAATAGGTTGGGAAGTGAATGCCCCAAAGGGGAGAGATGGATTTGTTTTACATATGTTATTGGAAGTAAAGCCCAAGATTTAGTCAAAGAACAACTGGTAAGCAAAAAAGCAAAACCAGCACAGCAATCTAACTCTGTGTCACTTTCACTTCAAAATTTGTATACAAAACTTGAACAACAAGTAGAAAAAGAAATAGATATCTCAAGACTGGGGAAAAATCAGTTTGTGGAGTTGGGAGAGAGAATAAGTAAGGAACTTAACCAACTGTTGGGTATGTGGAGGGGCTTTGACATCAGAGGAATGGCCATGGAAAGGCAGCAGCTTAGGTCCAATTGAACTCCTAAAGTGGAACCAGACAATTACAAGGGGAGAAAACCGTCCAGAAGGGTGGATCTTAAGCTCAACAGTGATAGGAAAAGAATGTTTCTGGTGCACTGGGAAAAATTTTCTTAATGAAGTAAGAAATACTCCCTGAAAGAGATATAAAGTTAGTAATGGAACTTGGATCTGGTAATGGAACTGGTGGATCCCAGAAGAACCAACTTTGTACTGGGCTCAGAGAAAAACAAAGGAAGGGAACTGCAAATATAATAATGAAATTCAACTTTTTCAATGTAAGAATAAAAGCAAGAATCCTTATTTTGGGATCCCAGAAGTCTCCAAACTTTGTGAGAACTTAAATCAACAAAAAAATGATTATTGGAAAGCACCAGATGGCTTATTTTGGATATGTGGAAAAAGAGCATACCCAAAACTCTCCCCCCGATGGAAAGGGAGTTGTACTCTGGGAATTATACAGCCAGGATTTTTTCTTTTGCCAGGACCAAATGGAGATAAACTAGAAGTACCAGTATATGAGGACCTAAATAGAAATAAAAGGGAAGAGATTGGAGGATTTCAAAAATGGGGAGATGAAGAATGGCCCCCTGAGCGCATATTGGAAACCTATGGGCCAGCCACCTGGGCACAAGATGGGAGTTGGGGATATCAAACCCCAATTTATATGCTAAATCACATCATAAGACTCCAGGCAGTTGTAGAAGTAATAACAAATAAGACTGCTTGGGTAATAGAATTAAAATCCACTCAGCAACGTCAAACCAGAGCTGCAATATATCAGAATAGGTTGGCTTTAGACTATTTGTTAGTGGAAGGAGGAGGTGTTTGTGGGAAATTTAATACATCAGATTGTTGTTTAAAAATAGATGACAATGGGGATGCCGTTCTGGATATAGTCAATGATCTCAGAAAAATTGCACATGTCCCAGTTCAAAAATGGGACTCAGTGCTAAAAAGTAGTTGGTGGGATAACCTATTGGGAATAGAATGGTGGAAAAAGCTAGGCTTCTTCTTTTTGTGTGCTACAGCTAGTTTGATATTTCTGCCTTGTTTAATCCCCTGTTTTATTCGGCTAATCACTAGTGTAGTTCAAGGCATGCAGGTGATAACAATGCCTATATATCCAAAATTGACTATTGCTGTTCAAAACACTCGCTTGCGGTGAGAGACTTCTCCTGGGTCAAGCTGTTCAGGTATAAGCAATTTATTATAAGGGTAAAGAGAGGGAGAGACCCGTGTCCGCCGCCAGCCTCGGCATCCATGTGGTCAGGGGGAAGGGAGAGAGAGAGACGGGGAGAACAGGAGAGGTGAGGTTAAAGATGGGGAGGGAGGGATCAAGAGAGCATGAGAGAGATCGGGGAACCACTAGGGAGGCTTAGGAGAGAGGGGGAGGACAAGAGAGGGGTAAGAGGGGGAAAGAGGGAAAAACAAGAGAGTAAGAGCAAGAGAGGGAGAGAGGGAAAAACAAGAGAGAGAGAGCAGGGAAAACTAAGAGGGTAAGGGAGGGAAAAGCTAAGAGGGTAAGAGTAGGGAAAACAAGAGAGGGGTAAGAGCAGGGAAGAGCTAAGAGAGGGGTAGGAGCAAGGAGGAACTAAGAGCCGGGTAGGAGCCGGGAGGGACTGAGAGAGGGGTAAGAGCAGGGAAAAGCCAAGAGAGGGGTAGGAGCAAAGAGGAACTAAGAGAGGGGTAAGAGCAGGGAAAACAAGAGAGGGGTAAGAGCAGGGAAGAGCTAAGAGAGGGGTAGGAGCAGGGAGGAACTAAGAGCCGGGTAGGAGCAGGAAGGGACTGAGACAGGGGTAAGAGCAGGGAAAACAAGAGAGGGGTAAGCAGGGAAGGGCTAAGAGCGGGGTAGGAACTAAGAGCAGGGTAAGAGCTAAGAGAGCAAAGTTCTTGTTACAATACAATATATCTTTTTCTATAGTGAATATTCTAATTCCCAGTAACCAATCACTACGAGATACACCCACTAAAGAATTTACATACAGCCTATAAGCATCACCATATTAACATACAGTGTTGCATTTTAAACTCTAAAAGCTTTACAAATTCTTCCCTTGCTTCTTGACCTTTGGATTCTCTATCAGCAAAAGGACATTGTTTCATCAGTCAGGGATTCTCCTCTAACTGGCTAGGCTATTGTTCTTTGGTCATATAGTAACTAGTACTCAGCATCTTATGACTCAAAGCAGGCTTTCGTCGCTCTATTAGGAACGGCTGGAAGAACGACAGACTCTCTTGAGAGTCGATCAGGAGAATTTCTCTCAGTTTATTGCTTCAGATCATTTTAAAGACCGATACGTGAAAAGAACAGAAAAGAAACTCTTATTGGTTAGTAAACTAACACATCACCATCATTGGTCACTGGGGTTCACCACCCCTCGACCTTTTCTTGCAAGAAAACAAGGAACAGACAAACAGCACCTGCAAGGCTGTTTTCTGTTGCTGCTGAAGATGAATAGATCACACGGACACAGGTCGAGGTGTGGTGAAAGAAAGAGTGAGTTTATTTTTCCCCCCAGGCTTTATAGGCTTCTGACCACAGCCAGGGATTGGATGGTCAGGATAACACTTTCTCACTGCACTGGCCATGAGAGATGCCCATCACAGGACGTATAACAGAAGGAATGTACACATATCTATGTTTACAGTTACTGTCCTGGGAAAGTCCTTAGAAAACCATGTCAGCAAGCTCAGAAGCTGAGTTTTCAGGGCGACATCTCACCCTTTTTGGTTCAATAAAAAGAAAGGAAAAAAGAAAAATGAACAAAGAAACTAGCAACATTATAAACAATCAAATAAATAAATAATAGAAAAATACAATACTCCATACAATCAGAAGGCTGTAATTTCAGGGTGATATCTCACCCTTTCGTTATTACAAAAAAAACTTTTTTTTTTTTTTTTTTAAACCACAAAAACAACAAAACTCAAAAAAAAAAAAAGAAACAAATGTCCAACATCAACACCTGCTTGTGGATGGCTCTCAATTTGGTCACGGAAGCAAAATCCATGGCCAAATTGAAAGGTGCCTGGGAAAATGTATGAAATGCTATGACAGCAGCCTGTAATTCCATCAATTGGGCTGATCCAGCCTCTTTACTCTCTAAAAAAAAACAACCTAAAAAACAAAACAGCGACATCTATGGAAAGATTAATGTAATAAACTTGAGGAGCAGAAATTGCTTGCAGAACCTCCTCCAGCATCTACTGTGCCTGTGGGGTCAGTGTCAGAGGTGACTTTAAAATCAGAGTCCCCCTTTAATAGACCAAACAAGGGAGACAGCTGTGTCGTGGTCAGTCCCATATAAGGACATAACCATGTAAAAGTCCATTAATATCTGGACAGCATTCATGCAGTGTCTGCACTGAATGCAAAAAAAATAATTGCACCTCCAAATGCGGGACTGGTACTCCCAAAATTATTTTGACCCTCAAATAATTTCAGGGAGGTTGTAGAGACAAGCAGCAGGAAACTGCTTGCAAACTCCAGAGTGGGCTAGAGCCCCATATCATCGGCAAATGCTGGCAAATTTTGCATGCCTTATGGCAAAATCTCCATTGATATCTCTGTGTGGGCTCAGCATTATTAATAGCTGGCACCAGAACGACAAATTTCGGTCTGTCATCGGGATGCAAAGGAATTGCAAAGAACAATCCTTCAGATCCACAATGAGGACTAGCAAATCAACAGAAAGCATGGCAGGTGAAGGCATGTTAGCCTGCAACATCCCCATGCTTTCCATCATAGCATGAACTTTCTGGAGGTGTTGTAGCAACGTCCATTTCCCAGACTTCTTCTTGATACAGAAAACAGGAATGTCCCAGGGACTGGTTGAAACTCCAGATCACTGTGATCCAACTGTTCTTGCTTGCATCCAGACACGGAGGGTGACTAGTCTATCATGAGAGAAGACAACAGGATCTGCTGAACAAAGAGTCAGTCTCAATTTCTTCTCTGTGTTGAGTGCCTCAGCATCGGGTCCAAGGGTCACTCCGGGGCCCACCAGCAAACCAGACAATCGTGATGTCCGTGCCAGTGTCAAGAACCCGCGGAAGCTAGTCTCTGACAGCATCTCACCAAGGATGGACAGGGTGTAGACCCGTTGAGGATGATCCCTGGCTGTCAGAACAGCAGTCCAGTGACCCAGGGAGGTCCAGGGAACCCGAAGCCACCATCTCCCCGCAGCTGATTCTCAGCTCTGCGAACATAAAACTCAAAAGGCACAAGGTGAGCAAATCTGGGTCCCTCAGGGATAAGAACAAGAGGGGTGAGTGTGGAACTCATGGCAGAAATGCACCCCAGGAAATTTGAATCAACGTCCCCTAGGTGAGCAATGATGCCCTGAGCAGTGGAATTCAACCACGCCACAAGAAGAGCACTCACGGCCTCACCCACTGGACCAAAGCATTCGGAAGCACATGGAATGCCTGATATGCTCAGCTGCACAGTCATTTTACAAGAGGACAAGGTCCACAGGCCAGCCGAAGAGGCTCCAGCAGCCTGGGACCCCTGGCCCGTCAAGGCCACCGGCTTCTGTCCCGCGGCTGCACCACTGGAGCCAGTGGTAAACAGCTCAGGACCTTGGTCTGCCACAGCCGCAGGAGGTGACGGGGGAGGGCCGGCTCCAGCCGCAGGCTCGGGCAATGCCCGGGAACACGAGGCGGGGGGAGTTGAAGGCAGCTCGGCAGAGCCCGCTCCCGGCGCGGGGGGGAACCGGGGCGCTGGTAGAGGCACAGCCGGGGAAGCCACGGCACTGTCTTGCTCTGCTGCTAGGGAGCAACCCAGGCACGCAGGACGGGAATCCGGCAGCATGGGGCCGGGAGAACCCGGCCCGGCGTCCGCAGCAGCCGCAGTACCCGCGGTCCTGCCCCACGAATCCAGCACGGGGCCCGGGCCCGGCCCGTCCCCCACCGCGGGGCAGGGCACGGTCCAGCCGCAGCACGGACATGGGACGGACCCCGAGGCATCCCCCAGGGCCGGCGCCGCACCCCATTCAAGCACCCCCCCCTCGGTCTGTGACGGGAGGGCACGTGGAGGCGGCGACCCCGCCCCGGGCTTCCACCGCCAGGGCGCCGGCCGAGGAGGGCTTACACCCCCCGGGTCCGCGGCGCCCCTGACAGCCTGCCGGCAGGGATCCAACCCCGCCCCGGGCCTACACCGCCGGGGCGCTGGCCGAGGCGGGGTACACCCCCCGGGTCCGTGGCGCCCCTGACGGCCCTTTGGCAAGGCTCAGGCTTACACCGCCGGGGCGCTGGCCGAGGGGGGATCACGCCCACCGGTCCCACAGCGGCCCCGTTCAACCCGCCAGGGGCCCCGGCGATCCTGGGGGAGCCGACCTCGGGACCCGACCTCAGAAAGCTGCACCTTCGCCAGATCCCGAGCAGCCGGAGCAGCCGGGGCTCATAACCGACTAGCAGAGCCTCGATCAGGGAATCGCCTAAAGCGTCCCAAGCTGACTGCGAAAAAATCGCTTCAACCACAGGGAAAAACCCTTCAGTTCTCCCATACTCACACAAACGCTGAAAGTCAGCGTATGACACATCAATCGCTCTCTGATCAGACACCGCATGCCATATTTCCAGAACCAGGCCCTCTGTAAGAGAAAGCCCAAAACCATCCATAGCCACAGGCTGGACAGTACCCTGTAACACACGTGCAAGACACGGCGAGGTCACCAGATGCTGCTGCTGAAGATGAATAGATCACATGGACACAGGTCGAGGTGTGGTGAAGAGAAGAGAGAGTTTATTTTTCCCTCCAGGATTTATAGGCTCCTGACCACAGCCAGGGATTGGATGGTCAGGATAATACTTTCTCACTGCACTGGCCATGAGAGATGCCCATCACAGGACGTATAACAGAAGGAATGTACACATATCTATGTTTACAGTTACTGTCCTGGGAAAGTCCTTAGAAAACCATGTCAGCAAGCTCAGAAGCTGAGTTTTCAGGGCGACAGTTTTCTGTCTCTGAGGATTGTTTTAATTCCTCCCCATGAATTCCCAGGCCACTTTCTCAGGCAAGACTGAGAAAGCTATGCGGCCTGCAATTTTCACAGGCACTGTGCTCCCTGATTCACAGTTAGCATCCATAGGCTTTCATTTCTACTTCGATTCTAGGCTTCATATTTTCAGAATCTTCTGCCAAACAATCACATTCATAAGGTTTCCCTGTTTCATCCGCCCCAACAACTGACTACATCTACAGTGGCATAAAAAATTATGGTGTTAAAGAAACAAAACAACATAGAAGATCCTTTTGAAGAAGCAAAATTAATTTGGGAAAAAAATGAGCAAATAATGAAGGCTAGAAAACAAGAAACATTGCTCAAGCCAAATGATTCATAAAAAAGAAAGAGGGATGATATTGTTATAAGTGCATAATATGTTATTGGCTTTTCACAAATATTATAATGAATGTTATGTATAAGGTTAGAAAACTTTGTTGTACTAATATAGTTTCTTTTATTTCTGTTATTGATGACATTTAGAAATAGTGGTATAATACAAATATATGTTAGGCTATAACATGATATTAAAGCACAAACTACTTTTTGTTTCTATAACCCAGAGACTGAAAAGATAGTCAGAGACCCCCCTGCACTCTTAAAATTATCTTGTCCTCCAAGATCTCCAAGAGAAGGATTTATTGCATCCTTATCGGAGGGTGGAAAACCCCGTGGTGCCAAGAAGATTGATCTACTGGGAAGGGGGCAAGGTAAAAACTAAACAAAGGAGCATCAAAAACTTAAGAAGAATGTATGAATATGTATGAGAATTTATGGATATGTAGTAGGGTTCTGTTTTTAACGGACAATCCTTTGTTAGTAAGGTGTGCTCTCTTGGCTGAACGCAGAGACACCTGGCCGAATCTGTATACTTTATTTTTATCTCCTAATTGTCTTTTTATTAAACTTTAAAATTCTATATAAAAATATGTGAACCTCGTTTTTCACATTACTAAGAAAATCAGATAATGAAATGTAAATCAGGATAATGAGAAGTAAAATAAGACCTTAAAAAAAATCCTTCCCCCCAGCCATGCAGGGAGACAGGGAATGGGGGTTACATTCAGTTCATCACACGTTTCTGCTGCTGCTGAGGGAGAAGAGTCTTTCCCTTGCTCTGTCACTGCCGCAGCGACGGAAAGCCCGGAGCACTGCGACTTCTCTAGAGAGGCAGCCCTGAAAAGGGCTGGGCCGAAGCGCGTGTGAGCAGCTTCGGGCAGTCGAGTGATTCCAGGTCAGCTCAGCGGCGGCGGTCAGGCGACACAGGAAGCAGGGACGAGAAAGCTGGTCCAGCGTTCCGCTAAGCACAAACCTTTATTCAGGCAGAGCTTTGGCGAAGGGTGCCAGCAACAGCTAATCTGCCGAACAGGGAAAAACCCGGGATATTTATAGAAGAGGAGAGGGATGGGGGGAGCCCGAGTTACATGTATCGGGGTGGGACAGCAGGGGGGAACACTAATGGGGCACAACAGTTTAGCATAACTAAGTCAAAGAGCCCTGGGAGTGATACATTGTCTCTCTCTGAGTGAAAGGTGTCTTGCTTCCAGGGGAGAGTCAGGATCTCGGGCTCGGCGGGCTCTTCCGCACCCACAACTCCCCATTCTTTACTTATTAAAAAGGCATCTCCTAGAGAGTTAGCTAATAGCTTTTTAAAGCATGAAAACATACTTAGGAAGATAATAACAATTAGGAAAACCCAAAAAATGTTTCTGAGGAGGGAGGCAACTCATCCTTTGAGCCCTTGGCTCCCAAAAAGGTCCTCAAGCCACTGGGGCTCCTTTTCAGTCTGGAGTTCCTGGACCGCGTGTTGGGGTCCCTGGATGCGGGTGTGGATGCCTTCACTGGGGCTGGAGAGGTCAAAGCAGCACAGTCCATTAAATTCCTCGCAGCCATGTCCATGGGCCAGGAGCAAAAGGTCTAGAGGGTTGGTGGCGCTGCCCATGGAGAAGCACATGTGTTCTTGTTTGAGCGTCTTTGCGAAGGTGATCCACACGTTCTCCTGGGGCTGTGCTACTAGCCAAGCATCCACAGCTGATGTTTTCAGGAGCATCCAGATAATCAGGAACATCAGGAACTCAAGGATGGTTTTGCTCTTCATTTTCTATAACAGGACATAAAAGATTAGCTCTGATTTTTGGAGGGGGGGGGAGTGTCGCCCTGAAAACTCAGCTTCTGAGCTTGCTAACATAGTTTTCTAAAGACTTTCCCAGGACAGTAACTGTAAACATAGATATGTGTACATTCTTTCTGTTACACGTCTTGTGATGGACATCTCTCATGGCCAGTGCTGTGAGAAAGTGTTATCCTGACCATCCAATCCCTGGCTGTGGTCAGAAGCCTATAAATCCTGGGGGGAAAAATAAACTCACTCTTCTCTTCACCACACCTCGACCTGTGTCCATGTGATCTATTCATCTTCAGCAGCAACATCTGGTGAACCCCTATGTGTCTTGAACGTGTGTTACAGGGTACTGTCTAGCCTGTGGCTATGGATGGTTTTGGGCTCTCTCTTACGGAGGGCCTGGTTTTGGAGATATGGCGTGCAGTGCATGATCAGAGAGGAATTGATGTTTCCTATGCTGACTTTCAGCAATTGTGTGAGTATGGGAGAACTGAAGGGTTTTTCCCTGTGGTTGAAGCGATTTTTTCGCAGTCAGCTTGGGATGCTTTAGGCGATTCCCTGATCGAGGCTCTGCTAGTCGGTTATGAGCCCCGGCTGCTCCGGCTGCTCGGGATCTGGCGAAGGTGCAGCTTTCTGAGGTCGGGTCCCGAGGTCGGCTCCCCTGGGATCGCCGGGGCCCCCGGCGGGTTGAACGGGGGCGCCGCGGGACCGGTGGGCGTGATCCCCCCTCGGCCAGCGCCCCGGCTTTGTAGGCCCGGGGCGGGGTTGGATCCCTGCCGGCAGGCTGTCCGGGGAGCCGCGGACCCCGGGGGTGTAACCCCTCCTCGGCCCGCGCCCCGGCGGTGGAAGCCCGGGGCGGGGTTGGATCCTTTCTGGCAGGCTGTCCGGGGAGCCGCGGACCCGGGAGGTGTAACGCCGCCTCGGCCCGCGCCCCGGCGGTGGAAGCCCGGGGTGGGGTCGCCGCCTCCACGTGCCCTCCTGGCACAGACCGAGGGGGGGGTGCCTGAACGGGGTGCGGCGCCGGCCCTGGGGGATGCCTCGGGGTCCGTCCCATGTCCGTGCTGCGGCTGGGCCGTGCCCTGCCCCGCGGTGGGGGACGGGCCGGGCCCGGGCCCCGTGCCGGATTCGTGGGGCGGGGGCACGGGTGCTGCGGGTGCTGCGGACGCCGGGCCGGGTTCTGCCGGCCCCATGCTGCCGGATTTCCCCCCTGCGAGCCCGGATTGTCCCCTGGCAGCAGAGCAGGACAATGCCGCGACTCTGCCGGCTGTGCCTTTACCAGCGCCCCGGTTCCCCCCCGCGCCGAGAGCGGGCTGTGCCGAGCTGCTTCCAGCCCTCCCCGCCTTGGGTTCCCAGGCATGGCCCGAGCCTGCGGCTGGAGCCAGCCCTCCCCCGTCGCCTCCTGTGGCTGTGGCAGACCAAGGTCCTGTGCTGTTTACCACTGGCTCGGGTGGTGCTGCTGCGGGACAGAAGCCGGTGGCCTTGACAGGCCAGGGGTCCCAGGCTGCTGGAGCCTCTTCAGCTGGCCTGTGGACCTTGTCATCTGTGGCCGATGTCAGCGGCAGGAGTGGGGAACCAGGCTAGCACTGCGAGGCTCAACCTGGAACCTCCAGAGCTCTTCTGCGCTCTGGCGTTGAGGCTTACAGGGCGACACGGGTTGTGACGAAGGGAGAAAGAGTGCTCAAACTCCTCCGATTTCCCAGGAACAAGTTTATTCCAACAGGTGCGGGGCTGGGATCACAGGGGAGAGGTCTGAGCCGAGACCCTGGGCACCCCCATGCGCCAGGTTTTAAGGACCGTGGGCGGCTCGTATGGTGACCAATGGGACAACAGCAACGGAGGGGTTAAGGGTGGGGATTACAATATGCAGGACCAATGGTAGGGACCCGGGGGGGGGGAAAGCAACTGTACAATCAATAGGGCGTCGAGGAAGGGATGATAGGCAGGGAAAGAACTGGAACAAAAGGTGGGGTGTTGCAGCGGCCTCAGGGAGACAAAGAGTTACATTGTCCCACCCCAAACCCCTTGTGAAGGGCGGCCCAGGAGTTCTGATTGGGTTTGAGTCCCTGGGGGGTTCTCCCTTGGTGTGTTTCTAATGGTCCCTGACCCTGAACTCCACCCTCAAAGGTGTAAACCCTCGGTTCTGTCCCTCAAAAACCCCTGCTGTGCCTCTGTTCGGGGCTCTCTGTTCTGGACCTGACTTTGTTCCTATGCTGAATAAATGGTTTCATGAACCGGGAGCCCGTCTCGTTGGTGTTTCATGCTGGTCCCCAGAATCCTGCTGCTTCCCTGGACGAGATCCTGAGGTTGCAGGCTGCAACAGTGGGGGTTCACATAGATTGACAGGGCTTAGGGGCAGGATTAGGGTGATGGATGGGGAACAATCTGGAAAAATGGGAAGGGTTTACCATGATGGGCACCTGGGGACAAACCATTCTTTATGACCGGGGAGCAACTGGGGTAAACTACCTCTGAACTTAATAAAACCAAGCAATATGGGCGGCAACAGTCATCCTGTAAAATGACTGTGCAGCTGAGCATATCAGGCATTCCATGTGCTTCCGAATGCTTTGGTCCAGTGGGTGAGGGCATGAGTGCTCTTCTTGTGGCATGGTTGAACACCACTGCTCAAGGCATCATTGTTCACCTAGGGGACGTTGATTCAAATTTCCTGGGGTGCATTTCTGCCATGGGTTCCACACTCCTGCCTCCTGTTCCTAGATTTGCTCACCTTGTGCCTTTTGAGTCTTGTGTTCGCAGCGCTGAGAACCAGCTGCGGGGAGATGGTGGCTTCGGGTTCCCTGGACCTCCCTGGGCTCACGGACTGCTGTTCTGACAGCCAGGGATCATCCTGAACGGGTCTGCACCCAGTCCGTCCTTGGTGAGATGCTGTCAGAGATTAGCTTCTGTGGGTTTTGACACTGGCATGGACATCACGATTGTCTGGTTTCCTGATGGACCCTTGGACCCGATGCTGAGACATTCAACACAAAGAAGAACTTGAGACTGACTCTTTGTTCAGCAGATTCTGTTGTTCCTCTCTCATGATAGACTAGTCACCCTCCGTGACGTGATGCAAGAACAGTTGGATCACAGTGATCTGGAGCTTCGACCAATCCCTGGGACGTTCCTGTTTTCTGTATCAAGAAGAAGTCGGGGAAATGGAGGTTGCTACACCTCCAGAAAGTTACTGCTATGATGGAAAGCATGGGGATGTTGCAGGCTAGCATGCCTTCACCTGCCATGTTTTCTGCTGATTGGCTAGTCCTCATTGTGGATCTGAAGGATTGTTCTTTGCAATTCCTTTGCATCCCGATGACAGACCGAAATTTGTCGTTCTGGTGCCAGCTATTAATAATGCAGAGCCCACACAGAGATGTCAATGGAGGTTTTGCCATTTCACAAGGCTTGTGAAAATTTGCTGGCCTTTGCCGATGATATGGGGCTCTAGCCCACTCTGGAGTTTGCAAGCAGTTTCCTGCTGCTCGTCTCTACAACCTTCCTGAAATTATTTGAGGGTCAAAAATAATTTTGGGACAAACAGTCCCACATTTGGAGGTGCAATTATTTTTTTTGCATTCAGTGCAGACACTGCATGAATGATGTCCAAATATTAATGGACTTTTACATGGTTGTGTCCCTATATGGGACTGACCACGACACAGCTGTCTCCCTTGTTTGGTCTATTAAAGGGGGACTCTGATTTTAAAGTCACCTCTGACACTGACCCCACAGGCACAGTAGATGCTGGAGGAGGTTCTGCGAGCAGTTTCTGCTCCTCAAGTTTATTACATTAATCTTTCCATTGATGTCGCTGTTTTGTTTTTTAGGTTTTTTTTTTTTTAGAGAGTCATGAGGCTGGATCAACCCAATTGATGGAATTACAGACTGCTGTCATAGCATTTCATACATTTTTCCAGGCACCTTTCAGTTTGGCCATGGATTCTGCCTCTGTGACCAAGTTGAGAGCCATCCACAAGCAGGTGTTGATGTTGGACATTTGTTTCATTTTTTTTTTTTTGAGTTTTGTTGTTTTTGTGGTTTAAAAAAAAAAAAAAAAAAAAAGTTTTTTTTGTAATAACGAAAGGGTGAGATATCACCCCGAAATTACAGCCTTCTGATTGTATGGAGTATTGTATTTTTCTATTATTTATTTATTTGATTGTTTATAATGTTGCTAGTTTCTTTGTTCATTTTTCTTTTTTCCTTTCTTTTTATTGAACCAAAAAGGGTGAGATGTCGCCCTGAAAACTCAGCTTCTGAGCTTGCTAACATAGTTTTCTAAAGACTTTCCCAGGACAGTAACTGTAAACATAGATATGTGTACATTCTTTCTGTTACACGTCTTGTGATGGACATCTCTCATGGCCAGTGCAGTGAGAAAGTGTTATCCTGACCGCCCAATCCCTGGCTGTGGTCAGGAGCCTATAAATCCTGGAGGGAAAAATAAACTCTGTTCTCTTCACCACACCTCGACCTGTGTCCGTGTGATCTATTCATCTTCAGCAGCAACAGGGGAGCTATTTTCTTTTTCTCCTTCCTCTCCTGTCTCCCCCCTCTTTAAAAAAAACCAAAACAATTATAAGCAAGGTTATTCTGTGTATTGGAGACACATGACCCAACACCAGCAGCAGCACAGAGGTGCATTTTGGTGTAAGCTGGCAATTTGGGCTAGGCAACGAGAGCGAGAAGGGGAAGGGGGAGGGAGTTAAGAAGACTTGTGTACTGTCACGGTGTCAGGCGTGTCGTTGGCAATCGTCTCGTTGCGGCCCTGGTAGCAGGACGGTTTGGCCTCTGTCTGGTTGTTGGTCTGGTGGCAGGTCGGTTCGGTGGACTCCGACGACGTCTCTGTTTCCAGGCTGTAGTGGACTGCTGTTTTTCTGGACCTGTGTGGGTCTCAGGAGACTTTGAAAGTTCTGAGTCTGGTGCAGGGTTTGTAGGGCCTAAATAAGGTTTTATATTTTTCCCTGGGAGCCACTTAGGTCCTGATGGTGTGGACACACACGCATACCCTCTCCCGCAGGTAATCAATGGGAAAAGTCCTGATGTCCGTTGTGATTCAGGATCCTTGATCAGCACCGGTGGCTTCTCCGTGAGTTTGGCATGAGTTGAATTAGAGAAGTGCCGAATTACAGGGGGGTCAGGCTCTGTAGGCGAGCAATTTAGAAAGTTCATGACATATAGAGCCTTACAGAGCCTCTCAATGGGAGGAATGATCTCTGTTCCTCCCCGCTGGTGATTAAGGACTCTTTTCAGGTTTTGGTGGGTCCTCTCTACTACTGATTGCCCTGTAGGGGAATGAGGAATGCCCGTGGTGTGTTTCACTCCCCACTCATTGAAAAAGTCTCTTAATTTGTGAGAGGTGTAAGCAGGTCCATTGTCTGTTTTAATTTGTTCTGGGACTCCCAGGGTAGCAAAAGCAAGGAGAAAATGTCGGATGGTGTGCTTGGCATTTTCTCCTGCATGGGCTGAGGCAAACACTGCACCAGAGAAGGTGTCTATGGAGACATGTACATATTTGACTCTCCCGAAGGACGGGACGTGAGTGACATCGGTTTGCCATATCTGACAGCTGTTAAGTTCTCGGGGGTTAACCCCGGAGTTAACGACCGGTATTTGGAAAGATTGACAATTGGGACAGGTGGCAACTATTGCTCTAGCCTAGTCTCTGGGTAGTCTGAACATTCTCATCAATGTAGGCACGTTTTGGTGGAAGAACTGGTGGGACAATTTTGCTTGTGCAAAAATGTCAGGGACATTGGCTGCTCCAGCAGGCATGGCTAAGGCGTCTGCCCTCCTGTTTCCTTCGGCAATGGCACCTGGGAGGTCAGTATATGCCCTCACATGCATGACATAGTAAGGTTGCTTTCTGTGAGAGATAAGATATACTAATTCAGAAAGCAATTTGTATAAATTTGGGTTAGAGACCTCTTTTAGAAATGCATGTTCTGCTCTCATAGCTATTCCAGCCACATAAGCCGAATCAGTCACCAGATTGAAAGGGTCTTGGAATTTCTCAAAAGCTCTGACGACGGCTGCTAATTCAGCAATCTGTGGTGATCCCTCGACCACTTGGACATCAGACTTCCATTTCTGTGTCTTGGGGTCCTTCCAAGTCATTACCAACTTGTGGGATTTCCCCAAGCCATCTGTGAAAATTGACAGAGCCTTGAGTGGTGTTTTGCTCTGTAATAATTTGGGGACCAAATTAAATGTGGTTTTGAAAAGTCTGTGGCCAGGTGGGTGTATAGAAATTTGGCCTGAATAGCTATCGAGAGCAAACTGAAGGCTCTCATTGGTTTGGAGCAAAGGCTCCAAACTTCCGGTTGCCAATGGGAGGAAGATGCATGTGAACTCACAGGCTGCAAGAGTGCGGAGACGGACTGTAGCTCTTTTAATGAGTTCAGCCATGATTTCCTGCGGGGTGGTAATGGTCTTAGTGGGCTGGTTATGTGTAAAGATCCACTCGATGATAAGGAGTGGATCCTTCAATGCCCTGTCCCATTGAAAAATGAGCGCGTGTAAGTGCGGGGCCTTACCCAGGATAACCAGTTGGAAGGGCAGGCTGGGCTCATAGCGGTGGGCTTGCCGCGAAGACAGGGCCTCCTGGACCTTGGTGATGGATTCCTGGGCCTCCGGCGTGAGGGAGCGTGGTGAATCGAGGGCCTCGCTGCCACGGAGCAGGTTGAAGAGGGGTGCAAGGACTTCCGTTGTTACCCCAAGCAGAGGGCGTATCCAGCTGATGGACCCGCAGAGCTGATGTAAGTCCCCCAGGGTCTTGGGGTTGTCTCTGATGGTCAGCTGCTGGGGCACGATGGTCCGCTCACGGATCCGGAGTCCTAGGTAGGTCCAAGGGCAGGTGTGCTGGATCTTGTCTTCACGGATCTCAAATCCAGCGTCCTCAATTGTCTGGATAGTTTTTTGTAAAGTCCAGTGCAGATAGTCATCATCAGCAGCACAAACCAGGATGTCATCCATGTAGTGGAGGATGATGGCATCTGGGAACAGGGTCCTCACAGGTGACAGAATGTGGGCCACATACCATTGGCAGATGGTAGGAGAATTTTTCATCCCTTGGGGAAGGACTAGCCAATGGTATCTTTTTAAAGGTGCTTGTCTGTTTGGAGAGGGAACCGAGAATGCAAATCTGGGGGCGTCCCGAGGATGGAGGGGCATGTTGAAAAAACAGTCCTTTATGTCAATGACAGCCAGCTTCCAATGCCGGGGGAGCATTGAAGGGGAGGGCATGCCAGGCTGAAGGGATCCCATGTCTTCAATGACATCGTTGATTTTCCGGAGGTCATGAAGGAGTCTCCACCTGTCCTTGCCTGGTTTGCGTAGGACAAAGACAGGGGAGTTCCAAGGGCTATTGGACTCAGTGATGTGGCCCTTGGCAAGCTGCTCTTCCACGAGGGCTTCCAGTGCGCGCAGTTTGGTCTCAGATAGGGGCCACTGATCAACCCACACTGGATGGTGCTGTTTCCAGGTGAGTTGGGGGATGGTAGGCGTGGCGCGCTTCTCAGTGACCCCGACTAAAAATCCCTGCTGGGAATCCACAGAGAAGCTCCCCATTGGGACAAGAGATCCCGTCCCCAGAGGGTGATTGGTGCTCTCACCACAAATGGCCTGATGGTTGCCATTTGTCCCTCAGGTCCTTCAATGACAATATTCCGTTTGCTCCTCATGGAAGCTGTCATCCCTCCAATTCCTGAAATCATGCTTGTCACAGGTTGTAATTCCCAATTGTCTGGCCACTCGGAGTGGGTGATGATGGTAACATCTGCTCCGATGTCTAGCATTCCTGGGTGCTGAATCCTTTCTCTATAACAAAACAGGCTGCAGTCCACAATGGGTTTGCTGGAGCCCACAACCTGAGTCCACATAGCACTGGGGTTGAGGGGAACCTGATCTGGGCAGTCACTAGGAAGGAAAAAGGCTTGTGCCACGGGAGTCTGTTCTTTTAAATAATAAGGAGGGTCTATGCAGGTCAGAGAGATGGAAATTTCTTCTCCAGGGTATATGGTCTGAAACTCAGGAACAGTATGAATTTGTCCTGGAGAGTTGGTTGGATCCCCAAGTATTAAGATGTTGGAGGGACCACCTGGTGGTCCACGTTTCCCTGTGGGGATTTTGTAAATACAGTCACCCTTCATATGTAAAGAGAGTCTAGTTACCAGTTGACGCCGGGTTCCCATCTGAAGCGCTCCACCTGCTGGGCTTGATATTGGGGTCCCCATGGAGGCAGGATGGTGGGTTTGGCAGGAGGGGTGGAACGGTGTGGCATTTGATTTGATGTCGAAGCGCGGGGCTGTTCCGCACTCTGCTTGAAGTTTCCCGAATGCCAATTCTGTCTGGGGAATCGTTGGTGGGCTGGCGGTTGTATAGAATGTCTCTCTGGACAGTCTTTGAAAAAATGTCCAGGCTCGCCACAATTAAAACAGCGATTTGTGTTGGGGTCTGCAGCATAAGCTCCAGATATCCCCTCTGCCACTCCTTTAGCCACTGCAAGTGCCACTGTATTCTCACTTGAGGCAGAGGAGTGTTTGGTGCAGGCTTCAACCATCTGATCTATGGTTGGTTCAGGGTCCAGTGGGAGGGCTCACAAAACTGCTTTGCACTCCGGATTAGCATTGGCCATTGCTATTTTTACTAATAATTCCTTTTGCACCTGAGGGCTCTCTATCTGCTTTTCAATGGCTACTTTTAACTTATCAATATACTTAATAAAAGACTCAGTTGCCCCTTGCTTAATATTGGTGAAGCACTGTGTTGGCACTTTATCATCAGGGGTGGTAAAAAGAGATATCTTAGCAGCATTAGCTATATCTTGTAAAGCTGCTTCAGGCAGATCCTGGGCCTGATCTCGGGGCTTTTGGAAATTTCCTTCTCCTGCTAATTGCTCTAAAGTAAAATTAGGTCTGTTAGCATCTTTAGCATAAACATCTGCCAATTGCTTTAATTTTTTTTTCCACTGCCTCTCCCACAACATGTACTCTGCTGGGGAGAGAAGGCAGTTCATAATATTTTTGATGTCATGCGGGACCATGACGTGGGCAGAGAAGGAGGCTTCCAGCAAGTGTTTAAAAAAATGTGAACCCTTGCCATGTTCCTCGGCAGCTTTACAAAGTTCCTGCAGTTCCCTATAGTGGAGGGATTCCCATGTGGCAACTTGTGCCCCTGCCCTGTCTCTCCTCATTATTACAGGAAAGGCAAGTATTTTCCGGGACAGAGCTGAGTTCCCCGCTCATATGGCTTCCCTCTGCACCTCAGCCCAGTGGTCTTCATACTCAGAATCTGAATAAGAAGATTCACTGCTCTCATCTCCTAGTGGAGATAGGGGGCGCTTGGTAGCAGCGCGGGGCCGGCTCGGGTGCCTAGAGTTGGCCCTTTTGTGGCCGGGTGGGGAAGCCGAGATGGCCCCGCTCCAGCCGGAGCTGTCCTGACCTCTGGGGCACTGGGACCCTGGAGCGGGCGTGCTGCCGGGGGCGGGGCCCCGGCACGAAGGGGCGGGACCGGGGTCCACGACGGGGAAAGGTTTCCCAATGGATGGGGAGGGGCCCGACGCGGTTACACCCAACGACGCAGTGGGGGGGAGGAGGAACAGGACGCGGCAGGAAGAGAAGGGGTAGAGGCGGGAAAGTGGCCATTTTGGGCATCGAGGGCGGGAAAACCGGGGTGGGAGTGGGACAAAATGGCGGGGCTGGCCACACTGCCGGCGCCATCTGTGCTAACGCTAGGAACTGGGGGGGACACAACCGGGTGTGAGGGCATAGGAGAGAGGTTAGAGGAAAGACCCAGGGCAGCATGGCCATTGCCACCCTGGTAAGGGTAGAGAGACGGTGGGAGGGTGTCAGGGAGACGGCAGCAGCCCTGTGCCCGGGGGCAACGTCTACCCGCCGACTGGCTCTCAGATAGGGAAGAGGGTTTAGGGACACTTGGAGAGGTTGACGGGGTTGGGGGTTTCAACTGGGGACCCAAAACTCCCTCTTCTTTTTTTCCCTCTTTTTCCAATGAGAAAATAATATTTTGAAACACAGGAAAAAATTTTGCAACAGAAAAATCTCCCTTAGCTTGAACAGTATATAACTTTCTTCCCACATTATCCCAAAAAATTCCCAATTTAGCAGAATCCAAATTAATCTTAAAATGTTTAAAAACCCAATGAATAAATCTCTTTAAATCCCCTTTAGAAAACTTAAAATTTCCCGCTTTTAGGGTGCTTACAACTTGGATATAAAAGTCCCTCTCAGGTGGGGTCAGCCTCGACATGGAGGACTGGTTTCCCATCCTTTTTCACTCCCCGCCCAGCAGTAAAACAGCAAAGAAAAAGAAAAAAGCCCGAAAAAACCCTTCACGGGATCGACTTACAATTTCTCTTCGGCAGATGCAGGCGGGCGAACAAAAAGCTGCTGGGTGGGTGGTCACCTGGGCGGCCGGTCCTCAGGGCCTCTTCCTTGCCCCAGATGGTCAGCGAGGGTCCCAGTCGCAGCCTCTTGGATAGCCTCTTGCTAAAACGAAAGGAAGCTTCTTCGAGGGGTGGCGGCTTGAACGGCGGCGCGCCTCGCAGTTAAAGCTGCAGGTGGATGCTTCTTCAGGGCTCCTTTGAATGCCCCACGATCGGGTGCCAGTTGCCGCGGCGACGGAAAGCCCGGAGCACCGTGACTTCTCTAGAGAAGCAGCCCTGAAAAGGGCTGGGCCGAAGCGCGTGTGAGCAGCTTCGGGCAGTCGAGTGATTCCAGGTCAGCTTAGCGGCGGCGGGCAGGCGACACAGGAAGCAGGGACGAGAAAGCTGGTCCAGCATTCCGCTAAGCACAAACCTTTATTCAGGCAGAGCTTTGGCGAAGGGTGCCAGCAACAGCTAATCTGCCGAACAGGGAAAAACCCGGGATATTTATAGAAGAGGAGAGGGGTGGGGGGAGCCCGAGTTACATGTATCGGGGTGGGACAGCAGGGGGGAACACCAATGGGGCACAACAGTTTAGCATAACTAACTCAAAGAGCCCTGGGAGTGATACATTGTCTCTCTCTGAGTGAAAGGTGTCTTGCCTCCAGGAGAGAGTCAGGATCTCGGGCTCGGCGGGCTCCTCCGCACCCACATGTCAGATATAGGTAAAACTTTACAAAAGAAAGGCCTCGTAAAATCATGGTTCAGGCCTTGTTACTTCAGCTAAGTATAGCTAGCAGCTAGCCTGATAAGTTCCCATGCAAAAACATCTTGAGAATGAAAAGTTCATTGTAAGATCCTGTGATGAGAGATGTGGGACATCAGGCGGCTCTTCAAAATGCTGTTTATTGTCTAGATGGTTTTACAGCATTCATGGGTTGTGGGTAACAGAGCCATGCCTAAAGCTGCCAGCTCCAGCTTATAGGCAAACCTGAAGCCCCTTTAGTTCTGGTTACAATGCATTATATATTTTTCTTTGCTGAGTATCTTAATACATAACAACCATTCAGCATCACACACAATACCTTTACTATTACCTATAGCCTATCATAACTACTATCATTACCATATTATGGTTATTACTATCCAACCACATGAGTTAGTATGTTACAGTTTAAGCTTAAAGTTGTTTTTCTGTTTTCTTGCAGTGGAAAATTCTTAGACCTCTTTTCTACTTGCTACATTGGCATGTTTGTTTGCCTATGGTATCTTCTGCTTTTCCTAAGACCTATTTCTGCTTGGTAAAAACATCTTTTTTGTTTGTGGTCAACATATCCTTTGCTCTAGCCATAAAACCTCTTTCCAGCTCAACTTAACCTTTACTTTCTTAGTTGTCCAGTAATGACTGGCTCAGCAATTCCTAATTTAGACATCTATTATTCTTCTATATCAAAACTTCCTTTCATCTCTATTCCACTTTCAGGTTCTACTTTCAGAGAGCTTTCTGCCAAGCATTCATATCTGTGAAACTTTCTTTCCAAACTTTCATCTTTCCCAACAGTTCGTTAACATAACAAACTATTCTTGGGGAGAGGGACAGGTACGCCTGTAATAACAAGGGATCCGTTCCATGAGAATCAGTATAAAAAGTATGGAAACATTGTTAGAGAGAAAAGCTTTGACTGACATGTACACTCACCATTACCAACCAATGAACTGAGTTCCCAACCAATTGGAATTAAGTACAGTGCCTTCTGATAACCATATAAATATAAGCTGTGTGCCATAAAGATGGGGCTATGATGGAAGAAGAAACAGGTGTCATTGTCTCTACTATGACACTACTCCAACATGGGGTTCCTCCCACATGAGATAGTTCTACACAAACTTCTCTAATGTGAGTCCAGCCCATGGGCAACAGCTCTCCATGAACTGTTGCAAAGTGGGTCCCTTGTCCATGGGGTGCTGTTCTTCAGGCACAGCTTGCTCCAGAGTGGGTTCCCCATGGGGTCATAAGTCCTACCAGGAAACCTGCTCCAGTGTGGGCTCCTCTCCACAGGTCCCTGCCAGGAGCTTGTTCCAGCATAGGCCTCCCATGGGTTCACAATCTTCTTTCAGGCATCCACCTGCTCTGGTGTGGGTCTCCTCCATGGGCTGCAGTGGCACAGATGCTTCACCATGGTCTTCACTATGGGCTGTAGAGGAATCCCAGCTCTGGCACCCAGAGGACCTCCTTCCTCTCCTCCACTGACCTTGGTGTCTGCAGAGTTGTTCCTCTCACATGTTCTCACCCTGCTCTTCTCTGGCTACAATTACATCTGCCCAATAACTTTTCTTCTTCTTCAATGTTATCACAGAGGCATTATGTACTAGTTTGAAAGTAAACTAGTGAGAGACTCCAAGTCAGAACTACAATTTAATAGGAAAATTAAAATAAATGCAATAGTACAAAAACACTGACAGAGTCAGAATACAACCTGACACCCTGTCAGTCAGGGTATTGGTAGCAGTCATTAAATGGTGGCTGCAGTCCTCTTGGCCCAGCCTTGGCCAGCAACATGTCTGTCTTGGAGCCAGCTGGCATTGGCTCTGCTGGACATGGAGGAAGCTTCCAGAAGCTTGTCACATAAGCCACCCCTGTATCCCCCCTGCTACCAAAACCTGGCCATGAAAACCCAATACAAAAGCCCACCAAAAAAGCTGTATTAAACTATGTTCTTTCCTGAGACACTTAAATTTTCTTAAGTCAGCTTAAAGGGAGTGTGACAGACAATGACAAAACAAGATCAATGGATTTTAAACCCAAAAATGTCAGAATGAAAATGCTTTAAATTAAATTCAGATTTAAAATTTTAATTTAGATTAAGGTAATCAACACTGAAACACTTTACCAAGGTGTACTGGGTATAACTGAGATGGAGTTAATTTTCATTGTAGTAGCCCACATGGCACTGTATCCTGGATTTGCAATGAAAAATTAAAAACACACCAGTATTTTGGTAATTGCAGAAGAATGCTTCCACAGGATCCAGGCTTTCTCCTTTTCCCACTCTGTCCCCACAGCAAGTAGTCTGGGGGTGGGCATGAAGGCTGGGAGGGAACACAACCTGGACAGGTGACCTGAAGTGGCCAAAGGAATATTCTGTGCCATACGATGTAATGTTCAGCAATACAAACTGAGGGGGGGAGGGGGGTTGGGGGACATAGCCGTTGCTCATAGACTGGCTGGGCATCAATTTGTTTGTAGTAGGTGGTGAGTGATTGTCTTTGCATCAGTTGTGTTTCTGTTTTCTTTAATTTTCTTCTTTCTTTTACTTACAGAAGTATCTTTATCCTGACCCACACTTTTTTTAGTCTTTCTATTCTCTTACCTGTCCTGCTTGGGTGGGGGTTGGGTTGAGTGAGTGGCTGTGTGGGGTTTAGCCGTTGGATAAGACTCCAAATCTGCAAACATTTTGAATATTTTCACAATTTTCTACAAACTTCTCCGATAGGGATTTAAGGCAGAGGAGATCAGGAAGCCTGGACATTTTTAAAGAAGCAAATTCTAAAGATGCAAGAGCAGGCTGTCCTCATGTGCAGGAAAATGAGCTGTTGGGGAAGAAGACTGGCCTGGCGGAACAGAGACCATTGGAACTCAGAAAAAAAAGTGTAGGAATTTTGAAAGAAGGGGCAGGTAACTCCTACCTTCCACAGAAGATTAAAAAGGTAAGGTGAAAGCCACTATTCTAAGCTCCTGCTTTCAAGAAACCTAAGTGAGAGTTAAAAACAAAGCTTCTACAAGCATAATTAGGGAAGTATTTTCATCTATTGGTTTCTTTTTGGTAGAAGTATGTAATACAAGTTAGGAAAAAAAGGAAAAAGTGCACATGTACAGAGAGAGTTGTATTGTGTTTATGCGGTGAGGTTTTGGTAGTGAGGAGACTGCAGGGGCAGCTTTCACATAAGAGACATGAAGCTTCTGCTGTGCTGGATAAAGCCAGTTCCAACTTGCTCCAAAATAGATCTGCCATTGGCCAAACATGAGCCAGTCAGTGAAGCTGGGGCACCTCTGTGATAACATTTAAGAAATGCTGTGCAGCAGTGTGTGTATGTGAGAAGAGAGGGAGGTATGAGGGAGAAAAATGCAAGAGAAATAGCTCAGCAGACACTTAGGTCAGTGAAGGAAGGGTAGGAGGTATTCCAGGTGTCAGAACAGAGATTTCCTTACAGGCTGTGGAGAAGACCACTCCAGAGCAGATAACCATCCTGCAGCTCATGACAAAGCAGGTGGATGTGCCCTGGAGGAAGCTGCAGCCTCTAGAGAGTGCACATTTGGAGAGCAGGAAGTTTATTGTCATGAATTGCAGCCCCTGGAGGACCCACACTGGAGCAGTCCATTCCTGAAGGAATGTACCCCATGGAGAGGATACATGCTGGAGCAGGTAGTGAAGGACTGTAACGTGCTGGATGTGGGTGGGGAGAAGAAAATCCACAATCTGTGCTCCAGGTGCTCATGAGACAAACAGCCTTGTTTATTATTCAGAACTCACTTAAATACCCAATTCAAAAACTCCCGGGCTTGATATCTATTGGATGAGATCCCTCTCCCTGCCCAGCTTCCTGGTCAGTGGTGTGCTTACTTCTCAGCTTGAATGGGGCTGGCCGTGGGTCCCCTTATCTGGGGACATGTTCAGGTGTGAATCAGGCCAGCCAAATTGGATTTATGTCATGGTCAGATTTACTTTGTCCAGTCCAGGCCAGCTGTACTGTGACAATACTGTGACAAAGGACTATCCTTTGGGAGATGTGTTGGAGCAGGGGAAAAGTGTGAAGAGGAAGGAGTGGCAGATAAGCTCTTAAGAACTGACTGCAACCTCTCATTCCATAGTGAGGTTGGAACTAGAAGATCTCTAAGGTCCCTCCCAACCAAAACCATTCTATGATTCTCTCCCCACCCCTGAAGTGGGGGGGGGAAGATGTAGAAAGTTGGAAATGAAGGCGTGAAAGTGAGCCTGGGAAGAAGGTGTTTTAGTTTTGGCTTTGTGTCCTAGCATCCTACTTTATTTTCAATTGGCAAGAAATGAATTTGTCAGTCTAAGTAAAGGAAAAGAGTTTGTGTTCCAGAATAGATGAGGACAGGAAATAACCCCTCTTGGTAGCCTAAATTTAATACTCTGTTCCCTTTGCTTTATATTAGTGGTGATGAATAAGATCAGTGTCTTTTACACATATAAATCAGATTGAGTAGTTCTGTTTTTTTTTTTAATAAAACAAAAGCCCACTTGAATTGTATTTGCCTAAATAAACTTACTTAGGAACTTTCAGTTTTAGGAGCTTGGCATTTAGTGTCTGTTACTTCTATTCATTCTGGAAGGGGCTCTTCAAATACATGACCTTCCTTGGACTTCTTGTTTATTAAGACAGGGTGGACTGTCATCTCAGATGCTTTTCAAAGACCTTGCAGGAATTAATCTTTTCTGGTTTTAATGGGTTAAACTTTTATTTTGCTCAAAATAATATTCTGTTTCCTGTTGGTTTTTAATTGAGGGATTGTTAAGGCAGTTTAATGTAATGAATGCCCTCTAAATCAGTAGTGATAAATTATCTTCTCTTTGGTCCTTTATCAACATAGACCTTATACAGGGGTCTAAATGCTCTAACAGTGCTTTTGCAGCATGGCTTGTATAACTGTCTGTCATGAAGTTTCTCTTCCTAGTGCCTTGTATAAATTAGCTGACTGTTCCTAGTTGTGTGTTCTGATCAGGGGGATCTTTTTTTAAGAGGTAAGCTAGTGAAACTAAACCTAAGACTGCTGAAAAGAACTAGTGACTCTGTGACAGAACATTTGTTTTTAATGTTTGCCAGTGATGTTTTTCTTGAAGTCTGTCTCTCCTGTCATCTCCCCAAAGCATACTCAGATTTTATTCCATAGACATTTGTCACAAATGAGTGTGTTAGGTCACTCAAAGAATCACTGGCAAAGATATCAGGTTTAATATAAAAGCAAAAGCACAACAAAATTCATTGGCAAGGTTGACTCTACTACTTACTAGATGGTTAAAGCACACTGAGAAAAATTGGACTAAAATCTAAAATAAATCAATCTAAAACTAAAATCAACAAAAAATTATGTATGTGGAGGTTGGATAAGGATAAAAAGGAATGAGGAAGAGCCTCCCATTGAGTCACAAGTTTCAGAGTGGACCCCCTTGCTAAACTTAGCCCTGGACTTGACCAACAGTTTAGGCTTAAAGGTTTAACAGCACTTAATTGATAGCCTAATTTAAACAAATTTATAAGAGATTCTATAGAACTTACTATAAGCACAACAGTAACTCACTTATAAGCCTAACTTACAAATCTAATGTGCTTAAGAATCTAGGAGAGCAGCATTCCTGGTACATTTGCTATAGCATATTCACACTCGCATGCACACAGACATAAAGAGTCTGTACAAGCTACCTGTGAAAAATTCCCCTTGAATTCAGTGAAGTACTCACTTTGGATGCACTTGCATCTTCTCAATGGGCAAAGGGTTGAGCCTTGAGGAGTGGGGGGGTATCAGCCCAGGATCTATCATCATTTGGCGATCTTCCGAGTATGGCAAACTTGAGAGTTCACTGGCTCTGAGAGGCCCCACTCAGAGGGAGGTTGTTGGTCACAGCTCGCTGCGGTCCAGGAGAGCTCAAAGGGTCTCATTTTGGACTGGTGTTTATAGGGCCGCAAGAGAGTGGGCTTTAGTCATAGTAATTTTCCTTCTTGGATGCAATTCAGGTCAGTAACTTTCTTTGAAAGTTTGATAACAAAAATGTTATTCCATTTGGGTTGTTATTCAGGCAAGAAAAATAAGTTTCCAAGGCTGTTAAAAAAACAGGAGCTTATTAGACAGCACAAGTTCCTGGGAACAGACAATGTTTCTGATAAGCTCAAGAGGAGCTTAGTCCAGGTGCTGTTCATCAAGGCCAGGGCCTAACGAGCATTTATCAGATCATAGTGCAGCCTGGGGAGTAAGCACCACCACAATTGGGATTTGAAAAATTAGCAGGTGCAAACAATTATTTCTTGGTACTCTCAGTAAGCTATCTTGCTTTTCTTGTAAAATAGTTTGAAAATAAATATTGCTTTTGTGGGTCTCTCTTAAATTGCTCTTAAATATAATGAGAATATCCAGAGACAGTATCAAACTTTCATACCAAGTCAGATTTCCCATATGCTGCTGTACAAATGCAACTATTTGACTCAAGGGCTAGGGGTGTGAGAAATTTATTTACTACATAACCTGGAAGATGCTGTCTGTAGACTTTACATTGGTTTGCCAACATACATAAAATGATAATTTTTCATGCAGAAATCCCATCCTGAGAGCATGCTATTCACTCTTAGTATATATTCCTGCATGCCTACTACAGTAGGTTAGCGCTGTCAGTTAACTTCAGCATCATTGCAGTAATTTGTTTGCATACTAGAGGAGTAGACTCGCTTCAGTAGGATTGAAGAGGTCATTCTTGCTTTATCCATCACTTTTGCTTCTTTTTTTCTTTCACAGTCCTGTGATGGTCCTGTAACTGTTTTGTACAATCTCATGCATTCCTGTCTTTGTTTAGTGTTGGTGGTTTTGGGTTTGGTGGTTGTTTTTTTTTTTTTTTTGGTGGGTTTTTTCCTAATTGAACAAAGTAGTGTATGTAATGTATGGTTTCTTATTTCAAGAATATATTTTATCAAATAATGCTGTTTCAATTTTACTGGGTTTTATATATATATATAATGTATAAAAATTGTTTGAAGCACAAAGAAGAAAAGCTTATATGACATGTTTGAAAGAGGGACTTACAAATGTAGGAATTCTGTTTTGGCTAACAGAATGAAGTATTTAAAAGAGCAGAAATGCTCTTCAACGGCAAATATTGAATATTCCCTTTCTGTATACATGATATTAACAGCCTCTTTATTCTGTAGCTTAATTTGCCTTGCCCTATTGTTTTAGATCTAGAGTTCTTCCGATTCTCGTCTTGATAGCGTTTATAATTTCTGTTGATGTTTGGTCTCTTGGAAGCACATTGATCAGTGAAGAAGGGGGGAAGCAAATGACACCACAGGATGGAGTTTGTTGGAAGAGAGCAGCAATGCAAGAGCAGAGTAAAGGGAAGACATAATATGAAAAGGTGGGATAGGGTAAATTGACAAACACAGGTGAATAGATAAATGAAAATTAAGTCTTGTACATTTTCTCTCATTATATGTAAGGTGTGCATGGTTTTTCTACCAGTTTCTTGAGTGTATTCAGAAAGGGTGAGGGGAAGCCAGGAAGGCTCTAATTTAAGCTTAAGTGTCTGAAGATTGCCTCCTACCTTCCAGTTTCAAGTAGGTTTTTATGAAAGAGGGGGAAAAAAGGCTGGTTGTATTGTACTCAAACTTTTTATTTTAGGCTACTTCAGGTGTCCACAACAGGATGAGTGTGGTGTCCTCTTTGACCTTTTGCTGAACTGTTTCAAATAAAAGCATCTAAAGAAAAGGCACTGACCCTGGACTGTACAGGAAGAGAAGGGGGAAATAGATGAAGCACTTTGCTTGTCTTTTTATGTAAGACAAACTCTGGAGAGCAGAGCATCATAATTGCTGATTATATGAGATTATATTTATGTAACAGCACTGGGTAGCAGGTAATTATGACAGCATTCTGAGTCTTTGGTTGAAGAAATATTTTAGTTCTAATGTTCCTTGCATCCTAAAGCTAGAGATACAATGCCAGAATCTCAGTAATTAGTAGTGCCAGTTCAAGGGATTAATCTTGTAGAAGTCAGTGGTATTATTTTGTGTTAATAGGCATTACTCATTGTGAGAAAAGTTAGACAAATTATAGACCTGTTGTGGTTTAACTCCAGCCGGCAACTAAGCACCACACAGCTGCTCACTCACTCTCCCCTGGTGGGATGGCAGAGAGAATCCAAAGAGTAGAAGTGAAAAAAACTCATGGGTTGCGATAGATGCAGTTTAATAGGGAAAGCAAAAGCCATGTGCACAAGCAAAGCAAATCAAGGAATTTATTCACCACTTCCCATCAGCAGGCAGGTGTTCATCCATCTCCAGGTAGTTGGTGTAGTTGAGGTTAGCTGTCCCGACTGTGTCCCTTCCCAACTTCTTGCGCACCCCTAGCATCCTCCCTGGTGGGATGGTGTGAGAAGCAAAAAAGGCCTTGGCTGTGTGTAAGCACTGCTCAGCAATAACAACAACATCCCTCTGTTATCAACACTGTTTACAGCACAAATCCAAATCATAGCCCCACACTAGCTACTATGAAGAAAATTAACTCTATCCCAGCCAAAACCAGCACATTCTCCACCCCTTATTTCATACCATTTATATCATGGTCAGGTCCCACACTATCCAATATATCCTCATTAACCACCACCCCCCTTTCCATCCTTTGATACAGTACACCTATCATTCCCTTAGTCTATGGACCACCCCTGCAAAAATGTCCACAAATGTCCACCGAGTTCCTTTAATCCATGACTTTGGGCTCCATCTACTATAGTGGTCACTCAGGACAGAAGTGCTGTGTTGGGTGCAGTTACTGGACACCAAGGTCAGTTCAGGTCGGGTCACTGCTGCACTACAACTGCTTCTTGTAAGACTTCTCTTCCATTAGTTTAGGTGATTCCTGCTATAGTAATTCCTATAACAGGCAACTCAAATCATTGGTTGCAATATTATAAAGGTATTTCCGCTACAATCTCCATCACTGGTCCCTTTGGACCAGATTCTAGGGTTTAATATTGCAATTAACTCCTCCCCTTGCCCCTATTCTGGCTTGGACTTATCCACGGACTGTAGTTCTTTAAGGGTGTACTTGTTCCAACAAAGCCTTACCCATGGCTGCGGGTCCTCCAGGGGTGTACCTGCTCTTTTGTGAGCTCATCCATGGCTACATGTATTGAGAAACTGCCAGACTATTCACTGAATCTTCACAGAAGTATAGTGAACGCCGTTTATTTCTATCTTTATCACACTTTTATAGGGTCCGACAGGGTCCACGGGCTTAGCGAGCTACTATTGGTTAATACATATGGTTTACATTCTTTCCCGAATGCACAAGGCTATTGTTTTTCTTGCATGCTCACTGCTCCAGGAGAGTTTCAAGGACACTACCTTTAATATCACCGCTTATACCAAAGGCTGGCTTGTGCACACAGGCTTTTACTAAAATATCATGCTTTTACTCTGTTAAAATGTTTTATTATATACATGCTTTGAGGTGCTCCAGAGAGCAATGGTATCTTCCCGTCAGAAAGCTATGGCCTCTCTAAACTCTGCACCCACTGTGACTGATGCAGCTGCCTAGAGCTCCAGTGGGAACATGTATCAGGCTGCAGGGTATGCCCTGCTCTTATGCCAGTACTGGGCATTAGTAGTGAGCACACCTGTGGGAGGTGAGCCCAGGTAAAGGAACTCCTCTACTTAGTGGCAGAACTCTGGCAGGAAGTGAATAGGTTGAGGAGTATCAGGGAGTGTGAGAGAGAGATTACTGGAAATGCACCCTACCTTCCCTGGGACAGGCCTGACAGGTAGACAGGCTGCATGATATGGAGGATTCCCTATCCTCTCTCCTCCCAGCTGAACATGGTGACATAAGGGATAGGGGCCAATGGAAGCAAGTGCCTGCCCAGCGCAGCAAGTGCGTCTCCTCTGTGACTGCCCCACCTTCCCAAGTGCTATTGCATAATAGATACAAGACTCTGCAAGTGGAGCTGAATGATAATGAGGACAATAGTTCATCTAGCATGGAGGTGTTGCTGACGTTAAGTCAGCCTATGCCCTGCATCAAAACTGCTTCCATAAAGAAAAGTAAACAGGTTGTTGTCATAAGAGACTCCCTTATGAAGGGAACAGAAGGCCCCATATGCAGACCAGACCCACTTCTTAGGGAAGTCTGCTGCCTCCCTGAGACCCAGGTTAAAGATGTGAAGAGAAAGCTTCCTACCCTGGTACGGCCCTCAAATTATCACCCATTATTGAGTTTTCAGGTAGGCAGCAATGAAGTTGCAACAGGAAGTCTGAGGGCAATCGAGAGACTTCAGGGCCTTGGGATGACTGATTAAGGGATCAGGAGCAGAAGTGATATTCTTCTCTATCCTTCCAGTTGCAGGGAATGATGAGGGAAGAAACAGGAAGAGCCAGCAGATTAGTACCTGGCTCCAAGCCTGGTGTCACTGGTAGAATTTTGGGTTCTTTGATCACAGGTTGGCCTATGTGACACTGGGCCTGGGGGCAACAGATGGGGTACACCTGCGTCAAAGGGGAAAAAATATCTTTGCATAGGAGTTAGCAGGGCTCATTGAAAGAGCTTTAAACTAGATTGCAAGGGAGAAAGCGATAAACCCAGGCTCACTAGAAATAAGCCTGGAGGCAGCACGCCAATGTTTAAGAAACTAGTGAGGCCCTTTGGTCTGCAGTCTTAGTGGAGGTAGGGGAGGGAGATCCATGTGGCAGCAAAGACATGAGGGTTATTGATGTGTTATAAACTACAGATGCGCCTGAGAATAGTCCAACTGAGGTGCATCTACACCAATGCACACAGCATGGGCAACAAACAGGAGGAACTGGAAGCCATTGCCCAGCAGGAAAACTGACATAGTTGCCATCACGGACGCATGATGGAACGACTCGCACAGCTGGAGTGCTGCAATGAATGGCTATAAACACTTCAGAAGGAACAGGCAAGGAAGGTGGGGTAGCCCTGTATATTAGGGAGTGTTTTGATTGTCTAGAGCTTAATGATGTCACTGATAGGGTTGAGCATTTAAGTGTCAGTATTAAGGGGAAAGGCCAACAAGGCAAATCCGATGGGAGCCTGTTATGGAATGAAGAGGCAAATGAAATATGCTATAAACAGCTGGGAGAAGTCTGAGAATCACTAGCCCTTGTTCTCATGTGGGATTTCAACTTACCAGATGTCTGCTGGAAATACAATCCAGCAAAGAGGAAACAGTCTAGGACGTTCCTGGAGTGTGTGGAAGAGAACCTCCTGACACAGTTGGTGAGTGAGCCAATTAGGGAAGGCACCCTGCTGGACCTCTTGTATGTGAACAGAGAAGGACTGGTGGGTGATGTGATGGTTGGGGGCCGTCTTGGGCACAGCGATCACAAAACGATAAGAGTTTTTGATTCTTGGAGAAGTAAGGATGGGAGTCAGCAGAACTGCCACCTTGGACTTGTGGAGGGCAGGCTTTGGCCCGTTTAGGGGCCTGATTGACAGAGTCTGTTGGGAGGCAGTCCTGAAGGACAAAGGAGTCCAGGAAGGCTGGATGTGCTTTAAGAAGGAAATCTTAAAGGCTTAGGAGCAGGCCATTTCTATGTTCTGAAATATGAGCCAGTGGGGAAGAAGGCAAGCCTGACTGAACAGAATGCTTTGACTGGAACTCAGAACAAAAAGAGAGTTTAGGAACTTTGGAAGAAGGGGCAGGCAACTCAGGAGGACTACAAGGATGTTGTGAGGTAATGCATGGAGAAAATTAGAATGGCCAAAGCCTGACTAGAACTTAATCTGGATACTGCCATAAAAGACAATAAAAATGTTTTTACAAATACATCAGCAACAAAAGGAGGGCTAAGGAGAATCTCCATCTTTTACTGGATGCGGGGGGAAACATAGTGACAAAGGATGAGAAAAAGGCTGAGGTACTTAATGCCTTCTTTGCCTCAGTCTTTAATAGTAAGACCAGTTGTTCTCCAGGTACTCAGCTCCCTGACAGGGATGAGTAGCAGAATGAAGCCACCATAGTCCAAGGGGAAATGGTCAGTGACCTGCTACACTACTTGTCTACGGGGCCAGATGGGATGCACCCAAGGGTACTGAGGGAGCTGGCGGAAGAGCTCGCCAAGCCACTTTCAACCATTTACCAGCAGTCCTGGCTATCCAGGGAGGTCTCAATTGACTGGAGGTTAGCAAATGTGCTGCCCATCTACAAGAAGGGCCAGAAGGAGGATCCAGGGAACTACAAGCCTGTCAGTCTTACCTTGCTGCTGGGGAAGGTTATAGAGCAGATCATCTTGGTTGCCATCATGTCAGATGCAACCAGATGATCAGGTCCAGTCAGCATTGGTTTATGAAAGGCTTGAGTGACCTGGTCTCCTTCTTTGACAGGGTGACCTGCTTAGTTGATGAGGGAAAGGCTGTGGATGTCTATCTAAACTTTAGTAAAGCCTCTAACACTGTTTCCCACAGCATTCTCCTGGAGAAACTGGCTGCTCAATGGCTCAGACGGGTGCACTCTTTGCTGGGAAAAAAACTGGCTGGATGGTTAAGCCCAGAGAGTGGTGGTGAATGGAGTTACATCCAGCTGGTGGCCAGTCATTAGTTGTGTTCTCCAGGGCTCAGTATCGGGTCCAGTCCTGTTTAATATCTTTATGGATGATCTGGATGAGGGGATCGAGTGCACCTTCAGTAAGTTTGCAGATGATGCCAAGTTGGGTGGAAAGGCTCTGCAGAGGGATTTGAACAGGCTGGATTGATGGGCCAAGACCAGTGGTATTCCGTTCAACAAGGCCAAGTGTTGGGTCCTGCACTTGGGTCACAACAACCCCCCGCAGCGCTACAGGCTTGGGGAAGAGTGGCTGGAAAGTTATTTGGCAGAAAAGACCCTGGGGCTGCTGGTCGGCAGCCAGCTGAACATCAGCCAGCATGTGCCCAGGTGGCCAAGAAGGCCAATGGCATCCTGGCTTGTATCAGAAATAGTGCAGGAAGCAGGACCAGGGAAGCAATCGTACCCCTGTACTCGGCACTGGTGAGGCCATACCTCAAATCCTGTGTTCAGTTTTGGGCCCCTCACTACAAGAAAGATATTGAGATGCTGGAGTGTGTCCAGAGAAGGGTAATGTAGCTGGCAAAGGGGCTGGGCCACAATTCTTATGAGGAGCGGCTGAGGGGGCTGGGGGTGTTTGGCCTGGGGAAAAGGAGGCTCAGGAGAGACCTTATTGCTCTCTACAACTACCTGAAAGGAGGCTGTAGTGAGGTGGGAGTTGATCTCTCAAGTAACAAGGGATAGGACAAGAGGAAATGGCCTCAAGTTGTGCCAGGGGAGGTTTAGATTGGATATTAGAAAAAATTTCTTCACTGAAAGGGTGGTCAAGCATTGGAAGAGGCTGCCCAGGGAAGTGGTTGAGTCCCCATCCCTGGAGGTATTTAAAAGCCATGTGGATGGGGCACTTAAGGACATGGTTTAGTGGTGGACTGGGCAGTGTTAGGTTAATGGTTGGACTCGATGATCTTTGAAGTCTTTTCCAACTTAAATGTTTATATAATTCTATGAAAAATCATCCCCTAATGGGCAGTAGACTAATATACAGTGAGGCAAACAAGTACCACGGCAAGCACAGGAGCCTGTCTATTAATAGCTAAACAGCAATAACAGCTATAAATTCGATCTAGCATATCCTAGTCAATTTGTCGTTATCACAAACCCTTCAAGCTCCACATGTGGTATCAGAAAGGACTGTTGTGGTTTAACCCCAGTTGACAACCAAGCACCACGCAGCTGTTGGCTCACTTTCCCCTGGAATGGGGGGTTCAATTGGAAGGGTAAAAGTGAGAAAACACATCAGTTGAGATAAAGACAGTTTAATAGGGAAAGAAAAGCCATGTACACAAGCAAAGCAAAACAAGGAATTCATTCACCATTTCCCATGGGCAGGCAGGTGTTCAGCTGTCCCCAGGAAAGCAGGACTCCATCATGTGCAATGGTGACTTGGGAATGCAGAACACCATCCTTCTGAACATCCCCCCTTCCTCCTTCTTCCCCCAGCTTTATCTGCTGAGCATGACATCATATGGTATGGAATATTCCTTTGGTCAGCTGGGGTCAGCTGTCCTGGCTGTGCCCCCTTCCAACTTCTTGTGCACTCCCACTGGCAGTGTGGTACTAGAAGCAGAAAGGCCTTGACTCTGTGTAAGCACTACTCATCAATAACAAATATATCCCTGAATTATCAACACTGTTTTGATCACAAATCCAAAACATAGCTTCATACTGGCTACTATGAAGAAAATTCACTCTACCTCAGCCAAAACCAACACAGGTCCCTAGCTGGACAGCATCAGATAACATTTAAAGCTCTTCAGTTAGAGGAGGAATTGCTTGTATGTTACACCACAGGTAATGTAGGGAAAATCAAAGAAGTCCATAGGCAAAGGAGGAAAAGAAAATGTGCTAAGGATGTTGAAATATGACTACCTCACAATTATTGTTTCCATGAATTTGCTTTTTAAATGGCAGTGCTGTTTTAACTGTTGGACTTGATGATTTTGTATGTTTTTTTCTACAAGCTTTAAAAACTCAAACAGATTTTTAAAGCTATGGCAAATAAGTTCTCTGAACTTAGAGTGATGCTGATAGATATTGCAGTGTAATGGGTTCTAGAGTAGTTTTGTTATTTTTTTGTTTGGTGGTTGTTTGGGTTTGGTTGTTGTTGTTATTATGTCAGTAATCTTCCTTGAAGAAAAGGGAAAAGGTATTAGACTGTGTAGCATTTTAAGCACTTGGAAAAGCAACTGAAGTCTGTCATGATGCAATGTGGCATGTTTATGCATGTATTAAAATTGAAAAAAAGCAAAATCCACCAACAAAAACACTTTGTGCTTGAACTGTATTTATTTTTCTTAAGTTCTGTATTGTTTTGAACTGGTTTATACTTTGTTTCAGGACAGCAGTCTTAAGAAATATTGTCCTGTTCAATTGTGCTCACTTGTTGCACTGTTGTGTGGTGTCTAAGTTGGTAGGATGTTTTTTAAAAGCTGAATCTGTTTCTTCTACAGACTGCACTGACAGCACTAAGGGGGTGCTGTGTTGAGGAAAGGTTGGAGAGGGCATTAATAGCAATGTCAAAATAAGCTGTTCTTGTGAAGCATCACTCACCAGCAGGCAAATATATTGTTTGAGGACCAAGACACTGTTTTCAAAGTGCTTGGCTTCAGCTGTGATAGCTCATACTGCTGCTTTGTACCATTTTTTGAATTGTGTGAAAATTAAAAGAATTTCAGAATTAATGTAGTAGCACTTAAAGTGAAGTTTTGAAATTGCTGCTTCTTTAGTTCTTCCTCTATTTGTAAGGAGATGATAGATGTAAGGGTTTTTTTTATAAACATGTGCATGTGCGTAACTGTGTGTACCTTTTCTTATATAATTCCCTCCTTCCTCCTAGGGTTAGCACCTGAATTACTGCTCATGTGGTAGAGGTTCTTAAGTAATCCCCTGACAGGGATTAGAGATATATATTCATTTCTAATAACTAAGGGTTGCTTAATGTATCTGTGTTAGGGAGAAAAGAAGACTGCTCTCCATTACTGTTTTTTACCCCTTAGTGTGTCAGTAATTTTGTATTTGTGGTAAAATGTGGGGAGGCTGGGGGAGGAGAATTCTGTTTTTCTTTCATGAAGACATTAGCTAAAATACTGTAGCAAAAGAAAAAATAAAATAAAATTGGCTACAATCAAGTCCTGAGACAGGGGAATCTGGGCCCTGCTTAGGTGATACTAAGAGGTAATGACTTAAATTTTTACTAGGTCAGCACTAGACAAGTGAAACAAAAATAAAGACCCAAGTACATATATATATATCCAAATGAAGTTATATCTGCATAAGCAAAGTGCTAGAAAGAGATGCTCTGGTGGTGAATTGACATGGTGTAGCTGATTGTTCTCATTGTGAAATATTTCCCCCTTGTATCCAATCAGAATCTCCCCAGGAGTAACTTGTACCCATTACCCCCCCCCCCCCCCCCCCCTTCTTTTCCATGTAAAAAGGGAGTCTGTTTTCTTTGTCACCACCCTTTAAATACTAGAACATGGTGATAAGGTCTTCCCCTAAGCCTTCTTTCCTCAAAACCTAGTTCTCTCAGCCTTTCCTCATATGGCAGGTTTCACAGTTCTTTGATGATCTTTGTGGCCTTTCTGTAGAACCTCTTGAGCCTGTCCACGTCTTTTTCATATAGCAAAGACCAAAACTGAACACAGTATTCCAGGTGAGGCCTGACAAAGCACTGAATAGAGTGGGATAATGACTTTTTATCTCTGCTGGTGATGCTCTTGTTTATGCAACCCAGCATCCTGTTGACTCTCTGCCACAGCAATTCACTCATATTGAGCTCATTGCCCACCAGGACCCCCAGGTCCCTTTCCCAGCCTGTGCTGCACTCCTGGATTATGTTTTCACAGGTGAAAGACCTTACATTTGTCTTTGTTGAACTTCATATGGTTCTTGTTAGTCCACTCTTCTGGCCTATCCAGGTCTTCCTGCAGGGTGGTTCTCCCTTCCCAATTGTCCACTTCCCCACTCAGTTTGGTATCATTGACACACTTCATCAGGGTACACTTCATCCTATCCACCAGATCACTTATGAAGATATTAAACAGCAGTGGGCCCAATATCGATCCCTGGGGGACCCCACTTGTGACAGGTTGCTAGTTTGAAAAGGAACTATTTACCACCACCCCCTGGGTGTGGCCTGTCAGCCAGTTCCCCACCTACCACACAGACCACTTGTCTAGACCATAACACATCTAGGAGGAGACTAGGAAAACATATTGAAAGCCTTGGGGAAATCCAGGTAGACTGTTCATTGCTTGCCTCACATCAACTGAGCAGGTTACTTTGTCATAGAAGGCTATCAGGTTTGTCAAGGACAACTTGCCCTTGTGCTGGCTTTTCCCAGTCACATGTTTCATCTGACTAGTGATAGGCCCCAGAAGGATTTGTTCCATAACTTTCCCAAGGAACTGAAGTAAGACTGATGGGCCTATAACTTCCTGGATCCTCCTTTAAGCCCTTCTTGTAGATGGGGATGACATTAGCCTTCTTCAGATTCCCTAGTCTTCACAACTCCTCAAAGATCATGGAGAGTGGCCTTGCAACAATGTCAGTCAGCTCTTAACACCCTCAGGTGGATATTGTCAGGGGCCATAAATTGTCAGGGTCAAGCTCCTGTAATAGTTCATATACCAACTCTTCCTTCACTGCCGGTGAGTCTGTTTGCATCCACCTGGATTTTTGTTCCCAGGTCCTGGGGCCCATCAGTGCTGGTAAAGACAGAGGTGAAGAAAGTGTTGAGAATCTTTGCCTTTTCAGTGTTGTTGGTGACTAATTCATCTCTCCTGTTTAACAATGGGCCAATATTTTTCTTCTGTTTCTGCTTGTTGTTTACATACCTGAAGAACCCTTCCTTGTAGCTTTTGATGTGTCTGGTCAATTTCAATTCAAGCTGAGCTTTTGCTTTTCTAACTGAATCTCTGCACACCCTGACAACACCCTTGTAGCTCTCAAGGTGTATTCATCAGCTTTTCCATCTCTGGTATGTTTCTCTTTTGGTTTTGAGCAGACTCAGAAGCTCCCAGTTAAGCCAAAGAGGTCTTTTGCTTCACCTACTTCCTTTACCTTTAAAGGGGATGAACTGTTTTTGTGCTTCCATGAGTTTTCTTGAAAAGCTCCCAGTACTCGCTAGGTCCTTTATCCTCCATGGAAGCTTCCCATGGAATCCCTCACAACTGAGCTCTAAGCCAGCTGAAATTTGTTCTTCTAAAATCTAAAACCTTTTTCTTAGTACTAATCTTCAGTGTGCACAGCTGGGTCCCAAACACCACAATATTGTGATCACTGCAGCCAAGGCTATCACTAACCAAGCGTAAGGCCTCAAAAACTTGCTCTATGAGCCTCTTAAAAGGGCTTATGTTTTTTTATCTACCCTGAGTTAGATGCATGGGAGAAATACTGACAATATATTCTCAAGAGGTCAAAACAACAGAAAAACTTTACTGGCAACTTCAGAAAATCAGAGAACTTTGGCAAAAGTTTAGAGTGGCATTCAATCACCGTGAAACATTTCACAAAGCATTAACTTTGCCCATTCAACTTAGCAAACTCCAAGCCCATCCAATTTTAAGTTACTCAAAACTGCGAGAAGAGGGAATTAGAAGAAGGAGAAGAAAGAAAGAAAAGATATGGAAAAGAATGAATACAGCTACCACTCCTGGTTCCAGCAGTGATATAAAATCCAAGGAAAGGTAGGGTCAAGACACATGCTTGCCTCATGCTTTGGTTTAAGTACCCTTTGGCTTTCCTGGGCCCTTCCCCTAGGTGGGAATTCCGGTTATCTGGCCACTTAGGAGCTGGGTTAGGGGCTCCAGAGGTGGGGGTGTAGAGCATTGCCTCCAGTGTGCCAGTGATTGGCAGCCACTCTGGGGCTGGGATACAGGTCCAGGGGGCATGTGGGGGTGTGCAGAGCAGGGCATCGCCTCACCAGAGCAAGGCCAGACCTGCCCCTTCCCCCCTCCACGCACCCAAAATGTTTCAAGCCAGCAATCCTTCCAGTCTCTCATATCACCCCATGGCTCAAGACACTGACCGGGACCACAGTAATGGTACCTTTCCTCTCATGGCAGCAGTGGGATCCTAATCTAGCAGGCAGAGGAGAAAGGAGAGGAAAGTATACAAGAAATCATATAATGGACAATTGCTATTTCAATAATCAAAAGCATAAGTTTAGTCAATATAAAAATTTCCTTCTATGCAAGTCATCACTCCCCATCCTGTGAGTCTCTAAAACTGCAGGCAATTTTGCGTGGTGCAAACCGGGATCCAGGGGGAGAGTTCATGAAGCTAATATTTCGGCTGCAATGACCAAAGAGTCTAGCAGATTGGTTGGTAATTTCCTTTGTGTTTCTTGATACTGTATTCTTCTTCAGTGAGGTCTAGTATTTTACATATTCCTTGCTCATTAATAACATATCAAGCATTAGATAATTTAATAAAAACATTTTTGGTACTTGCTGGACTTGTGAGCTAAGCTCCAAAACAGCATGGTGTAAGGCCCCAAACAACTCGCTGAAAGGGGCTTATAGAGGTTCCTGTATTCTGGGTTAGACACATGGGAGAAATACCAACTAGATATTCTCAACAGGTCAAAATTACTTTACTGGCAAAATATAGAAAATCAAAGTACAACATCCAATCAACATAAAACACTTCCCACAGCATTAGTTTTGGCCCATTCAACTAAGCAAACTTTAAACTTGAACCCATTCAATGTTAAGTTACCCAAAATGTTCCAAGAAGAGGGAATTACAAAAAGAAAAGAGAAAGACAGAAAAGAGGTAGAAAGACACATATAGCAACCAACTCCTGGGTTAAGGTGGTGTCCAGATAGAAACTCCAAGGGCATGGTAGGGTCAAGATGTGCTTGCTTCATGCGCAGCCTTAAATACCTCTGGGCCTTCATGGCCCCTGCCCCCCCAGGTGAGACTTCTGGTCATTCGGCCACTCAGGAGCTGGGTTAGGCAGAGTGAAGCACCGCCTCTGGTGTGGCCAATGACTGACAGACACTGTGGGTCTGGGCTGCTCTAGGGCTGGGGGGTGTGGGGCAGGACACTGTCTCACCAGAGCAAGGCCTGACCTGCCCCCTCCCACACATATCAGGCATCCCAGTGTGTCTCAAGACATTCAAGACATTAATTTTTGCCAGTCTCTCACACATGGCAAGTTTAAAGATTCTTTATTGCTTATTGATAGTGTTTCACTCCTTGTCAAAAAATACAAACTTTATAGATGTCATGGAGTGACTTTACCTTTAAGATAGCTTCGAGAGCTGGGAGGAAGTTGAAGCTGAGAGAGGCTGATGGGAGTCTTTTCTTGTGACCAATTATTGGTCATTTCTAAGAATTGACAGCAGTTTTGACCACTGAGAAGTGAGATCAACTTGTGAACACCACCTTAAGATGTAAAGCCAGGGCTCTCTTGTTCTCTTTGGTTTCTGGCTTCTGACGAAGTAGCAGGCTCTGTCTCGGCCTCTCCCCCCCCCCAGGCCGGACAAGGCTGCAGAGAGCGGGGGGGGGGGGGGGGGGAGGGAAATAAACGGAGCTGTCCGGCCTGGCTTGGTTTGCAGTTTCTGCTGCTGAACTGAAACCTGACACCATAAACACCTGCAGCTTTCCAAGACTTCAACTTTTTTACTACCTAGATAAAAATTAAAGATTACTCCTTTTTCCCAGAGAGACAGAGGGAGAGAGACAATCAACATGAAGAAAACATCATAAAACCATCAAAGACAGTGAAGAAAAGAGTTAAGTTTTAGATGGGGAAGAGAGAATAAAGAGATGCTTTATAAGCTGAAATATTTTTCTTTTAAAGCTATAGAGATGAACAATAGTGTTCTGAAAAAAACTCCTTTAATTCATGACAGAGTATATTGGGAAGAATAGAGTGTTCAAAGTGTAGATTTTGGGCAAAAAGTAGAGTAATTGTAATACAGTGAAGTGCTGGAACAGAGGGGGGAGAAGTAATAGTTGAAGATTTGAAGCCGCTTGAGGCAAAGTGAAAACTTCTGTTTCCAGGGAGGCTCACAGAGACAGATAAAGAAAACTTTTGCCTTTAAATAACTCATCCTTAAAAATGACATCCCTAGACTCATTGACCCATACACACTTCAGAGTGATGTGAAGTGAGAAGAGAAAATCTGATGGCAGATTTCTGGGCAGCTAGCATCAGAGAAATAGAAAACTATAACAGAAATAGTTTTCTTGTGAGAAACTCCATAGATTAGCAGAAGACGACTTCTGTTTCTCTACAAAGACTGATGAAAAGACTCTAGCAGGAATTAAGACTGTTTTAAACACCAAAGTTCCAAAGTTTTTTGTCTCTATGTTGTCATGTGAACAAAAAAATAGTTGAGTAGTGAGAGATAAAGAAGTTTTCTAGAAGTTTATTCTAGTGTTCTTGTAGTTTTGTTAATAAACTTTCTTTATTCCTTTTAAGTTTTAAGCCTGTTTTGCTCTTGTTCTAATCCATATCTCACAGCAAAAAATAAGTTTTCTAGTAATTTTGTAGTTACTGCTTTAAAACCACGACATTTATTTAGTGCATTAACCGAGAAAACGAAATTAGCAAATCTAAACCACTACAATAGATATGCCAATTTTTAATAATTAGGCTGCCTTTCCTTTTGGAGTTTGTAATTTTACAGGTCCAGTTATTGTTCTAACCGAAACAAATATACATGTTCCAGATAACCGCCCTTATCCTTCTCACCAACCAGGTTTCAGGGTGATCCTTGGGACCCATACCCAGGGAAAGAGGAAAAAGTCAGTGTGTACCATGGGAAAATTGCATTCAGTAAAAATTCTACTACAGAATAGTGTGGATTGCTTCAGGGATGGGGGTCAAAGATATAACAAAGTTCGAGTCATTCCGAGGTCCTCAGCATATCATTTCAGTCAAGGTCCTGGGTTTGGACCAAATATCTTTCCAACTTTACCAAACCCTTCATTGGTTTTCAGACCCAGAATCTTGCTGCTTCTCTTTTGTCAGCTTAACCACTTATGCTTTCTTCATCTACAGCTGGAGAGAATTTTCCAGCTGTCACGTCAGCTCCTCTGTTTTAGCCCCTTTTCTCCCTCCTTACAGGGGTCACTGACAGTTCGACATCCCCTTCTGCATAATCATGCTTTACACATTGATTACTGTTTCTACATGAGCTTTCCTCAGTATAGGAATTTTATGCTTTGCTCTGAGGAGATAGGAAGAGGTATACAAATTTGATTCCACAATCATATGAAAACCTAAGGTAAATTTAGGGAGGAATCTTCTCTATCCACTGTGGCAACCAGAGAGAAAACACATCTTAAAACATTGCTTGCAACCAACTTTTATAAAACATGTACAAACATAAATATCTTTAAACTATCAATATAAAAACATGTAAACAATTGATGCAGCGAAGAACAGCAAATCTTCAGTCTTGTTGTCGCTTCATCCTCTCATGAAACACCTCTTCTCTTGGAATACCTGTAAGAGGAGAGAAAAAGAAAACTCGATCCCACTTGGACTGGTCTTAAAAAGAAAGGACCATCCATCAGTTGGTATTTTGTGTTTTCTACCATAGGCACCTGTGGCCTTTAATCCGGAATGATTTAGTCAATTCTGTCCCTTGCCTCTAGTGGCAGACAAGGCTCTATACTCACTACCACCAGAAGGTGGCAGTGTAGGAGCATTTTGCAAAGATTCATTGAGACTACAGGGAAACCGAATTTACATTTATTTTCAGCAAGTCTTTTAGGATGTTTGGATTTGCCACCCTCTCCCAGCTCACTAATTGAGGGCAACACCGAGAGTTTGTTTTCTCGGTCTGGATCCTTAAAGTTTGCAATAAATAACAATAACATGGGAGAAGGCTGACAGGGCACCAGCTGTTTCTCTTGCATTGTTTGGAAACTAGCCACCTCCCACACTCCCCTGGTAATTTTAGCACATTTTGGAGTGGGGAGAGGGATGGGTTCTCCCCTCTCCAACAAGTCCAAATTTTCACACAACAGATTGCTCCCTGAGCAAGAGACCAGGGCTCTTCACCATGTTCTTCTTCCTCGGCAAGCTTTACTTCATTCACCCCCATTAGTGGAATTCTCAAAGCATTCTCTGTTTCATTTTCTTTTCTCTTCCCACATAACCAGATCTGGTGCAGAGTGAGATACGTTACCGAGGGCTCTACCTTCGGGTAAACGAATTCCATCTTTTCAAGAGGGCAGAACTTGGGGGAAGGACGTGGTTGGCTTTGCTGAGTCAAACCCCTCCTCCTGGGCGTGGAGGAAGGTGACATCATGTTCGGGGAGGCCCATCTCCTTGTCGAGGCAGTAAAACCCTGGTTCATGCTCCACACTCTCCCCAGCAGTGTTAATTTGCAAATCTAAAGCTACTTGTCTCTGGATGAGATCGTTCAGACGAGGTTTTTCAGGTTTGGGGCTAACTTCTGTGCATTCTCAATCTGCCCTGAGGCAGGCTATTGTTTCAGCCTCCTAGGCAATTTATAACTCAATCAGCTCTTTCTGTTGCTTCACGGCAACAAATTTCTCTTTTTGCAGCTCTGAGTCTAGCCTCCACCCATATGGATACCAGACCTTTTTCCTTACTACGTTTTTTCTTTTCTTTTCTTTTGCCAAAATTCGGATTTTCTCAGCAATTTGCTGCAGATAGTGCCAGATTTCCTCAGCCCATGTCTCCTGTTTGGGGCTGGACAAGCTTTATAAGCTTTTAGCAACTTTACCAGTGGAGAGCAGTTAAGTACGATTTTTACACGTGTTTCCATGACTTTTCTGATGGAGAATATCGGTTTTGACCAAAAATTAATTTCTCCTTAATTCCATGACTAGCGGTTATCTCCATATAAAATACCTCTCTGTCACCTCAAGAGTACCCTGCTTCACTGCACCAATTAAAATATAAGGCCCCAAAAACTCACTTGATGAGACTCTTAAAATGACTTTCAGGTTTTTTTAATGTACTCTGAGTTAGATGCACAGGAGAAATACCAACAAGATAATTTTTAGTAAATAGTTTAAACTCCAGTCATATTCTACAGTGGGTGCCTTGCTTTTATTTTTCAAGTCAGGTCAATTGTGTTAGCATTATAGCATCATGCCTGAAGTAGGCCCTTGATGACAGGAATGGGAAGCAACTTTGTTATTCTCCAGCAAGTATAAGTAAAGCTGAAAGAAATTGGCCAGGAGACAAGACTCCTGTTTGATGCCTTTATTAGGATTCAGCTCTTGGTGTTAGCGTTCAGGAACACACATAATCATTGATTGATTATATGCAGGTGCTTTATTGAAGCGCGCGGGAACTAGGGGTATCAGCAACCCAAATCTAGCTCCATCGTCTTTGTCCAAAGTGCACATATTTATACAATTTCAGCTGTAGCAATAATCACTATAACAACCGTATCAATATTGCTTCATTAATAAATCTTCATTAACTTTATCAATATTGCTTCATGAGAGTTAGCTCATCCTTGTACGAACATGTATGAATCTTATCCCTGGGTGGGTATCTTGGAGACCCCAAGTACCAACTCCCTTTACCGTAAAAATTTCAGCTTGCTAGACCATCCCTAATACCAAGCATTCTTGAGGCCTACCTCTACAAGATTTTAAAGAAACATTTTCAGAAACTAATTTAACCCCATAGTAACATTGGGGTGGGGGCCTGAGGAGTTGCTTGCACCACAGCCATTCCCACACTGGCATCTCCAAGGAGGAGGCACAATTCAGCTTTGCAGCACACACTGCAGAGCTGGGGCTTCCGCCCTCATGAGAGTAGCCAGGAGGCCTGTTGCTCTGGCTCGTTGTCTAGGGGGGGTCAGTCCTTTCCAGTCCTCTTTAGGTCATGGTGACGCAGGAAGATGGTTTCTAAGCAGGCTTAGGTGATGCAGGGAGATGATCTTTCATCATAGCTTGCTAGAATATGTTTCCTTGTCCTTTTATTCCTCTGTTAGCTCTTTGTTTTGGTGTCTTGCATGCCTTAGTTTGCATATTACTCGGTTGCACAGCTCCCTGGGAGTTTCTTTGTTCTAGTCCACGGGAGTTGCTTCCTTCTGTGGCATACCTTTCTAATGGGTTGCTTTTGTTAGTCTGACCCAGCCCCCATGGGAGCAGCTTTGTTACATAGTAGCAAGGAAGTAAGGGAAAAGGTACAGGAATGTCTCATAAGAACCTTTAAAACACTTCAGAAACTGGTAAGTAAATAACATTACTGTGAAAAACGAGGTTCGCATAATTTTTATAGAATTTAAAAGTTTAATAAAAAAAAAACAATTAGGAGAAAAAAATAAAGTAAGGTATACAGATACGGCCGGGTGTCTCAGCATTCAGCCAAGAGAGCACACCTTACTAACAAAGGATTGTTCCTTAAAAACAGAATCCTACTACATATCCATAAATTCTCATATATATTCATACATTCTTCTTAGGATCTTTGGTGTTCTTCTGTTTAGTTTACTCTTGCCCCCTTCCCAATAGATCAATCTTCTTGGCGCCATTGAGATTTACATTCCCTGATACCAGAAATGCAATAAATTCCTCCCCCCAGAGTTCTGGTCACTGCTGTCTTCATCTGGATAAGATAGTTTACAAATGCAGGAGTTCTCTAGCTATTTTTTTTGTTTGTTTTTGTTTCTCAGTCTTTGGGTTATACAAACAAAAGCAGTTTTTTATTTTAATACTATGCCATAGCCTAACATATATGTATTATACTACTATTTCTAAGTTTCATCAATAACAGAAATAAAGAAAACTATATTAATGCAACAAAATTTCTCATTCTTATGCACATAACATTCATTTTAATATTTGCAAAAAGCCAACAATATAAAATGTATCTATAACATTACTAATAACCATTGGAGTAAACAAGGGGTACAAGGTTTACAAATAGGATAAGAACATTAACTGTACATAACTAAACACAGTATTTTAACCGGGGTGGATTTCCTTAGAGATTTTATTCATGACAATGATAGCAGTCATATCCCTCCACTTCAAAATAAGGAAGTTTTATCATGGTTTGTTTCTTTCTCTAAAAGTCAACAGATGCAAATGGTTGAGGTGCTGTCTACAGGAATCAGTTTGAATAGCACAATTTTTTTTCTCCCCTCACTAGTAGGATTTAATTTGTGTTAGCAACAGAGAAAGTAGTGGTTCTGTTTTGTGGCTTTAAATGTTGTCAATTAAGTGTGTTCTAGTGCAGAAGATGATCAAGCTACAACCCACACACACACATTCTTACTGGTTGACAGCCAGATGAATTGTGCTGGCAATGATAGGCTTCGACTTTGATATTAGCTTTTGGGTTTTTATTGTCCTGGATTTTGTTATCATGTTTAAGGTTGTTTCTTTTTAAATGCTTGCAACCCAAGTGTACATAATTAAAAAGCATATTGTTTGTGTGGTGTTCTAATTCCAATGTTTTCCCCCATGATATCTCTAAAGTATGCTAGTATTTAACCTAATGAGGAATTTGATTAAAGTGTCAGGTTGGTTCCTTTGTAAAATTATTTTAGAAAACCAAATGTTTCTATGCTTTTGAATAGTCATGAAATAAATGTTTAACTTTAAATATTATTTTATTTGAATATGTTAAGTTTAGTGTGAAATTGATGTACCGGTGGAATAATCCAGTGGCTCAAGAGTATGTTCAGATCACTGATTATGTATGACTTTGTACAAGTCATATAATTAGTGACAAATTCAGAGTTTTTTTCTGTGGGAATTTTACTGCTGTTATTTTAACAGTATAAGATGGTCTGCATGGATTTATATTATGTGTGACAACACACCTTTGGTTTTCCAGTTACTTTTAAAAATATTCTATTTAATCAAGTGTTTGGTTGTATTTTGTATATAGATAGTCCAAATCACAGCATTAAATGTAGCTTGCAAGCACTTCCTTACAGATACTTTTCCCACCTGTTCTTTTAATGAAAAAAAATAAAAGTAGGGGAAAAAACCAGTTTGTTATTTGTTTTGAAGAAATGCGTGCTCAAAATAAAAAATTGGGGATGACACACTGCTGATCTAAGACATAAAACAACTGGGTGTATGTGTATACACAAAAATATGTTGTGTTTGTTAAAGTTAAGTAAGGATTTGGGTGGGTGAGAAATAGTCTCGTTTTACTCCTCCAAATTAATGATAAATATTCTTCTTTCTCTTCTCTTCCTCCCTTGCCACTTCCTCTTTCTGTCCCAGCACCCAATGCTTCTTTTAAGGTTTAGTGAAAGGTATCTGATTAAACTGAATTTTCATTCCTGATTTATTTAATCCAGTGCATTCATTTGTATGTTATCCATGTGTCTGGGCTAAGCTAATAATTAATTTATAGGTGAAGCTAAAGGTTTTTTTATGTGACTTTAAAAAATCCTAATTAATTAGCCATTGTGTAATATCCTGTTAACTTCTAATTGCAGCCAGTCAGATGATGATTCTGGGTCAGCATCAGCTTCTGGATCTGGTTCAAGCTCTGGAAGCAGTAGTGATGGAAGTAGCAGTCAATCAGGTAGCAGCGACTCTGAGTCTGGTTCAGAGTCTGACACATCTAGAGAGAAGAAACAAGTTCAAGCTAAATTACCACCAAAACTTGATGGATCTGAGGTAAAACAAAACAAATGAACCCTTTGTGGGGAAAAAAAAATACTCTGTGCAGAATAGTTGCAAAAGTAGTTTTCATTTAAACAAACAAAACTTCCAGAATTTTAACTTAGAATATTAAGTTGATTGGGCTAATGAATTCACATACTTAGCTTTCATAACAAACAGGGCTGCTAAGTTCTCATTTCTGTAAATACCTACAGTTAGATAAGTACCTAATTTTTATAATGCAGAAGACCTATTAACATATTGTATATTTTTGAAGACAAAGCCACACATAGTGTTCCTATTTCTAAATTTTTTAAAACTTGTCTCTCTAATGCTGAGTGTCTTCATATCAATAAATGTACAACAATTTCAGGGTTAGGTACATCTTGTCTTCTGTATAGGGAAATAGTTTGCCAAATTTAGAAAAAAAAGTGGTGTCTAGAAATCTCTTCAATGCAATGGATGAGTTACCTCAGCTCTCATCTGTTTCTCTATGTAATATGACCTTAATTTAGATGATATGATATACATGAAGGGTAGTAAAATATTTCCTACTGTAAGATTCAGAGGCTGTTAAGGATACTTTGTTTGTGTTTGTGTTTTTGGGGTTTTTTTGTTGTTGTTCATGTTCATATTCATGGTTTTGATACTGTCTCTCACAGTATCCTTCTGGATAGCCACCCTTTGTCACCCTAGAGATACTCTCCAGTCCCTAAGTCTTCTAAACGTTTCAAAATGCAATTCCCCTGGAAGTACCCGCCTATGCCCTTTTGTTTATGCTGGTAGAAATGAAGGTGCTTTATTTATATTGGCCAACCCCACTGGCAGTCACTGGCAATACTAGACAGGCTTAAGATTCAAGCAGAATAAGATTCTGTTTCAGCGCTTAAACTCCTAATTGCAAAATTTGGTAGACATCTACATTTTATGTTATCTTCTCCTTAATCTTCTTTGTTTCTTCAGTGACGCAGTAGAGACAGACAATGACACCTGTTTCTTCTATCATCGCCCCATCTTTATTGCCCACAGGTTATATTTATATGGTTATCTGTAGCGAATATTTTAGCAGAACAAGGGCATGATATTTTAGTAAAAGCCTATCTGCACAAGCCAGCTTTCAATCCAGGCAACAATATTAAAGGCAGTGTCATTGAAACTCTCCTGGAACAGCGAGAATAGAGAAAAACAATGGCATTGTGTACTGGGGAAAGAATGTAAAACAATATGTATTAACCAATAGTAGCTTCCTAAGCCAGCGAACCCTGTTGGACCCTATAAAAGTGTGCTAAAGATAGAAATAAATGACGTTTGCTATACTTCTGTGAAGACTCAGTGAATAGTCTGAGCAGTTTTTCAATAGTTAGCAGAAGGCATCGTGTTTAATTCCAATTGGTTAGGAACTCATTTCACTGGTTGGTAATGGTGAGTGTACATGTCAATCAAAACTTTTCTCTCTAACAATGTTTACATACTTTTTCTACTGATTCTCATGGGACGGATTCCTTGTTACTACAGGTACACTTGTTTTTCTCCCCAAAAATAGTTTGTTATGTTAACGAACTTTTCATTCTCAAGATGTTTTTGCATGGGAACTTATCAGGCTATCTGCTAGCTATACTTAGCTGAAGTAACAAGGCCTGAACTATGATTTTAAAATGCCTTTCTTTTGCAAGGTTTTACCTATATGTGACACTTCAGTTTCCCTCACCTGAGTTACTTCAGTTATGGCAGCCTGGTCTTCCTGCTTGTAGTTTCAGTGTTCTTCAGTAGCACAGCTTTTGGGTGTGAGTATATATACGATGGACCTTTAAAGCAATTTTTTTTTTTTTAATCTAGGCAATAATATCTTGTCCAGATGGGTTTGCCTCTGTGCTGCCAGTTGGTCCATTTCCATTGCTGTAGCCACCCTCACAGGGCATTTGCTGTCATCCATGAGTCAAAATTGAGATAGAGTATTGGCTACTGGCAATCTTTAGAGGAAACTAGATGGCCTTCACTTTTGCAAACTGTCTTGATTCACATTTCTAGTGTAATGGTTATAGCTGGGACAGAATTAGATTTCTTCATGGTAGCTTGCATGGGGCTCTGTTTTGGATTTGTGATCAAAACAATGTTAATAACACGGGGATGTTTTTATTATATCTGAGCAGCGCTTACACAGAGCCAAGGCCTTTTCTGCTTCCACACTGCTCCCACAACAATCAAGATGGGGGTGCAGAAGAAGTTGGGAGGGGACACAGTCAGGACAGGTGAACCCAAACTGACAAAAGGGATATTCCAGACCATTTGGTATAATGGTCCCTATATAAAGCTGAGGGAAGAAAGGGGGATGGGGGGAATGTTTGGCGTGATAGCATTTGTCATTCCAAGTAAGTGCTGCATATGTGAACCTCTGCTTTCCTGGAGATGGCAAAACACCTGCCTGCTCATGGGCAGTAGTGAACGAATTCCTTATTTTGGTTTCCTTGTGCATGCGTCTTTTGCTTTACATATAAAACTGCCTTTATCTCAATCTACACGTTTTCTTAATTTTACCATTCTAATTCTCTCTACCATCCCACTATGGATGGGCTGAGGTTGAGCAAGCAGTTCTGTGGTGCTCAGCTGCCTACTGGGGTTAATCCACAACACCCTTGTATACTCATGTATATACCTCAGTTTAATGTGATTATTTATATTAAAAACGAGATTCACTTAATAAATTATAAAAAGTTTAATATAAACAAAAAGACAATTAGGAGACAAAGGAAATAAAGCAAAGGGTTAAAACGGCCGGGTGCCCTGGCACCTAGCCAGGAACACACCTGGTATCTTGGGAACACTCTTTTTATCCCCTCCTGCTGTGAAGGTTTAATGCATATTCAAAGCATGTCCCCTCCCTGGTTCTGCCTTCTTAGAACACGCTCTGTATGGGGTTTTTTTCTGCTGGTCAGCATTATTTCTGCTGGTCATCATTATTCTTGCTGACCAACATTATTTTGAGTCTGGTTTCCTTTCTTCTGCAAATGGTCAGTGTTGATAACAGTCTGGGCCCCTCATCCTTCCTTTGAGGGCAGCTGGGCTTCATATCTTCTGCTGATAACAGTTTGGGCTCTATTGTTCTCCTGATAACAGCTTGGGCCCCACTGTCTTTGCCCTCTGGGGTTTCCTTGATGGTACTTAGGAGATTCCTTTAAGCTTAAAACTTGTTAGCAAGAAAAAAAGTACATACATAGCCAAAAAGTATTTAACATATAATATTCATCTTAATACCTGCGAAAGCCAATATCACAATATAGATTTATAACATTTACAAGTTCAAATGAAATAACAGCTTTGACTGGTACAAGTGTGTGCAGACATTTTTCTTTACTTAACTACCTTAATTTAACTGAATTGAATGATAACCTGATAATTGGGCAGTTATAATTCAAGAGTGTTGTGGTAGTTTGGCATTTAGGAAGAAAAGTGGAAAACACCCACAGAAGTGATGGCTCTCAGAGAAGCTGCTGGGAGTTTCTTCTCTGCTTGAGGTCAGGCCAATAGCTAGCCAGTTTTGAGAACTGAGACCATTTTGGACCACGGAAAAGTAAGATCACCTTTGTGAATGCCACCTTTTAAACCCGAGACCGGGAACTCCTTGTCTCTTTGTTTCCGGCCTTGAAAGGTATCGGAGCTCTGGTGTGGCTGGCCCTGCTTCCCCCGTGGCCTGTGCAGCCTGGGAGGGGAGGCTGGGCCAGACTCCAGCAGCTCCCGGCAAGGGATGGAGACTGAGGGGCTTCCCCCAGCCCCGGGCCAGGCTGGGCTCTACTGCGGCCCCTTCCGGGAAGCTTTCCGGGTCCTATTCCAGTGGGGTGGCTGAAGCCTTTCCCAGGGGGCCCCCAGCCCTAGGCTGGGCCGGGCCATGGCTGCTGACATCTTGCCGCCCCCCCGTCCCCGCCCCCGTCCCCCCCCCCCCCCATGGCCCGCACAGATGGCTCCAGGATGAAAAGCGTCTGAAAACCATCCTCTGCCTTCCAGCAGCTGGCCTGCTGAAATCCAATACCATGAATACCTGGCCATGGCTTGGGCCAGATTTAACCCTTTCACTGCACAGATGAGACCTACAGACTTTAATCTTCTCTCCAAGGAGAGAAAAGGATAAGAGTGATCAACATGTAAAGAGACAACATGAAACATCAAGGACAGTAAGAGAAAGTCAAGCCTCAGATGGAAGGAGAATGAGGAGATGCTTTAATAAGCTGAAATATTCTTTTGGTAAGGCCATGGAGATGGACAATAATTTCCTGAAAAACTCCTTCAATTCATGAAAGAGTATTTTGGGGGGAATGAAGTATTTCAAATTGTAAATCTAAGCAAAGGTAATCCATTGATGAAGCTGAGCAGATGGTAAAGTAGTTGTGATCTCATGAGATGCTGGAACAGAGAAAGAGAAGTGAGATTTGTTGAAGACTCATGCCCCCCTAGGGAGAAAAGGAGAAACCTCTGTTCCCAGAGATGATCATAGAGGCAGATGAAGAGAACCTTTGCCTTTGAATAAGTCATCCTGAAAATAATACCGCTTGAGTTCATCGCCCATGAACACACCTGAGTGGTGTGAAAATGGGAGGAAGGCATGATGGCAGTTTTTCTCCCGGAAGCTGCCATTCATGGAAATGAAAAGCCATGAGAAAGCTGTTTTCTTGTGGAGAACTCTCCATGGAATGACAAGAGAAGACTCATCTCCCTACAGAGACTGATGAAAAGGAAGGATACAATGGACTGCTAAAAACCACCACACTGTTTTTAAACCTGATATGTACTACAATAAACGAAATCCTTTTTGCAAATCACTGACTTGTCTGGATAGAGTATCTGTACATGATTGCAACATCCAAACACTGACACTGAATTAGTGCATTGACTGAAGGTTTTCCTGAACAGATTAAAAAAATAATTAAAACATTGGCTTTTATTTTTTTTATAATGAGACTTGAAAATTAAAATACATAAAGACAGCTAAGAAAAGCTCACACTTCTCCACTTATTTTTTCTGTCTGCCTTTAAATTGCTCTTGGCTTGCTGGAAGCTGTAATTCTCTCTAAAAATCTATTGTCTGCTTTAAAAATATGGTGTTCCTGTTAATATAACCTTCTCAATGATTAGCTATGGTGAAGTGAGAGTGTTGAGGGTTAGGTGGGAATTTTTACCCATTATGTGCTGGGAAAACCTAACTACCGGTACTTAGGGGTGCTCACAAAGGACAAAGAGTGGCCGGGCCCAGGGTGGCGGGGGAAAGGGACAGAAAAAGGAGGGTGGGGACAGTTTTTAGCTGGTTTTTTCCTCGGCTTCGGGGAAGAAGGACGTTCATGCGCTGGGTCGCGGAGCTGCTTCTTCTCCTTCTCCCCTCTTGGTTGGTGGCCTCACACCTGCTGTCCTGCCAGGCATCGCCGTGGAGCTGCTGATACACCTCATCCACCAGCCCAGGATCTCAGCTCATCCCTGCTGTTCCAGCTGACTGTTTCCTCGGAGCCCTGCAGGAGCACCGGGACTGACTGCCCGAGGGGTTTGTGAAAACAAAGCCTCTCCTCCATCCCGTCTCAGCCGAGAAAGCTGTCCCAGGGTCCCTGGTTCTGTTTTCTTGTTATTGCTGTAGTTATTGTTTGTTTGTTTACCTGGTTATACTAGTAAAGAACTGTTATTCCTATCCCCAGATCTCTGCCTGAAAGCCCCTTGATTTCAAAATTATAATAATTCGGAGGGAGGGGGTCTACATTCTTTCATCCCAAGGGAGGCTCCTGCTCTCCCTAGCAGACACCTGTCTTCTAGAACCAAGACAGATTTTGGCGCCCATCGTGGGGCACTGAGAGAAAAAGGGCAAAAAAGGAATAACAGTTCTTAAATAACCTAACTTTTGTGTGCTGGATTTAGAAACCTTGTTAGGTAGAACCATGTTGTTTAGCTTACCCAGGTTCGTGGGCCATGTGGTCACAGCTATATTTCTCCCATTTGCTGCACCTTACCTAAATATGGGTCCTATAACTAAGGCTACTGTGGCTATTATCCAGCTTGTTTTGTGGGTTGATAAGGTGAGGAATTCATGGATGTTTAACGTCCTCTGGACAGCGGGCTCATGGATTCAGAGCTGTCACACACTAACTGGATGGTTTTCAGGTTACTTTAATAATGGTACCTACTGGGAGAAAAAGACAGCTGGGGAAATTTTCTCCCAACCTTTCACCCAGTTCCTTGGGCCTACCCCGCCAGTTTTCAAAGGGTTAAAATCTTCTCTGGATGCTAATGACATCATACAGTGGCTGGTGTTGCTGATAGGCCTGTTCTACTTAGCCTTCAGAGACAAAGGGAAAGAGACCGGAGGTGCTGCTCCAGAGCCTGGCACAACCCCAGAGACAGGGAGTGCTGCCCCAGAGCCTGGCACAGCCCCAGATACAGGGAGTGCTGCTCCAGAGCCTGCCCCTGCCCCAGAGACAGGGAGTGCTGCTCCAGAGCCTGCCCCTGCCCCAGAGACAGGGAGTGCTGCCCCAGAGCCTGCCCCTGCCCTAGAGACAGGGAGTGCTGCTCCAGAGCCTGCCCCTGCCCCAGAGACAGGGAGTGCTGCTCCAGAGCCTGCCCCTGCCCCACAGCCCACCTCAGAAATGAACCACCCAGGGTGGGTGGGGGTGCTGGTGAAGGAGATGCATGAGATGGGCCAGATGCTAAAGGAGTGCATTTACTCAGCTGCTGGGAAACCCTTCCCCTGCCCCAAAGAGGGAGAGTCTGATGGTGCAGCAGTGGAACCCACAGATGTTACAACCGTCCAGGTTCCAGCTGAACCACAAGGGCAGTTATAGCCAGCAGCTGTTGCCCCTGTGGAAACGAGGAAGTCTAAGATGAAATCACAGCACCCTGCTGATAAGGATAAGAAAGGAGGGTCCTCACAACCCACAGGGGAGCCAGAAGTTGAAATCATCACTGAGTCTCTGACATATGACAGTCTCCGTAAGTTACAAAAAGACATTGTGAGGCGGGGGCGTGAGCCTTATACCACCTGGTTACTTCGGGTCTGGGACCTTATGGGTACAGGCGTGCAGCTGGATGGTGGTGAGGCAAGGAATGTGGGACCCTTGACGCAGGACTCAGGTGTGAATCAGATATTCGTCAGGGAGCAAGGGCCCCTTTCCCTCTGGGAGCGGCTTTTGATGAGTGTAAGAGAAAGGTTTGTCCATAGAGAGAGAATGGAAGAGCACTATCATAGAAGGGAATGGAAAACCATTGAGGAAGGGATCCAACAGCTGAGAGAAGTGGCGATATTAGAGGTCCTTTTTGGAAGGGGTGGACAGCATGATAATGACCCCGACAAAGTCAGGTGCACTGGGCAGATGTTGTGGAGTCTGGCAAATCTAGGGCCACGTGACTACACTACCTATATTGCAACGATTAATGCCGATAACGGCCGAGAGACGGTGGGTTCTGTTGCCACCAGGCTTAGAAATTATGACAGTATGGTCCATGGCCCACATCAGGCTAAGATTTCTGCTGTGATTAAGGAACTCAAAGAGGAGATGAGGGAAATGAGGGAAGAGATGAGGAAGAGCAGTTCCCATATGGCACCAGTGTGGGTCACAAGCCCAAAACTCCAAGCCCCACGTCCCCCAGCTAGAGAGAGAGGGTACACCTCACGAACTGAGCTGTGGTTCTTTCTACGTGACCATGGGGAAGACATGGGAAAGTGGGATGGGAAACCCACTTCTGCCCTGGCAGCACGAGTGCGTCAACTCAGGCAGGGAACCAGTAACCAGAAAGGTTCCACTAAAGTGAAGGTAGCCTCAGCCTCCCGTGACGAAACTGCCAGATATTACAGAAAAGAGGATGATCCCCTTGAAGGAACCTCTAGCATGTATGCCCAGGGAGGAGAGGATGACCAGTGCTAGAGGGGCCCTGCCTCTAGCCAGGAAGAGGCATGGGAAAACCGGGTCTTTTGGATGGTGTGGATCTGATGGCCTGGCACATCAGAGCCACAAAAATACGAAGCTTTAGTTGATACTGGTGCACAGTGTACCCTAATGCCATCAGGACATGTGGGGGCAGAACCTGTTTCCATTGCTGGGGTGACAGGGGGATCGCAGCAGTTGACTCTGTTGGAAGCTGAGGTGAGCCTGACTGGGAAGGAGTGGCAGAAACATCCCATTGTGACTGGCCCAGAGGCCCCGTGTATTCTGGGCATGGACTTCCTTCGAAATGGCTATTACAAAGACCCAAAGGGACTCTGGTGGGCTTTTGGAATAGCTGCTGTGGAGGCAGAGGACATTAAGCAATTGAACACCTTGCCTGGACTATCAGAGAACCCATCTGCAGTAGAACTCCTGAAGGTGGAAGAACAGCGAGTACCAATTGCCACCTCAACGGTGCATCGCCGGCAGTATAGGACAAATCGAGATGCTGTGATCCCCATCCACAAGATGATCAGAGAGCTGGAGAGCCAAGGGGTGGTCAGCAAAACCCACTCACCCTTCAACAGCCCCATCTGGCCTGTGCGCAAGTCTGACAGAGAATGGAGATTGACTGTGGACTATCATGCACTGAATGAAGTGACTCCACCGCTGAGCGCTGCCGTGCCGGACATGCTGGAGCTCCAGTACGAGCTGGAGTCCAAAGCAGCGAAGTGGTACGCCACTATCGACATTGCCAATGCATTTTTCTCCATTCCCTTGGCAGCAGAATGCAGGCCTCAGTTTGCCTTCACATGGAGGGGAGCGCAGTACACCTGGAACCGACTGCCCCAGGGGTGGAAGCACAGCCCCACCATCTGCCATGGACTGATCCAGGCTGCACTGGAAAAGGGTGAGGCTCCAGAACATCTGCAGTATGCACAATGATGACATCATTGTGTGGGGGAACACAGCAGTGGAAGTATTTGAGAAAGGAGAAAAGATCATCCAGATTCTGCTAGAAGCCGGCTTTGCCATCAAGAAGAACAAAGTCAAAGGACCTGCTCGAGAGATCCAGTTCCTGGGAGTAAAGTGGCAAGATGGGCGGCGTCAGATTCCCACTGAGGTCGTCAATAAGATCACTGCAATGTCTCCACCAGCCAACAAGAAGGAAACACAAGCTTTCCTAGGTGCCATAGGTTTTTGGAGGATGCACATTCCTGAGTACAGCCAGATCGTGAGCCCTCTCTACCTGGTTACCCGAAAAAAGAATGATTTCCACTGGGGCCCTGAACAGCAGCAAGCCTTTGCTCAGATCAAGCAGGAGATCGCTCATGCAGTAGCCCTTGGCCCAGTCAGGACAGGACCAGACGTGAAGAACGTGCTCTACTCTGCAGCTGGGAACAATGGTTTGTCCTGGAGCCTTTGGCAGAAAGTGCCTGGGGAGACTCGAGGCCGACCACTGGGATTCTGGAGCCGAAGCTACAGAGGGTCCGAAACCAACTACACTCCCACAGAGAAGGAAATCTTAGCTGCCTATGAAGGAGTCCAAGCCGCCTCAGAAGTGATTGGCACAGAAGCACAACTCCTCCTGGCACCCCGACTGCCAGTGCTGGGGTGGATGTTTAAAGGAAAAGTTCCTGCTACTCACCACGCCACCGACGCTACATGGAGCAAGTGGATCGCCCTCATCACGCAGCGCGCCCGTATTGGAAACCCAAATCGCCCTGGGATTTTGGAGATAATTACAAACTGGCCTGAAGGTGAAAACTTTGGTCTCACTGATGAAGAGGAGCAGGAACAAGTGACACGGGCTGAAGAAGCTCCACCGTATAACCAGCTGCCAGCAGAAGAAACACGCTACGCTCTGTTCACTGATGGTTCCTGTCGCATCGTAGGGATGAACCGGAAGTGGAAAGCAGCCGTATGGAGCCCCACACGACAGGTCGCAGAGGCCACTGAAGGAGAAGGTGGATCAAGCCAACTTGCTGAACTCAAAGCTGTTCAACTGGCCCTGGACATTGCTGAAAGAGAGAGGTGGCCAAAGCTCTACCTCTACACAGATTCATGGATGGTAACCAATGCTCTGTGGGGATGGTTGGAAAGGTGGAAAAAGGCCAACTGGCAACGCAGAGGAAAGCCCATCTGGGCTGCTGATGAGTGGAAAGACATCGCCACCAGGGTAGAGAAACTGTCTGTGAGGGTCCGTCATGTAGATGCCCATGTCCCCAAGTGTAGGGCTAATGAAGAGCACCGAAACAATGAGCAGGTGGATCAGGCTGCAAAGATAGAGGTGTCAAAGACAGACTTAGATTGGCAACACAAGGGAGAGTTGTTCCTAGCTCGATGGGCCCATGACGCCTCAGGTCATCAGGGTAGAGATGCCACCTATAAGTGGGCACGAGACCGAGGGGTGGATCTAACCATGGACAGTATTTCTCAGGTTATCCATGACTGTGAGACGTGTGCCACGATCAAGCAGGCCAAGCGGTTGAAGCCCCTCTGGTACGGTGGGCGGTGGTCCAGATACAAGTATGGGGAGGCCTGGCAGATTGACTACATCACACTGCCCCAAACCCGCCAAGGAAAGCGCTACGTGCTCACGATGGTAGAAGCCACCACTGGATGGTTGGAAACCTACCCTGTGCCTCATGCCACTGCCCGGAACACCATCCTGGGACTTGAAAAGCAGGTCCTTTGGAGGCATGGCACCCCTGAGAGGATTGAGTCAGACAATGGGACTCATTTCAAGAACAGCCTTATAAACAGCTGGGCTAGGGAACATGGCATTGAGTGGGTGTATCATATCCCCTACCATGCACCCACTGCTGGAAAAGTTGAACGGTGCAATGGCCTGCTTAAAACCAGCTTGAAGGCACTGGGTGGGGGAACTTTCAAGAACTGGGAGATTAATTTAGCAAAAGCCACATGGTTAGTGAACACCCGAGGTTCCACTAACCGAGCAGGCCCAGCCCAATCTGAGCCCTTTAGAACGACAGATGGAGATAAGGTTCCAGTGGTACATATGAGAGGTATGCTGGGAAAAACTGTTTGGGTTAATTCTGCCTCCAGCAAAGACAATCCAATCCGTGGGGTTGTCTTTGCTCAAGGACCGGGTTACACTTGGTGGGTGATGCAAAAAGATGGAGAGACCCAGTGCATACCTCAAGGGGACCTGGTTTTAGGGTGAACTACCCATGACACTGTGCTTGTATCTGTATCTGCATGTACATATGTATATAGTTAAAGTAGTATGTGTTAGTGTATAATTTAAAGGTTTAATATTTGATGTAACATTTTGGTATGGGAAAAAATTCGGGGTGGATAGTGTTGAGGGTTAGGTGGGAATTTTTACCCATTATGTGCTGGGAAAACCTAACTACCGGTACTTAGGGGTGCTCACAAAGGACAAAGAGTGGCCGGGCCCAGGGTGGCGGGGGAAGGGGACAGAAAAAGGAGGGTGGGGACAGTTTTTAGCTGGTTTTTTCCTCGGCTTCGGGGAAGAAGGACGTTCATGCGCTGGGTCGCGGAGCTGCTTCTTCTCCTTCTCCCCTCTTGGTTGGTGGCCTTGCACCCGCTGTCCTGCCAGGCATCGCCGTGGAGCTGCTGATACACCTCATCCACCAGCCCAGGATCTCAGCTCATCCCTGCTGTTCCAGCTGACTGTTTCCTCGGAGCCCTGCAGGAGCACCGGGACTGACTGCCCGAGGGGTTTGTGAAAACAAAGCCTCTCCTCCATCCCGTCTCAGCCGAGAAAGCTGTCCCGGGGTCCCTGGTTCTGTTTTCTTGTTATTGCTGTAGTTATTGTTTGTTTGTTTACCTGGTTATACTAGTAAAGAACTGTTATTCCTATCCCCAGATCTCTGCCTGAAAGCCCCTTGATTTCAAAATTATAATAATTCAGAGGGAGGGGGTCTACATTCTTTCATCCCAAGGGAGGCTCCTACTCTCCCTAGCAGACACCTGTCTTCTAGAACCAAGACAGAGAGTGAAGGTTGGTGGTTTTTTCCTTAGGCAATAATGCTTGATATTTTAAGTTAAAAGCAAACCTATAACTATATTAGACTGCTTCAGACTGTTATAAATACATATTATAATACTGGCTTTTCTCAAGTATTATGATGAATGCTATATGTGTAATGTTAAAATGGTTTTGCTGTAATAGTCAATATAGTATGTTTGAACTGTCTGCTTAGTTAGGACAGCATTCAATGAACAGATGATGGGGACCCTGCTGATTATCAGTACTCACCATCTGTGGAAAGAAGGAACCAAGGCCCAAATTAAAAGGTGATAAGAAGAGAATTAAAACCACAAGCCAAGAAACGCGTATTCTATAAAAAGGTGGACCCAAGGAATGGCCATGCTAAAAAGTTCCTGGAAAATGTAAACTGGTTAATAGAAAAGTTTGAATATGCATAAAGCCTATGAATATGCATCAGGTTGATGCAATAGAAATGGTATATAAAGGGTGTTTTCAAAACACCAGATGTGCTCTTGGCAGAGTGCCAAGCACCCAGCTGTTTTAAGCCTTTGCTTTATTGTCTTTTCCTCTTATTGTTTTTTTTATTAAATCTTTTAAAATTTACCGGGAAAGTCAATGTCGTTTTTCACAAGACTATATTCTGGAGTAGGGGAAAAATTAATTTCTGAAGGCTTACTCAATCACAGTAAGAACTTACCTGGATGAGGGTAAAAGGAATAAATTTAGCATCCAGGGTTACAAATGAAATTTATAGCCATGATTCTACAAACAATAAATCTCCTTGTATAAAGAAGTGTCAGATGATAGTTTTAAATATTATTATTTTTTCCTCAAGCATACTTCTTGATTAAATTAAATCTTATATTTTTTATTGTTTTGTTTTTTTAAAATCACATCTTGGTTTTGGCTGGGATAGAGTTAATTTTCTTCCTAGTAGATGGTACAGTGCTGTGGTTTGGATTTAGGATGAGAATAATGTTGATAGTACACTGGTGTTTTGGTTGTTTCTGAGTAGTGCTTTACACTAAGTCAATAACTATTCTGCTTCTCATACTGCCCTGCCAGTGAGGAGTGTAATAAATGTAGTTATGAATAAAAATTCTTAAAGACCTAAATAAATATATCTGTAGTTATAATAACATGAGAAAATATAAAATATAGTGTGGCCAAGGATTCCTCCCTAGGTCCAGCCGCAAACATCCTTTTTAGAGATAACAATTCTAGCTGGCACCGGGATAACGATCTTAGCCGGCACCCATCAACCTAAAAGAATAAGCAGGACACGAGCCATCAGGCTGGACAAAAGAAACAAGCCCCGACGAGATACTCATCACCTGACCTGAACACCCCGCCTTGCAAGCTACAGTTGGGGAGCAATCAAACTAGACAAAGAAAGAAGCCCAGCCGAGATATTCATCGGCTCCAACCCCGGAGCCAACCACTCCGTCCTGATGGCCCAAACCAGGATGAAATCAAGGAACACCTAGGACCTTTTTACATATGAGGAGACTCTGCCCCACTGTCTATTGATTCAGTTTGCGGGTTCCAGGAAATCCATTCAACCAACCATCAAGACACTTTGTTGAACAGTGACTGCTCGGAATTTTGGCCTCAGGGCACAAAACCCCTGTAAGAACCCCGGACTGCAGCACATACAGCGTGGTTTTGGGAACACCTATACCTTTGGGTATAGACCCCTGTCCACCCAGCGCTGCGCTGACCTATTTATTGTGTTTTTTCTCTTTCGTTGCAGGTGCTTAAATTGTTTTATAATAAATTGCTTTTTATTGACCTTATTTTGCCATTGCATTTATAACAGATTGGTGCCGTGACTCGGATTCGGAGAAAACTGCGGGGAACCTCACTTTCCAGGTTGGGTACCCCCGCTGATTTCGGTGGCCTGGTGAGTTGAGAGCCCCCGTAGCTCGTTTCGATATCCGAACTAAATTTAGGCTGAGAAAAACCAAAATAAAAGAGAAACGGATCCAGAGGAGAGAGCTCGGGAAGGCACAGAGCCTTCAGGAAGCCGCGGCTTGTTTTGCTCATAAAACGTCTGTTGTGCACAAAGACATCCACGTAGGAAATAGCTGTAAGTACTACTGGTTGAGCGAGGTGATCGGGCGAGTGTATGAGACGTGATCTGATTACGGAGCGAGTGCGGACTTCAAGGTCGCGTTTCCATCCTCCCGAGAGGGAATTGGCCGGCCACGAAGGAAGCGATTTGTTGTGAGAAAGTTCTCTCTTACACACTTGTAAAAACCTGAGACGAAAGGGCGTCTCGGGGGACTGATCACAAGGGGCTAAAGGGGAAGGATACGTCCTGTTGGGCTCGGGAATTGGTAAACCCTTTCAGCCAACGGACCTAGGTAAAGGTCCAGAGGAGGATCGGAGTGCTAAATACAAGAGACCCCGGCTCAGCTAGCTGAGAGGTGAGTATTAGCGAACTCTGATTTCTCGGGTAAAAGCGGAACGGACACAACGCAGAAACAAAAAGGACTCATAGAGAAGGTAAGACATTTTTAATAAACATGGGACAAAAGAAGAGTAAGATACAAAAAAAGAACACCGGGAAAAGTCTCTCCGATCAGGCGGAGGGATCACTGGACATTCCACTGGAAAGTCCCTTGGGATGGATGTTAAAATATTGGGAGAATTGTCCCCAGAGAAAAAAGAAATCCAAGGCGAAAATGATTCAGTATTGTGCAGAGGTCTGGGGAGGACATGAGCTGAGGAATCACCTCACTTGGCCGGTGTTAGGCACATTTGAGAGATGGACATGTAACGAATTACTCTCCTACGTAGAGAGCAAAGTCCCCTCGGACCCCGAGGAGAAGGAATATGCCAGGCTCTGGTTAACTGCCAGAGTAGGGTTATTCCCGATAAAACAAAAAGAGAAACGTGGGTCGAGAGCCGAACCCTGGGAACCTCTCGACCATTTACCACCCCCATACCATGGACTGGCGGAGCCCTCTTCTGTAGATCAAGTGGTGCCGTCAGCACCTTCGGGCTCCCAAGAGCAACCCACTGGGATGTACACATCCCGAGCGGAAGAATCGGCGTCGGCAGCCGTGCCGGCAGCGCTCCCCTTGCCCCCGCCAGCGGATAGCACAGCCACCACGACCTCTTCAGAGGTTTTTCTGTCACGAGGCTGGGGAACACATTATCCGCAATTGCCAGTCCGGCCGCCACAGCCGGGACCCTCCCATCTAACAGAAGGGGTCCCTCCCGGTAACCGGGTGGCGGCAGAGTTCCCACAATCAACAAAAGGGAAAACTCCCACAAACCCCAGTTCCCCTCCTGCAAGGAGAACCCGGTTGAAAGCAAAAATGGGGGGCGATGAGTGGGGAGAAAGTAGTGAGAGTGAGCACCGGTTGTTCCCTCTCAGGGAAGTACCGACAGCCCCGGGAGTGATTGGATTTGTGAATGTTCCCCTTAACTCCGGGGATGTGCGAGCGTTTAAAAAGGAGATGGGGCGATTGTTGGACGATCCTTTTGGTGTGGCTGAAAGGCTGGATGACTTTTTAGGAAGTAGTATTTATACATACGATGATCTTATGGCCATCCTGAGATCGCTGTTTAATCAGGAGGAAAGAGAAATGATTAAGCAGGCTGGTATCAGGGACTGGGACAGACGCAATCCACAGGGGACACCAGGTGACCAGAAATGGCTTAGCGTGAGCCCGAGCTGGAATGCCCAGACGGAGGAGGGCAGGCGAAGCATGATGGATTTAAGAAACATGATTGTTCAGGGAATAAGAGAGGCGGTTCCCCGGGGTCAGAACATTAGTAAAGTGTTCGGGGAATGTCAAGGGAAGGAGGAATCACCCACGGAATGGGTAGAGAGGTTACGGCGAAGTTTTCAGATCTACTCTGGAACTGACCCGAACTCTCCCGTGGGGGAGGTCTTACTAAAAACGCAATTTGTTGCCAAATCCTGGGAAGACATTAGGAGGAAATTGGAAAAGATTGACGGGTGGTAAGATAAAAGCCTCCAGGAGCTTCTGAGGGAAGCTCAAAAGGTATATATGAGAAGGGAGGATGAAAAACAGAGACTGCAAGCTAAGGTTTTGGTAGCTGCGGTCAAAGAAGTCCAAAAGCAAGAACAAACACAAGGTAAGTTTAAAACACTACCTAGAAAACAGAGAGGCCCTCACAGGGCAGCCCCGACCCCGCGGAGAGAGCTGCCCGAATGTTACTACTGTAAGAAAGTAGGACACATTCAGCGGGATTGTAGGCAAAGAATAAAAGATGTAAAAATTTTTCAAGAAGATTAGGGATGTCTGGGGCTCTTTAATTTGGGGACAAGAACATCCAAGGAGCCCTTGATAAAATTAAAAGTGGGTCCCCAGCGGCAGGAGGTAAGCTTTTTAGTGGACACTGGAGCAGAGAGAAGTACTCTGCAAAAATTGCCAGAGGGGTGTGTGACAAGCAGGGAAAAGGTTTTTGTAATTGGAGCCAAGGGGGATCCTTTCAAAGTATCTGTAATAAAGAATGTGGAAATAGAATCGGAAAATAAAATTTGTTTAGGAAATTTATTGCTTGTAGAAGAAGCAGATTATAATTTATTAGGAAGAGACATGATTGTTGCATTAGGAATTAATATCGTTGTTAAAAACTCTGAATTAGTAGTAAAAATATTCAAACTGACTCCCAAAGACGAAGAAGAAATTAACCCTAGAGTGTGGCACTCAAAAGGGGAAATAAGGAAATTAGATATCAAGCCTATTAAAATAGAAATCAAGGACCCTGAAGACCCTATAAGGATCAAAAAATACCCCATCCCGATGGAAGGGAGAAGGGGATTGAAACAAGTAATTGACGACCTCCTTAAAGGGGGTACCCTGGAACCCTGTATGTCTCAGCATAACACCCCCATCCTGGCTGTAAGAAAAACAGATGGCAGTTTCCGATTGGTTCAGGACCTCAGAGCTGTAAATGCTAGAATCCGAACCAGGTTCCTGGTGGTGGCCAATCCTTACACTTTACTGAACAGGCTCTCACCTGAAGATGTATGGTATAGTGTAATCGATTTAAAAGATGCTTTTTGGACTTGCCCTCTGGATGAAAAGAGTAGAAATTATTTCGCCTTTCAGTGGGAAGACCCAGACACAAACCGAAAACAACAACTAAGGTAGACAGTCCTCCCTCAGAGGTTTGTGGAATCCCCGAACCTTTTCGGGCAGGCTTTGGAACAATTGCTAACGCAATTTGTTCCTGAGGGCGGGACAAAGCTCCTGCAATATGTTGATGACCTATTGATAGCTGGAACAACTGAAGAAAACGTGAGGAGAAGCACGATTGCTTTGTTAAACTTTTTGGGAAAAAAGGGGTTGAAAGTATCGAAATCCAAACTGCAATTCACGGAGCCTGAAATAAAATATCTTGGACATTTGATATCTCAGGGAAAAAAGAAATTAGACCCTGAGAGGGTAGCCGGGATTCTTGCACTCCCTGCACCTAAAACAAAAAGACAAATTAGGCAATTTTTAGGGCTCTTGGGATATTGCAGACAATGGATTGAAGGTTTCAGTGAAAGAGTGAAAATTTTGTATGAAAGATTAAACACTGACAGGTTGAAATGGACTGAGCAAGATGAATTTAATTTTCAGAAATTAAAGGATGCCCTCATAACTGCCCCCGTACTAACTTTACCGGATACCAATAAAGAATTTCAGTTATTCGTGGATGTGAATGGACAAGCAGCACAAGGAGTTCTGACCCAGGAGTGGGCAGAAAAGAAGAAGCCCATAGGGTTTCTCTCGAAAATTTTAGACCCGGTTAGTCGGGGTTGGCCTACTTGTTTGCAAGCAATTGTGGCAGTGGCTTTGTTGGTAGGGGAAGCAAAAAAGGTAACTTTCGGAGCTCCCTTGATAGTCTACACCCCACATGATGTAAGAAATATCTTACAACAAAAAGCGGAAAAGTGGTTGACTGATTCGAGGCTTCTGAAATATGAAGCCATCTTAATCAGTTCACCTGGTTTAGAATTAAGAACCACTACTGCGCAGAATCCTGCGCAGTTCCTGTTTGGGGAACCAACAGAAAAACTATTACACGATTGCATTGAAACTGTGGAATTGCAAACCAAGGTTAGACCAGATTTAGAAGATCAGGAGTTAGAAAGGGGAGAAAAGTGGTTTATAGATGGATCCTCGAAAGTTGTTGAAGGGAAAAGAAAGTCAGGATATGCTATAGTGAATGGCATATCAGGAGACATTGTGGAATCAGGCCCCCTAAAAGCAAGTTGGTCCGCCCAAGCTTGCGAGCTTTATGCTCTCCTGAGAGTCCTCCGGGGATTGAAAGGAAAGAGGGGGACCATCTATACAGATTCGCGCTATGCTTTTGGAGTAGTACATACTTTTAAGAAAATTTGGGAAGAAAGGGGTCTGATAAATACAAAAGGAAAAGGGTTAATCCACGGGGAAATCATTCGACAAATTCTAAAGGCTGTCAGAGAACCGAAAGAAATATCGGTTGTCCATGTAAAAGGACACCAAACGGGATGGCAGTTCCACACCTGAGGTAACAACCTGGCAGACAAAGAGGCAAAACGAGCGGCTTTGTTAACTGTAAGTATTCCTGAAATAACCCCGGAGGAATCACCAGAAATCCCCACGCTCCCTTCGGAAAGGGAGATAGAGGAATTCAAAAAGGTAGGAGGAAACTTTGAAAAGGGAAAATGGTGGTTGCCTGATGGGAGAGAATTAATTCCAAAAGGGATGGCAAGGGGGATACTGCGAAGACTACACAAACAGACTCATTGGGGAACCCGAGCATTAGCTGAACAGTTTCTAAAATTTTTCGGGTGCAAAGGGATCTTTGAACTCGCAAAACAGGAGGTACAAGGATGTGTGATATGCCAAAAAGTAAACCGATCAAAATTTAAGCAAACGGCTTGGGGAGGTCATCCCCTCTCATACAGGCCGTTTGAAAGAATCCAGGTGGATTTCACCGAACTACCAAAAATCGGTAGATACAAATTTTTATTAGTGATAGTGGATAAATTGACACATTGGGTAGAAGCCTTTCCCAGAGCAAGGGCAACAGCCCAAACAGTGTCGAAAATTTTATTAGAAGAAATCATTCCCAGATATGGGATAGTAGATTGCATTGATTCAGACCAAGGAACACACTTCACGTCAAAAATTATTAAACAAATTTCAGAAGCCCTAGGTATCAGATGGCAATATCACACCCCTTGGCATCCTCAGAGTTCAGGACAGGTAGAAAGAATGAATCAAACATTGAAATCTCAACTATCTAAACTTATAATTGAAACAAAGATGTCATGGATTAAGTGTCTTCCCCTTGCGCTACTGAATATAAGAACTATGCCGCACTCTGAGACAGGTCTGTCTCCCTTTGAAATGTTGTATGGGATGCCGTACAAACATGGAATGCCGGTAGCACACCCTCAGGTGGAGGATGTGCAGATACAACCATATCTCATTTCTATAAACAAAAATTTACAGGATCTGTGGAAAAGAGGACTGATTCCCCAAAGCACAACACTGGGATTTGCCATACACCAAATACAGCCTGGGGATAAAGTCCTGATCAAAGCTTGGAAGGAACTCCCTCTCACCCCACACTGGGAAGGACCGTTTCTCGTCCTCCTGACCACAGATACAGCTGTCCGGACTGCAGAAAGGGGCTGGACGCACTCATCTTGAGTGAAAAAAGTAACGGATTACAACTCCTCCGAGTGGAAAGTCACCACACCTCCGGGAGAACTGAAAATCAAACTCCGGCGTCATCACAAATGACAAGTGACGATCAGATAAGTTGTATTAATCCTGATTGTGATTGTTTTCCATTTATCCACTTCGAGTGTGCTTATTGTAAACAGATTTGGGTAGCCCACTGTTTAGGAGGGTACAAACCTAAAGGATTGTGCACAAAGTGTCTAAAGAAAGAACAGGATGAGACTAGCCGTTTCTTAACACTTGCCACCCGGGCGGGGTCCTTGGAACTAGACTCTCCTGAGTGGTTCCTATTGTTCCAAAAGGGGTTAAGAGGCCAGTTAGATTCTAAAGCCAAGGCTTTAGAAATCGAGTGCCGAAAAACAATTAAAGTACCGTGTAGGACAGACCCAATTAAATCGTCTCGGTGGGCTACTTTCAAGAGAAGGTACGCCTTAAGGACTACAAGGGCCCCTGAAGAAAGTCCCTGCTGCCGAGAAGATGGTAATCCCCGCCGTATGTTCCTATACGGGCGAAGGGCAAGGCAGAGGGATGCAATGGTGGGGAATCCTGATAGTCTTGAACCTAGCCGTGTGCTTGGCTGAGGGAATGAGTCCCGAGGTACCTCCTGGGGAGAGTCCCCTGGGGAAGTGTGAGCAGTGTCGGACTGCCACAGAAACCGGACGAATGATTGACTGTCCTCCAGAACTGCAAAAGGGGATGTGTTTTTCCAACGGCACTCAGTATAATATCTGTAAATTAAAGGGGGAGGTCTGGTGTTACCGCTCAGGGGCAAGTTTTAAGGACGGGCAGTTTCAAACTCCTAAAAGACAAAAGACCAAAACTACCCACTTCAGGTACAAGAGAGAAGTGGGAGGGATTCCTCCAATTTCAATTTGTAGTCAATGTAATAAAACCGTCTGGATCGGAGGAAAAAGACAATCCACCTTTGTAGCATATTACAAAATCAATCCTATATGTTACAATAAAGCAAACTTGAAAACGTGTACTATAGGAGGAAAATTATATTGGGAAGGTAAAAATTTAAAACACGAAGAAAAGTCCTCCTTTAGTAATGAACCAATAATTTTGGATTTGTTAAAAAGTGATGATGACCGGGTATGTTTACAATTTGACCAAGTATTCTGTTTTTCCAGAGATGAGGATGGGTTAGATCCTGAAAGCAAAATAAAACAGTTAACCTTAGAGTTAAAGAAGCAAGAAATAGAAAATCAGAAAAGAAGGCTCGAACAAGAGAGACTTAACTCTCTCAGTGAACATTATGAGCAACTAGAAAAACAATACAGCAATTGGGGGTTACCAAACCCCAACCAGAACCTATTCATAGACCTAATGCAAGAGATTGCCACAGAATTAGGTCTATCGAATTGCTGGATATGTGGTGGTTTGAAATCAGCCGAAAGGTGGCCATGGAAGGGAGAAAGACTCACCCCAGAACAACTCTTAAAATGGAAGGGCTTAAAATTATCCAAAACAACACGAAGACCCGAAGGGTGGGTGATAGATCAAAGAATAATTGGGACTTTCTGCATTAGCAGAGAAGGGAAAGAATTCACCGATCTAGTAGGTTATACTCCGTGTATAAACACACTCACGGTGAATTCTGACAGCAAAACAAAAATTTGGCAACCTGAACCACCCGCGGGTTATTGGAGTTGCACCCGGGGTAATAACTGCGAATGGATGGAAATAATTGGGCCATGCTGGTACAAAAACCCTGGGGCCAAGCCCTTCCATGCACTAGAAGGCCTAAAAGAATACTGGGATGATCCGGCAAAATTGAACAGGGGTTGGGAAGCTCCTGATGGCATATATTGGATATATGGGAAAAAGGCATATAGTGAGCTACCTAGAAAATGGAAAGGATCCTGCACACTCGGAATAATTCGGCCCTTTTTCTTTACCCTACCCAGAACAGAGAGTAAATCATTGGGAGCCCCCCTCTTTGAAACACTAAATAGACAAAGGAGGGAATTAAAACGGGAACTACCAATGGCAGGAGGCAACCAGAAATGGAAAGAGGAAGAATGGCCTGCCGAAAGAATTATTCAATATTATGGGCCCGCTACTTGGGCAAATGATGGCAGTTGGGGTTACAGAACCCCCATTTATCTCCTCAACAGACTTATCAGGTTACAAGCGGTAGTGGAAGTAGTTTCCAACCACACCTCAGAAGCCCTAGAACTCCTAGCAAAACAACATTCACAAATGAGAGCTTTTGTATACCAAAACAGATTACCTCTCGATTATTTGCTAGCCGAGGAGGGAGGGGTGTGTGGTAGATACAACGAATCCGAGTGCTGCATGGAAATAGACGATTATGGCGAAACAATAAAAGGATTAGCTGCTGAAATAAAGAAAGTAGCGCATGTGCCAGTTCAAAAGTGGAATTCAATCCTACAAGCCTCCTGGTGGGACCAAATATTTGGGCAAGGGGCTTGGTGGAAAAAGTTAGTATTTTTCATAGTCTGTTCAATTGCCGGAATCATTTTTCTTCCCTGTTTAATTCCTTGCTTCATCAGATTAATTCACTCTGTTGTGCAAGGAAAGCAGATTGCCACCCTTCCAATTGATCCAGAGAAAGCACAAGGGAGACCCACTCCTCTCTCTAAACTGATGAAATTAGAGGAGGAAAAGGAGAACAGAAACGCAATTAAGGCCTTAAGGAATTTTGAAAATAAACATAACCTGTCTCAAGAATATTGTGGGAATTCGCTATCAGACTGGGAGGAAGGTGAATGTGGTTAATCTCACACTCCTCCCTCTGTAGGATTGGATAAAATAATACGAATTTTTAATGTGATGAAGTATTAGGCGGGGGACTGTAATAAATGTAGTTATGAATAAAAATTCGTAAAGACCTAAATAAATATATCTGTAGTTATAATAACATGAGAAAATATAAAATATAGTGTGGCCAAGGATTCCTCCCTAGGTCCAGCCGCAAACATCCATTTTAGAGATAACAATTCTAGCTGGCACCGGGATAACGATCTTAGCCGGCACCCATCAACCTAAAAGAATAAGCAGGACACGAGCCATCAGGCTGGACAAAAGAAACAAGCCCCGACGAGATACTCATCACCTGATCTGAACACCCCGCCTTGCAAGCTACAGTTGGGGAGCAATCAAACTAGACAAAGAAAGAAGCCCAGCCGAGATATTCATCGGCTCCAACCCCGGAGCCAACCACTCCGTCCTGATGGCCCAAACCAGGATGAAATCAAGGAACACCCAGGACCTTTTTACATATGAGGAGACTCTGCCCCACTGTCTATTGATTCAGTTTGCGGGTTCCAGGAAATCCATTCAATCAACCATCAAGACACTTTGTTGAACAGTGACTGCTCGGAGTTTTGGCCTCAGGGCACAAAACCCCTATAAGAACCCCGGACTGCAGCACATACAGCGTGGTTTTGGGAACACCTATACCTTTGGGTATAGACCCCTGTCCACCCAGCGCTGCGCTGACCTATTTATTGTGGTTTTTCTCTTTCGTTTCAGGTGCTTAAATTGTTTTATAATAAATTGCTTTTTATTGACCTTATTTTGCCATTGCATTTATAACAGGAGGATGGGAGTGTACAAGGAGCTGTGAGGGAGCATAGCCAGGACAGGTGACCTGAACTGGCCAAAGGTATATTCCACACCATATGACATCATGCTCAGTATATAAACTGGGGTGATGTTGGCTGAGAGCTGCCAATCGCTGCTCAGGGTCTGGCTGGGCATCAGTTAGCAGGTAGTGAGCAACCGCACTGTGCATCGCTTGTTTTGTATATTCTTTTATCATTATTATTATTTTCCCTTCATTTTCTGTCATGTTAAACTGTTTTTATCTCAACCCACGAGTTTTACCTTTTTTCTGATTCTCCCCCCTATCCCACTTGGGATGTCTTCAGATAGAGGCCCAGCGATAGCAGATGTGATGCAACACCTGAGCAAAACCCTGGCTATAAAATGTGACTTACATACCCCTTGGTGACTGCAGTCTAGTGGGAAAATAGAAAGAATGAATCATGTTGGAGTCTGAGGCACAGAGTGCGTGCCCTTATCTCTGATAACTGACTCTGACATCCAAGAAAACACTGAATTTCATATAACATCATGAAAACAACTGTTAAAGTTAAATAGAAAAACTAAGAGTGTGAGTGTGTAAATTAGAAAGTTTTCTTAAGTCACTGGGTGAGAAAGTTAAACTTTAAAGTTTTAAACTAGTTTAGAGAACAGAAGACAAGATGGAGGATTTAGGGTGTTGTCTCTTGTCCTTCTTCTTTCTTCTTCATCTTCTTCTTCTAGAGGTTTTTGGGTCATAACAGGTGATTGGATAGAAAATGCCACATTGAAGCACACAGGTGATAGGTCATTGGGTCACTAAGAAAAACAATACACGTGTCTATTGTCAATTGGGTGAAAACAAGTCTAAAGATAAAAGAGCTGCATATTTTGGGCCATTTTGTGCCATTTGAGCCAATTTGAGTCAGGTGATGGTGGGTTGAACTTGAGCAGAAAGTCCGGGGAGGACTGCCGAGTCTGTTGATAATATCTTAATAAACACGAGAAACAAGAGCCTAACCAGCCTTTAGAGTATTCTTCCTGACACAGAACTAAAATAAGCGAAACTCCCCTTGGAGGAGTATCCTAAGAGAACTCGGCCAAGAAGAGACCGAGCTCCTGCATCAAATCAGACTTTGAAACAACAAATTAGTAAAATGGGCCAAGAAACCTCTTTAAAATGGCCACAGGCCTTTCCTCTGGCTCTTTTGTGAGTCAGAATTCAGCTCTAGGTCCCGTATGAATTGCTGTATGGATGTTCATATCAAACACTATCAATTCCAGGAGAAATTAATTTAAAGGGAGAAATGGATTTAAATCTATACTTGGTTTCTTTAGGAAAAACTCCTGCTGAACTCTCAGCTTATAACCCTATTGAGATCAGTTGCTTTGGATGCATTTGTTCATCCGTACCAACCTGAGGATTTTGTATATATAAAGACTGGGATCTCTGAACCCTTGAAGGAAAAGTGGAAAGGACCTTTCCAAGTCCTCCTCATAAACTACACTGCAATCAAGGTGTGCAAACCATCAAACTCTGGGTTCATCTCATACAGGTAAAATCAGCAACCACACATTAAACACAGCACAAAGGAGACTAACTCTGTGGAGTTTTTTTATATATATAAATCCTATTGTTTTAGGTATAGGATGTGATTTGCTAAGTGGATATCATTTATTGGATCTAGATGAAAATTATAAATAATTCCACATTTATAATAATAATAGAAATTATGTTGTTAATCTCTGGGAAGGTTTTGAAGGTTAGTTTTTTCCTTTTTTTTTTTTTTTTCTTTCTCTCAGGAAATTTTTCTCCCGTTTGTAGCCTGAGACGATGAATGATGGTACTTAAGAGACAAAAGTTGTGGCTGGATGGGGTGGAAGGGGGAAGGGGTACAGTTGCTGCAGTCCCATAGCTGGGGAGTGAGCTCACTAGCTGGGGGGTTTCTCTTGGGAAGCACAGAGATACCGAAGGGGGAAGGGGTAACCAAGATTTGGTGGAGATTAGGGGCTGGGCTCAGTCCTCTCACTCTCAGGGATCGGAGGGGAGACAGTTGTTGTTTTGGTGTTGGACTGCTGCTGCAGGGAGAATTTGCTGATGCTGCAGAGTTCTGTCCTTCTCTGCTTCTTACCATTGGTGGGCCTCTGCTCGCAAGAGGGGCCGTTGAACTGGGACCTTTCAACACCCCACTGATATGCAGAAAGAAAACTATAACCCACAGAGTAAGTTATAAGAGTAGGTATGTGTTTATTCAGTACTGAGGTTCATGGGAGATAGCTCCTCCAAAAACATGCACACCCTGGAGACTTGCCCCTCTCTTTTTATTCTCTACAAACTAGGGTTACACAATACGCCTAATACATATTAATTTCCCAACCCTGCCTGTCCCCGCTTCATATTAAAATTAGCTCCACGCCTCTTTGCGATTGCACACTGCTCCTTGTTGGTCACTCTGGTGGTCATCTGGGGTCTTACAGATGAAGTCATCAATTTTCCTCTCAGTTGAGCTTTTCACCTTGTCTCCTTGCACATGCTCTTTTTAGTCCTTCGACCATCTTTCGGACTTTGATACCATTTCTCCCGACTTAGGGATCCAAAAAATCCCCTTATCCTGTGGTGCCTTTGTCCTTGCATCTTGTTTGTGCATTCTAGCTTTTTATCTTATCTTGTAGACTTGCTCTGTGCTCTTGTAGGAACAGTAAGCATTTCATACAGTATTGTCAGCCCCCTCTCTTTTAGTCAAAGCATTTTTTTATGCTTGATTCCTAATTTTTAATTTCTCTGTTTCAGTCCCCCCTTTTCTAGAAAATCAGTTAATTCTTTAACTTAGCCATACTGATGCCTTTCCCCTTTCCAGTCTACCTCCACAGCTCACTCCTTGGTATGTATCCCTCATTGCATTACCATATGCTATTGCTAGGCAAGTCAGTACTGCCATCCATTTTAATATCCTCCAATTCTAAACAAGTATTGCAATAGATAGCACCAGACTTGTACCTGTAGGGAATATTTTATATATTAGTAAAGGCCTGTCTGCACAAACCAGCCTTTGGAATAAGTCGTGATATTAAAGGCTAAAGTTCTTGAAACTTTCCTGCAGAAGAGAGAGTAAAGCAAAACAATATCCTTGTGTACAGGAGAAAAAATGTAAACCTGTGTGTATTAGCCAATAGTAATTTGCTTAGCCCACGGACCCTGTATAACCCTATAAAAGGTGTGCTAAAGATAGAAATAAACGGCGTTCACGTTTACTTCTGTGAAGAGTTGTGAATAGCTGGCGGTCTCTTAATATGTACCTACTAATGTTACTATGTCAATGATAGGGTGGCAAAGAGTGTTCAAAATCCCAGCTGCAGTTGGTGACCATCCAAGGAGTGCCTCCCACCAGTGATAATTTGTGTCTTGGTTTACCCTTTGTAATACTTTGCTTATCTCTTTTATATCATGATAGACAGTAACCAGAGTTTTTTGTCCATTTTCCTAAATCTCTTCTAGGATTTTTGCCAAGTCTTGATGGTTCATTAGCTGTCTTATTAATGTAAGGTTCATTCCAATAGGTGTAGGTGATAATTTATGGTATATTGTGTAGTTAGATCTTATCAACTGGTGGGATGTAACTGGTGCCAAATATGAAAAAACACACACTACAATCTTAACAAAATTACAATTACAAAAATGTCACCCTTAAAATTAAGCTTTCTGATCTTGTTTCTCATAGTTGTAGCTACTTTCTCAGGAAAATAACTGTAAACATAGACGTTTATGCATTCCTTCAAAGAAACATCTTTTGATGGACGTTGCACATGACCAGTGTGCTTGGGAAGGTGGTAACTTAATTATCCAATCCCTGGTCATTGTCAAGAATCTATAAATACTGGAGACGGGAAATAAAGTGACGAGTTTTTGTTCTAACACTGAAAATAGTGTGAATCATTTTGTGTCCTTTTTTTGGGGGTTAGGTGTCCTTTTTTTTGTTTTGGCTTGCCCGTGAAATTTTTACCCATTAGTTGTGGAGACAACCTAACTGTAGGTACTTAGTGGGTGCTCGACAAAGGACAAAGAGTGGCCGGGCCCAGGGGGGGGAAGGGGGCAGGAAAGGAAGGTGGGAACAGATTTTGGCTGGCTTTCTTCAGCTTCGGGGAGAGACATTCTTTTTTTTTGAGGTGCGGAGCTGCTGCGGTAGAGAGAAGGGAATTTTGCCATCACCCAGATGGAGCTGCTGCTTCTTCTCCTTCTTCCCTCTTCGTTGGTTGGCCTCACACCCCCTGTCCTGCCAGGACCTGTGGCAGTGCCAGGCACTGCTGGGGAGCTGCTGATACTCCTCATCCACCAGCCCAGGATCTCTGCTCATCCCTGCTGTTCCAGCCGACTGTTCCTCAGAGCCCTGCAGGAGCACCGGGACTGCCCGCCCGAGGGGGTTTGTGAAACAAAGCCTCTCCTCCATCCCGTCTCAGCCGAGAAGGCTGTCACGGGGTCCCTGGTTCTGTTTTCTTGCTAATGCTGGAATTATTGTTGTTTGTTTACCTGGTTATACTAGTAAAGAACTGTTATTCCTATCCCCAGATCTCTGCCTGAAAACCCCCTTGATTTCAAAATTATAATAATTCAGAGAGAAGAGGGCCTACATTCTTTCATTCCAAGGGAGGCTCCTGCCCTCCCTAGCAGACACCTGTCTTCCAGAGCCGAGACAGATTTTGGCGCCCAACGTGAGGCACTGAGAGAAAAAGGGCATAAAAAGAATAACAGTTCTTAAATTACCTAACTTTTGTGTGCTGGATTTAGAAACCTTGTTAGGTAGAACCATGTTGTTTAGCTTACCCAGGTTCGGGGGGCATGTGGTCACAGCTATATTTCTCCCATTTGCTGCACCTTACCTAAATATGGGTCCTATAACTAAAGCTACTGTCGCTATTATCCAGTTTGTTTTGTGGATTGATAAGGTGAGAAATTCATGGATGTTTAATGTCCTCTGGATGGCAGGCTCATGGATTCAGAGCTGTCACACACTAACTGGATGGTTTTCGGGTTACTTTAATAATGGTACCTACTGGGAGAAAAAGACAGCTGGGGAAATTTTCTCCCAACCTTTCACCCAGTTCCTTGGGCCTACCCCACCAGTTTTCAAAAGGTTAAAATCTTCTCTGGATGCTAATGACATCATACAGTGGCTGGTGTTGCTGATAGGCCTGTTCTACTTAGCCTTCAGAGATAAAGGGAAAGAGACGGGGGATGCTACTCCAGAACCTGCCCCAGCCCCAGAGACAGGGGGTGCTGCCCCAGAGCCTGCCCCTGCCCCACAGCCCACCTCAGAAATGAACCACCCACAGTGGGTGGGGGTTCTGGTGAAGGAGATACGTGAGATGAGCCAGAAGATAGAGTGCATTTCCTCAGCTGCTGGGAAAACCTCCCCCTGCCTTGAAGAGGGAGAGTCTGATGGTGCAGCAGTGGAACCCACAGACGTTACAACTGTCCAGGTTCCAGCTGAACCACAAGGACAGTCACAGCCAGCAGCAGTTTCCCCTGTGGAAATGAAGAAGTCTAAGATGAAATCTCAGCACCCTGTTGATAAGGATAAGAAAAGAGGGCCCTCACAACCCACAGGGGAGCCAGAAGTTGAAATCATCACTGAGACTCTAACATATGACAGTCTCCGTAACTTGCAAAAAGACATTGTGAGGCGGGGGCGTGAGCCTTATACCACCTGGTTACTTCGGGTCTGGGACCTTATGGGTACAGGCGTGCAGCTGGATGGTGGTGAGGCAAGGAATGTGGGACCCTTGACGCAGGACTCAGGTGTGAATCAGGTATTCGTCAGGGAGCCAGGGTCCCTTTCCCTCTGGGAGTGGCTTTTGATGAGTGTAAGAGAGAGATTTGTCCACAGAGAGAGAATGGAAGAGCACTATCATAGAAGGGACTGGAAAACCATTGAGGAAGGGATCCAACAGCTGAGAGAAGTGGCGATATTAGAGGTCCTTTTTGGGAGGGGTGGACAGCATGATAATGGCCCCAACAAAGTCAGGTGCACTGGGCAGATGTTGTGGAGTCTGGCAAATCTAGGGCCACATGAATACACCACTTTCATTGCGACGATTAATGCCGATAACAGCCGAGAGACGGTGAGTTCTGTGGCCACCAGGCTTAGAAATTTCGACAGTGTGGTCCATGGCCCGCAGCAGGCTCGAATTTCCGCTGTGATTAGGGAACTCAAAGAAGAGATGAAGGAAATGAGGGAAGAGATGAGGAAGAGCAGTTCCCATATGGCACCAGTGCGGGTCACAAGCCCAAAACTCCAAGCCCAGTGTCCCCCAGCTAGAGAGAGAGGGTACACCTCATGAACTGAGCTGTGGTTCTTTCTACGTGACCATGGGGAAGACATGGGAAAGTGGGATGGGAAACCCACTTCTGCCCTGGCAGCACGTGTGCGTCAACTCAGGGAGGGAACCATTAACCAGAAAGGTTCCACTAGAGTGAAGGTGGCCTCAACCTCCCGTGACCAAACTGCCAGATATTACAGAAAAGAAGATGATCCCCTTGAAGGAACCTCTAGCATGTATGCCCAGGGAGGAGAGGATGACCAGGGCTAGAGGGGCCCTGCCTCTAGCCAGGAAGAGGCATGGGAAAACCGGGTCTTTTGAATGGTGTGGATCCGATGGCCTGGCACATCAAAGCCACAAAAATATGAAGCTTTAGTTGATACTGGTGCACAGTGTACCCTAATGCCATCAGGACATGTGGGGGCAGAACCTGTTTCCATTGCTGGGGTGACAGGGGGATTGCAGCAATTGACTCTGTTGGAAGCCGAGGTGAGCCTGACTGAGAAGGAGTGGCAGAAACATTCCATTGTGACTGGCCCAGAGGCCCCGTGTATTCTGGGCATAGACTTTCTTCGGAATAGCTATTACAAAAACCCAAAAGGACTAAGGTGGGCTTTTGGAATAGCTGCTGTGGAGGCAGAGGACATTAATGTAACACCTTGCTTGGACTATCAGAGAACCCATCTGCAGTAAGACTCCTGAAAGTGGAAGAACAGCAAGTACCAATTGCCACCTCGATGGTGCACCGCCGACAATATAAGACAAATCGAGATGCTGTGATTCCCATCCACAAGATGATCCGAGAACTAGAGAGTCATGGAGTGGTCAGCAAAACCCACTCACCCTTCAACAGCCCCATCTGGCCTGTGCGCAAGTCTGACAGAGAATGGAGATTGACTGTGGACTATCGTGCACTGAATGAAGTGACTCCACCTCTGAGCGCTGCCATGCCGGACATGCTGGAGCTCCAGTATGAGCTGGAGTCCAAAGCAGCAAAGTGGTATGCCACTATTGACATTGCTAATGCATTTTTCTCCATTCCCCTGGCAGCAGAATGCAGGCCTCAGTTTGCCTTCACATGGAGGGGAGTGCAGTACACCTGGAACCAACTGCCCCAGGGGTGGAAGCACAGCCCCACCATCTGCCATGGACTGATCCAGGCTGCCCTAGAAAAGGGTGAGGCTCCAGAACATCTACAGTACATTGATGACATCATTGTGTGGGGGAACACGGCAGTGGAAGTAATTGAGAAAGGAGAAAAGATGATCCAGATTCTGCTAGAAGCTGGCTTCGCCATCAAGAAGAACAAAGTCAGAAGACCTGCTCGAGAGATCCAATTCCTGGAAGTAAAGTGGCAAGATGGACGGTGTCAGATTCCCACTGAGGTCGTCAATAAGATCACTGCAATGTCTCCACTGACCAGCAAGAAGGAAACGCAAGTTTTCCTAGGTGCCATAAGTTTTTGGAGGATGCACATTCCTGAGTACAGCCAGATCATGAGCCCTCTCTACATGGTTACCTGAAAAAAGAACACTTTCCAGTGAGGCCCTGAACAGCAACAAGCCTTTGCCCAAATCAAACAGGAGATCGCTTATGCAGTAGCCCTTGGCCCAGTCAGAACAGGACCAGATGTGAAGAACGTGCTCTACTCTGCAGCTGGGAACAATGGCTTGTCCTGGAGCCTTTGGCAGAAAGTGCCTGGGGAGACTCAAGGCCGACCACTAGGATTCTGGAGCCGAAGCTACAGAGGGTCCAAAGCCAACTACACTCCCATGGAGAAAGAAATCTTAGCTGCCTATTGTTGCCGCTGAAGATGAATAGATCACAAAGACACAGGTCGAGGTGTGGTGAGAGAAAGAGAGAGTTTATTATTCCCTCCAGGATTTATAGGCTCCTGACCACAGCCAGGGATTGGATGGTCAGGATAACACTTTCTCACTGCACTGGCCATGAGAGATGTCCATCACAAGACGTGTAACAGAAAGAATGTACACATATCTATGTTTACAGTTACTGTCCTGGGAAAGTCTTTAGAAAACTATGTTAGCAAGCTCAGAAGCTGAGTTTTCAGGGCGACATCTCACCCTTTTCGGTTTAATAAAAAGAAAAGAAAAAAGAAAAAATGAACAAAGAAACTAGCAACATTATAAAAAATCAAAAGATAAATAACAGGAAAAAATACAATACTCCATACAATCAGAAGGCTGTAATTTCAGGGTGATATCTCACCCTTTCGTTATTACAAAAAACACTTTTTTTTTTTTTTTTTTAAAAACCCAGAAAAACAACAAAACTCAAAAAATAAAAATGAAACAAATGTCCAACATCAACACCTGCTTGTGGATGGCTCTCAATTTGGTCACGGAAGCAAAATCCATGGCCAAATTGAAAGGTGCCTGGGAAAACGTATGAAATGCTATGACAGCAGCCTGTAATTCCATCAATTGGGCTGATCCAGCCTCTTTACTCTCTAAAAAAAAACAACCTAAAAAACAAAACAGCGACATCAATGGAAAGATTAATGTAATAAACTTGAAGAGCAGAAATTGCTTGCAGAACCTCCTCCAGCATCTACTGTGCCTGTGGGGTCAGTGTCAGAGGTGACTTTAAAATCAGAGTCCCCCTTTAATAGCCCAAACAAGGGAGACAGTTCTGTCGTGGTCAGTCCCATATAAGGATACAACCATGTAAAAGTCCATTAATATTTGGACATCATTCATGCAGTGTCTGTACTGAATGCAAAAATAAATAATTGCACCTCCAAATGCGGGACTGTTTGTCCCAAAAATTATTTTTGACCCTCAAATAATTTCAGGGAGGTTGTAGAGACGAGCAGCAGGAAACTGCTTGCCAACTCCAGAGAGGGCTAGAGCCCCATATCATCGGCAAATGCCGGCAAATTTTGCATGCCTTATGGCAAATCTCCATTGATATCTGTGTGGGCTCAGCATTAATGATAGCTGGCACCAAAAGACAAATTTCGGTCTGTCATCAGGATGCAAAGGAATTGCAAAGAACAATCCTTCAGATCCACAATGAGGACTAGCAAATCAACAGGAAACATGGCAGGTGAAGGCAGGCTAGCCTGCATCATCCCCATGCTTTCCATCATAGCATGAACTTTCTGGAGGTATTGTAGCAACCCCCATTTCCCAGACTTCTTAATACAGAAAACAGGAATGTCCCAGGGAGTGGCTGAAACTCCAGATCACTGTGATCCAACTGTTCTTGCTTGCATCCAGACACGGAGGGTGACTAGTCTATCATGAGAGAAGAAAACAGAAAATGATGAACAGTCAGTCTCATGTTCTTCTTTGCATAGAATGTGTCAGCATCGGGTCCAAGGGTCACTCCGGGGCCCGTCAGCAAACCAGACAATCGTGGTGTCCATGCCAGTGTCAAGAACCCGCGGAAGCTAATCTCTGAAAGCATCTCACCAAGGATGGACCGGGTGCAGACCCGTTCAGGATGATCCCTGGCTGCAGAACAGCAGTCTAGTGACCCAGGGAGGTCCAGGGAACCCGAAGCCACCATCTCCCCGCAGCTGATTCTCAGCTCTGCGAACATAAAACTCAAAAGGCACAAGGTGAGCAAATCCAGGTCCCGCAGGGATAGGAACAGGAGGCAGGAGTGTGGAACCCATGGCAGAAATGCACCCCAGGAAATCCGAATCAATGTCCCCTAGGTGAGCAATGATGCCCTGAGCAGTGGAATTCAACCACGCCACAAGAAGAGCACTCATGGCCTCACCCACTGGACCAAAGCATTCGGAAGCACATGGAATGCCTGATATGCTCAGCTGTACAGTCATTTTACAGGAGGACAAAGTCCACAGGCCAGCTGAAGAAGCTCCAGCAGCCGGGGACCTCTGGCCCGTCAAGGCCACCAGCTTCTGTCCGGCGTCAGCACCACCCGAACCAGTGGTAAACAGCTCAAGACCTTGGTCTGCCACAGCCACAGGAGGCGGCGGGGGAGGCCCGGCTCCAGCCGCAGGCTCGGGTGATGCCCGGGAACCCAAGGCGGGGGGGGGCTGGAGGCAGTTCAGCACAGCCCGCCTCCAGCGCCGGGAAGGACCGAGGCGCCGGTACAGGCACAGCCTGCGAAGCCGTGGCACCGTCCTGCTCCGCTGCCAGGGAGCAGGCATGGGAATCCGGCAGCATGGGACTGGCAGAACCTGGCCCGGCATCGGCACCACTCGCAGAACCCGCCCCCACGCCCTACGAATCCGGCGCGGGGGGGGCAGCGCTCGGAATCGCCCCTAACAGCGTTTCTTCAGGGGCGAAAGGTCCAAGAAACGGTGCCGGCCGCTCCCCCGCTGGAAAGGCGTGTGCGGCCACCAGCGCGGAGCCTGGCCCCTGCCCGTCCCCCACCGCCGGGCAGGGCACGGCCCCGCCACAGCAGGGACATGGGACAGACCCCGAGGCATCCCCCAGGGCCGGCGCGGCCCCCCGTTCAGGCAGCCCCCCATCGGTCTGTGCCGGGAGAGCACGCAGAGGCGGTGACCCTGCCCCGCGCTTCCACCGTCGGGGCGCGGGCCGAGGAGGACTTACACCCCCCGGGTCCGTGGCGCCTCTGACAGCCTGCCGGCAGGGATCCAACCCCGACCCGGGCCTACACCGCCGGGGCGCGGGTCGAGGCGGGGTCACGCCCACCGGGCCCGCGGTGGCCCCGTTCAACCCGCCAGGGGCCCCGGCAATCCCGGGGGAGCCAACCTCGGGACCCGACCTCAGAAAGCCGCACCTTCGCCAGATCCCGAGCAGCCGGAGCAGCCGGGGCTCGTAATCAACCAGCAGAGCCTCGATCAGGGAATCGCCTACAGCGTCCCAAGCTGACTGCGAAAAAATCGCTTCAACCACAGGGAAAAAACCCTCAATTTTGCCATACTCACACAATTGCTGAAAGTCAGCATACGAAACATCAATCCCTCTCTGATCATGCACTGCACGCCATATCTCCAAAACCAGGCCCTCCCTAGGAGAGAGCCCAAAACCATCCATAGCCACAGGCTAGACAGTACCCTGTAACACACGTGCAAGACACGTAGGGGTTCACCACATGTTGCCGCTGAAGATGAATAGATCACACGGACACAGGTCGAGGTGTGGTGAGAGAAAGAGAGAGTTTATTTTTCCCTCCAGGATTTATAGGCTCCTGACCACAGCCAGGGATTGGATGGTCAGGATAACACTTTCTCACTGCACTGGCCATGGGAGATGTCCATCACAAGACGTGTAACAGAAAGAATGTACACATATCTATGTTTACAGTTACTGTCCTGGGAAAGTCTTTAGAAAACTATGTTAGCAAGCTCAGAAGCTGAGTTTTCAGGGCGACAGCCTATAAAAGAGTTCAAGCTGCCTCAGAAGTAATTAGCACAGAAACACAACTTCTCCTGGCACCCTGACTACCAGTGCTGGGGTGGATGTTTAAAGGAAAGGTTCCTGCTACCCACCATGCCGCCGATGCTACATGGAGCAAGTGGATCACTCTCATCACGCAGCACGCCCGTATTGGAAACCCAAATCGCCCTGGAATTTTGGAAATAATTACAAACTGGCTGGAAAGGTGAAAACTTTGGTCTCACTGATGAAGAGGAGCAAGAACAAGTGACACGGGCTGAAGAAGCTCCACCATACAACCAACTGCCAGCAGAAGAAACATGCTATGCTCTGTTCACTGATGGTTCCTGTCGCATCATAGGGATGAACCAGAAGTGGAAAGCAGCTGTATGAAGCCCCACACAACAGGTCGCAGAGGCCACTGAAAGAGAAGGTAGATCAAGCCAACTTGCTGAACTCAAAGCTGTTCTACTGGCCCTGGACATTGCTGAAAGAGAGAAGTGGCCAAAGCTCTACCTCTACACTGATTCATGGATAGTAGCCAATGCTCTGTGGGGATGGCTGGAAAGGTGGAAAAGGGCCAATTAGCAGCATAGGAGAAAACAAATTTGGGCTGCTGATGAGTGGAAAAACATCGCTACCAGGGTAGAGAAACTGTGAGGGTCTGTCATGTAGATGCCCATGTCCCCAAGAGTAAAGCTAATAAAGAGCACCGAAACAATGAGCAGGTAGATCAGGCTGCAAAGATAGAGGTGTCAAAGACAGACTTAAATTTGCAACACAAGAGAGAGTTGTTCTTAGCTCGATGGGCCCATGATGCCTCAGGTCATCAAGGTAGAGATGCCACCTATAAGTGGGCATGAGACCGAGGGGTGGATCTAACTATGGACAGTATTTCTCAAGTCATCCATGACTGTGAGACATGTGCCACGATCAAGCAGGCCAAGCGGTTGAAGCCGCTATGGTACGGTGAGCGTTAGTCCAAATATGGGTATAGGGAAGCCTGGCAGATTGACTACATCACACTGCCCCAAACCCGCCAAGGCAATCAGTAGGTGCTCATGATGGTAGAAGCCACCACTAGATGGTTGGAAACTTACCCTGTGCCTCATGCCACTGCCCGAAACACCATCCTGAGACTTGAAAAGCAGGTCCTTTAAAGGCATGGCACCCCTGAGAGGGTTGAGTCAGACAATGAGACTCATTTCAAGAACAGCCTTATAAACACCTGGGCTAGGGAACATGGCACTGAGTGAGTGTACCATATCCCCTACTATGCACCCACTGCTGGGAAAGTTGAACGGTGCAATCGCCTGCTTAAAACCAGCTTAAAGGCACTGGGTGGAGGAACTTTCAAGAACTGGGAGATTAACCTAGCAAAAGCCACATGGTAGTTGTGGTAAATATAACATTAAATAAAAATTCGTGAAAGAATAAATAAATATATGATTGTATTTATAACAATGTAGAAATATAAAATATAGTGCAGTCTAAGGATTCCTCCCCAAGTCCAGCAGTAACGATCCACTCAGGTGATAACGATCCACGGCGATGCCTAACAGCCCAAGATAAAGAGCAGGACACAGGCAATCAAGCTAGACAATGAGAGGAACCCCGTCGAGATATCCGCACCTGAACCGGCCACTCCACCCCGGTAGAGGCAATCAGAAAAACATTCGGAATCATTTCGCATGAGAAAGAGACTCTGCTCCGTCGAGATATCCATCTGCTCCCGCACCCAAACTGGACACTCCATTCCGAGAAATACAATCAGAGGACACTCAGAGCCTCTCGCATGCAAAAAGACTCTGCTCCACCAACCATTGACTCAGCTCAACGGATCCGGGAAGTCTATTCAAACTCTTTTTAGACGGTGCTTACTCCGGATTTTTGCCTCAGGATACGAAAACCCCTATAAGAACCCTAGACTACAGCCCCTACTTTGTGGATTTGGGAACTCGGTACCTCTGGGTGCCCTGTCCACCCAGCGCTGCGCTGATTTATTTTATTGTGTTTTTTTTTTTTTCTCTCCTTGTTTGTTATTGCAATTGTTTTATAATAAATTGCCTTTATATTAACCTTATTTCGCTATTGCGTTTATAACAGTAGTGAACACCCGAGGTTCCACTAACCGAGCAGGGCCTGCCCAATCTGAGCCCTTTAGAACGACAGATGGAGATAAAGTTCCAGTAGTACATATGAGAGGTATGCTGGGAAAAACCGTTTGGGTTAATTCTGCCTCCAGCAAAGACAATCCAATCCGTGGGGTTGTCTTTGCTCAAGGACTGGGTTGCACATGGTGAGAGATGCAAAAAGATGGAGAAACCCGGTGCATACCTCAAGGAGACCTGGTTTTAGGGTGAACTACCCATGACACTGTGCTTGTATCTGTATCTGCCTGTACATATGTATACAGTTAAAGTAGTATGTGTTCATGTATAATTTAAAGGTTTAATATTTGATGTAACATTTTAGTATGGGAAAAAAATTCGGGGTGGATAGTGTTGGGAGTTAGGTGTCCTTTTTTTTGTTCTGGCTTGCCCGTGAAATTTTTACCCATTAGTTGTGGAGACAACCTAACTGTGGGTACTTAGTGGGTGCTCGACAAAGGACAAAGAGTGGCTGGGCCCAGGGGGGGGAAGGGGGCAGGAAAGGAAGGTGGGAACAGATTTTGGCTGGCTTTCTTCAGCTTCGGGGAGAGACATTCTTTTTTTTTGAGGTGCGGAGCTGCTGCGGGAGAGAGAAGGGAATTTCGCCATCACCCAGATGGAGCTGCTGCTTCTTCTCCTTCTTCCCTCTTCGTTGGTTGGCCTCACACCCCCTGTCCTGCCAGGACGTGTGGCAGTGCCAGGCACCGCTGGGGAGCTGCTGATACTCCTCATCCACCAGCCCAGGATCTCTGCTCATCCCTGCTGTTCCAGCCGACTGTTCCTCAGAGCCCTGCAGGAGCACCGGGACTGCCCGCCCGAGGGGGTTTGTGAAACAAAGCCTCTCCTCCATCCCGTCTCAGCCGAGAAGGCTGTCACGGGGTCCCTGGTTCTGTTTTCTTGCTAATGCTGGAATTATTGTTGTTTGTTTACCTGGTTATACTAGTAAAGAACTGTTATTCCTATCCCCAGATCTCTGCCTGAAAGCCCCTTGATTTCAAAATTATAATAATTCAGAGAGAAGAAGGCCTACATTCTTTCATCCCAAGAGAGGCTCCCGCCCTCCCAAGCAGACACCTGTCTTCTAGAACCGAGACACCTTTAGTGACACAAAAATTAGAATGATTCTTAGTATGTAAGGTTACATTGTTATCATCTATTTCTACAGAAAGACACCCAGTTCTTAAACATACACAGCCTAGGCCAATATATACAAGCACAGTCTTTTGACTGGTATCTGGATGAATCTCAAAGTGTCAGATGCTTTGCTCAGTGTCCAGATATATTTTGTGCATCAGTCATGTTAGTCTCACAGATAAAACCCTTGTTGCTTCTGGATAACACAAGATTCCAAATTTACAGTTTGCCATCTTCCATTCATCATCCGAGCCCATGCTCTATGCTCCAAGGGGTAGAGCACTGTCTTCTCATGATTTAATCCTAATGCCATAATAGGGTGGATATTGTAAAATGTGGCATTGTGTATAGTCAGTATGAAAGTAGTAGCTATTTTGGTGGTAGGGTCATAGGTAAAATTTACCAGAGTCCACCAAGACTGAAGCTTCCTTTCTAAATTGTTTGCATTGTCCCAGACAATTTTCTGAATTTCAATTGGAAAAGCACCTTCACTTCCTTCCCTTATTACTAAAGCAACTATTGATTGTACCCATAATTGTGCCTGTATGCAGCTGAGGCCTAATGACACATTGTCCTGGCCTGTATTAAGTGCATTCATTATTAGCTTGTGGTCTTGGTCTTCAGCTTCTCCCCACTTTGGTAATACTTTGGAAATTTGCCATTGGCTAGTTCCTAGTGCTAATAAAGAGGATTGTAGGGGCAGTTTTCGTTTTGTCAAATTACTAGTTGCAGTGGCTAATTTATTCATTAATATTTCTGAATTGATTCCATTTAATACCCCCAACCCTGTTCCTAATATTTCAGTTAAATTTCTTCACCTTCTGTCCCTGAAGTGTACTTGCTTTTGTAACCATGTTGCCCAGACCTTGGATGATATCTTTAGGAAAGAGGCGCAGGCTGGCTGAATTTCAGAGATGTTAGTTTGCATTAGTAATTCAACATGCTTGAAAGACCACTCTGGGTTAAATAACAGTTGTTGTTGTCCCATATTCCTTATTACATAGGGGCCAACTTCATAAATTTTAGGTTCAATTTTAGGTGGTGTGGTCTGAGCTTGGGTTACAGCCGATTTGGTTGTTGCAATAGGCATGGCTTTTATTTTAAATTTGAATGAGACCCCAGTAGCACCACGACTCCAAAGGCAAACCATATTTATTGTCTGTACTAACATAAAGTTATACTAACAATCTAATTTACTTAGAAGGTTACAAATTTCCCAGTCCTTGCCTGTAGGATAAGTTGAAACACTAATTTGAATTGCTTTTTCATGGTTAGTCCTATTAATCATCTGGCATCCTACTCTGATTACTTCTATAGTCCCTTGAAGGGACCACAACCTTTGTCTTTGCCATTCATGCTTTTCATATACCCGGTTTTCATGCACAACCACAGTTGATAGGTTTAAATCCTTTAGATCAGGATAATTACCCATGGATCCAGTGTACTGAATGAAAGCTTGGGACCAAGGCCATTCAGCACTTTTCTCGCTAGAGGTACTTTCCAATTCTTGGATTACACTTAGAGATACAAGCAAGACAAAGAATTCTATTGACTAGGTTTCTACAAGCTAAATCATGGTATATTCCCAACCACAACGTACTCATTTTGCTCAACTAAGTTTTAATTTCAGTTCATTGTCACCCAGCATTACTTTCCAAGGGGCTTCTGGAGCCTTCTTCACTTGAGAATGGTGAATCCAGGCACTCTGTTCCTTGATCTTAACTGCAGTGAAGGTGGTGAGAAGCACCTGGAACAGTTCTTCCCACTGTGGCTCCAAAGTTTTTTCTTTAAGAGACTTAACATACACATAATCTCCAGGCTGTATGTCATGCACTGGCCCATCCAGCCCTCTGCTCCGGGTTCCAGCAATATGTTTCTCAATTGCTCTGAGCTGCTTGCCTAAGGCTATCATATAGGCAGTCAGCCTCTCCTCCCCCACTTGGGTAGACATTCCCTTTTGCACTCCATACAGTCTCCCATAAAGCATTTCAAAGGGACTTAGTTTTTCTTTAGCTCTAGGCTTGGTTCAGATCTGCATCAATGCCAGTGGGAGAGATTGAGGCCAGGGTAAATTAGCTTCTTGTCCCAGCCTCACAATTTTCTGCTTAATTAAATGATCCATTTTCTCTACTTGGCCACTTGACTGGGGATGATAAGGGGTATGGAGCTCCCAGTCTGTGCCCAGGTGATGACTGGTTTGTTGTACTATTTTTGAGATAAAATGTGGCCCCCTATCTGAAGATATTGTGGCTGGAACCCCAAAGCGTAGTATTACCTCTTGTAACAATACTTTGGTTACCTCCCAGACTTTGGCAGTTCTGGTGGGAAAAGCCTCTGGCCACCCTGAAAAGGTAATCTGTTAAAACCAGCAGATATTGATACCCCCTTTTCTTGGGAGTTCTGAGAAGTCAATTTGCCATTGTTGTCCAGGCCCATGGCCTTTTCCAATTTGACCAAGTTTTGGTTTGGGAGTATTCTTGGGTTTAGTCTGGAGGCAAATGTCACACTGCCTGGTTACCTGAATGTAAATTTCTGGCAGTAATCTTTTCAATTAGATAGCTATACAGGGCATCTATTCCCCAGTGTGTTTTCTGGTGCTCTTCTCTTACTAGTGACCGTTACTGATGAGAAGGGATGATTATCATCCCTTCTGCAGTAATCGCCCATCCCTCTTGATTATATTTTCCTCCTTGATCTTGAATTAGTTTTCTGTCTTTTCTAGTATATACTGGCTTATTTTCAAAGGAGACCTGTCCATCAGGAATTAAGCCTCCCTCATCGTTATCTCACCTTTTGCTGCTTCTTTTGCGTCTCTGTCCGCCATTTCATTTCCTTCCTCCAATTCTGAGCTCACCTTCTGGCGTGCCTTAATGTGCATAATTGCTACCTGCTCAGGTAGCTGGACTACTTCCAGTAGCAGCAATATTTCCTGCGCGTGTTTGATGTTTTTCCCTTGTGAGTTTAACAGTCTTCTTTCTTTCCAGATGGCTCCATGTGCATGTACAACCCCAAATGCATATCTCGAGTCTGCATAAATGTTTATTTTCCTTACCTTTGCAATCTCCAAGGCACGGGTTAGAGCGATGATCTCTGCCTTTTGTGCAGAGGTATCTGATGGCAAGGGTCCAGATTCTATTACCGCTCTGCAAGTGGTAACTGCAGACCAAGCACGTTGCTTTCCACTGATGACGTAGCTTCTCCCATCAGTGAACCAGGCTTCAGCGTCATCCAGCGGGGTGTCTTTCAGGTCTGGGCGGCTGGAGTAGGAAGCTTCGATAGTCTCCAGGCAGTCGTGGTGCACCGGCTCCCCTTGATTCCCATTGAGAAAAGAAGCTGGGTTGATAATGTTAGTTACAACTATCTCTACATCATCTTGTTCTACCATGATGGCTTGGTATTTCAGGAACCTTTGTGGGGAAAGCCAGTGCCCACCTTTTACTTCCAGGACTGCAGACACTGTGTGAGACACCAATACAGTCATTTTCTGGCCCAAGGTGAATTTGTGTGCCTCTTGAATATTCAGTACCACTGCTGCAATGGCTCTGAGGCATCCTGGCCATCCCTTGGCTGTTGTGTCTAGTTGGTTGGAGAAATAAGCAACTGCTCTCTGGTACGGACCTAGGTCCTGGGCCAGTATCCCCAGGGCAATTCCCTGCTTCTCATGGAAAACAGGAAGAACAGTTTACTTACATTAGGGAGTCCGAGCACCCTGGCTGACATTAGGGCATTCTTCAGCTGGTAAAAGGCTTGTGTGGCCTCTTTTGTCCACTGGAGGTCTCTGTTCCCGCTTGTAATGAGGGCATACAGAGGTTTCACAAGCAACCCATAGCTGTGTATCCACAGCCTACACCACCCTGTCATTCCTAGGAATGTCTGCAGCTCCTTTACTGTTTGAGGTTTTGGGGTTTGGCATATCACTTCTTTGAGATCTTGCCCTAGAGTCCGCTTTCCAGCACTGATTTTATAACTCAGATAAATTACCTTTTGCTTCACTACCTGGGCCTTTTTCTTTGATACCCTATATCCCTGAAGTCCCAGAAAGTTTAGGAGGCTTACAGTCCAGGCTACACGTGCCTCTTTCGTCTGTGTGGCTATGAGGATATCATCCACGTACTGCAGCAGTTTCCCTTCTTCTGGGGGAGCCTCCCAGGATTCCAGATCCTTGGCAAGTTGCTCCCCAAATAGAGTAGGAGAGTTTTTAAATCCTTGAGGCAACACAGTCCAAATGAGCTGGGATTTGAGCCCACTTTTGCAGTTTTCCCTTTCAAACGCAAACATTTTCTGGCTGTCCTCATGGATAGGGAGTCAAAAGAAGGCATCTTTCAAGTCTAAAACAGTAAACCAAATTAGCTCAGGTGTCAGGCACGTTAGCAGAGTGTATGGATTTGCAACTACAGGGTAGAGATCCTCAGTTATTTTGTTGACAGCCCTTAGGTCTTGTACTATCCGGTATGACTCATCAGGTTTTCAGACTGGCAAAATGGGAGTATTGAACTCAGATGGGCACTCTTTTAACAGCCCTAACTGCAAAAAGTTTTCAGCAATGGGACTTATTCCTTCCCTATCTTCCCTCTTCAGGGGGTACTGTTTCATTCTAACTGGTTGTCTTCCTTCCTTCCTTGAGTTTGATTAATATTGGAAGTGCATTTTTCACTCTACCTGGTACATTGGAGGCCCACACTCCAGGAAATACTTGATTTATTATTTCTTCACTAATTTCCCCCTCTGTTTGGACGGCTGTCAACATTAAACTCAATGCCTCTATGTACTTTTCATCATTTAGTCTGGGCATTGATTTTTCCAGTGACCATATATTTTACAGATCACACACTGGTCTCTGCCCAGCCAGGATGGGCCTTGTCTACGTGGTCCCTGTCCACGTCTTCCTCTCTTTCCCTCACTTACAACAGCTACAAATTTCTTCATTCCTTGTTTATACCCTTCTTCCCGGTTGCTAAAACTCTTCACACCTCATCCAACAAAATCTCCAATTTCCTCCCATCTGCCCCTCAAAGCTTATGGAGTTTACGTCTTATATCACCCATAGACTGCCCCCGGAACAAATTAACTAGCTGCTGTATCCCTACTTCAGATCCAGGGTCCAGTGATGTCTGACGAAGCATGGCATCTCTTAATTTTTCAAGGAATTTGGATGGCGACTCAGAGGGATCCTGCTTGATTGCATACAAGGCTGACCAATTTATAGTTTTGGGGATGGCTCTTTCCATCCCCTTTGCGATCCACTCCTGATAGCTTTACAATTTTTTCAATTCTGCTAATCTGTTTGGATCCCACTGTGGGTTTTGGAGTGGGAAATAATCTTTCACATCCAATTGTTGGGTTTTATAATAATCTTCTGCCAGATCCCCTGCCGTTTTTATAATTAATTGTTTTTCTGTCTTGGTCAGTGCATCCAATAATAATTGCATATCACTCCAGTCTGGATTGTGTTGTTTTGTTATATATCACAGACGTTTAGCTGTGTTAATTGGATCGCTGCGGTAATTTTTAGCAACCTTTTCCCACACCTCCAAATCGATTGTGGAGAAGGGAACTTTAACCAATACCACTCCTCCCTCTGGTCCCTCTGCCTCTCGCAGAGGTGCCTGTAATATATGTGTCTGTTGTCTAGTACAGTGCATGATTGGAGGGGTGTCTGCATCCCTTGAGTCTACATCCTCATCCTCATCCCTTTCTGGTCTTATGTGGGGAGGCTTAAGCAAATAGTCTGCCAGATCTTGTTTCTGGGCCACAGTCTGGTAAACCTTATCTGATTTTTTGCATCTTTGCCCTATGCTACATGCTGAACAACACCGCTTAAGCTTTCTTCTCTTAGTCTTCTTCTCCTTCACTAGGGCCAATACCAGAGGGTCAGATGGAGTCCTGATCCCACAGTCTCTCTGCCATTTGGGGTAATTTCGAAGGGACAAAAACATATCAGCATATGTTACCTCTGCCCATTTCCCTTCCCTCCTAAGAAATAGCATGAGTTGCAATAAGTGTTATAGTCCAAAGTTCCACTAGGTGGCCACCTCAATTCTTCATCCAATTTATATAGTGGCCACCAGTCCTTACAGAATCTGATTAAATCCCTCTTGTTCTCAGTTCCCCCACGACCAGCAATATCTTTGCAATGTGCAAGAATACAACCTAACGGACTTGCTTTGGGGATTTCTTTACTTTGTCCAGTGCCCATCATCTCCTCCTTCTTGTCCTGTCCTGTTTCCACCCAAACTTTTCCTCACACAATTTCACTGTCTCTTCCTAGTATTCTTCTCACACACAATCCAAATTTGTGGGCACCCAATGTGACTTTCCACACACAAACCTCAGAGTTTTCACTTCTTATGTGGAGTATATGCCCTGATGGTTATTAAAGCAACAATACCAGCGTCTATCCATGGTTAAAACAAATGTTAACCACTTCACACTCAAGCACAACACTCCTCATTTACACTTGGGTTTGCCCCATACTTACTCCAGTTGCTTCTCTTTTCTCTGGCCGCCTCAGTCGCCCGAGGTTGGAACCCCGGATAGAGCTCCACACTTGCTCCGCACCTCTGGTGCGTCTCACTCGCTCATTCACACACCAAACACGCTCAATGACTCAATGTGTCCGGACTTAGCATTCACACAAAATAGCAGCAAAGCAAGGGTTCACCAAACTCACCCCCAGAGTCGCTAGCAGGCTGCTCTATCAGCTCAGTGAGACCCCCCTCATCAACCGCGCTATCGTCCAGGGATCAATCCTTCTCCCTTTGTCTCTGGCCCCTCTTTGGCCGGCTGCTTGCAAGCCCACTGGGACTGTGCTGTGCGTCAGACGTCTCTGTATGGCTTATCAGCGACCATTTTTTTGATATTTAATTCATACCTTTGTTATAAATCTGTATTGTGATATTGGCTTTCACAAGTATTAGGGTGAATTTATATGTTAAATACTTTTTGGCTATGTATGTACTTTTCCTCTTGCTAACACATTTTCAGCTTAAAGGAATTTCGTAGTACAAGGCAAGATAACTCCAACAGGCAAGACAACGGGAGGACCAAGCTGTTTTCAGCGGAAGGACAGTGGAAACCACGCTGTTATCAGCAGCAGGAAATAGAGACCAAGCTGTTATCAGCAGCCAGGACCAGGCCGTTGGCAGCGGGGGAAGGATATGAAGCCCAGCTGCCCTCAGCAGAAGGATGAGAGGCCCGGACTGTTATCAACACTGACCATTTGCAGAAGAAAGGAAACTAAACTCAAAAATAATGATAATCAGCAAAAATAATGATGACCAGGAAAAATAAAAACCATACAGGGCATGTTCTAAAAAGGCGGAACCAGGGAGGGGACATGATAAATACTTCTTGAAAAAGTTTGAATACGATTACACCCTCATTTCCTTTGTTTCCTAATTGTCTTTTTGTTTATATTAAACTTTTTATAGTTTATTAAGCGAATCTCGCTTTTCACACCTTTATCTGCAAGGCCATCAGGTTGTTGTCTGTCCCTGCGGTGAGCGAACTGAGGTTCGGGGTCCCTCCTGGGAACGCCCTGGGGGCTTGCCAGGGAATCCATTCCTCGGCCGCTCCCGCAGCCAGACACAGACCCTCCTACCCAGCTCGCCAAAATGATATGGGAATAGAAAAACTCTACAACTCACAGAGTAGTTATAAGAGCAGGTATGAATTTAATCAGCACTGAGGTGCCTGAGGGATATCTCCTCCAAAGGCATGCACACCTCGGAGACTTGTTTCTCCCCTTTTTATTCTCTACAAACAAGGGTTACACAGTACGCCTAATACATATTCATTTGCTAACCCTGCCTGTCCCCGCTTAGTATTAAAATTAGTTCCACGCCTATTTGTAGCTGCGCACTGCTCCTTGTTGGTCACTGGTGGTCGTCTGGGGGTCTTTGAGGCTGAAGTTATCAATTTTCCTTCAGCCGAACTTTTTACCTTGTCTTCTTGCACATGCTCCTTTCAGTTCTTCTGACCCCCCTCTTTCCATTTCTTCTGGCTTAGGAGTCCAAAAGAATCCAAGGAACCCCTTTATCCTATGGCACATTTATGCTTGCATCCTGTTTACGTATTCTAGCTCCTTATCTCATCCTGCAGTCTTTATTCTCTTCCTGCTCTTATGGGAGCAGTCAGCAATTCACATGGGTTTTGTAGCCCCTTCTTTTATGCAAGGTAGTTTTATAAATGATTCCTAATTCTTAATTTCTCTGTTTCAGTGTCCTTGAAACTCTCCTGGAACAGCGAGAATAAAGAAAAACAATGACATTGTGTACATGGAAAAGAGTGTTAAACAATATGTATTAACCAATCGTAGCTTATTAAGCCCCGCGAATGTTGGAGTCTGAAATACAGACTGTGTGCCCTTGTTTTTAATATTTAGTTCTGGGATTCAAGAGAACACTGAATTTCATATAACATGAAATTCATGAGCATGTTTTCATAGTGATACATGAAAACAAATGCTAAAGTTAGATAAGAAAGGTAGGTGTGTAGATTAGAAAGTTTCTTAAATCACTGGGTGAAAAAGTAGTTTAGAGAACAGGAGACAAGATGGAGGATTTAGGGTGTTGTCCCTTGTCCTTTCTTCTTTCTTCTTCATGTTCTTCTCCTAGAGGTTTTTAGGTAATAGTGATTGGATAGAAAATGCCCCAGTGCATCACAGAGGTGATGGGTCATTGGGTCATTAAGAAAAATAATATACGTGTCTATTGTCAATTGGATAAAAATAAGTATAAAGATAAAAGAACTGCGTAGTTCAGGGCCATTTTGTGTATCAGACACGAAGTGTGCCACAAGGCCTTGTTTGTACCATCAGAAGAAAGAAATGTACCAAATTGCAAAGATTAACCTTGTAACCAGCCTAGAGAGACCTGTTAAGTTTTGTAAGGATCCTTCAATAAACACGAGAAACAAGATTCTAACGAGCTCGAGAGTTTACTTCGAATCATAAAGACTGAGATAAGTGGAACTCCCCACGAGGGAGGATCCCAGAAGAATTAAGCCCAGAGAAGGCTGGGAAACTAGAGAAAAGCTGTATCTACAGAAAATTCAGCCCAAAGAAGGCTGAGAGACTAGAGAAAAGTTGTATCCACAGAGAATAGAGCCCAAAGGAGGCAAAGAGAGAGAGAGGTAACAGCGAACCCTGTAGGACCATATAAAAGTGTGCTAAAGATAGAAATAAATGACATTCGCTATACCTCTATGAGGACACAGTGAATAGTCTGAGTGGTTTTCCATTACACTAAGATGGTTATTGTACATGCACTGAGTGGGTTTTCCCTGTTGCTCCCCCCTGGGTGTGTGGTGTTGGATCCTTCCCCTCACTCCTCCCCTTCGGTTTCATCCCATTGGTTGCAATTATACTCTCCCCCTCCTCTTTTCCCCCAGTTTAAAAATCCCCGCCATTTGTCTCTCTGTCTCTCTTTCTCTTGGAATTCATTCCGAGAATAAACTGCAGGACAGTGCCCCAAGGGAAAGAGCCTCCTTGTCTTTTACCTTGTCCTTGTCAAACCTCCTTCCCCCCAGTGGACTTCGAGCTAGCTGGGTAGAACCCATGGCAGAGGAAAGGAGGTTTGCAACAGCTGGTGTCCAACGTGTGGGCCTCCAACGAGGTCAGACCCTACGCAGCAGCTGGAGATCCATGTGTGGGTTGTACAAACTGGATTGTCAGCTCCCTTGTTGGCTGCGAGTTACTTCTTGCACAGCTGTGCCTACAAGGATGGAACTGGCAACCTTTCCTAAGCTCGGGAAAGATCAGTCCCAGGACATTAAGGACTTCCTACACAGTCCTGAGCCAGCCGAGGTTCCAGGAAGGGGTGAGTATCTTCTGTGAGTGTTAGTGGGGAACACGAGGTGACCCCTGGTGTCGAGATGAAATACAAGAGATGGGACGACTTTGCTTCGAAATGGTTTATTGCTCAAGTAGCTTGATAAGATATCAGTCTCAAGGTGTGAGGTTTAGAAGTAATGTCAACCATAGCCTTAAAGAAGTCAAGAGTTTCTTCTCCACATGGCAATATATAACATTCTAGTCCAATAGACAGTTGACACAACGTTTGTTTTCACTTATTAACCTATCATCTTTACTTAATTTTGCCGCACTGCGTCTGTCTTTTAACCAATAAGCTGACAGGTCACATATTCGCACACTTTCTTGCTACAGTTTCTAGATCTCTAACTTTATACATCATAGTATTACAGCTTATACCTCAAATTATTTTATCTAATATAATTTCTTACTTACTCTAGGCATATTCTTACTTGAACCTATAGGAACATAAGTTTATAATTTCTTTACCTAATGTCTGTACTTTCATCACTGCATCAATCCAAGTTGTTTACAAGGCTGCAAATTGAACTCTTTAGTATATGTAGAAGTTTCTGTTCCTCCGTTTCCAACATCCCGGTTAGTGGGGTCTTGGGTGCTGCGCGGTTTTGGCCTGGCGGGTGGGCCACATGGTTTTTGCTGCAACCCACGCAGCCTGGGCGGAGCGCAGGGCACAGCCAGCCCCAGCGCAGGTGGTGGTGATAGTAAAAGGTATTAAAATCTTAGAAAATTCGGGGACTTAGGTTTGGAAAGTCCTGGGAAAAGCAGGCCCTGGGAAATGTTAGGCCTTGTGCTTGCTAAAGACCAGGTCAAGCTGTACCTGTGTTGATATATTTTATATATTAGTAAAGGCCTGTATGCACAAACCAGCCTTTGAAATAAGTTGTGATATTAAAGGCTAAAGTCCTTGAAACCTTTCTGCAGAAGAGAGAGTAAAGCAAAACAATATCCTTGTGTGTAGGAGAAAAAATGTAAACCTGTGTGTGTTAGCCAATAGTAGTTTGCTCTGCCCGCAGACGCTGTAAAACCCTATAAAAGGTGTGCTAAAGATAGAAATAAACTGCATTCACGTTTACTTCCGTGAAAAGTGGTAAATAGATGGCAGAGATCTCAATATCTGGCGCTCGAACGGGACACCCTGCGGGCAGGGGGGCTTCGGTGGGTCCACGCACGGTGGGACGGAGCCTTGGACCGAGCTTGGTGGAGCGGATCTGAGCGCAGATAGATGCTGCCTTGGATCGGTACCAGATAGGCGGCTCGAGAATCAACAAGGGCGAGTTGCTGGGGCAGTCTGAAGGTGGGGGCGTAGTAGAAGGGTCGCAACCTTCCCCCCTGCCGCGGGCCGTTAGCATGGATGTGGAATTTGCGGCGGCGGAAAAACTGCTTCTCAGCATCCTTGTTAAACGAGGCGGAGCAGCCCGGGAAAAGGACCTGGATATGCTCATTATATGGGCTAATTATCACAGGCATTTAGTAGTGCCACCACTGCTCTTTGCAGTGAAGGAACGGACGGATTTAAGGGCTCTGATATGGGAAACGGCAATTACGAAAAAGAGCAAGGACACTGTGTCTCTCGGTCGAACTTGGCGGATTGTAATTAATACCTTAAAAAACAGAAAAGCGAGATATGCTGAGGCTGTGAGCCCCATAATTCTACCTGCATCACAGAAGCAGATGCCTTTACCTCCCAGTGTTGGGCAAGCACTCCTATCTATGCTGCCCTTGGAGAGAGGGAGGGAGAGTCAAAGAGAAGAAAATAATGAGAAAGAATTTCCACAGCGAACGCTGAAACAACGAACAGAATCTGTTCAGTTATGGCAGGATGTGATACATCCGGAAATATTTGCTTCATTTTTGGAGTCACTTTTAACACTACAATCTTATTTAAGTTCCATCTTTACTACCCTGGAAGAAAAGAAGCCAAATTTAGACTGGTTTCCACCCGAACCAGGGGGACATGGGGGAGCACTGAGGTGTGCGCACAGAGGGGGGGCACCCTGGGGGCAGAGGCAGTGCAAGAAAAGTTCCAAGGCCACGCTGATGAGCTGCAATGATCGCCGTTGTTAGCACCTGGCCGTGAGAGACTTTTCGTGTAACATCGCCTGCTTTTGTAAAATCGTGCACTTTTTTCTTCTATCTGCAAACAGCGGGAGAGAAATTGAGAGAAAGAAATGCATTTGTTAAAGTTAACTTTGTGAGGTTTTTTTTTCCTTTCTCTCTGTTTTTCCTCTTTGCCAGAGTATGTGGTGGATGATGAAGAAAGATAACAGCAGCAGAGAGCAGCAGCAGAGGGGTCATTCCACCCCCCCACTCCCTTTCTAAGAAAAAGCACGGGGATAATACCCAGTTTGTTAAAAAGTCATGATTTATTGGGTTTTCAAAATGTTTTTATATACCCTTTTAGAGATAATTTGGTGTTTTAAGTAATCATGAGTCTATGCAGTTGCAGTTTTTGGAGTTTTACTAGAGAAATTATTGTGGTTCTTTGAAAGTTAAAAAAAAACCAAAAAAACAGTGTTTAAGGTGAATATTAACAGAAGTTGCCTTGCAATAATTGGTTTTAGAACCTAAGGTTAAAATATGGTGTGATTTACAGCTTCTAAGAAAACCTTCCAATTAATGTTATCTACAGAAAAGATTTCTGGTTTAAAAAATAATTAGTTCAGAGAACTTTACTGTACAAGGAAAAGTTAAGTTAGAGCATGTATTATCTATTTGCTTGTTTTTTCCATAATTTTAATAAGGTAATTTCAGTGTGAGTCCTTTTGTTATATAAAACACATATAACTGCATATATATCAATTTAGATTTTGGATTTTAATTTAAGATTTGGACTTCATGTTTCTGACAAGTGCTACAAATACTGAATGGCAAATTGCCAAATCCTGTGTTGATGTGATTTTTCTCTAGAAAAACTGCACTTTAAAATCCTAACCAAATTAAGCATATACCAGGCAAATTCCTGTTATGAATGAGTATTTTTAGTAACAATTGCAGCTATTGTGGGTTATTCTCAAAGCTGGATGACATAGAATTGTGATGTATTTGTTACATTTTTATAATCTTTATAGTGAATCCATGTTATTGTTATATTGTTTTTAAAAAGTATATATCAAACTTTTAGTTGCTTTTTCTTGTAACAGAATAAGATTAAGTTGTGTTTTTATTTAGCATAGATTAAGTGTTAATATATTGAGAGACCGCCAGCTTATTCACCACTCTTCACAGAAGTAATCGTGAACGCCGTTTATTTCTATCTTTAGCAAACCTTTTATAGGGTTTTACAGGGTCTGTGGGCAAGGCAAGCTACTATTGGCTAACACACACAGTTTACATTTTTTCTCCTACACACAAGGATATTGTTTTGCTTTACTCTCTCTTCTGCATGCCAGTTTCAAGGATTTTAGCCCTTAATATCATGACTTATTTCAAAGGCTGGTTTGTGCATACAGGCCTTTACTAATATATAAAATATATCAACATAAAAAATTTAACAATAGTCAAGTTTTATAATGTTAAGGCTTGAATGTTTTTAAGTTTTAAAACTTAGATATTCTTTTAAGGTTAAGTTTTGTTATTTCCTTTTGTCATAAATATTGTTAGGTTTAAATATTAATTGAAATTGTTTTATGTTTTATTGGAGACACTTGTCTAAACTGCAAAGTATAGTTATTTTTCTAGAGAAATGAAGATAGCCACCACTGAAACAGCTGTGATGGAACACTGATGAACACCTGCTTGTGGATAGAAGTGAATGCAGTCTGTGACACCCTTGATTTCATTGGGAGTTCTATTGGTTGTTGCAATCTCTGCAGTTTTTGTTTGTTATAGCTTTCTTATTTTTCAGTGTTTCCAGAATTTTAAGAAGATGTACCATGTCTGAGGATCAGCTGCCATGAAGGAGGCCTTTGATTAAACCAACTGCTGCATGGTTTAATTGGTTTGGTACCTGAGGCTTCTGGTCATTTCCTTTGTACAAATGCATTTTAACAGTTTGCTGTGCTATAAGCATCTCATAGCTGCTACTGTTGAGAACCTTGTTTTAGAAATGAGTTAAGAGGCATCTTTCCAGTTTAAAGCCTAAGGCCCTGGCCACGCCTTGACTTTACCTGGATGGAATGTTTGCCAACAGATCCAGATGCTTTCTGTACCAAATCAGTATTTGAGTCACTTTTTGACTTAGCAATTTCACCCTATTAATATGACAGCTGGATCAATTTTGAAGTGGGCTTGGAGAATCATTTCCGGAGGTGATTATCCAATCCTTCACTGATCGTTTTGTTTCTGTTTGTTTGCTAACTATGGGATGCTGGTGCAGTGTTTTAGTAATTAATAGTAGTTTTATATTACATATCTTATTAATAATGTTTATGATTTAATTGATTTTTAACTGGTATAGGTTCTTATTAATTGTGTATATGGTTTTGTGTTGATGTTGACGATCAGCTGCCAGCTGACATCACGGGAGCAGTGAACGTTCCAAGACTGAATCGTGTTAGAGAAATTCTGTAGAAGTTCTAAGAAAAGTGTAGAGACTCCATCTAACTGTATATAAAGCAAAGTGTAGTTGTGTGTTTACCCTCTCAGCAAATTGCTTTCACGCTTAGAATACATATATACCAGAACACGTGTGTTAAAAGTAGTTAGATAATAGTTTAAGATAAAGAGTTTAGCCTGTGTAGTAATTATTATATTAGTTTAAGGTATAAGTATTCCCCCTTCAAGAGGTAGTGTAAGCATCTTTGAAAGTTCATTTAACGATTAAAGTTTTAGCTGTGAGTTTGCAAGTATGGTGTCATTTGCATGGAACAAACTGCTTATAGTAATTGTGCTGTGTATAGTCCTGACCAACTGTCTGCTAACTAACATCCAAAAGCAACAGAACATATGGATCACTCTGGCACATTGAACTGGCCAAAGGTCAATGTGTCTAAGCCTAGCCACACCTGGAGATCCTTTTCGCACCTGACTCATGGGAGTCCCTGATTGGGATCCTCAAGCATTTAAAGGTTTAGTTAGTAACGAGACTCAACTGAATCGATAGTTAGTAACGAGGCTCAACTGAATCGATTGGCAATGTTGCAAGAGTGCAATCGCACTGTTGGCTTCACATTAAGACAACTTGAAGCCTGTTGGCAAGCAAAAATTACCAAAGTTCTCAATGTTACCATAGAACCCTCAGAAGAATTAGATTTGTTATGTTCCACCAATACCTCAGGTGGATGAATAATGTTTGAGGCCCTGACAAAATGTCATTCTAACAAAGTAATGCGGCACTGGGCTGCAGTCAACCCTATAACTGATCTCATTACTACCATTGAAAGTAAAGCCTTTATTCGTGGTGCAATCTCACAGGATAATTACCAAAGTGATTACCTAGTTCCATATTCCTAATCTGTGGAGACAGAGCATGGAATGAGATTTCTGCTAGTCCACATAGAAGACCCTGTTATCCTGGGAAACTTACTTTGTTTCCATCCAAGCTTACACCAATTGCGGAATATAGCGAGCAAAGTGAAAAACATCAAACAGTCAAAGCGAAGCCTGAATGAATTAAGACTTAGCAACTCTAAAAAGGCTCGCTTGTTAGACTAAAGAAGAATTGAACTTAACATCTACAATGTTAAGTGAGCTTTCAGCCGATGTGAGTAGTGTACATCATGCAGTATTACAAAATCGAGCTGCAATTGACTTTTTACTCTTAGCACAAGGACATGGTTGTGAGGAGTTTGAAGGCATGTGCTGCTTGAATCTTACTGATCATTCAGTTTCCATCCATAAGCAACTACAACAGCTACAGGATGGGTTACATGCCCTGAAAGAAGATAGTGATCCCATTGGAAGTTGGTTCGCCAGCTGGGGCATCACTGGATGGTTGAAGTCTCTTGTGCTAGAAGGGGGACGGACTTTAATTATAGGGTTAATTGAGATGACAGTCTAAGTTATATGTTATCTTATCCAAAGCCTGGTTTGTGCAAAAAGAGAAAGGGGGAATTGTTGCTATATTTTATATATTAGTAAAGGCCTGTCTGCACAAACCAGCCTTTGAAATAAGTCGTAATATTAAGGGCTAAAGTCCTTGAAACCTTCATGCAGAAGAGAGAGTAAAGCAAAACAATATCCTTGTGTGTAAGAGAAAAAATGTAAACTGTGTGTGTTAGCCAATAGTAGCTTGCTCTGCCTGCAGACCCTGTAGAACCCTATAAAAGGTGTGCTAAAGATAGAAATAAACGGCATTCACAATTACTTCTGTGAAGACTGGTGAATAGCTCGGGGGTCTTTCAACAGCCTGGTATTTGGCCAACATCAACCCACGACAACAGGGTACCCCCCCCGTCATTTTTGTGTTGCAGAGAAGTGTAACACAGCTTTTGTCAATGAGAAGAAATGCATCGCATGGAGAGTGGGTTCCTGTAACAGTACAGACTGGAAAAAGCACTCTTTCTATCTCTCCCTCCTGCCTGAGACAGGTGTGGTCCCGTCTGCCCCCTCAAACCAGAGCCATCAGCCCCTCAGGCTCTGCAGTAAAAGGGTGTAAATCCTGCATGTTTGCCATTGCTCCTTGTAGAAGATGAGGATGGAAGCCTTCCTATGCAGCATACTTGAACCATGCCACCTAAAACCCACCTGCCTCAATGAATCTGGCAACCATCCTCACCATGCCCTTGTGCTTCCACTGTAGCTGTGCCAGTGGCTGTCCAGGTGACGGGCTCGTTGCTTCTCCTCATCCTTACACTCGTCATCCCTCTGCTTGCAGAGGGAAATGTCCACTGACACGTTGCACAAGCTGCTCTTGCTATTGTCCCTGTAGCCTGTGTACACAATGATGGGGAGACAACCCTTCCAAGGGCTACTACAGCCCCTGCCCTGGATGTCAGTTTTGCCTATGAAGGATGGACTACTACATTGATGGGGCCCCTGCCATCAGAAGGCATCTCCACACACTGACAGAGAAGCCTGTAAGGTTGAGATGGCTTGCCTTGCTTAGGGTAGCTTGCCATGGGATGGGTTGGGATGGACATGACCTGTACTCATCCTCAGGGCCACCACTCACCCTCCACAGTGTCTTGCAGTAGTATCCTGTGCTGCAGTTACAGCCTCAGAGCAATGATTTTTGTATCTGTAAATCACCCCACGCCATCCTCCCTGTACACAAGCCCTAGATGCAAACAGGTTAAATATATAGGAATCCAGAAATAGAGAAACATTTATCTGTTTGTCCTATTCTCCAAAAAAGTATTAATCTTATTTGTCACTGACAGAAAGGCTTCCAAATATCCCTGGGTAAACCAGGATTTATAAAAAATTAAGTAGAAAGTAGTATAATGTTTAGTATGTTACTGAAGTGAAAAATATAGATTTTAGAGTGTTTAATACATGGAGTAAAGATGAAGGAAAAATGGTGTGGTTCTTAGCTCTCCTTCTTCCTTCTTCTCCATGATTCTTCAGTTTTTAGAAGCACAAAGGGTGATTGGTTGAAAGTTAGTCGCAGTTTTAATTACGTAAGTAGATATAGAAAACTTATTTGTTAATATATAAAAATAATACACGTGTCTATTGTTAATTGGGTAAAAATAGATATAAAGATGAAACAGCTGCGTGGTTCAGGGCCATTTTGTGCCATCAGAGCCAAAGTGGACAAGGTTATGGTGAATTAAACTTGTGCAGAAAGTCTGAGAAGACCTGCCAAGTTTTGTGATAGCATCCTAATAAACACGAGAAACAAGATCCTAATGAGCTTTGGAGTTTTTTTCCTGACCCAGAGAACTGAGATAAATGGAAATCCACCGTGAGGGAGTATTCCAAAGGAGCTCGGCTCAGAGGAGACTGAGAAATCCAGTTCGAGAAGTACAGCGTCAAAACAGCGAAAAAGTATCAAAATGGGGGGAGATTTCCAAGCAGGGTGCCTTGGGGAAAAAAAAGCCTATTACATTTTCCTAAATGCAGCTAGCCACTAGGTCTTTTTTCATTAGGTTTAAATGCAAAATTACTCAGAGTGTTATTCTGGGGTGATGGTATAGACTGCAGACCCCAAGGGGTAACAGGTCCCATCATGGTGTCCATGCAGGCAGAGATGCAGCCATTGCACCTGCATCTCACAGACTAAATGGACATGACTGAGGAGGGCAGAATGCCATTAAGATGCTGGGCTCTGGCATGTGTTGCTGCCACCTGCAGAGAAGCAGGTGTTTCTATGCTTGGTCTTACGCTTCATTCCTTGTGACAGTACAGAACCTGAAATTTTGCTGGTACCCATTATCCCAGCTGCATGTAGCTTAACATCTTTCAGATTCTGGGGCCACATCAGTGTTTCTTGTGCTGCTCTGGTATTCTCCATCATCATCACTTGCTCTTATCGAAAAAAATCTGTTCCCTGGTCATGCTGTTCTTTCAGCAGTAATCAGCCCGGTCCTTCATCTGCTGCAGGTCCAGAAGCACCTTTTAATCACCACGTGTTTACCTTTAGGATGTCTCCATTGCTGAGTGTGATGGCTTAGCATTTAAGAAACAAAGAGAAACACCTAAGGAAGTTAAGGCTGCTGGAGGCTGATGAGAATTTTTCTCCTGGCCAAAAACTGGCCATTTCTGAGAATTGAAAGTAGTTTTGACCATTAAAAAGTGAGATCAACCTGTGAACACCACCTTAAGACCTAAGCCAGGGAATTTCTTGCTCTTTTTGGTTTCCGGCTTTGAAAGGTAACAGAACTCCAGCTGGCTTCCGTCCCTTGCCCAGGCCATGCGGCCCGGGCAGGGGCTGGGCTGGGCCTGCTGCGGTCCCCAGGCAGGAGATGGGGCCTGCAGGGCTTCCCCTGAGCCCAGGCTGGGGTCGGGCTCTGCTGCAGCTTCCCTGGAAGCCTCTGGGGTGGCTGAAGCTTTTCCCGGGGGGCCCCAGATCTAGGCACTGCTGAGCTGAAACCTGGCACCATGAACACCTGCGACTTGAGCAAGATTTTAACCCTTTTACCACCCAGATTAAACTTGCAGATTTAATCCTTTTCCCAGAAAGAAGGCAAGAAAGACTGATCAACAGGTAAAGAGACAACATAAACTATTGAAGACAGTGAAAAAAAGAATTAAACTTCAGATGAGGGAGAGAAATAAGGAGATGCTTTAGTAAGCTGAAATATTCTTTTGCTAAAACTATGAAGATGGACAATAGTGTTCTGAAAAAACTCATTTAATTCATGAAAGAGAATTTTGGGGGGAATGGAGTATTTCAATGTGTCGATCTATGCAAATGGTGAAGTAGTTGTGATCCTATGAGATGCTGGAACAAGGAAAAAAAGTAATAGTTGTTGAAGATTTGTGGCTCTTAAGAGGCAAAGAGAAAACTTCTGTTTCCAGAGAGGCTTACAGAGACAGATGAAGAGAACTTTTTGCCTTTGAATAACTCATCCTTAAAATGACACCCCATCTTGACTCATGACCCAGGAACACACCTCAGAGTGGTGTGAAATAGGAGGAAAAGACTGATGACAGAGTTTTCCAGGCAGCTGGCATCAGAGAAAGAGAAAGCCATAAGAAAATAGTTTTCTTGTGATAAACTCCATAGATTGACAGAAATGAACTTATTTTTTCTCTACAAAGACTGATGAAAAGACTATAACAAAGTTGGGACTGTTTTAACCACCAAGTTTTTTTTGTCTCCATGTTGTCATGTGAACAAGGAGAATGGTTGGATAGTGGGGGAAAAGAGTTTCTGGATGCTTTATTCTGGTTTCTTATTATTGTAGTTTTGTTAATAAATTTTCTTTATTCCTTTTAAGCCTGTTTTGGTCTTCTTCTAATCCATATCTCACAGCAAGAAATGACTAAGTTTTCTAGTGATTTTCTAGCTAATGCTTTAAAACCATGACACTGAGGTAGGTCTTTTCCTGGAAAAGCCCTGGGGAAGCAGTGAAGGGAGAGGGGAATCTATTAAATGAGCTTAGTCATCACTCTACATCAACCATCACAGTACAAAATTAGGCTTCAAGCTACCAGAAAACATGCAATTGATTTTAAATTCCTGAGCCCAGAAGCTAAAACTTTCTGGAAATGGACAAAACCAGGCTTGCCAGTGATAAACAATGGGATGGCATGTCAGAATTTGAGGGACTGAATGCTAGGGAGATCCTTCAATCTGTTCTATGAGGTGTTGGCTGCAATGAACTGCACTTGAAATGTTTGTATACCAAAGCACACAGCATAAGGAACATACAAGAGGAGCTTGAAACTTTGGCCCAATCTCAGAGATAGGACATTGTTGGCATAAGCAAAACATGGTGGGATGAGCCCTGTGACTGGTGTGTCCTGATGAATGGTTACAGGCTCTTCAGGAGGGATAGTGTCTCGGTTCAGAGAAAAATTCCAGGAGAAAAATGCTCTAAAATGAGTGTTTTTTCTAAAGAGAGTGTTACGTGCAGTCATGGGTTGGAGACAGTCACAACTTGAGTCCTCTTGATCATAAGACAAAATTACGTTTTATTGTTCTGAACCATATTATATAGGGGTTTTGAATTTCCCTGGTTTAGGCATTTGATTGGCCTGAGTTTAACACCACCCAGCTCCTTGACCAGTTAGATCACTGCAGCATGATTGAACAGGATTGGCTGTGGTCTCTGAGTTTAAATCTATCCTATCATTTCTCACCCAGGGACTTGTTTATCAAACTAAGAGAGCCAAATTTGGTTTCCTATTATGGCCAGATTTATCTGTCCAGCTACAGACCAGCTGTACTGCAACAAGAGAGGTCTTCAATAACTCCCTTTTCTTCTGCCAATCAGGGAAATGGATGCCAGGGGATGAAAGCAAATAAAACTGTTTATTAACAAAGCAAGATACCCACAAAGCACAGGGAAAAGAAAATTGAACCTTACACCCTGCCTCCACCTCGCCGTGTGGGCGAGAGACAAAGATGGAAACTGCTTTTGTTTGTCTCTGTGAGGTGATGCCGAATTTTGCCCCAAAAGGCGATAAAATAACTGTCTAAGAGACTCAGTTTAAGTCAGATAGACAGGAGGTATTTTATTAACAACGTGCACGTTGGGGAAATCTCTAAAGGGATTTTTCCAAAGTCTTACAGCAAAAGCGTGCCTTTTATACAGTTTTAGGTTTGGGATTACATCATGTCCATGCATATTCATATGGGGCGTGCCGTAGGCGGAGCGTGGGCGGAAACTTCTGTTTTGAGGATCTTTTCGGGGGTCGTTCCGGTCGGCCTTCATCGTGGGCGAGGGTCTTCGAGGAGTCTTCCTCTTTAAACTTTTGAACTTCTCTCCAAATTTGGTCCATTCCCGGTGTAGTTGGCTGAGTTCCTAAGCTTTGGCCAGGCTCCTAGGGTCAACTTGACATATTGGCATTAGGCATGCTTTAGCTTTGGCTCGAAGTATGCTTTGTCCGGTGGTTTCCATCCTTATCTTTCTCTCTTGTCATTGTGTTCCTAGTCCTAGCCAATTTATTGCTCCGGGTATTTCCTAAATGCTAAACTTTCTTCAAATGCTTCACATTCTATGTTTTAACCCATTATTTCTCGAAGGCTATCTATTTTATGGCTTCATTCCCCCCTTTTCTTATGACTTACGAATTCTTTCGTCAAGGTCTGATCCTAAGAGCGCTGATGCGCTCGTACCATAGCCCAAACCATTTGGGTCCTTTTCATTATGATCCTTAGCTTCCACCACATAAAAATATTTGTGAAAGTTAATACCAACAGGGCTACAACTACCAATATCATTGGGTGCACCAGGTAATTGAAAACTTATGTAGCTGTTGGGGAAAATCCTGTGAAGATATCCCACCAATGATGCTGGCCTACTTGTTCTACTTCGGTGAGGACATTCTTTATTCTTTCTGAATCATGTTCTACCTGCCATACCATCCGTTTAGTCGTTTGATTCACTCTTTGCACCAATTTCTTTACTTTAGGGTGTGCGAGCATTGCTTTAAGAATTTTGACATCCATCCCTATTTGCAACTCTGGTATTTCTCGATACAGGTTAAAATCTGTGTTAAGTAGCTGTTGAGTAGTTATTGGGACAGTATAATGAAAATCGCAACCCACTATTTTGGTAAAGTTGCACACACAAAAGTTAGTATTGTTAGTTTCCTCTCGGCAATTATCTATAGTGACATTGTCACAGGCTGTCCGTACGCAAGCACACCCATTCCCTATATAGTAAACTTGTGACTGTGTTCTATTATGCAAAAGCACTTCAAAGGTGCACACTCTATTTTCAGCATCTAAGCATAAATCTTCTGCTTCTACTACAGCGTTTTCGCAAACATAGCCTAGCTGTCCTCTAGGAATACATGTTTCCGTGCTAACCGATTGCCACTTATTTTTGATATAATTATAACTGGCCCAAACATTGTGATCTATTGGCTTGACAATGACATCTTGTTGTATTGTCCCTAAGGTGAGGATAGGAAAAATAGCTCTTTTCTCTGCCGCACTGATGGTGAGGACATAAGCTTCGATATGTTCCTGTTGAGGTTCATAAGTGAAATTTACTAACTGCCACCAGGCTTGGTGGTCTTTCTCGAATTGTGTAGTATGATTGTCCTTTAATATTGTTTCCCTTAGTTCTTGAGGTAATATACCTGACGTTCCTTCTCTCATTATTCCTGCCGCTACTGATTGTACCCACTGTTGTGTCTGAGAGCATTGGACAGCGAGTGCAATGTCTTTACTAAGTTCTCCTGTGTAATCAGCGAGCTTTACAAAATCCTCTGCAGTATGGTTTGCTACCATGGTTAGTAATTTTACTACTAGCGATTGTGTTTCTGCCAATGTAAGCATAGATGAACTCAGCGGCACTTTGAGTTTTCCTAAGTTGGTGGTGACAGTGCTCAATTTGTTCACCAATACTTCTTGATCTACTGCATTCAGTATTCCAAATCCAGTACCAACCCATCCACTTATATCCCTTTGCGCCCGCTTGTGATAGGATCTAGTTGCTAACCATGCATTCCATCCCTTAAGGCTTTGCTGTACAAATGGTCGGCAATCCTTCTGCAGATGCGTAACATCGGCATGTATATTCATCTGCACCTTTTTCAGGGAATAAGTGGGATCCAATAATAATTTTAGTTCATTAGATTTCCTTATCACTTGAGGCCCTACAAAGGTTAAATTGTGCACTACTTTGCATTCCGCTGGTGGAGTGGTTTCTTGGGGCAAGTCTAGATTTGGATATAAGGAGATCCCGTCTTCCAATAGTGCCACCTTATATTCAACAGCATGCCCACCAGGGACCCCCTCTAGGCTAAGACCTTGTTCCGGTATCTTCAACTGTCTTTCGCATATGAACGACATCGATTGATCCAATCTAAATGCCATCTCACACCGTGCCTTCCCTTCCTCGGGACCACCAGATGCCACGATCTTTCCCGCAGGAAAAAGAAGAGGGTGAGGGTCAAGGGTTATGTTTTGAGGACGCAGCTCCCCAAGCGAATCTTCTCTATAAATTACTGTGTTTTGGGGCTGTGATCCGGTTAGATCTTCCCGGAAATCACTCCACCGACATGAAATTGGGCCCTTTTGCTGCCTCCAAATAGTGGGCTTGCCCATTTTTACCGGACTAAAGGTAATTAGGTTATGTTCGGATGCTGATTTCCTCAAGGATCGAATTGTTAATACTAACTGCCTTGTTTTTCCTTCCACTGAGTCAAGCTCTCGACACCCAATTTGGATTTGGTCTCCCTTGTATGCTACCATGGAAGGTTGATGCCATAATTTACTTGCGTATGGCTGATTGTTACGTAGGGCATATACCTCGAAATAGGGTCCCTTCGCTCCCCATTCCGGGTGAATACACTGGTGTGCATGAGACCATGGGTCTATTGGGGCAGAGTCTTGGGGAAGAACTATACTTATCGAGAGTCCAACGATCAGGGTTGAAAGGGCCTGTGGTGAAGTCAAGATCATGATGTCCGTTCCTCTTGTTTACTCTCTGGAGCTTTCTTGACCCGCGAGTAATGAATCCACGTAGGTCGCTCCTTGATCCGGACCGCGGTGAAGGTAGTCAGCAGCACTTGGAAAGGTCCCTCCCACTTCTCTTGCAGGGGTTTTCCTAAAAGATTCTTAACATACACCCAATCACCGGGATTAAACGGATGCAATTTACAATCAGGTTGTTTAGGTTGGTGCTCTATCACCACGGTAGCATTCTTATCCAATTGTTTCCCCACTGTAATTACATAATCATAAATGTACTGGTTACCGATTTGGTCTATGGCATCCCCGTTTACAACTTGCATAGCATAAGGTCTACCATACAGGATTTCGAATGGGCTTAGCTTCTCTTTTGACCTTGGTTTGACTCTCAGCCTCAGCAGAGCAATAGGCAAGGCTTGATACCATTGCAAATTAGTCTCTTGGCATATTTTGGCAATTTGCTGCTTAATAAGATGATTCATTTTTTCTACTTGTCCACTGGCCTGTGGATGATAAGGTGTATGTAATTGCCATTTGATTTGTAATGCTTTGCTTATTGCTCTCACCACTTTCGCACAGAAGTGTGTACCCCTATCCGAGGAAATACTCTTCGGTACCCCAAACCGCGGAATGATTTCATTCAACAGTATTTTGGTCACTTCTCTTTCCTTGTTTGTCCTGCAAGGGAATGCTTCAGGCCACCCAGAAAATGTATCAGTTAATACCAACAAATATCGAAACCCCCCTTTTCTTGGGAGCTCAGAAAAATCAATTTGCCATACCTCACCTGGGAATTTACCTCGACTTATGGCTCCTTGGTGTATCTTGGTTCCCGTATTCGGGTTATTTTTCAGGCACCGTTCGCACTGGGATGTTACGTGCTTTATAGTAGTAAATAATTTCGGTCCTGCTATCCTGGTTTGCAAATATTGGTAAAGCGGATCCAAACCCCAATGGGCCTTCTCATGTTCTGCTTTTACAAACTGCCACATCACATTTCCTGGTACTACTAACTGTCCTGTTTCCAATTGACCCCAACCATTTTCTAATATTTTGCCCTTATTTCTTTGAATCCATCTATGGTCTGATTCCTGGTAATCTGGCTTGATACTGATATCCAGGTCTCCTGGTATTAGGGCCGTTATTCCCACTTCTCTAGACCTTGTGGCAGCCAATTTGGCCTCTGTATCTGCCTTTCTATTTCCTATTTCTGGAATAGTATTGCCTTTCAGATGTCCCTTACAATGCATTATGGCCACTTGAGCTGGGAGTTGGACCGCCTCTAGCAATCGCAGAACCTCCTCTGCATGTTTAACTGTTTTTCCTTGTGTAGTCAACAGTCCTCTTTCTTTCCAGATGGCCCCATGAGCATGTACAACAGAAAAGGCATATTTAGAGTCTGTCCATATATTGATTTGTATGTTCTCTGCCAATTCCAGAGCTCGAGTCAGAGCTATCAGTTCTGCCTTCTGGGCTGAAGTTCCTGTGGGCAAGGGGTTCGACTCAATTACCCTTTCTGTAGTAGTGACTGCATAACCAGCCATTCTTACTCCTTGCTTCACGAAGCTGCTGCCATCCGAGAACCAGTTGTCCGCATCTTCGAACGGCTCTTCTTTGAGGTCCGGGCGACTGGAATAGACAGCTTCAATTGTTTCCAGGCAGTTGTGTTCGATGGGTTCTGCCGGGGCTCTTCCTTCTAGAAATGAAGCTGGGTTCACAATGTTAGTTACCTGAATGGTTACATCATCTGATTCAGCCAGAACGGCCTGGTATTTTAGGAATCTGGAAGGCGACAACCAATGGTTGCCTTTCTGTTCCAGCACAGCCGACACGGTGTGGGATACTAGTACAGTCACCTTTTGGCCCAGCGTGAGCTTCCTGGCCTCTTCTATGTTAATTATCACTGCGGCCACTGCCCTCAGACAGCCTGGCCATCCTTTGCTTACTTCATCCAATCGCTTAGAGAAGTAGGCCACAGCTCTCTTGTGTGGTCCCAGCTGCTGTGCTAGGACTCCTAAGGCCATCCCTTGTCGTTCGTGGGAGAACAGCCAGAATGGTTTTGATACATCTGGGAGACCTAAGGCTGGTGCTCTCATTAGTTCCATCTTCAGCTTCTTGAAGGCTTCTTCTGCCTCGGGAGTCCAAACTAGGATGTTCTTAGTCCCCTTCAACAAATCATACAGTGGTTTAGCAAGTATCCCGTACGAGTAGATCCATAGCCGACACCAACCTGTCATCCCCAAAAAGGCGCGCAGATCTCTCACCGTCTCTGGTTTGGGCATCTGGCAGATGGCCTCTTTCCTAGCTGCTCCCAGGGATCGCTGTCCTTTGGAGACTTCGTATCCCAGGTACACCACTTGTTTCTGTACCAGCTGTGCTTTCTGTTGAGAGACTCGATATCCACTTAAACCCAGGAAATTCAGCAAGGAAATAGTCCATTCAATGCATTCTTCCTCTGTCGCTGTTGCTATTAGGAGGTCGTCTACGTACTGCAGAAGGGTGCCATCTCCCAGCGGCCTTTCCCACTGTTCTAGTTCCTTGGCTAACTGATTCCCAAAAACCGTAGGGGAATTGCACCACCCTTGGGGCAACACTGTCCAGGTGAGTTGGGTCTTTCTTCCACTGTCTACAGATTCCCACTCGAAGGCAAAAATCCTTTGACTCTCGAGAGCTAAGGGGAGGCAAAAGAACGCGTCTTTTAAATCTAATACGGTGAACCAGGCCAAATTCTCCTTCAGTCTGGTCAAAAGCGTGTATGGGTTAGCAACTACCGGATGCAATGCCTTAGTTATTTCATTTACTGCTCTCAAATCCTGGACTAACCTATAGGTTCCATTAGGTTTCTTGACTGGCAGGATTGGTGTATTAAAATCTGATTCGCATTCTACCAATAACCCCAGTTCCATAAACCTTCTGATTGTGGGCTCAATCCCTTTCCTATCTTCTATCCTCAGAGGGTATTGTTTCTTTCTCACCGGTTTTGTCCCAGCTTTAAGTTCAACGACAATCGGTGCTGCTTGTTTTGATTTTCCAGGTATATCAGTAGCCCACACCAATGGGTACGCCTTGCTCAGGATTTGCTCGAAATTGTGGCTTTCAGGTTTAGGCTCTACACAACTGATCGTTAGGCTTAAAGCTGTAATCAGTTGTTCTTCATTTACTTGAAACTCCAATTGATCTTTGTTAAACTTTATTACAGCCCCCAAGTTCTCCAATAAGTCTCTCCCTAGTAGGGGTTTTGGTGAATTTGGTAAATACAGGAACTGATGAATTCCCATTTGCTTCCCAATTTTGTATTTAATGGGTTTCAAAAAGTAAGCCTTTTCTGGTTGGCCTGTTGCTCCCACAACTTGTACAAATTCATCACTTTTAGGTACAAGTTCTTGATTTAAAACCGAAAAGGTTGCTCCCGTATCAATCAAAAAGTCTAATTCCTTTTTACCCTCCCCTAGCTCTATCTTAACCAGTGGGTCTGCTAGGGTACGGCCCACCGGTCCCCTTCATTCACTATCCTGAGGCGTGGTAGTAGTGGTGGCCATTAGCCTTTCCCTTAGCTGGGGGCATTCTCGCTTCCAGTGTCCCGTCTGCAGGCAGTACGCACATTGATTCGGCCCTACCCCGTTTGAATGGGGCTGGAGCCTCCTTCCCCTTCCTGCTGGGTTGTCTCTACCTCTTCCCCTGGTTCCAGGTTCCGAGTAGCCTGTCTTCTGAGCTGCCACTGCTACAGCCACTACTCGAGCTATCCTCCTGTCCTCCTTTTTCTTCTCCTCAACTTCTCTATTATTGTATACTTTCCACGCCTCATTCAGCAGTGTCTCTAGGTTTTTATTTGCCGGGTGCTCGAGCTTTTGTAATTTCTTCCTGATGTCTGGGTTACTCTGTCCCATCATTAACCCTAACAAATGCTGTTTCCCTTCCTCTGTTGCTGGGTCCAGGGGTGTGTATTGTCTCATTGCTGCCCTAAGCCTATCCAGAAATTCTGACGGGGTCTCATCCTTTCCCTGCCTGACATCATACAGCATCGACCAATTGACAGCCTTAGGGATCGCATTACGCAAGCCCATCGCTATCAATTTTCTATACTGCACCAGCCGTTGATAGTGTTCCGCGTTGCCCGGGTCCCACTCTGGTTTACTGCTGGGAAAATTATCTTCTAGTCTCCCCGATAATAGTTGGGCATGTCGCCTCCCCGTTTCCAATACGAGTTCCCTTTCCGTATCTGTCAACTCTGACAACATCACTTCTATATCCTCCCAATCAATATCTAAGTTCTTTGCCATTAGTTCAAACCTCTTTGCTACTCCCTCTGGATTCCTCCTGAAGTTCCTTGCCTCATCCCTCCAATTGTTCAAATCACTCGTCGAGAATGGCACCTTTACTCTAGTCTTTTCCCCTACCATTGGCATAACTTGTCGGAGAGGAGCTATCGTGCGATTCCCTTTCTCCCCTTGCTTTGCTTCCCCCCGTGCCACAGATCTGGTGTAATACGAGTGACTGGTCCCCTCCCCGGGATCTTCTTCCTGTGCCTCAATGCCTTCCCTATTCTTTCTTTTCTCTCTCTTTTTTCCCCCCTCCTGTTCTTCATTTTCCTCTCCTATCTCTATCACACAATCCATCCGATTCTCATCCTGCGTCTGTTGCCTCTTTTGTATCTGCCCGCTCTTATCCTGTCCCGGGCTGCGGTTCCTCTCATCCTCTGCTCCCCCTCCACTTCTCTTATCCTCTATCTGAATTACTATGTTCAGTTTCTGTGAGTTACTCTCTGCCTCCCTTTCGCATGTCTCATTATCATTCTTCTCGCTGTATCTCAATTTAGGGACGTCACCTCCCGGTGAATTGCTTTTATCCCCAGTTCTTGGTGTACTGGTTTCCATTCTACAGACGCCTCCATTTCTGGAGGTGTTGCTATCTCCATATGGACTGAGCTCGGGTATGCTACGTGTCTCCCTTCGGCTCTCTGCTTCTGACCCACTGCCTTCCTCCCCCTCAACTTCCAGTCTGGGTGGGCTGTCAGCATCCATGTAGCTCCCTGGCCCCTGTGGACTATCTAGTCCCTGAGGGCTGTTTTTCCTCCCGTAAATCCCTGATTTTAATGGGCTGCCCTCCTTCCAACTGTTGTCTAGCCTCTGGGGGCTGTGCCCAAACTTAGATTTCCACCATCGTTCTAGTTCCTTTAATGGGGTAGGATCCCCTTGTTCCTCTTTTGGCCTGGGGAGGGGCCCTTCTCGTCCTGGGGCAAATGGATGGTATTCCCACAGGCTTATTTCGCTCTCCTTTCCACTGTCCCTTCTTGTTAACTTAAGACATTGTTGCCCAATGCTACATGCATCGCAGCAACGTTCTTTGGGCTTTGAATCTTTCTTATCTTTTTCCAGGGCTAATACTAGAGGATCCTGAGGGGCTACATTAATTCCGCACTCTTTTTGCCACTCAGGTTTATTCCTCAAGGTGAAAAACATGTCTGCGTACATCACCTCATCCCACTTATTGAGCCGGCGGAGGAAGAGCATTAGTTGTAAAATGGTATTATAATTAATTGTTCCCTCGGGTGGCCATTTCTCATTATCATCTAACTTATACAATGGCCACCACTGCGTACAATATTTGAGAAGTGTCTTTTTACTTATGTTTCCCCCCGGAATCCCTCCCAGGTCCTTCCAATGCTTTAGGATGCACCCTAAGGGGGTTTTCATATTTACGTCCTTACTCTGTTGACCTCCCATGACTATCCCCTGTATCTGCGTTTCCTGTTAACCGAAACAGTCCCTCTCTCGCAACCACGATATGCTGATATATTTTAACACTTCATGCACACAATCTCAATCGCTTCGTCCGTTTCCGACCTGGCTTCTCGCGAAGAACAGGAAATGCGGAGCAGGACTCCCTCTCGCTTCGCAGCTACGCTGCGTCTCACTCACCCTCACATACAACACACACTTATAAAATAAAATTATTTTACCAGGTTTGGTCACAAAAAAATCGCCCACAAACTGTGAGGTACCGGCTTCCCAAAATCAAGGCATGTAGACAGCACAATGCGCGTTTCAATCTATTACATAAAGAGTGACAAGATGTCTCCTATAAAACTTTGCAACAAACACACAAAACGAACACACAAAACACATACAAACACCAATGGTACCAAAACCTATGACACAAAACACATACAAACACCAATGGTACCAAAACCTATGACACAAAACACATACAAACACCAATGGTACCAAAACCTATGACACAAAACACATACAAACACCAATGGTACCAAAACCTATGATGTTCGAGATATCGAACACAAATGGTACCAATTAGGGACAAACACCAATGGTACCAAAACCTATGATGTCCGAGATATCGAACACAAATGGTACCAATTAGGGATTTTTACCAGGGCGTCCCCTGGTTTACCCTTCGGTGGTCACGTCTGACCCCCGTGTCCCAATAAAGCGCTTTACACCAAAACCAATAAACAATTAAAAATACCTCTTAATTGGAGCAGGAGATGCAGGGAATTCTTCCTCTGCCGAGGAGCGCTGGTCCGAGAGGGGAGTCTCTTCTTGACAAAAATCCGTCAGGGGCCCCAGAGGATCCCGGCCCCGGACCGGCTCCTCGGAGGGAACCCCTCAAAGTCTGGGTCTCCTGTTTGGTCCCATCTGGGTCGCCAGAACTGATGCCGAATTTTGCCCCAAAAGGCGATAAAATAACTGTCTAAGAGACTCAGTTTAAGTCAGATAGACAGGAGGTATTTTATTAACAACGTGCACGTTGGGGAAATCTCTAAAGGGATTTTTCCAAAGTCTTACAGCAAAAGCGTGCCTTTTATACAGTTTTAGGTTTGGGATTACATCATGTCCATGCATATTCATATGGGGCGTGCCGTAGGCGGAGCGTGGGCGGAAACTTCTGTTTTGAGGATCTTTTCGGGGGTCGTTCCGGTCGGCCTTCATCGTGGGCGAGGGTCTTCGAGGAGTCTTCCTCTTTAAACTTTTGAACTTCTCTCCAAATTTGGTCCATTCCCGGTGTAGTTGGCTGAGTTCCTAAGCTTTGGCCAGGCTCCTAGGGTCAACTTGACATATTGGCATTAGGCATGCTTTAGCTTTGGCTCGAAGTATGCTTTGTCCGGTGGTTTCCATCCTTATCTTTCTCTCTTGTCATTGTGTTCCTAGTCCTAGCCAATTTATTGCTCCGGGTATTTCCTAAATGCTAAACTTTCTTCAAATGCTTCACATTCTATGTTTTAACCCATTATTTCTCGAAGGCTATCTATTTTATGGCTTCAGAGGGAAGGAAAACAGAGTTCACGAAGCAGCTGGGATCCTGTTGGATATCTGGCATGGGTCTTCTCACAACTAGCAAAGCTGGTGTAGTTTAATGTCCCTTCTTTTGCTGGCTTGGTCTTTCCAAGTGTGAGAAACAAAGCCCACTCCTCAGTTAAAATTTAAAGAAAATTTAATAGAGACAATAGGGGATGAAGTCAATAAAGCAAAAGGAACAGCGTTGGGTGTTTAGCTGCAGTCAGAGGCACACCAGTTAACACAGCAATACTCCTGATATACCCTGGGTATTGCATTAGCCTAATACATATTCATAAATGGTCATACATATTCAAATATTTTAACATAGTTCCTCCTCCATCCCACCTTTTTGGAGCATGTGCAGTTGTCCTAGTCGTGATCATTTGTTTCTTTTCTATACATTCCTTCATTGGTTAAATGTTAACATTACAACTCTTCACCAACACTGGTATCACAACACAACATTTGCATTAAAAGAACTCTAAATTTTCACAAAATTTCTCTTACAAAAGTCAACATTATAAAACACATAGTATTCACTCTAACAACTGTGAAAGCCAACGCTGTAATATATTTATCACACAAGGTTCTGACTGGTGGAAACAGCCCTGCAGGCTCCCAGGGCCGGAGAGAAAAAAAAAAACAACAAAGAAATTGCCGAAAAGATGTGCCAGTGAAAAACCTCCAGGCCAGAGGAGGGGAAAAAGAAAATAACAACAACAACAACAAAACCAAACCCAGAAGCTTCTTGCCTAAGTTGGCAAAAATTAATCCAGCAAAAAGGCAATGAAGTAACAATCTGTGTAGCTCCCAACCACGCCAGAGAGAACTTGAACAGAGCCCACTCAAGAACCCAAGGCTCCCCTCCCCACCCCCCCGTGTCCATCTTAAAGCTACAGTACTCATTTTCTGGGCATAAAGCAGACAGGGAATAAAGCATTATCATAAAATAACCCTAAGATATTCAGGGCAAGCGAGGGAGGGGGGAGGGTGGAGTTGTATGTAATGGAGGATCTGGAATATATGGATCTTGCAGTTGAGGGCCTCTGGGTAAGGATTTAGGGACAAACAAATAAAGGAAATGTCATTGAGGGAGTCTACTAGAGACCTCCTTGCCAGGATGATGGCACTAATGAATTATTCTTTAAGAAAGTAAAGGACATCTCCAAGTCAACCACCATTGTCCTTATGGGGGACTTGAATTTGGCAGATGTTAACTGGGAATACCACACAGCTGGCACAAACAGGTCCAGAAGATTACTGAAACACCTGGATGATAACTTCATGGTACAGGTACTAAGGCAGCTGACTAGGAAAGGTGATCTTGATTTGTTACTTGTTAGTGGAAAGAGTCTTGTGAGTGAGGTGGTGATTGCTGGCTGCTTTGGCCACAGCAGCCACGAAACAATGAAGTTTAAAATCTCTGTTGACAGGAGGAAAAGTACCAGCAAAACTTCAAATCTGGACAGGAGAAGAGAAGACTTCAGGCTGCTCAGAGAATTAGCAAGGTCCCTTGGGAAAATGCTTTTGGAGGTGCAGGAATCAGTCAGTGCTGGTCACTTTTCAAGCACCATCTCCTAAGAGCAGAGGAGCAGGCAATTCCAAAATGCTGAAAGTCAAGCAGGCAAAGAAGAAGGACAGGTTGGCTGAGCAGGGAAATTCCTCTGAAGTTAAGGCAAAAAGGGAAGGTGTATGCCCAGTGGAAGCAAGGTCAGGTGACATGGGAAGAAAACAGAGCTGCTGCTTGTCACTATAGGGAGAAAATTCTTATGGCCAAAGCTCAATTAAAGTTGAAATTGGGCAAAACTGTGGGGGACAATAAAAAGAGTTATTGAGAGACTGCCAGCCATTCACAACCCTTCACAGAAGTAAACATGAATGCTGTTTATTTCTATCTTTAGCACACCTTTTATAGGGTTCTACAGGGTCCGCAGGCTAAGCAAGTTACTATTGGCTAATACACACAAGTTTACATTTTTTCCCTTGTACACAAGAATATTGTTCTGCTTTACTCTCTCTTCTGCAGGAAAGTTTCAAGGACTTTAGCCTTTAATATCACGACTTATTCCAGAGTCTGGTTTGTGCAGACAGGCTTTTACTAATATATCGTGTCCACCTTCTGTTAAAATATTTGCAACAATTCCCCCTTTCTTTTTGCACAAACCAGGCTTTGGATGTGACTCATTCTACACTTCTACGAAGACAAGATAACATACAACTTAAAAGTATCATCCCAATTAACACCATAAGTAGAATCCGTCCCCCCTCTAGCACGAGAGACCTCAACCATCCAGTGATACCCCAGCTGGCGAACCAACTTCCAATGGGGTCACTATCTTCCTTCAGGGCATTCAACCCATCTTGTAGCTGACGTAGTTGCTTATGGATGGAAACTGAATGATCAGTAAGATTCAAACAGCACATGCCTTCAAACTCCTCACAACCATGTCCTGGTGCTAAGAGAAAAAAGTCAAGTGAAGCTCGATTTTGTAATACTGCATGACGTACATTACTCACATCGGCTGAAAGTTCACTTAGCATTGTTGATGTTAAGTTTAATTCTTTTCTAGTCCAGCAAGTGAGCCTTTTTAGAGTTGCTAAGCTTTTAGCGGCAGCTGCTCCTGGAATGAAGAAGGAGGTTGCCCATATTAGACCACGATTCCAAAAGTCTGGGTTTCTAACATCATCACATTGTAATTCATTTAGGCTTCGCTTTGACCGTTTGATTTTTTTTATTTTGTTAGCTACATTTAGCAATTGATGTAAGCTTGGGTGGAACAAAGTAAGTTTCCCAAGATAACAGGGTCCTCCATGTGGACTAGCAGGAATTCCATTCCATACCCTATCCCCACAGATTAGGAATATGGAACTAGGTAATCGCTTTGGTAATCGTCCTGTGAGACTGCACTGCGAATAAAAAGCTTTACTTTCAGTGGTAGTAATGAGATCAACTATAGGGTTGACTGTAGCCCAGTGCTGCATTACTTTGTTAGAATGACTTTTCGTCGGGGGTTCAAACATTATCCATCCACCTAAGGTATTGGTGGAACCTAACAAATCTATTTCTTCTGGGAGCTCTATGGGAACACTGAGAACTTTGATAATTTTTGCTTGCCAACAGGCTTCAAGCTGTCTAGATGTGAAGCCAACGGTGCGATTGCACTCTTACAACATTGCCAATCGATTCAGCTGAGTCTCATTACTAACTAAACCTTTAAATGCTGGAGGATCCCATTCAGGGACTCCTACGAGACAGGTGCAAAAAGGATCTTCAGGTGTGGCTAAGCTTAAACACATTGGTTTTTGACCTGTCGAGTGTGCTAAAGTGACCCATATGTTCTGTCGCTTTTGGATGTTAGTCAGCAGACAGCTGGTTGGGACTACACACAGCACAATTACCATAAGCAGTTTGTTCCATGTAAATGACACCATACTTGCAAACTCACAGCTAAAAGTTTAACATTAAGTGAACTTTCAAAAGATGCTTACACTAGCCCTTGAAGGGGGAATACTTATACTTTATACTAACATAACAATTACTACACAGGCTAAACTCTTTATCTTAAACTATTATCTAACTACTTTTAACACACGTGTTCTGGTATATATGTAGTCTAAGCGTGAAAGCAATTTGCTGAAAGGGTAAACACTCAACTACAACTTGTTTTATACACAATTAGATAGAGTCTCTGCAGTCTTCTCAGATCTTTCACAGAATTTTCTCACAAGCAGACTATGACTTGACACGATTCAGTCTTGAAACATCTGTTGCTCCCGTGATGTCAGCTGTCAGCCGATCAGAGACTGACTGAGGCTGTCAACCTTCTGATTGTTCTTCAGATCTTTCGTGGCTGGTTTGGTCCATCGGCTAGGCACCCAGAGTGGTCTAGCATCTGTGGAAACACAACTGTAACCACGCCCATTAAATAGCAATGGACTTGGTCCCTCCCAGATACCTGTCTTTGGGTTCTTATAATATAACTTAATTTCTGGGGTAGCTTGCATCTTTACTTGACTATTATGAATTACCACCGGGGGTTGCTCTAAATCTCCAACTAAACTGAGGAAAATTTGAGTGAATAACACTTGCTGTAATCAAATGGCAGGGTCTAATTGTTCAGGTGTTTTTTGTTTACTTAAATACTCTTTTAGGGTCCTATGGGCTCTTTCTACAATGGCTTGTCCAGTTGACACATGGGGAATTCCAGTTACATGTTTGGCTCCCCATTTTTGTAAGAACTGAGAAACTCATGTTCCTACGTATGCAGGCCCATTGTCTGTTTTTATTTCTTTCGGAACTCCCATTACAGCAAAGCACGCTAACAAATGTCGAATTCAATGTATGCTTTTTTTCTCCTACTTGTGCAGTGGCCCAAACCATTTTTGAAAAGGTATCTACTGTGACATGTACATATTTGAGGCGACCAAATTCAGGCACATATGTTACATTCATTTGCCAGATTTCACAGGCTTGAAGACCCCTAGAGTTAACACCTAAGCCTAGAGTGGTTCCATATTGACTGCATTGTGGACAGGATTTTACAATGCCTTGTGCATCTATTGAGCTGATGTTGAATTGTCTCTGTAAGGCTTTTGCGGCTTGATGAAAGAGAGCGTGACTCTCTCTTGCAGCTGCGAAAGAGTCTCTTGGTGCTGCTACAACAGGACTGACAAGCGTGTCAGCTTTTGCATTGCCTTCTCCGAGGCCTAATTCTGTTTGATGACTGTGAATGTGAATGATGCAACAAGACTCGTTTCTGTCCTCAATAACTCTCTTGATTTGAAAAAATAGTTGACACAGTCGCTTATTAGCTGGTGGTTTGATGAGAGCATCTTCAATACGTTGTACCACTCCTACCACATACAATGAATCTGATACAATGTTCAGCTTCTGTCTCGCCAATGAGACAGTGCCCATGAGACGGCTGTAAGTTCTAATGTCTGCAGTCAGTCATGTGCATCTCCATCTATGGTTTTGCTTCTCCAACTCGAGCCTTTGCGCCAGGTACAGGCTGCTTTTTTCTGCCTACTTCCTGTGTCAGCATATACTGTAAGGCCTTTTACCGGCTGCTTCACGACTTTGGGCTGTTGCAACCATTGCTGCTTTAAGATGATCTGCAGGCGTGGATCTTTAGGTTGCCTGTTGTGTACAGTTCCTGGATAGTTGAGCAGCGCTAATTAAATTGGTTCTGAGTGTCTCAGCATCCACGCAGAGTTTTTTACCTTTATCAGTAAAATGATATGTTCTGTCTCAGCACCACTAATTTCCACAATTTGCGTTTTTGCTTTTTTAATGAGATAAGCAATTGCTTCCGTCCTCTGCCAAATACTCATTGGTGGCATATGTGGCATAAAAATCCACTCAAGGATCGCTAGAGGCTCTGCACATTTCCGTGCTGATTGCACTAACCATAGCTTCTTGGCAGACTTCTTGGCATCTTGACGTTTTCCAGGTGGGTCTTCTCCCCCTTTCTCTTTTTGCCAAGCAGGACACTGAAATATGATAGCACATGGTACAACAGAGTGGTTACAAATCAGAAGTCCTAAAGGCACATCTGGCAATCTTCTGTTTGCTAGTGTTGAAAGCAGTTTCTTCCCTAGGTATTGGAGACATCTCTTCTGTTTTGCAGAAAGGGTAATTGGAGTTTGTGGGTCTGTACCTTTTAATAGGTCCATCAAAGGTGTCATCTCATCATTTCGGATACCGGCAATGGGTCGTACCCATTGCAGATCTCCAATAAGTCTTTGTGCATCATTAAGGGTTTTGATCTCAACGGTCAATTTTAATTTTTGTGGGTGGACTGATGAAGATGTCAAAATCCACCCTAAGTACTTCCATGGAGCTTGCTTTTGAATTTTCTCTGGGGAAACCACCAAGCCTTTTGCTGCGAGTTGGGTGGTGATAAATGTGAGATCTTCATCTTGGAATGGATCACGTTGACAAAACAAGATGTCATCCATGTAGTGATAATTGTCTGGGAGAGTTTGGCACGCACAGGTGTCAGTGCCCAGTGCACAAACAGTTGGCACATTGTTGGAGAATTTTTCATCCCCTGTGGAAGGACCCCCACTCAAATCTCTGAGATGGACTTTCTTTGTTGATTGACGGCAAAGTGAAGGCAAATCTCACTGTGTCTTCTTTCTGCAGGGGTATTGTGAAGAAACAGTCTTTCAAATCTATAACTAGAAGATGCCATTCTTGTGGCAGCATTGTGGGAGAGGGCATGCCTGGTTGTAATGCTCCCATTGCCCACATTTGGTCATTTACCTTTTGTAGATCATGCAGGAATCTCCATTTTCCAGACTTCTTTGGGATGACAAAGATTGGAGTATTCCATGGGCTGAGCGATGGTTGGATGTGCTTTGCTTGTAGCTGTTCTTTGAGAAGTTCATGTGCAGTTGCCAGCCGCTCCTGAGAGAGAAGGCACTGCTCAACCCACACAGGCTCATTAGATTTCCACTGAATCCTTGGGGTTGGCAGCCTGTCAGCAGTGGTGACTACTGAAAAAGCGATTGATTAGGAAAAGTTAGTGTTGCCCTGAGCTGGCTGAGAACATCTCGACCAATGAGCCCTCCAAGGCTTCCAGGCAAAGGCATGACATATGGACACAAGGTGGTAGTCTGTCCTTCAGGAAATTGAATCTGGATTGGATGTACACTTCTCAGTGGTGTGGAGTATCCTCCTACACCTTGTACCGAGCTTAAGGCTCTGTGGAGAGGCCATTCTCTTGGCCACCAAACTCGGCTGACGATGGTAACATCAGCTCCTGTGTCTAGCATCATCTTGACTATTTGCTGTTTTGATCTGTGGCACAGGGTGATTTCAGCTACTGGCCGATGACTCATTTGTTGAATGAGATTCACCACTGTGTCTCCTGTTGACCCAAATCCTTTGGCTCCACGTCCAGGAGCACTTCGAAAAATGTCTTTCTCAGTTGCCACCTTTTGAAATAACACCAATTGAGCAATTCTTGTTCCTTTTCTGATCGTATGTGGAGGAGCTAAGGTGTAGGCACAAATTTGGATTTCACCAGTATAATCAGCATCAATGACTGCTGGGAGAACAATAAGTCCTGCAATTCCAGCAGATGATCTCCCAATCAACAAAGCACCAAGTGCACTGGTGACAGAATAAATGGGTCCTGTAACTCCAGTTGGGATTTTATGGATGGTGCTGTCGATGACAGTGACATCTACTGATACTGCCAAATCGATTCCCAGGCTTCCCCGGGTTGCTGGTGGGTTGAGCTGCTGAATAGAGTTGGGCCGGCAACTTGTGTCCCCGTGCGGCGGCTCCTCGTGCTCTTGTTCACATTTTTGTGAACTGGCAGGCAGAAGTGGCATGATTGTCCATTTAGCATTGGTCACACCACACAGGAACTCGACAGAATTTTTGAAAGTGTCGTTTGTTGCTACATCGGTAACAAATGATTGAAGGTGTGGTGGAAGGTTTGCGTCCACTTCCCAGTTTACTGACTGCAGCAGCAAGCAGGCTTGTAGTTGGCTTGATGGCTTCTGCAGCTGCATTGGCTACTAGCTGTCCTTGTTGCATCTGATTAACTCGCAGGGCAATATCTAGCATGTTTCCCACATCTGATTGTTTTGGGAGTGTGGAAAGGATAGGCTTCATCTTAGAGTTGGCATTCTCAAAAGCCAACAGTTTAAACATGTTCTGTTTTGCCTCTTCAGTCATGTCATTCTGAGCTTTTAGAGCTGCTGACAGACGGTCGATGAAATGAGGATACAGTTCCGTGAGGCCTTGCCGTACTGTTGTGAAGGAAGGATGAGGTTTTCAATCAGGCACAGCATTGAAGGCTTGACGAGCAAGCTGTGCAGACAAATGATGCATTGCAAGAGGGTAGTTTAACTGTACAGCCATATGACTGCAAATTCCTGAACCGGTGAGCATATCAGAATTAAGTCCATACAATACATAATTTTGATCTTGAGGTTGATTGGCTTCTAGAACTGCTAACCTTTTCCATTCCTTCTCCCACACCATAAGCTGTGATGGAGTTAAAAGCAGACGTGCGAGATTTTGGCTGTCTGTGGGACTATTAACATGAGAGGTGAACAGCCAATCCAATGCAGTGTTTGCAGCTTCGGATTTAATGCTATGCTCAGTAACTGTCTTTTTGGCTTGCTGCAAGATCTTCCAGTCGTGTTGCTCATAATGTGGATTTTGCTGATCATATAAAATGGGACAAGCGACTGCCCCTGCTGCATGCCATTCTCCTTCAGGGATTGCATCTCGAATGATGCCGGACCACCTTTGCTGTGCTCTGTGTTTTCTGTTCTCTTCCTCCAGGATGGTAGAGCTAGAACAAGGTTGTGGTGTTAACAGCGTTTCCAAAGGTGGAGCAGATGGTTCAGGATGCAGCATATCCTGCAGTTGTTGAAGTGACTCTGCCCGCTGCCTTGGTGTTTGCTGAAGAGCTGTTTTCTCTTGTTGAGGCTGTGTTCTGTTTGCACGTAGGGTTTGTTCAATCTGAGCTTGCAGCTGTTGCACGAGCTGCTCTATTTGTTGTTGCCATTCCAGTAGCTCTTTCTTTGATGCATCATCGCCATTAATTGGCTCCTCTCCTGCTGGAGGCCATCCATCATCGGAGTGCATTTAGATGTCATCGTCTGGAAGGAGCAGAACATCCTGCGGTCTTCCCCAGTGAACAGTAGATGGCATCGAAGGATAGATCTTTGGTTTGCACTCTGTGGTTCTCATTTCTGCTGACGTATCAGGCTGGAGCTGTTGCCCGCTCGTTCCGGGGGAGCCGTCATTTCTACATCCGCGTTCGTCAGGGTAACTTCCGGCTTAGGCTCCGCCGGTGCTGCCGGAGCCTGAGAGGTCTCCTCTGACGCGGATGCAGCTGCATCAGAGCACCCCTGAGATTTTATAAGTTCCGACACAGTGCTACACTGCCTCCCTGTGAGCCCCTTCGCTGGCCGAACGTGTCCAACCCCGAAAAATGCACCCAGACGACTAATTGATGTGGCAGGAGGTGACTGCAGCACGTCCATCTCAGGCTGAGCCATGGCTTCTAAAGCAGTGGCTGCGACCGAGGACTCTGCCTTCATATCCCTTAAGGTATTTAACACAATTTTCCATATTGAACCGAGCGCTACTACGTCTTTACTCTTTCCCATGATTGCCGTTTCCCACATCAGATTCCCTATATCCATCCATTCTTCTACTGCAAAGAGCAGTGAGGGCACTGCTAAATGCCCATGATTTTTAGCTGATATAATGAGCTTATCCAGGTCCTTTTCCCTGGCTGCTTCGCCTCATTTAACGATAATACTAAGAAGCAGTTTTTTAGCTGCCGCAAACTCCGTTTCCATTTTTCGTGCAGCCATGGTGGGGGGAGGGTGGCGATCCCTCACTTACTCCTCCGCCTCGGACTCCCCCAGCGACCTGCCCCCTTTTTCCGCAGGTTGCCTATCTGGTACCAATCCAAGGCAGCGTCTATCTGCACTCAGATCTGCTGCACCAACCTTGGTCCAAGGCCTCGTCCCACCGTGCGTGGACCTGTCGAAGCCCCCCTGCCCGCAGGGTCCCGTTCGAAGTGCCAGATATTGAGAGACCGCCAGCTATTCACAACCCTTCACAGAAGTAAATGTGAACGCTGTTTATTTCTATTATTAACACACCTTTTATAGGGTTCTACAGGGTCCGTGGGCTAAGCAAGTTACTATTGGCTAATACACACAAGTTTACATTTTTTTCCCTTGTACACAAGAATATTGTTTTGCTTTACTCTCTCTTCTGCAGGAAAGTTTCAAGGACTTTATCTTTTAATATCACGACTTATTCCAGAGGCTGGTTTGTGCAGACAGGCTTTTACTAATATATCATGTCCACCTTCTGCTAAAAAACTATCTACAAAGAGTTGTTAAAAATAAGTGAATAGCAAAAAGCAGTCCAGAAATAGCATAGGTCTGTTACTTGATGAGGATGGTCATCTCACAAACATGGACATAGACAAGGCGGAGATGTTTAATGCTTTCTTTACTTCAGTCTTCAACACTAATGATGGGCTCTGGCAGTCCCAGTGCCCTGAGCTGGAGAACCAAGACTTTGAGAATGGTAAACTCCCAGTCGACCCTGAACTTTCTGTAGTAGGACTTCCCCTCTGCCACGAAGAGCTTATCTGTTCTGTCTAAAAGCTGGTGCTCAGGGCATCTTTCCCTGAAAGGAGTTGACCAATAGTTAACTCGTGTAAGCATGAGTTAACTATTAAGAATCAGCAAATATTAATCACAAGCCTAAGAAGCAGGATGCGCCTTAGCCTTGACAAGATAACAGAAACAAAACCTGTTGTCAGCAGAAAACACTGAACCAGCTAGCAAAGGACTGCACGTGCTTCAGAAAGAAAGGTGAAAAGGGCAGAGTGAAGAAGACTGACGACCTTCATCTGAACGACCCCTGAGGAAGACTCGGAGCCTTCCTCAGTGTGACCAACAGAGCATACTGCACTTGCACGTCACATATGTTAATGATATTAAATGATTTCTGAGAAGTAATTTGTATAACCACTCCTATATCAAGGAATGTAATGAATATGCATGAAATTTAACCATAAATTTTGCTATGTAAAAGTGCTATTGTACATGTTAGGAAGATCAATCCCCCACGTACCCAGTGTTGGAGTCTGAAACACAGAGTGTGTGCCCTTGTTTCTGACGCCTAGCTCTAAGATCCAAAATAACACTGAATTTCATATAACATGAAATTTATGAGCATGTTTTCATGGTGATATATGAAAACAATTGTTAAAGTTAGATAGAAAAGCTAAAAGAGTGAGTGTGTAGATTAGAGAGTTTTCTTAAGTCACTGTGTGAAAAAGTTAAAGTTTAGCGTTTAAAACAGTTTAAAAAGCAGAAGACAAGATGGAGGATTTAGAATGTTGTTTCTTTTCCTTCTTTCTTCTTCATGTTCTTCTAGAGGTTTTGGGGTAATAGTAAGTGGATAGAAAATGCCACAGTGCAGCACACAGGTGATGGGTCATTGGGTCATTAAGAAAAATAATATACGTGTCTATTGTTAATTGGTTAAGAATGAGTATAAAGATAAAAAAACTGCATGGTTCAGGGCTATTTTGTGCTTTCAAAGCCAAAGTGAGCCACAAGGCCATTTTGTACTATCAGAAAAAAATGAGACAGATTGCAGTGAATTGAACTTGTGCAGAAAGTCTGGAAAGACCTGCCAAGTTTTGTGATAACATCCTAATAAACACGAGAAACAAGATCCTAACAGGCTTTGGAGTTTTTGTCCTGACCTGGAGGACTGTGATAAGCGGGACTCCCCGTGAGGGAGTATCCCCAAGGAGCTCAGCTCAGAGAAGCTGAGAAATCCAGGAGTGAAAAAAAGTACAGAAGAAGTACAGCAGAATCAAGAGAAAGAAAAAAGAAACAAAAATAATTTTTAAAAAGTTACACCCAGAGCTGAATAAAGCAAATACACACCTCACTGAATCAGTCCATGAGGTGACTTTTAGCTCAGCATTAGAGTGAATCAACTAGCACCCCTAGATGGGACCCTCTACACCCAGCTGCTGGGTGCAGGGGTAAGCAGACCTCCCAGTTGCGACCCTGAAATTTCAGGGGGAGCTCAGTTGTCCTTTGGCTCACGGTGGGGGTAGGCAAGGACCATCTGCACCAAATTAAGGTATTTGCTGCCTGACTAAGTAGTACTCCCAAGAGGTCTGGGGTTCAAGTCCCCTAGGGTAGGTTGAAAACCCCAAGGAGACTGGGGTCTTCCAAAATTAGTCCTGGGCTAAAGGAAAGGTACATTTAAGGAATAAGGGGTTAGAGGCCCCCAGGGGATGGAGTCCCCACTGCTGGAGTCTGGGATACAGACTGTGTGCCCTTGTTTCTGATACTTAGTTCTAAGATCCAGAAAAACACTGAATTTCATATAACATGAAATTCATGAGCATGTTTTCATGGTGATACATGAGAACAATTGTTAAAGTTAGATAGAAAAAGCTAAAAGTGTGTGTAGATTTGTTGTAGTCCACAACTGCAGGATCACGTCCAGAGAAGCCGCAGGGTTCTGGGGACCAGCATGGAACACCAACGAGATGAGCTTCTGTTCATGAAACCATTTATTCAGCATGGGAACAAACTCAGATCCAGAACAGAGAGCCCCGAACAGAGGCTGAGCAGGGGTTTTTGAGCGACAGAACTCTTGAGGGTCTCCACCTTTGAGGGTGGAGTTCAGGGTCAGGGACCACTAGAAACACAACAAGAGAGAAACCCCCAGGGACTCAAACCCAATCAGAACTCCTGGGCCGCCCTTCACAAGGGGTTTGGGGTAGGGTAACTTCATCCAGGGCTCACATACCCATCCCCAAACACAGGGGGTCAAAATCCACACACATGGCTTACAGTCATTCCACTCCTTTCACAATGCTTATCTGAAACTAACTCTTTGCCTCCCTGAGGCACTTCACAACATAGATTAGGAAGTTTTCTTATGTTACTGGGTGAAAAAGTTCGCTTAGAGAACAGAAGACAAGATGGAGGATTTAGGGTGTTGTCTCTTGTCCTTCTTTCTTCTTCATGTTCTTCTCCTAGAGGTTTTTGGGTAATAGCAAGTGATTGGTTAGAAAATGCAGCAGTGCAGCACACAGGTGATGGGCGATTGGGTCATTAAAAAAAATAATATACGTGTCTATTGTTAATTGGGTAAGAATAAGTATAAAGATAAAAGCACTGCGTAATTCAGGGCTATTTTGTGTTATCAAACACAAAGTGAGCCATAAGGCCTTGTTGTACCATCAGAAGAAAGAAATGTATCAGATTGCAAAGAATTAAGCTTGTGCAGCTAGTCTGGAGATACCTGCCAAGTTTTGTGATGACCTTCTAATAAACATGAGAAACAAGATTCTAATGAGCTCGGGAGTTTTCTTCAAAACTAAAGAACTAAGATAAGCAGAGCTCCCCATGAGAGAGGATCCCAAAAGAATTCAGTCCAAAGGAGCTGAGAAATCCAGGAAGAGAAAGAAAAATACAGAAGAAATGCAGCAGAATCAGAGAAAGAGAAAAAGAATTTTTTAGAGAAAAGTTGTTTTCTTGTGGTGTTATTATGTATGAGTGGGAGTGAAAGAGAGATGCTACAGGCACAAAGCAAGTGCAGAACTCTATTTGCATTTCCATAACCCAGTGATGGCAATGGCCAGAGAAAAGTGAACTGAGTGATAATGACTGAATGAGTACAAGAGTTCAGGACTGATGGTTTGGAGTTAACCCTTGCTATCATAATGGAGATGGGTCATATGTTTGGCAAGGGAGACAACCAAATAATTTCTACAGTCTGTCTCCACCTGGCTGGAAGCAAGGCCCTTCTAGTTCTGGTCACAGTACTTGTTGCTTCCTCCCTGCAAATATGAGCTGGAGGTCCCTTCCAGAGGATTGGACATAACATCATCCCTTCTATTTTGCCTAGGGGCTTGCTCATGGGAATCTGGCTTGCCATTTATTCTTGATGAGTTTCCTGTGGTTGTTGTTCCTCCTGTCAACTCACATACCGCTGCTAGGGCAGAGGTGGTTTTTCCATCCCACCTCCTCATGTCTTCTCCATGTTTATGTAGGTAAAATCACAGGTTACCCTATAGAGTGTATCCTCTCTCCCTGGCCATGGGATGCTGTCGTGGTTTTAAACCAGTAATTAATAAAAAGGGGAAAAAGAATTACTTATTTCTTGATGTGAGATATGGATTAAAACAAGAGCAAACCAGGCATAAAATTTAAAAGGAATAAAGAAAGTTTATTGACAAACTACAATAATAAGAACACCAGAATAAACTTCCAGAAAAACCTTTTCATTTCTTACTGCCTACCATTCTTTTGTTCACATGACAACAGAGACAAAAACTTTAGAACTTTGATGGTTTAAACAGTCCCAATTCCTTCTACAGTTTTTTTCATCAGTCTCTGTAGAGAAACAGAAGTTCCTTTCTGTTAATTTATGGAGTTTCTCACAAGAAAACTAATTTTGTTATAGTTTTCCGTTTCCCTGATATTAGCTGCCCAGAGCTGCTGTTATCAGAGCCCACCCCTCCCATTCCACATCACTCTGAAATGTGTTATGGGTCATTAGTTTGGGGATAGCATTTTAAGGATAAGTTATTCAAAGGCAAAAAGTATTCTTCATCTGTTTCTGTGAGCTTCACTAGAAAACAGTTTTCTCATTGCCTCTCAAGGCTTCAAATCTCCCAGCACTTCACTATACCATAATTATTCTACTTTTTACTCAAATTTACACTTTGAACACTCTATTCCTCCCCATACTCCATCATGAATTAAAGGAGTTCTTTTCAGGACTTCATTGTCCATCCCCATAGTTTTAACAGAAAGATATTTCAGCTTAATTAAAGCATCTTCTTAATTCTCTACCTTTCTTGAAGTTTCTTTTCTTTCTTGCCACTAGTAGTTTATAAAGTCTCTTTTCATGTTGATCACTCTCCTTTTCTCTCTCTGGATAAAAAGATTAATCCGCAAGTCTCATCTGGATAAGAAAGAGTTAAAATCCTGCCCAAGCTTTTGTAGATGGTTCGGTGATCTCTGCTGAACAGGAGCTGGAGCTGTCTGCGATGGAAAGTTCTTCATAGCTGCTCTAGAGAGCGTGGTCACCGTCTCTGCTTGCTGCAGGCCCAGAGCCCCTCTCTTTCTTCATTCAGCAGTTTTCTAGTGAATGTAGTTACAGCAAAACCTGCAGCCGAGCCAGAGATTGGGCTGGGCCCGGCCCGGCCCGACCTGGCCCAGGGCAAGCCCCCCGCAGGCCCCATCTCCTGGCCGGGAGAACGGCAGGCCCAGCCCGGCCCCCCCCCCCCGGCCGCATGGCCTGGGCAGGGAACCGGAGGCCAGCCGGAGGTCTGCTACCTTTCACAGCCAAGCAACAAAGAGAACAACAGAGTTCTGGTTTTTTTACTTTAAGGTGGGGTTCACAAGTTGATCTCACTTTTCCATGGCTAAAACTGCTGTCAATTCTCAGCAATGACCGATAATTGGTCATGAGAAAAACTCCAGGCAGTCCCCAGCAACTCCAACTTTCCTTAAAGGTAAAGTAACTCCATGACAGATGCCTGCTCCTAATCATAGAGAATTGGGTCAGTACTGGCAGGACGTGGAAAATTAACACTCTAAGCTCCTCTTAAAATTTCTGGAAATCCTCAGCCAATTTTTCCATGGACAAGTCATAAGCCCATAACAGGGCAGAGATAGTTTCTTCAAATGTTCAGAGTTTACCAACTGTCCTGGTTTAGGGCAAATTTGGGAGAGAACTTCTAAGTGGGGGTCCCCCCATGTCATGTTGTACTAAGATGTGTACCTTAAATGGTTTTTCCCTGTGCTTCTCTCTCCGGCTTTGTGATGTTGGTTCCTTCCCCTCGCCCCACCCCTTTGGTCTCATCCCATTGGTTGTAATTCTACTCTCCCCCTCCCCCCTGTATAAATGTCCCTGCCACTTTCTGCTCGGTCTCTTTTTTCCCTGGAGTGGTTCCGGAATAAACTGACAGGGTCCAGGAGAAAAGAGCCTCCTTCGTCTTTTACATTTGTCCTTGCCGAATCCTCTCTTCCCCCTGGTGGACTGGAGCTAGTTGGGCGATTTCCCGGGGCTGGGAGTAGAGGAATTATGGCACTCCCAGAAAAGCAAAATTCAAGTGGCTCCTCCCCCAACTGGTTCGGGAAAAAAGTTTTCCTTGGAAAAAGTGGAAAAAACTTTATTTAACAGAAATTGAATAATATTAAACAATAAAACCTCTTGCTCTTTGATGAGATTGCAAATCTAGAAAAAGTCCTTTTCATGCGGGGTTGCTCGACTCGCTCAGATTCTTATCAGTCCCTCTGGCACTGGAAAGTGCCAAGGCCCAGGCCCTGGTGGGCCACAGGCATGAGCTCCTGGGGTTTGGCTGTTATTTTCAGTCCAGAGCAGGTTTGAACAGATCCAAGAAAAAAGAAAGAAAAGTCCAGGGAACTTCTCTGCCTCAGCTAGCTAAAAACTAACTAAAAGCAAAAGAGAGCTCTGTCCTGCTGTCTGTCTGTGCTGCAGACACCATAGTCCAGGAGCAGGATGCGGGGGAGTGTTGTTCCTCAACACAAACTGCGCGCTTCTTCCCCTCCTCTTTTCTCTCAGAGCCAGTCTTAGAGGTGCAGAACTTAATATGTAACATAAACAAGGCAATTTGGGATACAAACATCATAAAGTTGCCCCAGGACACTAACCCAAGTGTTCAATTTGGCTTCTTTTTCCCTGCCATCACTGCTAATGAGCTGGCATATGACATTGTCAGATTCCATATGAATTTCAGCCACATGCGTAGTGTGCACTGGATGCCATCAAGATTATCAAGGAATCACTCATTACCTGAAAAAATTATCTCCAGCACAGCAAATTGTCTCAGGTACCAGATACCTTGCTCCATGGTGCTCCATGTGTCTTGGTGTACTGAAAGGTCATCCTTACAAAGGTATCTTTGCTTCACACTTAACAGGAGTTGTCTCCAGAGGCTGAAGACTTCTGGTCTTTTCCCAGTCCCTTGGTCAATGCCCACATCCTGGGATAGGGATCCAAGTTATTTGGCTTCACTACCGTCTAGGTTCATATCGTTGGCTATGGCACGTCAGTATTGCAGTAGCCAGGTGTCTTGCTTTGAGACAAATTTAGGAGGAAACATTCCAAAAGGGTGTCTCCTCTAGAGAAGGCAGATTCCGGCAGCCCCTCCCCCACAGGTTCCCACAGGTTCAAAAGGATTTCCCTTGCACAAAGTGAAAAAAACTGTTTATTTAACAAGGAGGGTGCTCATAGGCATGAAAAAAAGAGAACAAACAATGTTAAATAATAAAACCTCTCGCTACTTTGAAGCGATTCAGAGTCTTTTCTGTAGGTGTGGCTCAGTCCCTCTCTGAGTCCAGAGCCGGCCTCCAGGCTGCGGTCTTGGGGGGCCCCCGGCAATGTTCCAGTGTCGAAAAGCTGAACAGTTCCAGAAGAAGCTACAGTCCCAGGAAAAACTCCTCACTTCAGTTAATGAAGAGAATCTAGCTTAAAAAGCAAAGAAAAACTCCATCTCTCTCTCTCTCAAGAAAGCTGAGAGCTGGGAAAAATCTGAGAGAGCTCATCTCTGTGTTTTTGAACACAGGCGGCGAGAGAATTCCACTGCTTCCTCCCTTTCAATCTTAAAGCTACAGGACTTACGTCTAGATATAGAGCAGATGATAGGGGATACACAGCACCATAAAGTCACCTTAGGACCCCAGGTCAATATGGACTCACCAGTCTGGTGGCTAAGATCTTTCCGCAGATTGCGCAGCTCATCCAGAGGTAGGAATTGGGTGATTATCTCTGGCCCTGTCTCTTCTACTGGTTGTGAGGCTCCTGCTTCCTCTTCTTCACTCACTACATGTGTTGTATTTCATTATGTTACGAGAAATGGTTTCTCCCTGTTGTCTGCCCTCTGGATTGGTGGTGTGTTGGTTCCTTCCCCCTCACTCCATCCCTTTGTTTTCTCCCCATTGGCTGTAACCTGCCTTCCCCCGCCCCCTTTCCTTCTGTTCAAAATCCACCACCAGCCCTGATTCTCTCTCTTTCTTCCCTGGAACCTTTCTGGAATTAAACTGGGATACTGTCCCAGAAGAGAGAGCCTTCTTGGTCTTTTATCTTTTGTCCTTTCTAAATCTCCCTCTCCCTCCGCAGTGGATGGCAGCTAGCCAGCTGACTTCCCTGAGCAGGCAGCAGAGGGATAGATTAGCAACATGAACTGATTTGGTTTTGGATTTCCTCTTCTGTATAGGGGCAACTGCTACTGGCACAGGTTGTTCCTCTGGTTCAGCTGCAGTTTGAATATCCACAGAGCCTGCTGATTTAGTTTCCTTCCTGTGGAGGAAGCACAGTCCTCTGACAGGTTTCCTCTCTGGGGATCTGCCCCCTAAGATAAGACAAAACCACCTAATCATGGTGACTAAGCTGTGGACCCCTTCCTACTTCAGGACCCCATGTTATCTCCCTGTTAACTACTGGTCATCTTATCCCGGTCTCAAACCATTGGTCCCCTTCCCAATTCTTCCCTTCCCTATAAAAACCCCAGCTTTTGCCCAGTTCAGTGGTAGATTGTGAAAAACAAGGTTCACATATTTTGCTTATAGAATTTAAAAGTTTAATAAAAAGACAATTAGGAGATAAAAATAAAGTAAAGTATACAGATACGGCCGGGTGTCTCTGCATTCAGCCAAGAGAGCATACCTTACTAACAAAGGACTGTGTAGATAATATTTTAACAGAAGGTGGGCATGAAAGGCCTGTCTGCACAAACCAGCCTCTGGAATAAGTCGTGATATTAAAGGCTAAAGTCCTTGAAACTCTCCTGCAGGAGAGAGAATAAAGCAAAACAATATCCTTGTGTTCAGGAGAAAAAATGCAAACCTGTGTGTATTAGCCAATAGTAACTAGCTTAGCCCGTGGACCCTGTAGAACCCTATAAAAGGTGTGCTAAAGATAGAAATAAATGGTGTTCACTCTTACTTCAGTGAAGGGTCGTGAATAGCTGGTGGTCTCTTAATATCTGGTGCTCCAAACAGGACCCTGTGGGCAAGGGGGCTTCGGCAGGTCCACACACAATGGGACAAGGCCTTGGACCAAGGCTGCTGGAGCGGATCTGAGCGTGGATAGACGCTATCTCGGATTGGTACTGGATAGATGACCTGAGCGCGGTGAAAAGGGCGTCGGGTCGTTGGGGTAGTCCGAAGGTGGAGGAGTAAGTGAGGGGTCGCAACCCTCCCCCCGCCGTGGCAGTACAAAAAAATGGCTGTGGAGTTTGCGGCAGCTAAAAAACTGCTTCTTAGCATTATCGTTAAACGAGGCGAAGCAGTCAGGGAAAAGGACCTGGAAAAGCTCGTTCTATGGGCTAGAGATAATAGGCGCGGGTGCTCGGAAGAATGGAAAGACATAGGAGATTTGTTGTGGAAGAACATGATTACAGGGAAAAACAAGGACACTCAGTCTCTCGGTCCAACTTGGCAGATTGTAATTAATACTTTAAAAAACAGAAAAGCAAGATTTGCTGAGGCTGTGAGCCCCATAATTCTACCTGCATCACAGCAGCAGACGCCTTTACCTCCCACTGCTGGGTGAACATTCCTATCTATGCCTCCCTTGCTGAGAGGGAGGGAGAGTCAGAGAGAAGAAAATAATGAGAAAGAAATTCCACAGCAAACGCTGAAACAACAAACAGAATCTGTTCAGCAACGGCAGGATGTGATATGTCCTGAACTATTTGCTTCACTTTTGGAGACGCTTTTAACATTACAATCTTATTTAAGTTCCAACTTCACTACCCTGGAAGAAAAGAAGCCAAATTTAGATTGGTTTCCACCGGAACCAGGAGGACATGGGGGAGCACTGAGGTGTGTGCAGAGAGCAAAGGCACCCCCAGGGCAGAGGCAGCGCAGAAAAAGCTCCAAGGCCACACTGAACAATTACAGAAGCAGTTGAGCAGAAACAGGTGGCTCAGACAACTTCAAAGAGAGACAAAATAGCCAAAAAATCGCTAACTATATGGTATCTAGTTCGAAATTCATCACTGTAATTAGAAGTTGATAAGCTGCAATGGTCACCATTGTTACCACCTGGACCTAAGAGACTTTTCATGTAACATCGCCTGTTTTTGTAAAATCATGCCCTTTTTTCCCTCAATCTGTGATAAACCAGAGAGATTGAGAGAAAGAACTGTATGTGTTAAAGTTAACTTTGTGAGGTTTTTTCCTTTTCTCCATTTTTCCTCTCTGCAAGAGTATGTGGGGGATGTGAAGAACGATAACAGCAGCAGAGAGCAGCAGCAAAGTGGGCAGTTAATTCCCCCTGCTCCCTCTCTAAGAAAAAGCATTGGGATAATACCCGGTTTGTTAAAAAGTCATGATTTATTGGTTTTTTAAAATGTTTTATATACCCTTTTAGAATGAATTTTGTTTTAAGCAATTATGGGTTTATGCAGTTGCAGTTCTTAGAGTTTTACTAGACAAATTATTGTGATTCTTTGAAAGTTAAAAAAGCCCCTTTTTAAAAAAAACAACAAACCACAACAAAAAGTGTTTAATGTGAATATTAACAGAAGTAACCTTGCAATAATTAGTTTTAAAACCTAGTGTTAAAATATTGTATGATTTACAGCTACTAAGAAAACAACCTTCCAATTAATGTTATCTAAAAAAAAGATTTATGGTTTAAAAAATAATTAGCTAAGAGAACTTTACTATACAAGACAAAGTTAAAGCATATTATCTATTTACTTGTTTCTTCACAATTTTAATAAGACAATTTCAATGTGATTCCTTTTGTTATAAAAAAACATATATAACAGCATATATACCAATTTGGATTTTCGATTTTAGTTAAAAAATTGGACTTGATGTTTCTGAAAAGTGCTACAAAAGTTGAATGGCAACTTGCCAAATCCTGTGTTGTTGTGGTTTTTCTCTAGAAAAACTGCACTTTAAAATCCTAACCAATTTAAGCATATACTAAGCAAATTTCTGTTATGAATAAGTATTTTTAGTAACATTTGCAGTTACTGTGAGTTATTTTAAAGCCAAATGACATGGAATTGTGATGAATTTGTTACATTTTTATAATCTTTATAGTGAATCCATGATATTGTTATATTGTGTTTAAAAGGTATATATCAAACATTTAGTTGCCTTTTTGTAGTAACAGAATAAGATTATGCTTTTATTTGATATAGATTAAGTGTTAATAGAATTAAGAATAGTCAAGTTTTATTATGTTTAAGTTTGAATGTTTTTAAGTTAAGTTTTATAACTTGGATATTCTTTTAAGGTTAAGTTTGTTATTTCCTTTTGTTATAAATAATTTTTATCAGATTTAAATATTGTTGAATTTGAATTGTTTAATATTTTTTTGGAGGCACTTGTTTAAACTGCAAAGTATAAGTATTTTTCCTAGGGAGATGAAGATGACTACAACTGAAACAGCTGTGATAGAACACTGATGAACACCTGCTTGTGGATAAAAGTGAAGGCAGTCTGTGACACCCTTGACTTCATTGGAAGTTCTATTGGTTGTTGCAATCTATGCAGTTTTTGTTTTTTATAGCTTTCTTATTTTTCAGTGTTTCCAGAATTTCAAGAAAATGTACCATTGCTGAGGGTCAGCTGCCATGGGAGAGGCTTCAGATTAAACCAACTGCTGAATGGTTTAATTGGTCTGGTACCTAAGGCTTCTGATAATTTGCTTTGTACGAATGCATTTTAACAGTTTGCTGTGCTGTAAGCATCTCATAGCTGCTACTATTGAAAACCTTGCTTTAAAAATGAATTAAGAGGCATCTTTCCAGTTTAAAGCCTAAGGCCCTGGCCAAGCCTTGACTTTACCTGGACAGAATGTTTGCCAACAGATCCAGATGTTTTCTGTACCAAATCAGTATTTGAGTCAGTTTTTGACTCAGCAATTTGACCCTATTAATATGACAGCTGGATCAATTTTGAAGTGGGCTTGGAGAATCATTTCCGGAGGTGGTTATCCAATCCTTCACTGATTTTTTTTGCTTGTTTGCAAACTATGGGATACTGGTGCAGTGTTTTAGTGGTTAATAGTAGTTTTATATTACATATGTTATTAGTAATATTTATGATCTGATTGATTTTTAACTGCTACAGGTTCTTATTCATTGTGTATATGGTTTTGTGTTAATATTGATGTGTGTGACAGAAGTACATCTCATTTTTATTTTTTTTTTTTTAAATGGGGGGAAATTGATGCCCTAAAAGTATTTGATTAATGCAATTCATTAACTCCAAGGGGAGGAGTTTCTGTGTTTTGTTGACAGGTTCAAAAAGGTCACCTGTTCATCTGACCAGACTGTCTGCCTCTGAAAACATGAGATCCATTGAATGGAGACATCACCACACAACCTTGACACTCCAAACAAGATCAGAAGTGGAGCTGCCAGGACACTGTTCTGTCTGAAAACTACAAAGTTTGCCAACAGAAATTTTATGTAATTATTATGATGCTGTGTCTCTGCCAATTTCTTTCAGTTATCTTTTGTTTTAAGATTTAGAAGGATGTGAAGAACAACCTGAATATCAAAACCCTCAGTCACCAATCAGCTGCCAGCTGACATCAAGGAAGCAGCGAACGTTCCAGGACTGAATTGTGTTAAATCATAGTCTGCTTGTGAGGGAAATTCTGTAAAAAATATGAAAGAGTGCAGAGACTCCATCTAATTGTATATAAAACAAATGTTAGTTGTGTGTTTACCCTTTCAGCAAATTGCTTTCATGCTTAGACTACATATATACCAGAGCACGTGTGTTAAAAGTGGTTAGATAATAGTTTAAGATAAAGAGTTTAGTCTGCGTAGTAATTGTTATATTAGTATAAAGTATAATTATTCCCCCTTCAAGAGTTAAAGTGAGCATATTTGAAAGTTCATTTAACGATTGAAGTTTTAGCTGAGAGTCTGCAAGCATGGCATCATTTGTATGGAACAAACTGCTTATGGTAATTGTGCTGTGTATAGTCCCAACCATCTGCTAACATCCAAAAGCGACAGAACATATGGGTCACTCTGGCACATTGAACTGGCCAAAAATCAGTGTGTTTGAGCCTAGCCACACCTGGAGATCCTTTTCGCACCTGTCTCATAGGAGTACCTGAATGGGATCCTCTAGCATTTAAATGTTTAGTTAGTAACGAGACTCGGCTGAATCGATTGGCAATGTTGCAAGAGTGCAATCGCACCGTTGGCTTCACATCAAGACAACTTAAAGCCTGCTGGCAAGCAAAAATTATCAAAGTTCTCAGTGTTCCCATAGAGCTCCCAGAAGAAATAGATTTGTTAGGTTCCACCAATACCTCACGTGAGTGGATAATGTTTGAACCCCCGACAAAAAGCCATTCTAACAAAGTAATGCAGCACTGGGCAACAGTCAACACTATAGTTGATCTCGATAGTCACACTGAAAGTAAAGCTTTTTATTCGCAGTGCAATCTCACAGGACGATTACCAAAGCGATTACCTAGTTCCATATTCCTAATCTGTGGAGATAGAGCATGGAATGGAATTCCTGCTAGTCCACATGGAGGACCCTGTTATCTTGGAAAATTGACTGTAACTTTTCTTTAAAAACTCTTTTTTCTGTTTCTTTTATTCTGCTGCATTTCTTCTTTATTTTCTTTTTATTCTTGGATTTCTCAGCCTCCTTTGGACTGAATTTTTTTGGGATCCTCCTTCGTGGGGAGCCCTGCTTTTCTCACTTCTTATGATTCGAAGAAAACTCTCGAGCTTGTTAGAATCTTGTTTCTCATGTTTATTAGAAGGTCATCACAAAAATTAACAGGTCTCTCTAGGCTGGCAACACAAGGTTAATCTTTGCAATATGGTACATTTCTTTCTTCTGATGGTACAAACAAGGCCTTGTAGACCACTTTGTGTCTGATGCACAAAATGGCCCTGAAATATGCTGGTTTTATATCTTTATACCTATTTTTACCCAATTAACAGTAGACACATATATTATTATTCTTAGTGACCTAATGACCCTTCACTTATCTGCTACACTGTGGCATTTTCTGTCCAATCACTTACTATTACCCAAAAACCTCTAGGAGAAAAACATGAAGAAGAAAAAAGAAGCGACAAGTGACAACACCCTAAATCCTCCATCTTGTCTCTTGTTCTGTAAACTAACTTTTTCACCCAGTGATTTAAGAAAACTTTCTAATCTACACACTTACGCATTTAGCTTTTTCTATCTAACATTTGTTCTCATGTATCACTATGAAAACATGCTCATGAATTTCATGTTATAGGAAATTCAGTGTTTTTCTGGATCTTAAAACTAAGTATCAGAAACAAGAGCACACACTCTGTATTCCAGACTCCAACACTTACTTTGTTCCATCCAAGCTTGCATCAATTGCTAAATGTAGCTAACAAAATAAAAAAAAATCCAAGCGGTCAAAGCGAAGCCCAAATGAATTACAATGTAATGATGTTAGAGACCCAGACTTTTGGAATCGTGGTATAATATGGGCAGCCTCCTTCTTCATTCCTGGAGCACCTGCTGCTAAATGCTTAGCAACTCTAAAACAGCTCTCTTGCTGGACTAGAAAAGAATAAAACTTAACATCAACAATGCTAAGTGAACTTTCAGCCGATGTGAATAGTGTATGTCATGCAGTATTATAAAATCGAGCTGCAATTGACTTCTTGCTCTTAGCACAAGGACATGGTTGTGAGGAGTTTGAAGGCATGTGCTGCTTGGATCTTACTGATCATTCAGCTTCCATCCATAAGCAACTACAACAGCTACAGGATGGGTTACATGCCCTGAAAGAAGATAGTGACCCCACTGGAAGTTAGTTCGCCAGCTGGGGCATCACTGGATGGCTGAGGTCTCTAGTGCTGGAAGGGGGACGGATTTTAATTATAGTGTTAATTGGGATGATACTTTTAAGTTGTATGTTATCTTGTCTTTGTAAAAGTGTAGAACGAGTCACATCCAAAGCCTGGTTTGTGCAAAAAGAGAAAGGGGGAATTGTAGTAAATATTTTAAAAGAAGGTGGGCATGAAAGGCCTGTCTGCACAAACCAGCCTTTGGAATAAGTCGTGATATTAAAGGCTTAAGTCCTTGAAGCTTTCCTGCAGGAGAGAGAATAAGGCAAAACAGTATCCTTGTGTGCAGAAGAAAAAATGTAAACCTGTGTGTATTAGCCAGCGGTAACTTGCTTAGCCCGCAGACCCTGTAAAACCCTATAAAAGGTGTGCTAAAGATAGAAATAAACGGCGTTCACTCTTACTTCTGTGAAGACTCTTGAATAGCTGGCAGTCTCTCCACAGGATTGTCTCTTAATAACAGAATCCGACTACATATCCATAAATTCTCTCATATATTCATCCATTCTTCTTAGGATCTTTGGTGTTCTTCTGTTTAGATTTCTCTTGCCCCCTTCCCAATAGATCAATCTTCTTGGCGCCATCGAGATTTACATTCCCTGATAACAGAAATGCAATAAATTCCTCCCCCGGAGTTCTGGTCACTGCTGTCTTTATCTGGATAAGATAGTTTATGAACGCAGGGGGTCTCTAGTTATCTTTTCAGTCTTTGGGTTATACAGACAAAAGTAGTTTTTATTCTAATACTATTCTATAGCCTAACATATATGTATTATTTCTCTGTTTCTAAGTTTCATCAATAACAGAAATAAAGGAAACTATATTAATACAACAAAAATTTCTAATCTTATACATATAACCTTCATTCCAATATTTGCAAAAAGCCAACAATATAATATGTATCTATAACAAACCCCCCCTTTTATTCCTGGCAAATCATTTGGCTTGAGCAATAAAATTTGTTTGTTTGTCTATCTGCATGTTTTTGGATTACTCAGGTAATGAGCTGAATAAAACAGAGAATACAAAAAAAAACCCCAGCTATAACACACAAAAGGAAGAAGTATAACTTTTTCACTATTCTATTCCTAATAGATTATCTTACTAACTGCTTTTTAGAATTGGGTCTTATTTTTGAACTGGTACATGTGCTATTTTTTTTATATCTTTGACTATATCTAGAACTGCATCCCTATTGTCATCTATTTTTAAACAAAAATATGATGTATTAAATTTTTAACAAACACCTCTTTCTTCAGCTAGCAAATAGTTTAAAGTTAACTTATTTTGATATATTGCAGCTCTGGTTTGGCATTTGTCCTGGGGTGACTTTATGATACTGGTATCCCCAATCGTCTGGTTTATGTTATATATTAAGTTCTGCACCTTTAAGACTGACTCTGAGAGCAAGAGAAGGAGAAGGAGAAGCGCGCGGTTTGTGTGAAAGAAAAACATCACTCCCACACATCTCGCTCCTGAACTGTGGTGTCTGCAGCACGGACAGACAGCGGGACAGAGCTTCTCTCTGGCTTTTAGTTAGTTTTAGCTAGCTGAAGCAGAAGAGTTCCCTGGACCTTTGTTTTCTCTTTTTCTTGGATCTGTGCAAGCCTGCTCTGGACTGGACACCCAGCCAAACCCCGGGAGCTCACGCCTGTGGCCCACCGGGGCCTGGGCCTCGGCACTTTCCAGCGCCAGAGGGACTGATAAGGAACCTGAGCAAGCCAAGCTACACCACATGAAAAGGACTTTTCTTCCTAGACTTCCCATCCCATCGAACAGCAAGAAATTTTATTATTTAATATTATTCAAATTTCTGTTAAATAAACAGCTTTTTCCACTTCTCTCCAAGGAATTTTATTTTTTTTTTCCCTTTCCTGGACCAGTTAGTAGGGAGGGGCATTTCCCTGGGGAAATCCCCATTTAGAGTTTTCCTCCCTAATTTGCCCTAAACTAAGACAAATACAGCATTGCTGAGTGGATATTAATTCTATTACTCGAGCAGTTTTATTTGTTATTACTTCTACAACTGCTTGGAGTCTTATGATGTGATTAAGCAAATAAATTGTGGTTCAGTATCCCCAACTTCCATCTTGTGCCCAAGTAGCTGGCTCATATGTTTCTAATATGCGTTCAGGGACCATTCCTCATCTCCCCAATTTTGAGGCACTCTAAACCATTCCCTTTTATTTCATTCTAGGTCCTCATAAACCAGCACTCTTAATTGATCTCCGTCTGGTCCTGGCAAAAGGAAAAATTCTGGTTGAATAATTCTCAGAGTACAACTCCGTTTCCATTGTGAAGGGAGCTTTAGGTATGCCCTTTTCTCACATATCTAAAATAAGACATCTGGTGCTTTCCAATAGTCATTTTTCTGTTTATTTATATTTCCCCAAAATTTGGATATTTCTGGGATTCCAGAGTAAGGATTTTTCCCTGTACCATTACATTGGGAGAGTCTGGTTTTATTATCATACACACAATTCTTTTCTTTTACTTTTCTTTGGGTCTAATACAGAGTTGGTTTCTCTGGAACTTACTATGTACAAGTTTTATTACCAACTTTATACTTTTTACAGGGAATATTTCTCACTTCATTAAGAAATTTTCCCCATTCAATTGCTGTTTGAGCTTTGCACACAGGTCCTGACATGAGGTTAATACAGGTCTAGGTTGCTGTGTTGGCTTTATCTTTTTACTTACCCCTTGCTCTCTTACCAAATCTTGGTTCTTTCCCCTGGCAGCAACCGTGAAGCAAATCCATTTTTCTCTTTTTGAGCAATTGTTTTCCAATCTGATACTACTTGTTCTTAGATTTTCTGTGATCTGATGTTTTTCTCCTTATGTATACAGATACCTAACTTGGATGGGTTATAACAGTGACTATTGATATTGGTGTGGGTAATGTCGTGGTTTTAAAGCAGCAACTAAAAAATCACTTGAAAACTTACTTATTTCTTGCTGTGAGATGTGGATTAGAACAAGAGCAAAACAGGCTTAAAACTTAAAAGGAACAAACCAAGTTCATTAACAAAAACTACAAGAATAAGAAACCAGAAGAAAACCTCCAGAACAACCCTTTTCTCCCCCAGTACCTAACTCTTGTTCACATGACAACATAGAGACAAAAAAGAACTTTGGTGGTTAAAGCAGTCTCAGTTCTTGCTATAGTCCTTTCATCACTCTTTGTAGAGAAACAGAAGTCTTCTTCTGCTAATCTATGGAGTTTCTCACAAGAAAACTATTTCTTTTATAGCTTTCTATTTCTCTGATGCCAGCTAACCGGAAATCTGCCATCAGTTGTTTCCTCCCATTTCACATCACTCTGAGGTGTGTTATGGGTCAAATGAGTCTAGGGATGTCATTTTAAGGATGAGTTATTCAAAGGCAAAAGTTCTCTTCATCTGTTTTTGTGAGCCTCTCTGGAAACAGTTGTTTTCTCTTTGCCTCTTAAAGTCCACAAATCTTCAACTATTACTTCTCCCCTCCCCTTTCCAGCATCACACAGGATCACAACCACTTCACCATTTGCTCAAAATCCACATTTTGAAACACTCCATTCCTCCCAATATACTCTGTCATGAATTAAAGGAGTTTTTTTCAGAACACTACTGTCCATCTCCATAGCTTTAACAGAAAAATATTTCAGCTTATTAAAGCATCTCCTTATTTCTCTTCCCCCTCTGAAGCTTAATTCCTTTCTTCGCTGTCTTTGATAGTTTCTGGTGTCTCCTTACATGTTGATCACTCCCTCTCTCTCTTCCCCCCTGTCTCTGGGAAAAAAAAGGATTAATCTGCAAGTCTCATCCAGGTAGTAAAAGAGTTAGTCTTGCTCAAGCTGCAGATGTTCATGGTGTCAGGTTTCAGTTCAGAGGCAGAAACTGCAAACCAATTCAGGAACCAGCCTGCTCCGCTTTTCTCCCCTCCCCCCTCCTCCGCGGCCTTGTCCGCCCTGGTGGGGGGGGGGGCTGGGGAGAGGAGGCTGAGCCGGAGCCTGTTACCTCTTCAGAAGCTGGAAACCAAAGAGACAGAAATTCCCAGGCTTACATCTTAAGGTAGGTGTTCACAGGTTGATCTCACTTTTCAATGGTCAAAATTACTGTCAAGTCTCAGAAATGGTTAGTTATTGGCTGGGAGAAAAAATTCCCATCAGCCTCCAGCAGTTTCAACTTCCTTAGCTTTCAAAGCCAGCCATAAAGGTGCAGAACTTAATATATAACATAAACCAGGTGTTTGGGGATACCAGTATCATAAAGTCACCCCAGGACACTTGTCTACTTCATTTGATGCAAAAGATGATCGACAAGGCTGCTAAAGAAGTGTTCTTAGTTCAAACAGATGGGGGAGAGGTTGGATTCAGAGTCGCATATAGTGTGCCCTTATCTTTGATACTTGGCTCTGACATCCAAGAAAGCACTGAATTTCATATAACACCATGGAGACAACTGTTAAAGTTAAATAGAAAAACTAAGAGTGTGAGTGTGTGGGTATGGAGGAGCCCGCTGGGCCCGAGATACTGGCCCTCCCCTGGAGAGGAGATACTTCTCTGTAAGAGCGACACAGTGTTGCTCCCAGGGGTCTTTGAGTTAGTTATGTTAAACTGTTGTGTTTCATTGGTGTTCCCCCCTGCTGTCCCACCCCGATACAGGTATCTCGGGCTTCCCCCCGCCCCTCTCCTTCCCCATAAATATCCCGGGTTTTCCTCTGTTCGGGAGATTGGCTGTTACCGGCACCCTTTGCCGAAGCTTTGCCTGAATAAAGGCTTGTGCCTCGGTGGAACGCTGGACCAGCTATCTCGTCCCTGCTTCCTGTGTTGCCTGCCGCCGCCGCTGCCAAGCTGAGCTGAGCTGAAATCACTATACTATTACTGAGCTGAGCTGGAATCACTCGACTGCTCGAAGCTGCTCGCATGCACTTCGGGCCAGCCTTTCTCAAGGCTGCTTCTGGAGAAGTCGCGGTGCTCCGGGCTTTCCGCCGCCGCGGCAACTGGCGCCCAACGTGGGGCTTTGAAGAAACCCTGAAGAAGCGTCCGCCTGCACCTTCAGCTGTGAGGCGAGCCGCCGTTGGAGCCGCCACCCCTCGAGGAAGCTTGCTTGCGTTCTAGCAAGAAGCGATCCAAGAGGCTGCGACCGGGACCCTCGCTGACCATCTGGGGCAAGGGAAAGCCCCTGAGGACCGGTCGCCTGGTGACCACCTACCCAGCAACCTTGTTTTCGCCCGCCGGCATCTGCCGAAGAGAAATTGTAAGTCGATCCCGTGAAAGGTTTTTTCTTCGGGCTTTTTTTCTTTTTTTTTGCTGTTTTACTGCTGGGCGGGGAGTGAAAAAGGATGGGGAATGAGTCCTCTGTATTGAGGCTGACCCCACCTGAGAGGGACTTTTATATCCAAGTTGTAACTACCTTAAAAGCGGGAAATTTTAAGTTTTCTAAAGGGGATTTAAAAAGATTTATTCATTGGGTTTTTAAACATTTTAAGATTAATTCGGACTGCTAAATCAGGAATTTTTTGGGATAATGTGGGGAGAAAGTTATATACAGTTCAAGCTAAAGGGGATTTTTCTGTTGCAAAGTTCTTTCCTGTGTTTCAAAATATTATTTTCTCATTGGAAAAAGAGGGAAAAAAAGAAGAGGGAGTTTTGGGTCCCCAGTTAAACACCCCAACCCCGTCCGCCCCTCCAGGTGTCCCTGAACCCCTTTCCCTATCTGAGACCCAGTCGGCGGGTGGACATTGCCCCCGGGCACAGGGCTGCTGCCGTCTCCCTGACACCTTCCCACTGTCTCTCTACCCGCACCAGGGTGGCAATGGCCATGCCGCTCTGGGTCTTTCCCCTACCCTCTCTCCTATGCCCTCACACCCGGTTGTGTCCCCCCCAGTTCCTAGCGTTAGCACAGATGGCGCCGGCAGTGTGGCCAGCCCCGCCATTTTGTCCCACTCCCACCCCGGTTTTCCCGCCCTCGATGCCCAAAATGGCCACTTTCCCGCCTTCACCCCTTCTCTTCCTGCCGCGTCCTGCGGCTCCTCCCCCCCCACTGCGTCGTTGGGTGTAACTGCGTCGGGCCCTCCCCCATCCATCGGGAAACCCCTCCCCGTCGCGGGTCCCGCTCCTGTCCCTTCGTGCCGGGGCCCCGTCCCCAGCTGCGCTCCTGCTCCAGGGTCCCAGTGCCCCGGAGGTCGGGACGGCTCTGCCCTGAGCGGGGCCACCCCCGCTTCCTCACGCAGCCACAAAAGGGTCAGCTCTAGACACCTGAGCCGGCCCTGCGCTGCCACCAAGCACCCCCCATCTCCACTAGGAGAGGAGAGCAGTGAATCTTCTTATTCAGATTCTAAGTATGAAGATCACTGGGCTGAGGTGCAGAGGGAAGCCACACAGGCGGGGAACTCAGCTCTGTCCCAGAAAATACTTGCCTTTCCTGTAATAATGAGGAGAGACAGGACAGGGGCACAGGTTGCTGCATGGGAATCCCTTCACTATAAGGAACTGCAGGAACTTTGTAAAGCTGCCGAGGAACATGGCAGGAGTTCACATTTTTTTAAACACTTGTTGGAAGCCTCCTTCTCTGCCCACGTCATGGTCCCTCATGACATCAAAAATATTATGAACTGCCTCCTCTCTCCAGCAGAGTACATGTTGTGGGAGAGGCAGTGGAAAAAACATTTAAAGCAATTGGCAGATGTTTATGCAAGAGATGCTAACAGACCCAATTTTACTTTAGAGCAATTAGCAGGAGAAGGAGACTTCCAAAAGCCCCGAGATCAGGCCCGAGATCTGCCTGAAGCAGCTTTACAAGATATAGCTAATGCTGCTAAGATATCTCTTTTTACCACCCCTGATGATAAAGTGCCAACGCAGTGCTTCACCAATATTAAGCAGGGGGCAACTGAGTCTTTTATTAAGTATATTGATAAGTTAAAAATAGCCATTGAAAAACAGATAGAGAGCCCTCAGGCACAAAAAGAATTATTAGTAAAAATAGCAATGTCCAATGCTAATCAGGAGTGCAAAGCAGTTTTGCGAGCCCTCCCTCTGGACCCCGAACCAACCATAGATCAGATGGTTGAAGCCTGCACCAAACACTCCTCTGCCTCAAGTGAGAATACAGTGGCACTTGCAGTGGCTAAAGGAGTGGCAGAGGCGATATCTGGAGCTTATGCTGCAGACCCCAATAGAAATTGTTGTTTTAATTGTGGTGAGCCTGGACATTTTTTCAAAGACTGTCCGGAGAGACATTCTATACAACCGCCAGCCCACCAACGATTCCCCAGACAGAACTGGCATTCGGGAAACTTCGAGCAGAGCGCGGGACGGCCCCGCGCTTCGACATCAAATCAAATGCCCCACCGCTCCACCCCTCCTGCCAAACCCACCATCCTGCCTCCACGGGGACCCCAATATTAAGCCCAGCAGGTGGAGCGCTTCAGATGGGAACCCGGCGTCAACTGGTAACTAGACTCTCTTTACATATGAAAGGTGACTGTGTTTACAAAGTCCCCACAGGGAAACGTGGACCACCAGGCGGTCCCTCTAACATCTTAATACTTGGGGATCCAACTAACTGTCCAGGACAAATTCATACTGTTCCTGAAGTCCAGACTATATACCCTGGAGATGAAATTTCCATCTCTTTGACCTGCATAGACCCTCCTTATTATTTAAAGGAACAGACTCCTGTGGCACAGGCCTTTTTACTTCCTAGTGACTGCCCAGATCATGTTCCCCTCAACCCCAGTGCTATGTGGACACAGATTGTGGGCTCCTGCAAACCCATTGTGGACTGCAGCCTGTTTTGTTATGGGGAAAGGATTCAGCGCCCAGGAATGATAGACACTGGAGCAGATGTTACCATCATCGCCCGCTCCGAGTGGCCAGACAATTGGGAATTACAACCTGTGGCAGGCATGATTTCAGGAATTGGAGGGATGACAGCTCCATGAGGAGCAAACGGAATATTGTCATCGAAGGACCTGAGGGACAAATGGCAACCATCAGGCCATTTGTGGTGAGAGCACCAATCACCCTCTGGGGACGGGATCTCCTGTCCCAATGGGGGGCTTCTCTGAGGATTCCCAGCAGGGATTTTTAGTGGGGGTCACTGAGAAGCGCGCCACGCCTACCATCCCCCAACTCACCTGGAAACAGCACCATCCAGTGTGGGTTGATCAGTGGCCCCTATCTGAGACCAAACTGCGTGCACTGGAAGCTCTCGTAGAAGAGCAGCTTGCCAAGGGCCACATCACTGAGACCAATAGCCCTTGGAACTCCCCTGTCTTTGTCCTACGCAAACCAGGCAAAGACAGGTGGAGACTCCTTCATGACCTCAGGAAGATCAATGATGTCATTGACGACATGGGCCCCCTTCAGCCTGGCATGCCCTCCCCTTCAATGCTCCCCCGAGATTGGAAGCTGGCTGTCATTGACATCAAAGACTGTTTTTTCAACATACCACTCCATCCTCAGGACGCCCCCAGATTTGCATTCTCGGTTCCCTCTCCAAACAGACAAGCACCTTTAAAAAGATACCATTAGCTAGTCCTTCCTCAAGAGATGAAAAATTCTCCTACCATCTGCCAATGGTACGTGGCCCGCATCCTGTCACCTGTGAGGACCCTGTTCCCAGATGCCATCATCCTCCACTACATGGATGACATCCTGGTTTGTGCTGCTGCTGATGACTATCTGCACCGGACTTTACAAAAAACTATCCAGACAATTGAGGACGCTGGATTTGAGATCCGTGAGGACAAGATCCAGCACACCTGCCCGTGGACCTACCTGGGACTCCAGATCCGTGAGCGGACCATCGTGCCCCAGCAGCTGAGCATCAAAGATGACCCCAAGACCCTGCGGGACTTGCATCAGCTCTGTGGGTCCATCAACTGGATACGCCCTCTGCTTGGGGTAACAACAGAAGTCCTTGCACCCCTCTTCAACCTGCTCCGTGGCAGTGAAGCCCTCGACTCACCGCGCTCCCTCACACCAGAGGCTCGAGAATCCATCACCAAGGTCCAGGAGGCCCTGTCTTCACGGCAAGCCCACCGGTATGAGCCCAGCCTGCCCTTCCAGCTGGTTGTCCTGGGTAAGGCCCCGCGCTTACACGCACTCATCTTTCAATGAGACACTGCATTGAAGGATCCTCTCCTTATCATCGAGTGGATCTTTACACATAACCAGCCCACTAAGACTATCACCACTCCACAAGAAATCATGGCTGAACTCATTAAAAGAGCTAGAGTCCATCTCCGCACTCTCGCAGCCTGTGAGTTCACATGCATCTTCCTCCCATTGGCAACTGGAAGTTTGGAGCCTTTGCTCCAAACCAATGAGAGCCTTCAGTTCGCTCTCGATAGCTATTCAGGCCAAATTTCTATACACCCACCTGGCCACAGACTTTTCAAAACCACATTTAATTTGGTCCCCAAATCATTACAGAGCAAAACACCGCTCCAGGCCCTGACGGTTTTCACAGATAGCTCAGGGAAATCCCACAAGTCAGTCATGACTTGGAAGGACCCCAGAACACAGAAATGGGAGTCTGATGTCCAAGTGGTCAAGGGATCACCACAAATTGCTGAATTAGCAGCCGTTGTCAGAGCTTTTGAGAAATTCCAAAAACCTTTCAACCTAGTGACTGATTCGGCTTATGTGGCTGGAATAGCTATGAGAGCAGAACATGTATTTCTGAAAGAAGTCTCTAACCCAAATTTATACAAATTGCTTTCTGAATTAGTATATCTTATCTCTCACAGAAAGCAACCTTACTATGTCATGCATGTGAGGGCGCACACCGACCTCCCAGGTGCCATTGCCGAAGGAAACAGGAGGGCAGACGCCTTAGCCTTGCCTGCTACAGCAGCCAATGTCCCTGACATTTTCGCACAAGCGAAATTGTCCCACCAGTTCTTCCACCAAAATGTGCCTGCACTGATGAGAATGTTCAGACTACCCAGAGACCAGGCTAGGGCAATAGTTGCCACCTGTCCTAATTGCCAATCGTTCCAAATACCTGTCGTTAACTCCGGGGTTAACCCCCGAGGACTTAACAGCTGCCAGATATGGCAAACCGATGTCACTCACGTCCCATCCTTCGGGAGAGTCAAATACGTACATGTCTCCGTAGACACCTTCTCTGGTGCAGTGTTTGCCTCAGCCCATGCAGGAGAAAATGCCAAGCACACCATCCGACATTTTCTCCTTGCTTTTGCTACCCTGGGAGTCCCAGAACAAATTAAAACAGACAATGGACCTGCTTACACCTCTCACAAATTAAGAGACTTTTTCAATGAGTGGGGGGTGAAACACACCACGGGCATTCCTCATTCCCCTACAGGGCAATCAATAGTAGAGAGAACCCACCAAAACCTAAAAAGAGTCCTTGATCACCAGCGAAGAGGAACAGAGATCATTCCTCCCATTGAGAGGCTCTGTAAGGCTCTATATGTCATGAACTTTCTAAATTGCTCGCCTACAGAGCCTGACCCCCCTGTAATATGGCACTTCTCTAACTCAACTCATGCCAAACTCACAGAGAAGCCGCCGGTGCTGATCAAGGATCCTGAATCACAACAGACATCAAGACCCTTCCCACTGATTACCTGGGGGAGAGGGTATGCGTGTGTGTCCACACCATCAGGACCTAAGTGGCTCCCAGGGAAAAATGTAAAACCTTACTTAGGCCCTACAAACCCTGCACCAGATTCAGAACTTTCAAAGTCTCCTGAGACCCACACAGGTCCAGAAAAACAGCAGCCCACTGCAGCCTAGAAACGGAGACGTCGTCGGAGTCCACAGAACCGACCTGCCACCAGACCAACAACCAGACAGAGGCCAAACCATCCTACCAGAGCTGCAACGAGACGACTGCCAACGTCACGCCTGACACCGTGACAGTACACAAGTCTTCTTAACTCCCTCCCCCTTCCCCTTCTTGCCCTCGTTGCCTAGCCCAAATTGCCAGCTTACACCCAAGTGCACCTCTGTGCTGCTGCTGGTGTTGGGTCTTGTGTTCCAAATACACAGAATAACCTTGCTTATAATTGGTGGTTTTGTTTTTGTTTGGGTTTTTTTTGTTTTATTTTTTTTTTTTTTTTAAAGAGGGGGGAGACGGGAGAGGAAAGGGAGAAAGAAAATAGCTCCCCCCCTCTCCAAAAATTAGAGCTAATCTTCTATGTCCTGTTGTAGAAAATGGAGAGCAAAACCATCCTTGAGTTCCTGATGACCCTGATTATCTGGATGCTCCTGAAAACATCAACTGTGGATGCCTGGCTAGTAGCACAGCCCCAGGAGAACGTGTGGATCACCCTCGCAAAGACACTCCAACAAGACCACATGTGCTTTTCCATGGGCAGTGCCACCAACCCTCTAGACTTTCTGCTCCTGGCCCATGGACACGGCTGTGAAGAATCAGATGGTTTATGCTGCTTTAACCTCTCCAGCCCCAGTGAAGGCATCCACGCCCGCATCCAGAGACTCCAACATGCAGTCCAAAAACTCCAGGCTGAAAAGGAGCCCCAATGGCTTGAAGACCTTTTTGTGAGCTGGGGACTCGGGAGATGGGTTGCCTCCGTTCTCAAGAACATTTGTTGGGTTTTCTTGATTGTTATTATCTTCCTAAGTATGTTTTCATGTTTTAAGAAGCTATCAGCTAACTCTCTAGGGGATGCCTTTTTAATAAATAAAGAAGTGGGAGTTGTGGGTACGGAGGAGCCCGCTGGGCCCGAGATACTGGCCCTCCCCTGGAGAGGAGATACTTCTCTGTAAGAGCGACACAGTGTTGCTCCCAGGGGTCTTTGAGTTAGTTATGTTAAACTGTTGTGTTTCATTGGTGTTCCCCCCTGCTGTCCCACCCCGATACAGGTATCTCGGGCTTCCCCCCGCCCCTCTCCTTCCCCATAAATATCCCGGGTTTTCCTCTGTTCGGGAGATTGGCTGTTACCGGCACCCTTTGCCGAAGCTTTGCCTGAATAAAGGCTTGTGCCTCGGTGGAACGCTGGACCAGCTATCTCGTCCCTGCTTCCTGTGTTGCCTGCCGCCGCCGCTGCCAAGCTGAGCTGAGCTGAAATCACTATACTATTACTGAGCTGAGCTGGAATCACTCGACTGCTCGAAGCTGCTCGCATGCACTTCGGGCCAGCCTTTCTCAAGGCTGCTTCTGGAGAAGTCGCGGTGCTCCGGGCTTTCCGCCGCCGCGGCATGAGTGTGTAAATTAGAGAGTGTTGTTAAATCACTGGGTGAAAAAGTTAAAGTTTAGAGTTTAGGATAGTTCAGAAAACAAAAGACAAGATGGAGGATTTAGGGGGCTGTCTCTACTTCCTTCTTCTTTCTTCTTCACCTTTTTATTCTAGGGGTTTTTGGGTAGTAATAAGTGATTGGATAAAAAGTGCCGCAGTGCAGCACACAGGTGTTGGGTCATTGGGTCACTAAGAAAAAGAATTTACTTGGCATTTGTTAATTGGATAAATAGACATATAAAAAACCTTGAGGAAGTTATTTGTTAGCCATTTTGCACCTTTCTATCTTTGTGCATGTAGCTCCTTGTACCCTGTATATATGTAATATAGATAAGAGAAGAATAAACAACTAAGTCTGAACAAGAGAAAACTGCCTCTCTCTCATCAGTCTCAGTCCAAGGGGGAAAAAGAACCCAGCCGCAAGTGTCCCATCAGGACAAAGGTGTTTGCCGTGTTCCTACAGGAAAGCATGGGCTGAAATGTGGTCCCTGGGACATCCTAATTATAGGTGATGTTTTCTATGGTCCAAAGGAAATTTTTGTTTTTCCAGAAGTACAAACAGTGTACTCTGATCAAGAAATCTTTGTCCAGCTGTGCTGCACAGACCTACCCTTTTATCTTTCTCAGGGAACCTCGATTGCACAAGCCTTTTTACTGCTACTGAACAACTTGGAACGGCTTCCCCTCAACCCCACAATAATGTGGGCACAGATTGCGGTCTCAAATAAGCCTACCATGGAGTGTGGCCTATTCTCTAACGGGGAGAAGTCCTACCGACTAGGAATACTGTACACTGGCGCACATGTGACCATCATCGCCTGCTCAGAGTGGCCAGCAAACTGAGAACTTCAACCAGTAGCAGGCATGATTTCAGGGATTGATGGAGTCACAGTGTCTATGAGCAGCAAGCAGGATGTCATTGTTGAAGGATCTGAAGGCCAGGTGGTAACCATCCGGCCATTTGTGGTAAGGGCCCCCATCACCCTATGGGTCTAAGACCTTTTATCTCAATGGGGAGCTTCCTTACACATTTCCTGCTGGGATTTCTGACTGGGACCACTGAGGAGTGTGTATCACCACCTACCCCTCAGCTCACCTGGAAATGCAAGGACCTGGTGTGGGTCAAGTAGTGGGTCCTCTCATAGGTAAAGTTGTGCGCAGTGGAATCCCTAGTTGAAAAGCAGATGGCAAGGGCCACATCATCAAAACCACCAGCCCCTGGAATTCCCCAGTCTTTGTGCTGAAAAAGCCTAGAAAGGACAGATGGAGATTTCTCCACGATCTTTGCAAGATCAATGACGTCACTGAGGACATGGGTCCCCTCTAGCCTGGCCTGTCCTCACCATCGATGCTGCCTCGTGACTGGACAGTTGCCATCATAGATATTAAAGAATGTTTCTTCAGCATCTGGCTGCACTGCCAAGATGCTCCCCACTTTCCCTTCTCCATACACTCTCTTAACCGAGAGGCTCCTCTCAAAAGATATCATTTGTTTTATCTTCTACAAGGCCTGAAGAACAGTCCAACTATATGCCAGTGGTACGTCGCTCACATTCTGTCCCCCATCCAGAAGCCATTCCTGGATACAATTATTCACCACTATATGGACGAAATCCTGGTCTGTGCGTCAGAAAAAACTTACTTGGACAAAGCAGTTAAAAAGACCATTGAAACCATAGAGAAAGCACAATTCAAGATTAGTGAGGACAACGTACAGTACACCAGTACATGGACTTATCTCAGACTCCAGATCCATAAAAGCACCATCGTACCCTAGCACCTCACCATCCGTGACAACCCAAAGACCCTGAGAGACTTACAGTTTGTATGGGTCCATCAACTGGTTCTGTCCCCTGATAGGATTTACAACAAAGGACCTCTCCCCCCTCTTCAATCTTCTCCGTGGCAGTGGAGACCTGGACTCTCCATGCACTCTGACATCAGAAGCCTGAGATACCATTTCCAAAGTCCAAGAAGCCCTGTCTTCATGCCAAGCCCATCGCTTCAAGCCCAGCCTGACTTTACAGTTTGTCATTCTGGGAAAGGCCCCCCATTTCCAAGGGTTGATTTTCCAATGGGACCCTCAAATCAGAGATGCTCTATTGATACTTGAATGGATCTTTACAAACAATCAACCTACAAAAACAATTACCACCTTTTAAGAAATCATGGCACATCTAATTAAAAAGGCCAGAACTCGCCTCCGCTCCCTTGCAGGGTGTGAGTTCACATGCATATACCTGCCACTGACTACTGGAGACTTGGAGCATTTGCTCCAGACTAATGAAAACCTCTAGTTCGCCCTAGATAGCTATACAGGCCAAATTTCCATCCACATACCAAAACATGAATTTTTTAATGCGGCCTTTAATCTGACCTCAAAATTAGTCCAAAGCAGGGCACCTCTCAAATCTCTAACCATTTTTACAGATGGCTCAGGGTCATCCCACAAGTCTGTAATGACCTGGAAGGACCCCAAGACTCAAAAGTGGGAATCTGATGTCCAAATAGTGGAGGGATCTCCACAAATTACTGACTTAGCAGCTGTTGTCAGAGCCTTTGAGAAATTCAAAGATGAACGCTTTAATTTGGTCATGGATTCAGCTTATGTTGCTGGTATAGCTCTGAGGACTGAACACACTTTCCAATCCAAAATACGTTTCCAGTCCAAAATTACACCAATTGATCTCTGTATTAACTCGTTTAATACCCCACAGAAAGCAACCTTACCATATCCCACATGTGAGGTCACACACCGACCTGCCAGGTGCCATCACAGAAGGGAACAAGAAGGCGGACACATTGGCCATGTCAATAGAAACTGCTAACGTCCCTGAAATCTTTGCTCAGGCAAAGTTGTCACATGCATTTTATCATCAAAATGTACCTGCCCTCATCAGAATGTTCAAGCTCTCAAAAGATTAATAAAAGGATATTATTGCTACGTGCCTAAACTGCCAAAATTACCAGATTCTTTATATGGGTACCAGGGTCAATTCCCAAGGCCTGAACAGCTGTCAGTTGTGGCAGACTGACGTGACCCACTTCCCACCTTTTGGAAGGTCTAAATATGTGCACGTGCAGGTCGACACGTTTTCTGGAGAAGTATTTACATCAGCTCACACAGGAGAGACTATAAAGCATAACATTAAGCATTTTCTCCTTGCATTTGCCTCTCTGGGAGTCACAAAAAATATCAAAACAGACAATGGACCTGCCTATGCCTCTTGTAGGTTAAAACAGTTCTTCAACTAGTGGGGAATGGAACACAATAAAGGCATACCTGCAAATCCCACTGGGCAATCCATCATAGAAAAGACCCATCAAACCCTCAAAAGAGTTCTCCATCACCAATGGAGAGAAGCAGAAATTATATCCCCTGTTGAGAGACTCTACAAGGCACTCTATGTCATTAACTTCCTAAATTGTAGAGCATCTGAGCCTGATCCCCCAATTCTCCACCACTTTTCAAATTCCACCCAAGCTAAGCTCACTGAGAGACCAGCAGTGCTAGTAAAGGACCCAGGGGTGCATCAGGTTTCTGGGCCTTTCCCAATGATTACCTGAGGAAGGGTCTATGCCTGTGTTTCACTACCATCTGGCCCAAGATAGTTCCCAGGAAAAAACATAAAACCGTATCTAGGCACTGCAAACACTGCCCCCACGGACACTAACAAGAATTCTCCTAAGTCAAATACAAGACCTCCACAAAACCAGACCAGCTCTGCAGTGAAACGAAGGCATCGCCGAACGACCACATACCAAAAAGAAGACCATCTCGTCGCACAACAGCAGAGAAAGCAGAAAACTGAACAAGATGCTGCATAAGTCAAGCCATAGGCCAGATACAGCCTTGTCACAAATTACTCCCTGGTTTACATGTTGTTACCCCTATTTGTCTAAAAACCCTCATGTCCCCCTCCCTCAACCCTTGCCAGAACCTTCCCCATCCTCAGTTTTTAGTAAATAGAGAAAAGTGGGGGAAGGAATGGAGGAAAGGGACGAGGGAGAAAACCCTAAACCTCCCCTCCCACCATGAAGACAACAAATTTTGCTTATATTCCCTATCAGAAGCCCCATCCCTGTCCAAAGATCAAAATTATCTGTTGGTGCTGTCCTCACTACTGCCTGGATGCTCTTTTCCATGCCACATGCCTTCAGCTGGATTAGACCACAACCTAACCATAATGTTTGGGTGACCTTAGCAAGGACACTGAAACAAGATAACATGTGCCGATCCATGGGTAGCCTTGACAACCCACTTTCCACGTGTCTGGTAGGGATTCCCTTGGTAGCAGAAGACTGGCCTGTCTATAATACAGAGCTCCTCTGCACCACAGGTAAGAGGCCCAATCCAGTAAATACTTGGGACGAGTGGACAAAAATGTTGCCTAATGCTCCAGAGGAAGCCCAAGAACTGGATCTGCTGGGGTCCTCCAAAGCAACATTCTGTATCAAATTTTACTTTAAACGTCCAACATATAATTGGCCAGAGATTGACCAGACAAGAAACACATACAGAAAAGACATATCACCAATTAACAAAGCCTACAATTATCCAGATTGGTGTAATTTCACCAGTCACATACTTTCTGTGTCCTCTCTCCACCCCAAAGTCTTGCCCGGGGAATGTTCATCTGTGGTGACTGCGTATGGGCTGGGATCCCCTCACACCTCCAGGGGGGTCCCTGTGGCCTTGTCAAATTTTCTACCCTCACTCCAAATATCACCTTATTACATAATTGGAGACAAGAAAGCAAATTAAAACATCAAAAGAGATCCTACACTGAATTTGATGAAAATTGTGATCCTAAATTGTACAATTGGAACAAACCAAAGAGAGCTGCTGTCTCCCGATTTCTACCATGGGTAGCTGCAGCCAAAGCCCTTGGTGAGATAAATCACCTGGGGTATTGGCTTAGCAAGCAGGCCAACGCATTATCTGCTGCCCTAAATCATCTTTTAAAGCATGAGGAAACCACAAGACATGCATCCCTGCAAAATCAAACGGAGATAGACTTCCTACTATTCGCCCACTGACATGGCTACCAAGACTTTGAAGAGATGTGCTGCTTCAACCTCTTATCACGCTCAAAATCCATCCATGCAAACATCCAGAAACTGAAGGAACTAGTGAAGGACTTAAAAGTGGAAAACAACCCAGACTGGGTCAGTGACCTTCTGGGTCAATGGGGACTAACGGGATGGATGTCATCTTTAGTTAAGGGAATTTTGTGGATTTTTATTGTGATTTATTGTATTAGTTATGTACTCATGCCTTCCGCATTGCTTTTAAAGAGCTATTGGAGATGCCTTTTTACTAAAGACAGAGAGGGGAGTTGTGGAGGGAGGCCAGTCCTCTGAAAGGCTTCTGCCTTGGAGGTCTGTTCCCTAAGATAAAATAAAACTACTTAGTCATGGTGACTAAGAAGTGGACCCCTTCCTGCTTTGGGACCCCATGTTATCTCCTTGTAAACTATTGGTTGCTTTACCCCGGTCTTAGACCATTGGTCCTTTTCCCAATTCTCCCCTTCCCTATAAAAACCCCAGGTTTTGCCCATTCAGTGGATGTAGACATCACTGGCCCCCTTTGCAGAAGCCTGCTATTAAAGGACTCTGTGGAATGCTACACGGCCTCCCATCTCTTGTTCACGCATTATCTGGGGCAACCTATGAGCTGAGCTGAGCTGAGCTGATCACTATAAGAGCTGGAATCACATCTAAAAGAGCTAATCACTTGAAGCCTCTGGCCAAGGGTTACCCCCTGTAAAAGCCAATGGAGAGATGAGAGCTTCAGATGGTGTCCTGGGGTGATTTTATGATACTGGTTTCTCAAATCGCCTATTTTATGTTACTGTCGTGGTTTTAAACCAGTAACAAAAAAATTACTTATTTCTTGCTGTGAGATATGGATTAAAATAAGAGCAAAACAGGCTTAAAACTTAAAAGGAATAAAGACAGTTTATTAACAAACTACAATAATAAGAATACCAGAATAAACTTTCAGAAAACCCTTTTACTTCCCACTACTTGACCATTTCTTTGTACACATAACAACATAAAGACAAAAACTTTAGAATCTTGGTGGTCAAAACCAGTCCTAATTTCTAGAGTCTTTTCATCAGTCTTTGTAGAGAAACAGAAGTCTCTTTCTGCCAATCTATGGAGTTTTTAGAGTTTACTCCTCCCATTCTACACCACTCCGAGGTGTGCATGGGTCAAATGAGTCCAGGGATGCCATTTTTAAGGATAAGTTATTCAAAGGTAGAAGTCTTCTTCATTTGTTTCTGTAAGCCTTCCTGGAAAACAGCCATCCTTTTGCCCCCTCAAGGCTTTAAAATCTTCACTTTACTCATTTCCAGCAACCCACAGTATCACAACTACTCTCTCTTTTCTCTAAAGTCCACACTTTGAATACTCTGTTCCTCCCATACTCTAGTCATGAATTAAAGGAGTCTTTTAATTACTATTATCCATCTCCATAGCTGTAACAGAAAGACATTTCAGAGGCAAGCATCTTCTTTTTCTCCCTTTCTTATTTAAACTTAACTCTTTTCTTCACTGTTTTTGGTGGTTTTATGATGTTTTCACATGTTGATTGTCTCTCTTTCTCTGTCTTTCTGGGAAAAAAGAGTAGTCTGTACATTTATCCACGTAGTAAAAGAATTAAAAAGCTTTAGAAAGCTACAAGAGTTCATGGTGTCAGGTTTCAGTCCAGCAGCAGAAACTGAAAACCAAGCTCGGCTGACCAGCTCTGCTTCTCCCCCCCTGCCCCCCCCCCCTCCCTGCGGCCTCGTTCCGGCCTGGGAGGGGGGGGAAAGCCAAGACAGAGCCTGTTACCTTGTCAGAAGTCAGAAATCAAAGAGAGCGAGACAGCTCGGAATGTACCTCTTAAGGGGGTGTTTACAAGTTGAATTCACTTTTTAATGGTCAGATCTGCTGTCAATTCTTGGAAATGACTGATAATTGGTCAGGAAGAAAAACTCCCATCAGCCACCAGCAGATTCAACTTCCCCTCTTTCCAATCTGTCTTAAAGGTGAAGCTACCCCATGACAGTTACATATTAAGTTCTGCACCTTTAAGACTGGCTCTGAGAGCAAAGAGGGGGAAGAAGAAGCGTGCAGTTTGTGTTGAGTAAAAACATCACTCCCTCCCATCCTGCTCCTGGATTGTGGTGTCTGCAGCACAGACAGATGGCGGAACAAAACTTCTCTTTTACAGTTACTTAGTTTTAGCTAGATGAAGCAAAGGAGTTCCCTGAACTTTTTTCCTTTTTTTCTTGGATCTGTTCAAACCTGCTCTAGACTGAAAAACACCCAACCAAACCCCTGGAGCTCACTCCTGTGGCCCACTGGGGCCAGGGCCTCCGCATTTTCTGGCGCCAAGGGGACTGATAAGAACCTGAGTGGGCCGAGCTACACCACATGAAAAGGACTTTGCTTCCTTGATTTACCATCTCATGGAACAGTGAGAAGTTTTATTGTTTAATATTATTCAATTTCTGCTAAATAAACAGGTTTTTTCCACTTCTTTCCAAGGAAATCTCTTTTACCCAGAACCAGTTGGGGGGAGGGGCCATTTGATTTTTGCTTTTCTGGGGGAAACCCATTTGGAGGTTCTCTCCCGAATTTGCCCTAAACTAGGACAAATACAGTTCTTGGCGCCCAATGCGTGGGCTAAGAAAGTGGAAAAAACCTGTACTGATTACTAATTGTATTTTGGTTGTACTTACTCTGTACTGGGATAAAGCAGTCTGTAGCCATGTTGTTTGAATGCATAATGTCTCTCGGTGTGGAGGCCTTCATGTGGTTCTAGTCCTTCAGACTTTTTTAGGTTTTAATACCTCTCTTTTACCTCTTTTACAGTAGAGGGGCATGAATTAGAATAGTTATTGCCCTGGGCTCAGTGATAATGATTTATAGGAAATTCATTAAAGTACTGAATTTTCTGCCAGGTATGTTTGGCTTATGGTTCCTTTGTCTGACCCTGCCTCCCAGTCCCAGTAGCACATTTTGGGAGTTTATTGGTAATTGCACCCAGTTTGTCAGAGGAAGAACAGGGGATGAGGCTTTTCAGCCTTTCATTTCCTTCTCCTTTGAATCTGTTATGTCCCTCTTTGAGAATATTCAGTTTCCCCTGAGTGTTAAAGATATCACTTTGCTAGTATTTAATCTGGTAGGCTTCCTGTATATAGCTTGGAGCTTGTCTAGAGTGAGGGCTGAGATATGCAGAGGAGCTAATGAGACCCCTGCCCCAGAAGTAGACCCAGATGTAGGAAATCCTGAGTGGTGGAGAGAATGGGAGAGAATGGGCCAGACTCTGAAGAAATTTTCTGATCCCCCAGCCTGGGAATTTTCACGTGAACAAATTCAGAACCCAGATGAAGTAGGGAAATATATGGAAGAGAATTGCTGAGATGATTCTAAGGAGAGAAATCTCATTGCAATAAGCTGGGCCCTAGTGTATGCTTATTGCATGGTGCTAGATACTGTAGGACAGGAAGATAAATCAGCAGCTACCCCAGTCACTCAGGCTGCAGCCAAACCAGCAGCTAAACCAGACAGTGAGCCTAAACCAATGTCTGTTGCTCCTACCATGAGAGGTATGAAATTCAAAACCAAAACCGATCAGTCAGTAGATGATGATAATGGTGATGCAAGGGAAGGACCCTCAAGACCAGCAACTGACCAAAAAACAGAAGGTGCTAGTGAGCCCTTCTCCCTGAAGGACCTTTGTGGCCTAAGAAAGGATTACAATTGATGACCTCATGAATCTATAATTAGTTGGTTAGTCCATCTGTGGGATGCTGCAGGTGAGGCTACAGTTCTGGATGATACTGAAGCGAGGCATCTGGGGTCCCTGTCACATGATCTGGTTATCAACCAAGGAATGATGAGGGGGGCTGACCCTTATAGTCTCTGGGAACGGGTCCTGGGAAGTGTGGCACAAAGATAACTGTGTGCAGACGATCTCTATATACAGCAAACTCACTGGAAGACCATAGAACAAGGGATTCAGCGCTTGAGAGAAATGGCAGTAATAGAGATTGCCTTTGTGGATGACCTAAACACTAGAAATCCAGACTTGGTACCATGTACATCCGTGATGTGGCAAAAACTTCTACGACTCGGGCCACAAGAATATGCATCTGCTTTAGCAATGATGAAGCGGGATGACAGAGAGGAGACTGTGCTGGATATGGCAAAGAAGCTCCGAGCATATGCAGATACCATGCATGGCCCTATACATGCAAGAATTGCAGCTGTGGAAACACATCTGCAGAAATTCAAAGACAAGATAGAGGAGAACCTCAAGAAACTCAGGGAGGACCTTCTTCCAGTCTCAGCAGTACAGACCAGGAGCCCTGGTACTCAATGCAGAAGTTCTCCAGATAGGGAGAGAAAACTACGAGCTGAGCTGTGGTTCTTCCTGTGTGACTGTGGAGAAAACATGAAGAGATGGGATGGGAAATCTACTGCTGCTCTGGCAAAATGGATGTTTGAACTGGAAGACAGCAAGACTCAGAGGGGAAGTTCCACCAAAAAGAAAGCCGCTCCAGTAGCCCATAGCCAAACTGCCAGGTATGATGATGATGACAACATGTATGATCCCCTTGAAGGAACCTCCAAGACAGATGTGCAGAGAAAGAAGGATAACCAGGCTTAGAAGGGCCCTGCTTCTAGCCAGGTAGAGGCGAGGGAAAACCATGTCTTTTGGACTGTGTGGATTTGTTGGCCTCGCACATCAGAACCACAGAAATATGAGGCCTTGGTTGACACTGGTGCACAGTGCACATTAATCCCATCAAGACATGCAGGGGAAGAATCTGTTTCTATTGCTGGTGTGACAGGGGGATCACAGGACTTTGGTGGAAGTTGATGCGAGCCTGACTGTGAGTGGAAGAAAAACCCTATTGTGACTGGCCCAGAGGCCCCACGCATTTTGGGCATAGACTTGCTCTGAAGGGGGTATTTTAAGGTCCCAAAGAGACTCAGGTGGGCATTTGGGATAGCAGTTGTAGAGACAGAGAGTGTCAAGCAATTGAACACCTTGCCTGGATTATCACAGAACCCATCTGCAGTAGGACTCCTGATGGTGGAAGAATAGCAAGTACCAATTGCCACCTCGATAGTGCACCGCCGGCAGTATCGAACAAATTGAGATGCTGTGATCCCCATCCACAAGATGATCTGAGAGCTGGAGAGCCAAGGGTTTGTCAGCAAAACCCACTCACCCTTCAACAGCCCCATTTGGCCTGTGCGTAAATCTGAAAGAGAATGGAGATTGACTGTGGACTATCGTGCCTTGAATGAAGTGACTCCACCACTGAGAGCTGCCATGCTGGACGTGTTAGAGCTCCAGTACTAGCTGGAGTCCAAGACAGCAAAGTGGTATGCCACTACTGACATTGCAAACACATTTTTCTCCATTCCTCTGGCAGCAGAATGCAGGCCTCGGTTTGCCTTCACCTGGAGGGGCGTGCAGTACATTTGGAACCGACTGCCCCAGGGGTGGAAACACAGCCCCACCATCTGCCATGGACTCATCCAGGCTGCCCTGGAAAAGGGTGAGGCTCCAGAACATCTGCAGCACATTGATGACATCATTGTGTGGGGGAACACAGCAGCAGAAGTGTTTGAGAAAGGAGAGAAAATCATCCAGATTCTGCTGAAAGCTGGTTTTGCCATCAAGAAAAGCAGAGACCTGCTTGAGAGATCCAGTTCCTGGGAGTAAAGTGGCAAGATCGATAGCATCAGATTCCTACTGATGTCATCAACAAGATCATAGTAATGTCTCCAGCAGCCAGCAAGAAGGAAATGCAAGCTTTATTAGGTGCCATAGGTTTTTAGAGAATGCTTATTCCTGAGTACAGCCAGATAGTGAGCCCTCTCTACTGGATCACCTGCAAAAGGAACACTTTCCACTGGGGCCCTGAACAACAACGAGCCTTTTCCCAGATCAAGCAGGAGATCCCTCATGCAGTAGCCCTTGGCCCAGTCAAGACAGGACCAGATGTGAAGGATGTGCTCTACGGTGCAGCCGGGAGCCATGGTATGTCTTGGAGCCTTTGCTTGAAGGTGCCTGGTGAGACTCAAGGCCGACCACTGAGATTCTGGAGCCGAAGCTACAGAGGGTCCAAAGCCAACTACACTCCCACAGAGAAGGAAATTTTAGCTGCCTATGAAGGAGTTCAAGCTGCCTCAGAAGTGATTGGCACAGAAGCACAACTTCTCCCGGCAACCCGACTGCCTGTGCTGGGGTTGATGTTCAAAGCAAAGGTTCCCTCTATCCACCATGCCACCAATGCCACATGGAGCAAGTGGATTTCCCTCATCACACAGCGCACCCATACTGGAAAACTGAATTGCCCTTGGATTTGGAGATAATTATGAATTGGCCGGAAGGTGAAAACTGGTCTGACTGACAAAGAAGAGGAGCAGGAACACGTGACGTGGGCTGAAGAAGCTCCACCGCACAATCAACTGCCAGCAGAAGAAACAAGATATGGTCTGTTCACTGATGGTTTCTGTCACATCATAGGGATGAACCGGAAGTGGAAAGCAGCTGTATGGAGCCCCACACGACAGGTCGCAGAAGCTACTGAAGGGGAGTGTGGATCAAGCCAACTTGCTGAACTCATAGCTGTTCAACTGGCCCTGGACATTGCTGAAAGAGAGAAGTGGCAAAAGCTCTACCTCTACACTGATTCATGGATGGTAGCCAATGCTCTGTGGGGATGGCTGGAGAAGTGGAAAAAGGCTAATTGGCAGAGCAGAGGAAAACCAATTTGGGCTGATGATGAGTGGAAAAACATCGCTACCAGGGTAGACAAACTGTCTGTGAGGGTCTGTCATATACATGCCCATGTCCCCAAGAGTAGGGCTAATGAAAAGCACTGAAACAATGAGCAGGTGGATCAGGCTGCAAAGATAGTGGTGTCAAAGATAGACTTAGATTGGCAACACAAAGGCAAGTTGTTCCTAGCTCAATGGGCCCATGATGCCTCAGGTCATCAAGGTAGAGATGCCACCTATAAGTGGGCACATGACCGAGGGGTGGATCTAACCATGGACAGTATTTCTCAGGTTATCCATGGCTGTGAGACGTGTGCCACAGTCAAGCAGCCCAAGCGGCTGATGCCGCTATGGTATGGTGGGCGTTGGACCAAATATAGGTATGAGGAGGCCTGGCAGATTGACTACATCACACTGCCTCAAACCCGCCAAGGAAAACGCTAAGTGCTCACGATGGTAGAAGCCACCACTGGATGGTTGGAACCTACCCTGTGCCTCATGCTACAGCCCGTAACACCATCCTGGGACTTGAAAAGCAGGTCCTTTGGAGGCATGGTACCCTGTAGTGGTTTAGATTTGTTAATTTTGTTCCCTGGCCAACGCACCAAATAAATGTCATGGTTTTAAAGCAGTAACTACGAAATTACTCGAAAACTTACTTATTTCTTGCTGTGAGATATGGATTAGAACAAGAGCAAAACAGGCTTAAAACTTAAAAGGAATAAAGAAAGTTTATTAACAAAAACTATAAAAATAAGAAAACCAGAATAAAACTTCCAGAAAAGCCTTTTCTCCCCCACTCCTCAACCATTCCCTTGTTCACATGACAACAGAGACAAAAAAACTTTGGTGTTTACAACAGTCCCAATTCTTGCTAGAGACTTCTCATCAGTCTTTGTAGACAAACAGAAGTATTTTTCTGCTAATCTAAGGAGTTTCTCACAAGAAAACTAATTTTCTTCATAGCATTCTATTTCTCTAATGCCAGCTGCCCGAAAATTTACCATCAGTTGTTTCCTCCCATTTCACATCACTCTGAGGTGTGTTATGGGTCAAATGAGTCTAGGGATGTAATTTTTAAGGATGAGTTATTCAAAGGCAAAAGTTCTTTTCATCTGTCTCTGTGAGCCTCCCTGGAAACAGAAGTTTTCTCTTTGCTTCTACAAAGCCACAAATCTTAAACTATTACTTCTCCCCTCTGTTCCAGCACCTCACTGTATCACAACTACAACACGCTTTGCTCAAAATCCACACTTTGAACACTCCATTCCTCCCAATATACTCTGTCATGAATTAAAGGAGTTTTTTCAGAACACTATTGTCTATTTCCATAGCTTTAACAGAAGAATATTTCAGCTTATTTAAGCATCTCCTTATTCTCTACCTCTTCTGAAGCTTAATTCCCTTCTTCACTGTCTCTGATAGTTTATAAAGTCTCTTTACATGTTGATTACTCTCTCTTTCCCTCTCTGGAAAAAAAAAGATTAATCTGCAAGTCTCATCTGGGTAATGAAAAGGTTAAAATCTTGCCCAGGCTTTGTAGCTGGTTCTGTTATCTCTGCCGGAACATCAGCTGGAGCTGTTTGTGATGGAAGATTCTTCATGGCTGCTCTGGAGAGTGTGGTCACTGTCTCACCCTGCTGCAGGTCGTGAGCTTTTTTTCTTTCCTTACTCGACAGTCTCTGGTGAATTTAGTCATGGCAAAAACTGCAGCCGAACCAGGAACTGGCCTGGCCTGGCCAGAGCCCAGGGGGAAGCCCCGCAGGCCCCATCTCCCGTCCAGGAGCTGTGGCAGGCTCAGCCCAGCCCCCCGCCTGGGCCGCATGGCTTGGGCAGGGGAACAGGAGGCCAGCTGGAGCTCTGTTACCTTTCACAGCCAAGAAACAAAGAGACAAAGAAATTCCCAGGCTTAGGTCTTAAGGTGGTGTGTTGCTATATTTTATATATTAGTAAAGGCCTGTATGCACAAACCAGCCTTTGACATAAGTCGTGATATTAAAGGCTAAAGTCCTTGAAACCTTCATGCAGAAGAGAGAGTAAAGTTAAACAATATCCTTGTGTGTAAGAGAAAAAAATGTAAACTGTGTGTGTTAGCCAATAGTAGCTTGCTCTGCCCGCAGACCCTGTAGAACCCTATAAAAGGTGTGCTAAAGATAGAAATAAACAGCGTTCACAATTACTTCTGTGAAGACTGGTGAATAGCTCGGGGGTCTTTCAACATCTGGAGCTCCAACCAGGGACACCCCTGCGGGCAGAGGGGCTTTGGAGTCAGCGGAGTGGATCTGGGCGTTAGACGTCGCGGGCTTGGATTGGCACCGGATAGGCAGCCTGAGCGCGGTGAGACGAGGAGCGGTTGGACGTGGAAGTAAGGCTGCTGGGGGGGGCCGTCAGCATGGATGTGGAATTTGCGGCGGCAGATAAACTGCTTCTTAGCATCCTTGTTAAACGAGGCAAAGCAGCCCAGGAAAAGGACCTGGATATGCTCATTATATGGGCTAATTGTCATGAGCATTTGCAGTGCTCACACTGCTTTTTGCGGTGCAAGAACGGACTGATATATCGGCTCTGATATGGGAAATGGCAATTACGGAAAAGAGCAAGGACACTGTGTCTCTCGGTCGAACTTTGCAAATTGTAATTAATATGCTGAGGCTGTGAGCTCTGTAATTCTACGTGCGTCACAGCGGCAGATGCCTTTATCTCCCACTGCTGGGCAAGCTCTCCTATCTATGCTGCCCATGGAGAGAGGGAGGGAGAGTTAGGGAGAAGAAAATAATGAGAAAAAAAAAGTTCCACAGCGAACGCTGAAACAACGAACAGAATCTGTTCAGTTATGGCAGGATGTGATACATCCAGAAATATTTGCTTCATTTTTGGAGTCACTTTTAGCACTACAATCTTATTTAAGTTCCATCTTTACCACCCTGGAAGAAAAGAAGCCAAATTTAGACTGGTTTCCACTTGAACCAGGGGGACATGGGGGAGCGAGGTGGGCGCAAAGAACGAAGGCACCCTGGAGGTAGAAGCAGCACAAGAAAAGTTCCAAGGCCATGCTGATAAGCTGCCATGATCGCTGTTGTTAGCACCTGGCCGTGAGAGACTTTTTGTGTAACATCATGCCCTTTTTTCCTCTATAAGCGAACCACAAGAGAGATTGAGAGAAAAAACTGCATTTGTTAAAGTTAACTTTGTGAAGCTTTTTTTTTCTTTCTCTCCGATTTTCCTCGCTGCGATAGTATGTAGAGAATGTAAAGAAAGATAAGAGCAGAGCTGCAGCAGCAGCAGAGTGGGCAGTCCAACCCCCGCTCCCTCTCTAAGAAAAAGCAGGGGGATAGTACCCAGTTTGTTAAAAAGTCATGATTTATTGGGTTTTCAAAATGTTTTTATATACCTTTGTAGAGTTAATTTTGTGTTTTAAGTAATTATGAGTTTATGCAATTGCAGTTTTTAGAGTTTTACTAGAGAAATTATTGTGGTTCTTTGAAAGTTTAAAAAAAAAAAAAAAAGGTAAAAAAGTGCTTAACAAAAGTTGCCTTGCAATAATTGGTCTTAGAACCTAAAGTTAAAACATGGTATGATGTGGAGGCTAGCTTTGGAGCAAGCTGCAGGCCCCATGGCCTGCCAGCCCTGCCTGAGAAGCTAGCCTGGGAAATTCATGGGAGGATTCAAAACAGTCCTCAAAGACAGAAAACAGCCTGCAGGTGCTGTTTGTCTGTTCCCGTGTTTTCCTTGCAGGAGAGGGTCAGGGGGGTGGTGAACCCCACTGACCAATGATGGTAATGTAGCACTTTACTAACCAATAAGAGTTTCCTTTCTGTACTTTTCACGAACTAGTCTATATAACATGACTGTAGCAATAAACTAGAGATTCTCTCCTGTTCTGACTCCCTTGAGAGTCCGTGTCGTTCTTTCCTGCCGTTCCCAATTAGAATGACAGTATGATTTACAGCTTCTAGGAAAACCTTCCAATTAATGTTATCTACAGAAGAGATTTGTGGTTTAAAAAATAATTAGTTCAGAGAACTTTACTGTACAAGACAAAGTTACGTTAAAGTATATATTATCTATTTGTTTGTTTTTTCCACAATTTTAATAAGGTAGTTTCAATGTGAGTCCTTTTGTTATATAAAACACATATAACTACATATATACCAATTTGGATTTTGGGTTTTAGTTTAAAAATTGGACTTGATGTTTTTGAAAAGTACTACAAAAGCTAAATGGCAACCTGCCAAATCCTGTGTTGTTGTGGTTTTTCTCTAGAAAAACTGCACTTTAACATCCTAACCAATTTAAACATATACTAGGCAAATTCCTGTTATGAATAAGTATTTTTAGTAACATTTGCAGTTATTGTGGGTTACTCTCAAAGCTAGATGACATAGAATTGTGATGTATTTGTTACATTTTTATAATCTTTATAGTGAATCCATGCTATTGTTATATTTTGTTTAAAAGGTATATATTAAACTTTTAGTTGCTTTTTTGTAGTAACAGAATAAGATTAAGTTATGTTTTCATTTAACATAGATTAAGTGTTAATAGAATTAAGAATAGTCAAGTTTTATAATGTTTAGGCTTGAATGTTTTTAAGTTAAGTTTTCTAACTTAGATATTCTTTTAAGGTTAAGTTTGTCATTTCATTTTGTCATATATAATTATTGTTGAGTTTAGATATTGTTTGATTGAAATTGTTTTGTGTTTTGTTAGAGACACTTGTTTAAACTGCAAAGTATAGTTGTTTTCCTAGAGAGAGGAGGACGGCCACAGCTGAGACAGCTCTGATGGAACACTGATGAACACCTGCTTGTGGATAGAAGTGAATGCAGTCTGTGACACCCTTGACTTCATTGGGAGTTCTATTGTTTGTTGCAATCTCTGCAGTTTTTGTTTGTTATAGCTTTCTTATTTTTCAGTGTTTCCAAAATTTTAAGAAGATGTATCATTGCTGAGGATCAGCTGCCATAGGAGAGGCTTCAGATTAAACCAACTGCTGCATGGTTTAATTGGTCTGGTACCTGAGGCTTCTGATCATTTGCTTTGTACAAATGCATTTTAAAAGTTTGCTGTGCTGTAAGCATCTCATAGCTGCTACTATTGAGAACCTTGTTTTAGAAATGAGTTAAGAGGCATCTTTCCAGTTTAAAGCCAGGCCCTGGCCAAGCCTTGACTTTACCTGGACAGAATGTTTGCCAACAGATCCAGATATTTTCTATACCAAAGGAGTATTTGAGTCACTTTTTGACTCAGCAACTTGACCCTATTAATATGACAGCTGAATCAATTTTGAAGTGGGCTTGGAGAATCATTTCCGGAGATGATTTTCCAATCCTTCACTGATTTTTTTTTGTTTCTCTTTGTTTGCTTACTATGGGATCCTGGTGCAGTGTTTTAGTAATTAATAGCAGTTTTATATTATATATGTTATTAATAATGTTTAAGATTTAATTGATTTTTAACTAGTATAAGTTCTTATTAATTGTGTATATAGTTTTGTGTTGCTGTTGATGTTTATAACCGAAGTACATCTCATTTTTTATTTTTTTTAAGAAAACAGGGGAGATTGATGCCCTAAAATCATTTAATTAGTGTAATTCATTAACTTCAAAGGGAGAAGTGTCTGTGTTTTGTTGGCAGGTTCAGAAAGGTCACCTGTTCATCTGACCAGACTGTGTGCGTCTGAACACATGAGATCCAGTGAACAGAGAAGTCACCACACAGCCTTGGTACTCCAGACATGGATCAGAAGTGGACCTGTCAGGACACAGTTGTGTCTGAACACTACACAGACAGTTTACCAACAGAAATTTTATGTTGTTATTATGATGTTGTGTCTCTACCAATTGTTCAGGTATCCTTTGTTTTAAGATTTAGAAGGATCTGAAGAACAACTTGAACATCAAAGCCCTCAGTCACCGATCAGCTGCCAGCTGACATCACGGGAGCAGTGAACGTTCCAAGACTGAATCGTGCTGGAGAAATTCTGTAGAAGACCTAAAAAAAGTGTAGAGACTCTATCTAGTTGTATATAAAGCAAAGTGTAGTTGTGTGTTTGCCCTTTCAGCAAATTGCTTTCACGCTTGGACTGCATATATACCAAAGCACGTGTGTTAAAAGTAGTTAGATAATAGTTTAAGATAAAGTGTTTAGCCTGTGTAGTAATTGCTATGTTAGTATAGACTTTTTGCTCTTAGCACGAAGACATGGTTGTGAGGAGTTTGGAGGCATGTGCTGCTTAGATCTTACTGATCATTCAGCTTCCATCCATGAGCAACTACAGCAGCTACAGGATGGGTTACATGCCCTGAAGGAAGATAGTGATCCCATCGGAGGTTGGTTCGCCAGCTGGGGCATCACTGGATGGTTCAGGTCTCTTGTGCTAGAAGGGGGACGGACTTTACTTATAGTGTTAATTGAGATGACAGTCTAAGTTGTATGTTATCTTATCCAAAGCCTGGTTTGTGCAAAGAGAAAGGGGGAATTGTTGCTATATTTTATATATTAGTAAAGGCCTGTATGCACAAACCAGTCTTTGGCATAAGTCGTGATATTAAAGGCTAAAGTCCTTGAAACCTTCATGCAGAAGAGAGAGTAAAGTAAAACAATATCCTTGTGTGTAAGAGAAAAAAATGTAAACTGTGTGTGTTAGCCAATAGCAGCTTGCTCTGCCCGCAGACCCTGTAGAACCCTATAAAAGGTGTGCTAAAGATAGAAATAAACAGCGTTCACAATTACTTCTGTGAAGACTGGTGAATAGCTCAGGGGGCTTTCAACAGTGGTGTTCACAGGTTGATCTCACTTCTCAATGGTCAAAACTGCTGTCAATTCTTAGAAATGGCCAGTTGTTGTCCGGGAGAAAAACTCCCACCAGCCTCCAGCAGTTTTAACTTCTTTAGGTGTTTCTCTTTGTTTTCTTAAATGGCAATCTATCACATACCCCTGAGAGGATTGAATCAGAGAAAATGACTCCTTTCAAGAATAACCTTATGTCGTGGTTTTAAACCAGTAATTAACAAAAGGGGAAAAAAAAAATTACTTATTTCTTGTGGGATATGGAATAAAACAAGAGCAAAACAGGCGTAAAACTTAAAAGGAATAAAGAAAGTTTATTGACAAACTACAATAATAAGAACACCAGAATAAACTTCCAGAAAAAACCTTTTCATTTCTTACTGCCCACCATTCTTTTGTTCACATGACAACAGAGACAGAAACTTTAGAACTTTGATGGTTTAAACAGTCCAAATTCTTTCTACAGTCCCTTCACCAGTCTCTGTAGAGAAACAGAAGTTCCTTTCTGTTAATTTATGGAGTTTCTCACAAGAAAACTAATTTTGTTATAGTTTTCCGTTTCCCTGATATCAGCTGCCCAGAGCTGCTGTTATCAGAGCCCACCCCTCCCATTCCACATCACTCTGAAATGTGTTATGGGTCATGAGTTTGAGGATAGCATTTTTAAGGATAAGTTATTCAAAGGCAAAAAGTATTCTTCATCTGTTTCTGTGAGCTTCACTAGAAAACAGTTTTCTCATTGCTTCTCAAGGCTTCAAATCTCCCAGCACTTCACTATACCATAATTACTCTACTTTTTACTCAAATTTACACTTTGAACACTCTCTTCCTCCCCATACTCCATCATGAATTACAGGAGTTCTTTTCAGGACTTCATTGTCCATCCCTATAGTTTTAACAGAAAGATATTTCAGCTTAATTAAAGCATCTTCTTAATTCTCTACCTTTCTTGAAGCTTCTTTTCTTTCTTGCCACTAGTAGTTTATAAAGTCTCTTTTCATGTTGATCACTCTCCTTTTCTCTTTCTGGATAAAAAGATTAATCCGCAAGTCTCATCTGGATAAGAAAGAGTTAAAATCCTGCTCAAGCTTTTGTAGATGGTTCGGTGATCTCTGCTGAACAGGAGCTGGAGCCGTCTGCGATGGAAAGTTCCTCATAGCTGCTCTGGAGAGCGTGGTCACCGTCTCTGCTTGCTGCAGGCCCAGAGCCCCTCTCCTTTACTCGGCAGTTTCTGGTGAATTCCATCACAGCAAAACCTGCAGCCAAGCCAGGGACCGGCCTGGCCCGGCTTGGCTCGGGGCAAGCCCCCCGCAGGCCCCATCTCCTGGCCGGGAGAACGGCAGGCCCAGCCCGGCCCCCGCCCGGCCGCATGGCCTGGGCAGGGAACCGGAGGCCAGCCAGAGGTCTGCTACCTTTCACAGCCAAGCAACAAAGAGAACAACAGAGTTCTGTTTTTTTTACTTTAAGGTGGGGTTCACAAGTTGATCCCACTTTTCAATGGCTAAAACTGCTGTCAATTCTCAGCAATGACCAATAATTGGTCAGGAGAAAAGACTCCAGGCAGTCTCCAGCAACTCCAACTTTCCTTAAAGGTAAAGTAACTCCATGACACCTTATAAACACCTGGGCTAGGGAACACACCATTGAGTGGGTGTACCATATCCCCTACCATGCACCCGCTGCTGGGAAAGTGGAGAGGTACAATGGACTGTTAAAAACCACCTTGAAAGCGTTGGGTGGGGGATCTTTCAAAAATTGGGAGCAGCATCTAGCAGAGGCCACCTGTATAGCTAACACCCGAGGTTCCCCCAACCAAGCAGGCCCTGCCCAATCTGAGCCTCTGCAAACAGTAGACAAAGTCCCAGTGGTACATATCAGAGGTTTGTTAGAAAAGACAGTTTGGATCAATTCTACTTCGAGTACAGACAAACCCATTTGTAGGGTTGTCTTTTCTCAGAGACCAGGTTGCATATGGTGGATAATGCAGAAAGATGGAACAACACAATGTGTACCTTAGGGAGATCTGATTGTTGGGTGAGAACTATGAATGAATGCCCTTGTCTGTATATAATGTATGTGTTGTAGGGTTAGAATACATATTAATTTTGGTAATAAGTTGATATTATGGGGATAAGGGGTGGAATGTCCTGGGGTGACTTTATGATACTAGTATCCCCAGTTGCCTGGCTTATGTTACATATTAAGTTCTGCACCTTTTAGACTGGCTCTGATAGCGAAGTGGGGGAAGGAAGAAGCGTGCAATTTGTGTTGTGAAAGAGCACTCACTCCCCCACATCCTGCTCTTGGCCTGTGTTGTCTGTGGCATGGACAGAGAGTGGGACAGAGCTCTCCTTGGCTGTGTTTTTTTAGCTAGTTGAGGCAGGAAAGTTCCCTGGACTGTTTTTTCCCTTTTTCCTTGGATCTGTTCAATCTTGCTCTGGACTGAAAACTCAGAAAAACACTGGGAGCTCACACCTGCGGTCCATCGAGGCCTGGACCTCAATGCTTTCCAGCACCAGAGGGACTGATAACCTGAGTGAGCCGAGCCACACCCCACGACAAGGACTTTTCTGTATGTGCCATCTCTTTGAACAGCAAGAGGTTTCATTGTTTAATATTATTCAATTTCTGTTAAATAAACAGACTTTTTCTACTTTTCTCTAAGGAAGTCTTTTCCGAAACCAGTTGCGGGACAGGCAGCTTGAATTTACTTTCTAGAGGGACCCCATTCAGAGGTTTTCTCCCAGATTTGCCCTAAACCAGGACACTAGGTGCCAGTTGGGCCGGCCCTGCTCCGCCGTGGCCTGCGCAGCCTGGCGGGGCCAGGCCGGGTCCCCAGTGGTGTCTGAGTCAGGGATGGGAGGCCACAGGGTCCTGGCCAAGGCTGGGGTGGGCTGCAGCTGCTAACATCTTGCCAACCTTAAGCCCTGCCCTGCTGCCCGCTTGGGCTGAGCCGAGGTCAGCCAGGCCCCAGGACTGGCTATGGGCCAGGCCAGGTCCCCTCCGCCACAGTCCTCACGGTCCCAACAGCTGCCGGGCAAAGGGAGGGAAAGCCATCGGCCCGCAGCTGAAATTGAACGAAGCAGGGGCTGGAGACCAGCCATGCGGCCAGAGTGACCGCCATTGTTCTAGCCAGGCCCCCTGAGATCTTGACACAGCCCCCAGTGTGGCCTGAAATCCATCACTATGGCTGCTTCAGCCACTGCCTGGCAGACACCATCATGACCATCTGCAGGCATGGGCAAGATATTAACTCTTTCAGTGCACAAATGAGACCTGCAGACCTTGATCCTCTATCAAGTGAGAGAAAATGACAGAGTGAAAACACATAGAAGACAACATAAAGACACCAAAGTCAATAAAGAGTCAAGTCCCAAATGGAAGGAGAATAAGGAGATGGCTTAGTATTGGGCTGAAATTTCTTTTAATAAGGCCATAGAGGTAGACTGTGATATACTAGAATATCCCATTTAACTCATAAGAAAGTATGGGGGGATAGTGTTCAAGCTGTAGGCATGAGCAGAGGCATCCATAATGAAGTAAAGCAGATGTTAAAGTAACTAAATCCCATAAGAAGCTTGAACAGAGAGAGAGAAATGAGAGTAATGAAGACGTTTTGCCCCCAAGGAGAAAAAAAGATCTCTGTTCCCAAAGGTGAAGATCTGAGAGACAGATGAAGAGAACCTTTGCTTTTGAACAGCTCATCCTTAAAATAGTATCCCATAAGTTAACATGGCCCATAAACTCAGCTGTAGGAAGGCTGTGAAAATAAGAGGAACTTCATGATTGCAGATTTTCTGGGCAGTTGCTATTCATGGAAATTAAAAAGCCACGAGAGCACTATTTCTTGTGAAGAAGTCTCCATAGCATATTGAGACAAACTCCTCCCCCTACAAGAACTACTGAAAGACTATTATAAAAGTGGTAACTGGTTAAAAATCCCAGGTTTTGTCTCTACGTTGTCAGTAAGAAAGAAAAGAAGTTGTGAAGAGAGAAAGAGAAGTGTTCTGAAGGTTTTATTCTCATTCTTATAATTCCTTTAGTTCTGTTAATAAAGTTTTCTTTATACCTTTTATATTTTGAGCCTACTTTGCTCTCCTCCTAGTTCATATCTCACAGCAAGAAATGAGTAAATAATTATAATAGGTGCACTGGTGATTTTAGCCAGCGCTAAACCCACTACTTTATTTAGTGCATTGGTTGGGAAACTCAAATTAGCAAATCTAAACCACTATACAAGGTCATTAAATAAATTTACCCTTTGCATTTCAACTGTGGTTCTGTGGTTGTTTGGACTGCCTGCTTGTGTCAATTCATACAACAGCTGTGAATATCCCTCATTTTTCCTTCAAAAATTACCAAAGGAAGCATTCTTAAAGGTCATAAATAATTCTCCCAAATGTGTGTGTATATATATAAATATATTCTATAAAAATGTTACCAAAAATGTAACCTTCTTATAGAAAGATAAGAACCTAATGAGAGATTTTGGATCAACTATATCAAATAAATATCTTTTTTTAAACCAAATTTGGCACAACTTGTGCACCAGAATGAGGGAAGAACCAATTCCTCTTGTGTTGTAGTGCATTAAGAAATATGGTATAATCCTGAGACATACCCTCTGAGCTGTAGAGTGTTAGTTCCTTCCCCTGACTCCTCCCTTGTAATGTACTCATATTGGTTTTAACATGTAACCCTACCCCCTTTTCCTTCAGTTCAAAAGGCAGTATGGGATCAGATTCTTCCTCTTTTCTGCACTGGATTCTCCTTATTAAAGCTGGGACTCTGTCCCTAGAAAAAGAGAGCCTCGTTTTAATTCTCCAAGTCCTTGCTATTATTATCTCCTCCTCTCTCTGGGCCGCAGCTGGGCGGATTGTGGTCGCAGGTGGCTGGGGGACATATAAACGATAGCACTCTTGATTTACAGCATATTACACCAATACTCAGGAGAACCGATTTAAACAAGAAATTAGAGCTGTTAAAAGGGATGAAAAGCAGAGGAAGAAATATTGATAAGACTGGATATGTGGAATAAATATAAGCAAGAAGGAGTTAAAATAAGAGTATTAGATTATAATGGCACTCTACTTCTGCTTCTAGATCCAATTTAGTCTTCCAGATAAACTTTAAGAGAAGATGCAACTTTAAATCTGCTTGTAAGTTGCTCATGTGTTTGTTGAACAACAAAGGTCAGAAATCTCCAAGGCAATGTCAACTTAAATACCCTTTGTTGTTTAGATGACAACAATACAACCAGAGTATATGAATCTGTCCCTTAGGTGACATAATTAAAAACATAATTACACCCTTTCTGGTTTCACTCTCTTTATGCATACATAATCTGTGGTCATTTCACCAAGCTCTTTGTGCAGATCACTAGATAATATTTAATGTAGGAAAGGCAGAGACAGAAAAGCTTGAGTGGGATTTTTTTACAGGGGCATGCAGTGATGGGTCAAGGGGGAATGACTTCAAACTGAGAGTAGCTTTAAATTGGATATTAGGAAGAAATTTGTTACTGTGAGAGTGTTGAGGCACTGGCACAGGTTGCCCAGAGAAGCTGTGGCTGCCCCACCCCTTTAAGTGTTCAAGGCCTGGCTGGATGGGGCTTTAAGCAACCTGGTGTAGTGGAAGGTGACCCTGCCTATGGTGGTGGGGTTGAAAACTAGATGATCATTAAGGTCCTTTCTAACCCAAATGATTCTATGATATTGTCCTGGGGTGAGTGTGATGTTAAATTGTATCCCCATTCGTCCACCTAGCCCAGAAATAGTTTTTGTGTCCTTAAAACTTCATCTAAGAGTAAAAGTGAGTGGAGAAGAAGCACTGAGTCTGTTATCAGAGACTGTACTTGCTCCCCCCCCGCCGCATCCCAGGACGGGGTTTGGACTACAGCACAGACAACAAGGGACAGATCGCCTTGGCTTTTCCAGCTAGCTGAAGCAGAGAGGTCTTCCTGGACTGTTTTCTTTCCCTTTTCCTTGAAATGGATCAAACCTGCTCTGGACTGGGGACTTGGGGGAGCACTGGGAGCATGCACCCATGGACTATCAGGAGCCTAGCCTGGGCAGCGGCATTTTCCAGCGCCAGAGGGACTGATAACAGAGCGAACACCCACAGGAAAGAGACCCTCTGAATTTTGTCATCTCTTCAGAGTAGCGAGAGGTTTTGTTATTTGATATTGTTCATTCTTGTGCTGGGTAGTGCTGTGCCTGTGAAATAAACAGGTTTTTTCCACTTCTCTCAGAGAAATCTCTTCCCGAACCGGTTGGGGGGTGGGAGAAAGGGGCCACGTGGGTTTGCTTCCCGGGGGGGCCCCACTGGAGGTTTTCTCCCAGATTTGCCCTAAACCAGGACAGATATCTGTTGTCCATTGCCCTAGGATTATATGGAACTGATAGAAAATCAGAACCTTTAAACTAAGAGTTCAGAAATTAAGCGGCCAGAACTTACTACCATAGTTGTGAGATGCTACATAGTGATTTGTGTCATTATGGAAACACACCATGGGATCAGTATAAACAGTAATACTGATCAAAAAATAAAACATGGATGTAAGACAAAGGAAAATATAATGATTTCATTATTTTATGTGTAAATCCCTTTGCTATGAATTGCTAGATTTTGCTGTTGTGTATTTTTGCCACTATGTAATTGCTTTAATTATGAATTATACCCACTCTTTATGTATAAAGAAACAGCGGGCTTGTGCGAACATGTAAAACTTGCTACTGCTGTTACTTGCTTGTTAAGAGTGTAACTTGGCCACATGTTGGTGCTTTGTCCAGACCTTGTGGGGGCTCCCAGCCACTGCTGCTTGGGAGATAGCCAACATATTCGGGCTTGCCCGGACTTGTACCCCAGCACAGTAGGCATGACACAGCCCAACAAGAAACTGCCTATAAAAGAGGCAGAGATCAGGGATAAGGTGGACGTGTTGTTGAAGCAGAGAGTCTCCACATTCCCAGTGCTGCTTGCTCATCCCTTTTCAACGAATTAATAGATTGCCTTATTGATTGACCAACCCGATTTTGGTGAGCTATTTATAACAAATTTGGTGACCCCGATGTGATGGATTACCATTTTTCAGGGGAGAATAACTGATCCCAGGGAGGCACCCCAACTTTGGTGGCCTCAGGTGACGATTTGACTCTGCTGGGATAAGAAATTAATAATAAAAGATAAGGTATGAGCAAGGAATTCAAGCTCCTGGAGGAAACCTGCAGTAAAATTACCCGTAATTTCTTGTGCATGAAGATCCAGGTGAGAACACCAGACTGTAAGTATCGTTTGGTTGGGTGGTGTGCAGCTGGTGTATATTTGAAACATAACATAGTTACGAAGCAAGTGCGGAGTCCTTCTAGCCTCGGTTCTGACCCCTCGCGAGATCAGTAGGCGAAGAGACAAAGTGATTGAAAAGGGGACTTTTAAATAAAATAGGAAGCTGGGAGCACTTGTCGAAAGGACTTGAAATAAAGTTGGGGGTCTAAGGCATTTGTCAAAGGGATTTTATTTTAACTTTGGGGGCCGGAGGCACCGAAAGACCAGTCGGGAATGGGTGAGGTTTTTGGAATACCTAAGGACCCGGGTACCAAGGGTTCAGATAAGAACCAGGGTATTGCTAAAGGACATGAAATGATTCACACTACTACCTTCAGTGTTAGAACAAAAACCCGTGACTTTATTTTCTGACTCGAGTGTTTATAGATACTTGACAATGACCAGGGATTGGATAATTAAATTACCACCTTCCCAAGCACACTGGCCATGCAAAACAAGCATCAAAAAACGTTTCTCAGAAGGAATGTGATAAACAACTCATGTTTACTGGACTTTCATGGGAAAGCAACCAAAACTATGAAAACATTATCAGAAGGCTTAAAGAAGGCTTAATTTTCAGGGCGACACCGGGGTACAAAGAATAAAGGGAGCACATTACTGGATATTCCTCAGGACAGTCCCCTGGGGATTATGTTAAAAGTTTGGGATAATTGAGAAAAAAAGGATCCAATACTTAATAGTTACATGAATCAAGAAAATTATATGACCTGACAATTTGTTTTGGCTCATGTATGGGTCTTTTGAGAGTTGGATATGTCAGGCACTGAATGAATACGTGTCTTGGTTCTAGAAGACAGGTGTCTGCTAGGGAGGGCGGGAGCCTCTCTTGGGATGAAAGAATGTAGGCCCCCCCCTCCCTCCGAATTATTATAATTTTGAAATCAAGGGGCCTTTAGGCAGAGATCTGGGGATAGGAATAACAGTTCTTTACTAGTATAACCAGGCAAACAAGCAACAATAACTACAGCATTAACAAGAAAACAAAACCAGGGACCCGGTGACAGCTTTCTCGGCTGAGACGGGAAGGGATGGAGGAGAGGCTTTGTTTCACAAACCCTCTCGGGCAGGCAGTCCTGGTGCTCCTGCGCGGCTCTGAGGAACAGTCGGCTGGAACAGCAGGGATGAGCTGAGATCCTGGGCTGCTGGATGAGGTGGATCAGCAGCTCCTCGGCAGTGGCTGGCACTGCTACACGTCCCGGCAGGACAGGGGGTGCAAGGCCACCAACGAAGAGGGAAGAAGGAGAAGAAGCAGCAGCTCTGTCTGGGTGATGGCAAAATTCCCTTCTCTCTACCGCAGCAGCTCCGCGCTCCAAAAAAAAGAATGTCTCTCCCCGAAGCCGAAGAAAGCCAGCCAAAAACTGTCCCCACCTTCCTTTCCTGCTCCCTTCCCCCCCCCCCCCCCCCCCCCCCCCGGGCCCGGCCACTCTTTGTCCTTTGTCGAGCACCCACTAAGTACCTACAGTTAGGTTGTACCCACAACTAATGGGTAAAAATTCCACGGGCAAGCCAGAACAAAAAAAGGACACCTAACCCCCAACAATACGTAAATGAAAAAAAAGTAAAAAACAAACCTTTTAATCAAGAGGAAAGTGAGTATGCAGCATGTTGGTGTGTTGGAACAGAATTTGTTGAAGGTGAGTGTGGAGAGATATGGTTGAGGCAGGGGTGGCAGTGGCTGCTGACCCTGTGAGGCTGCGGGATGCCTTGGCCACTTGTGGGGCTGCCGGCCATGCCCGCTGGGAGTGCCAGAGAGGGGAGGAGCTGTTTGGACAATGCAGCAGGACAAGTACTGGCTCTGGTATATGGTGTGTGGTAAATAGAGGGAGTACAAGAAGGAAAAGCAAAGGCAATGACAGAATTTTTATGGCCCAAGATGGAAAAACCATGCGGCCCAGGGGATCCCCTGGGACAGGGAAGGTGGGATCAGCCACAAAGACATGGCAGAGGTGTTCTCTCCCCAGCGGGGAGGGCTGTGAGGGAATCAGTGTGCTGTCTGCAGGGCAGAAAAACGCTGGAGGCGGCAATGTCTGTAAGGGCGGCTGGACCCTCGGGAGGAGGAGGTCCAGAGGATGTGAAGAGTAAATTGTTAGGGCTGTCAGGGACTCCCATTGTACCAAGGACCCACCACTCTGGAGCCCTTGATAACTTTTAAGGTAGGTCCAGATTGAGAGGAAGTGTGTTTCCTAGTAAACACTGGGGCCTCTCGATCCACCTTAAAAATTTATCCCTGAGGGGGGAAAATTGTCAAAAAGCTCTTTGGTTGTCCAGAGGAGTTGTGAAAAATGTGGTTTCATCTGTAGGCTCAGAAGTTTGAGCCCATCCTTCTCTGAGGGAATTGTGGAAAATTGTAGTAAATTAATTTGGAGATTGAATTCATTTGTCTACATGCACTTTTGTGCAGAACTGAAAAGCTCCAGTTTGGAGGGGACCATGTCCCTCTGCTTTTTGTGTGTTTTGTTGTAAAAAGCCAGAATTGGCAGGTTCTAATCTTGAAGCCGATTCTGCAGCTGATGCCTTGTGGGGATGGGGTTGTCCCTATGCAGGCCTAGGTATTTATCATGCAGCTTCCTCTATGGAGGCTATAGGGAAACTTTGGGGGAAAATATTTTATTATCTTTCCTTGGTTAATTTCTTAGTCACCTCCCTACCCCTAGGGTGGGCTTGATGCAAAAATGGGGAACATGGAGTTCCCAGTATCTGCAGAACTGTGCAGCCACAGTTCTCATAGTGGCTGAGGCCCAAGGACTGGCAGGAGCCTTCCTCAAAATGTATGATGCTGTGAGTCTTTGGCAAAGCGAGCTACTGATAGTTGTTTGATTTGTGCTAAAACAAATATCCGAGTTACAAAGAAACTTGCCAAGGGAGGGAGGCCTTGGGTTGTATGTCCCTTCCAGACATGCCAGGTGAATTTTACTGAAATGCCTTGAGTGGCAAGATTTAAATTTTTCTGGTAATAGTATATCAGTTAACAGGGTGGCCAGAAGCATTTCCAGGTGTTTCAGCAACTACAAGACCAGTTGTTAAAGTATTTTTGAAACAAATAATTCCAAGATATGGGATTGTGGAAGGAATTGACTCAGATAGGGGAGCTCATTTTACAGGAAAAATTCTTAAAGGCATTATGACTGCTTTAAGAATAGAATGGAACCTCCATACCACCTGGCACCCCCAGAGTTCAGGCTGGGTTGAAAAAAAATGAATGGGAAATGAGGAAACACCTTCTGAAGCTGGCGATAGAAACTAAGATGCTGTTGGTACAGCTCTTGCCACAGTCTTTGGCAAGAATAAAGGCCAGACCCAGGGGGGATACTCAATTATCTCCCTTTGAATTGATGTTTGGAATTCCTTATCCTTGTAATTCTCAGCCTAGTGGGGGGGGGAGGGGGGAGGGGTAGAGATAAGTGCTGTATATTTGAAACAATATGTGGCTCCGATACTGTTTCTTGTGAAATCTCTTCAACAGAAAGCTCAGCTGGCACAGACCCTGTCTTTGGACTTTGCTGTTCACAAAATCCAATAGGAGATTGAGTACTGATAAAAGGGTAGAAAGAAGAAAACTTAACCCCTAAATGGGAAAGGCCGTATTTAACTCTTAACTACAGAAACAGCTGTGTGGACTGCTGAAAAGGAATGGACACATACCCCTTGAGTTAAAGTCCCAATAGAACCTCCACCTGAACCTATATAGAAAATTTATTCCACCTCAGGGGATCTACGATTAAAACTCCAGAAACAACCTTGATAAAGTTGGCTCATGTCATGGCAACCAGTTAAATATCTTTTAAGATATTCCAGGGAAGTAATTTCTCAATCTCCTAACTGTAATTGTGAACCTTGGGTGTGTTTTCGCTGTCTTAAATGTGAAAATTTGTGGTATAGACATTGTACATGGGCTAAGAAATTGAGGAGCCCCCTCTGTTGTGAATGTGTGGAAACTAAGAAAGCAGACTAGGCAAGCACTTGAGATTGCAGTTCAGACAGGGCATCTTTTACTAGAAAGTGATGAAAGGTAGAGAAATTTTCATTTTGGGATAAACTATTTTTCCCAACGACTGGTAAAAATTGAAAGAATAGAGTGTGATTTAAACAATTTGGTACCTGAATATTTTTATATTAAGACTAACAATTAGGACAAGGTTAAAAACTGATGGGAAAAGCAGCAACAGAAAAAGTACCAGCACATTATAAATTACAAGAGCGCAAGAACAGATTGATCTCTATTCTTGCTACCGAGAAGATGCATTACCCAACTGCTGGTGGCAACCCAGTACATTGGGGAGGTAGAGGAATAAATCATACCAGACTGATTTACCAAAATATGGATATGATCTAGTATCAATATCCAACTGAGACGGACAAAGACTCTTTAGCTGTTTTAGGGTTACAGAGTGATATATTTATTAGCAGCACTGGGCCAGTGCTGGGTCTCCCGTTCATAGGCACGGCCCCGAATGCAGGTGAATACAGGCTTTTTATTCACAGAAGTATTGAATACAAATACATATTCATAACCCAGTTACCACCCACTCTCCGCTTACTATGCTAATTAGGAAAAAAACCAATTAAGCATGAGAAGTTTGTTCCTTGAAATGGGTTGGTGGTCCTTTTATGAGTAGGGGTCACAAAAGGGAGGAAGGGATATGGCTCTTCCTCGTTCTGACCTTTCTACCTTTTCAATGCAAAGTGACAAATGGACCCTTGGCTGGGCTCCTAGTTCCATGTCTTCAATGGGTTTCTGATTTGCAATTGTCTTATGTTCTTCAAGTTCCTTACCAGATGCTTTGTTTCTCATTATAAGCCCAGCTGAACAAGCATAAAGTTAACAGACAATTACTTATTAGCCAATGATTAACTGTTGGAAATGGAAAAATGGAAAATTCCACAGAAGCTGAAGGGTTCGATCTGCAGCCTTAGAAAGAACTTGGATTGATGTAATGATGAAGGTACACAGACATTGGGTAGAGAAATTATAAACTTATGTTCCTATAGTTATGAGTAAAAATATGCCTAGAGTAGGTAAGAAATTATATTAGGTAAAATAGTTTGAAATTTGAACTGTAATAATATGACTTATAAGTAGGTTAGAGACCTAGAAACTATAACAGAGGTGTGTGAGTACATGACCTGCCAGTTTATTGGCTAAGAGAGAGACGTAGTGCAGCAAAATTAAGCAAAGGTGATAGGTTAATAAGTGAAAACAAGTTTTGTGCCAACTGTCTATTGGGCTAAAATGTTATATATTGCTGTGCAAAGAAGAAACTCATGTCTTCCTTGAGCTATGGCTGACTTGTTGCTCCCCTAAATCTCATGCCTTGAGACTGATATCTTATCTGGCTACGTGAGCAATAAATCATCTCAAAGCAAGGTGGTCCCATCCCTCATTCTTCATCTCGACAATTAACATCTAATTTTAGCAAGGCCTCTCTATCTACCTTTAATTTAGCAAGGCACATCTATTTATTTTAATTAGCTTTAGCAAATCTTATTTTAAATTAAGGCCTTAGCTTTTCTAAAATCTTAAATTCTTCCAAGCTTATGTCTCATTCCACACTTCTTTGACATGAGTAAATTCTTTTACTCAGTATACAGATCCTTTATCTATCAAGTCTGCATGGCTAGTTTCTTTCAGGACTATGCCATACGCTTTTGATAGTGATGTCAAAGCTGTCACTTTTTGCAACATACTCCCATATTGAGAGACCGCCAGCTCTTCACCAGTCTTCACAGAAGTAATTGTGAATGCCAGTTTATTTCTATCTTTAGCACACTTTTATAGGGTTCTACAGGGTCTGCAGGCAGAGCAAGTTACTATTGGCTAACACACACAGTTTACATTTTTTCTCTTACACACAGGGATATTGTTTTGCTTTACTCTCTCTTCAGCATGAAGGTTTCAAGGACTTTAGCTCTTAATATCACGACTTATTTCAAAGGCTGGTTTGTGCATACAGGCCTTTATTAATATATAAAATATAGCAACACTCCCATTTCAAACAAGCATTACAATAGAAAAAATCAAACTAACGCCTACTAAAATAAGCAAAACGATGATAGGGTGAATCAGGGCATTAAGTGTATCAGTTGCTGTTGGAGACCATCCGAAAAGCGCATCTTACCAATGATGAGACAAATGCTCTTCAAATCGCTGATGAAAGTTCATTTCCCTGCATCTTTAATTTCATTTAAAATTTCCTTTAATTTATGATGCTTTAACAATTGGGCAACTAAGGTCAAATTCATTCTTATAGGCACAGGTGATATTTTTTACACTGCTGCCAAATTTTTTCTTATATACTGCTGTGATACCACGGGTGCTTGATAAAAAAAAGTAACAGCCTTTAATTTTTGCTATTATAACTTAGTCCCCAGCCTCTCTGTTACCACTGTCCACCCCGCCGCGGCCAGGGAGGCTGGGGAGGTAGTTTTAGCTTGCCAGAGGAGGCCCTAAAAACGAGGCTCTTTCCCTTTGCTGAGATAGCAGTTGCAGCTTTATTTCTTGGGATCATTCAAAGTGAAGTTGCAGGGGGGAAAGAGGAAGAGGTATCGATAACCAGCTCTTTTTCAAGGCAGGGGAAAGGGGTGTGGGGGAATTTACACAACCAATAAGGGGAACTGGGGAGAACAAGATAAGGGAAGAACTTACAGGTCTACATTTTTGGGGGTACATTCTTTGGGTCATATCATTTTTCCTAACTGCATTACAACATCTCACCCTTTCTTATTATATAAAATTTTTGAAGAAGGGTTGTGAGATCATTTTGATACCCATCACGAATTTGTCCACCACTCGTGATTGATGGGCCGGTCCAGTAGCTTCCGGTCCGCTAGCTCTATGTGGTTGATCTCGGAGGCAGTAGATACTAATTTTTTGAGAGCTTTTAAAACTAAAGTACGGACAATCCCAAAGTTTGTCGACCACCTCAGACTGCAGATACAACAGCAAGTGCAAGAACCAGCAGCACAAGCAGAATTGATTAAAGAAATGGCTCAAAGAAATGCCAACGAGGCCTGCCACAAAGTCATTTTAAATCTGCTCATCCATCCTCCACCTACCATAGCAGATATGATCCAGGCCTGCGCCAAGAAAGCAGATCTGTACACTGCACATGAGAAGAAACCAGGACTATTCAACCCAAGGAATGTAGCAGCAGTAACACCAGGAATGAACAAGCCACAGATGTCACCCGAACAGCTGCAGCACATCATCTGTTTCCAGTGCAAGAAGCCGGGACATTTTGCAAGGAACTGTCCTCAAAACCAGCAACAAGGGAAACACCAGAAAGAAGCTGTAGCAAATCAAAAAAACTGAATTCACAGCGCTTTTCTGTCAAGCGCAGAGACATAAAAATGACAGACCTGAAACAGGAAAAAGATTATTTTAATGGGAAAAGGGGAGGAAAGGGAGCGGGGTGAGAGACTGCAGAAACATAATTGTGGGGAACGTTTGCCTAATAAGATCTGGCAACCGCAAAAGTGATTCAGACTTGTAACTGCTAAAGCTTTTGGTTTCAGACCTGATCATTGGACGGTCATTGGAGTGGACTTGCAGGACAATTCACAAGACCTGGCTGGACTGGATAGTAGGTATTTTATTATTGAAGACACAGCACACACACCGATAGAGATTGAGGTAGCTCCCATGACAATTAAGGGAGACCTGACACACCTCATTCTCTTGGCAAGATGTCCTCAACCACCCTTCTATGTAGCCAAAGGGTACATAATAGCCCAAGTGATCCCTGTTCCAACAGAAGTCCCAGTAGATGACAAAGCACCAGGAGTCTACTGGGCAGAAGTGGTGGGTGAAGACAAACCCATTATGGGGTGTAACCTGACACATAAGCCAGAACATCTCCATGTAGAAGGGTTGATTGACACTGGGGCAGATGTGACTATCATACCTGAAAAGGTGTGGCCTTCACATTGGGAACTGCAACCTGTGGCAGGCAAAATACAGGGTGTTGGAGGAGTGAAATTAGCAAAAATCTCTAAAGCTATTGTTCAGATAGAAGGCTCGGATGGAAGATTGGCTAGTATCTGTCCGTTTCTCACTGATTACAAGTGGCCTGTCCCCAGCCTCTCTGTTACCACTGTCCACCCCGCTGCGGCCAGGGAGGCTGGGGAGGTAGTTTTAGCTTGCCAGAGGAGGCCCTAAAAACGAGGCTCTTTCCCTTTGCTGAGATGGCAGTTGCAGCTTTATTTCTTGGGATCTTTCGGAGTGAGATGGCAGGAGGGAAAGAGGAAGAGGTATTGATAAGCACTTCTTTTTCAAGGCAGGGGGAAGGGGTGGGGGGAATTTACACAACCAATAAGGGTGATAGTAAAAGGTCATAAAATCTTAGAAAATTTGGGGACTTAGGTTTGGAAAGCCCTGGGAAAAGCAGGCCCTGGGAAACGTTAGGCCTTGTGCTTGCTAAAGACCAGGTCAAGCTGCACCTGTGTAGTCAGTATGTGATAAATGATACAATTGTTAGATGTGGTTAGATATAATTATTGTTTAGAGAACATGGGGAACCATGTTAGGGGGCTAAGGGGGGGATCACGAGAAATTCATGCTTGGGTAAAAACAATGCATACAATAGAACAATGTAAGTTTAATAATGAATATGTAAGTTGCATAACGATAGAGTATAAAATATGTTCAACTCGAAAACTCAAATCGGGTCAGATTTGGGTATGTGTACCCCTGACACCCAGAGCTCTTTAAATAAAGCACCTTCATATAACCATTCGTGGTTGTGTGTGTTCCTGAACGCTAACATTTTGGCGACCCAGGTGGGACCTTGTGAGTGCTGCTGAGCGAACTCGCGACCCGATCACGCTCCAGCCGTCACCGAGGGATTCTCAGGAGCCCATCCGGCTGCGACCATCTCCGCTGCTCACAAGGTCCCCGGGAGAAGAGGTAAGGTGCTTTACTTTGGTTTTGGTGCCTGCCAGTTAGACGTGGTGAAATCTGCGCGTGGTTGGGCTAACGGAATTCCTCTTGGTAAAAGCCTAGGCGCCGTCCGTAAGACGACTGCGAAAGCATCGCAGGTTTGGCATTTGTGGTATATTATAGTTATAGTTATAATATGGAGAAGCTTAAAGGGATTTTGGGCAGCAGTGCTCCCATACCGGGTACTTCTCCTTTGGGGTGCTTATTAGCACATTGGAAACAAGGTAACTTTGGGGAAGAATTACATAAGACAAAGTAAATTTCGGTGAGATCTCCCACAGAAAAAGACCCCAGCGACCCCGTCTCATCTGTTGGTAGCTATAACCTCTTTTGTCTTCCTTTACTTTGTTTTCCTTATCTCTCTCTCTCTCTCTCTCCTCTATCGCATAACCCTTGTTGTTGGCACTAAAATAAAGGTATATTATTGTTGTTATGATTTAAACTGAAATCCCTTTGTGTCCTTTTTGCACTCTGAGATCAAACGAACCTCTCACGAGTCCCACTCGCGTTAGCGAATCATGACATCTAAATTGGCATCACGGACAGGATTTCTGACAGACAGGAGGGGCTGCAGGTTTGTTGTGCAGTCTGTATTAGGGGAAAGATGTTTTGCTCCAGTCGCACCTAGCCCGACACTCCCAAAAGAGTGAGCGGTGTCTAGAAAGCAAGGGGGGTGACTCGAATTTCCCGCAAACTGCACACCCCGAGGTGAAAAGCACCCCACACTCACTTGAGGGCTCTGTCTGCAGAGTTTCACAAAAGATCTCTTAGTGCAAAAGGGCGGGAATGTTTTTTGTTGTTGTGTGTATGAATTTTGACTGCTTGGTGTAGCAAAGAGACAATCAGAATTTTAAACTGAAGGAGTGCCTCTGTCATAGAGTTACTTTACCTTTAAGGAAAGTTGGAGTTGCTGGGGACCGCCTGGAGTCTTTTCTCCTGACCAATTATCGGTCATTGCTGAGAATTGACAGCAGTTTTAGCCATTGAAAAGTGGGATCAACTTGTGAACCCCACCTTAAAGTAAAAAACCAGAACTCTCTTGTTCTCTTTGTTTCTTGGCTGTGAAAAGTAGCAGACCTCCGGCTGGCCTCCGGTTCCCTGCCCAGGCCATGCGGCCGGGTGGGGGCCGGGCTGGGCCTGCCGTTCTCCCGGCCGGGAGATGGGGCCTGCGGGGGCTTGCCCCGAGCCAAGCCGGGCCAGGCCGGTCCCTGGCTTGGCTGCAGGTTTTGCTGTGATGGAATTTACCAGAAAACTGCCGAGTAAAGAAGGAGAGGAGCTCTGGGCCTGCAGCAAGCAGAGACGGTGACCACACTCTCCAGAGCAGCTATGAAGAACTTTCCATCGCAGACAGCTCCAGCTCCTGTTCAGCAGAGATCACCGAACCATCTACAAAAGCTTGAGCAGGATTTTAACTCTTTCTTATCCAGATGAGACTTGCGGATTAATCTTTTTATCCAGAGAGAGAAAAAGAGAGTGATCAACATGAAAAGAGACTTTATAAACTACTAGTGGCAAGAAAGAAAAGAAACTTCAAGAAAGGTAGAGAATTAAGAAGATGCTTTAATTAAGCTGAAATATCTTTCTGTTAAAACTATGGGGATGGACAATGAAGTCCTGAAAAGAACTCCTTTAATTCATGATGGAGTATGGGGAGGAATAGAGTGTTCAAAGTGTAAATTTGAGTAAAAAGTAGAGTAATTGTGGTATAGTGAAGTGCTGAGAGATTTGAAGCCTTGAGAGGCAATGAGAAAACTGTTTTCTAGTGAAGCTCACAGAAACAGATGAAGAATACTTTTTGCCTTTGAATAACTTATCCTTAAAAATGCTATCCCTAAACATCATGACCCATAACACATTTCAGAGTGATGTGGAATGGGAGGGGTGGGCTTTGATAACAGCAGCTCTGGGCAGCTGATATCAGAGAAACGGAAAACTATAACAAAAAATAGTTTTCTTGTGAGAAACTCCATAAATTAACAGAAAGGAACTTCTGTTTCTCTACAGAGACTGGTGAAGGGACTGTAGAAAGAATTTGGACTGTTTAAACCATCAAAGTTCTAAAGTTTCTGTCTCTGTTGTCATGTGAACAAAAGAATGGTGGGCAGTAAGAAATGAAAAGGTTTTTTCTGGAAGTTTATTCTGGTGTTCTTATTATTGTAGTTTGTCAATAAACTTTCTTTATTCCTTTTAAGTTTTACGCCTGTTTTGCTCTTGTTTTAATCCATATCTCACATCAAGAAATAAGTAATTCTTTTCCCCCTTTTTATTAATTACTGGTTTAAAACCACAACAGCCTCCCAAGCAGATTAGGTCTTTTTACCCATACAGGGAAGCAAAAAGGTGTGTGTGTGTGTGTGTATAATTTAAGTTTATACCTCCCTGTAGTGGTTTTTCCTTTGTAAAAAATGACTGAAAACAGCAGTGCAAAAGTTAAAACTGCATTTTATGCATGTTATGCTCTGTTAGCAAAACACAATGCCAGACCTTCTCCAGGAGGGAAAAGTTGGTGCTCAATAATTGGTTTAATTTGGAAAATGTGATTGATAGAGTATGTTCATTACAACATGAAACAAAATTTAAACTGGGTAAAAATAAAACTATGCTCAGTTTTAGGAGCTTGTCTTACAGCAGCTATAGAAACTCACTGTAAGTAAAGAAGTGAGGAAAAAACTACAATAGACTCCCTCCAAAACCTAGTTAAAATTTTGCAAAAACAATTGGATGAAGAAAGAAATAAGATCAATCTGTTGCGAGCAGCCCTCCATAATAAAATTCAAAAAATGCTGACTTGCTAAAAGAAACAAGAGAGGGAAACCCCTCTCATTAATCAAATTTACCCTCAAAAAGAGCTAACTTGTATAAAATTGTGGTGAACACTGCTGTCTTAGTTTGAAACTTCTAATTAAAACAGAATATAACTATATCAATGATAAGGATCTCGATCCGTACATAACCACTAAAAATAGAAAAAGAGGAAAAAAAAATAGAAAAAAAGAGAAAAGAAAAAGGGAGTACGGGCGTCTCCCTCACGAGTCAGAGACGGAATATGTATTCCGAGTGTCTCACTGGAGGTGATCAAATTTGATTGAGAGAACAGGAATCCAGTGGGTACTGGGGACATGGAAGAAACAGATGTAACCCATGGTCCCTAACTCAGCACGCAGCTTATTGGGCAGAGGGGCTTAACCCCTTGGAAAGGGGGGACTTTATTGCTATAGTTTGTACCCCCAACCAACTACTGAAAAATATTCAGAAAGCTGCCTGCTTACAAATGATACACAAAAGAAAATTAATTGTTGGTTATGAATTACCAATGTTGTTACTTGTGAAAACTGAAATTATGGACTTGTAAAAATCCCAGAAGGAAAAAAAATCAGAGAAAGCAAAGGGTGTTAGATACATTGGTTCTCTTAATGAAAACCCAGAAAAAGAGAAAGCAAATTTCTAATCACCAGTATTGGTGGTCACTAGAGATAAAGAAAGGGGTCTCCAAAAACATAATGGATGACTTATCACAAGTTGAGTAAAGTAGTCTCTAATTGGCACTGTCCCAGGTTCATTGCATCGAATGCCCCATTGTATAACCCAGCACACCTCCACAGGCTCTGGGCTGTGAGCCAAAGCAGTCTCCTTCTCAGCTTCTGGGAGTGGAGCCCAAACAGCTTTAGAATCAGGAAAACTGGTAACTCTGCCTCTCATGGGTGAGCAGAGAGGGGGGAAGTTAGTTTTATGCTCACTAGAAATAACAAAACTGGAGACATACTGATTACAGCAATAGTAAGTCCTAAACGTGCACCTATTGCTTCTGTAGTTAACAGTAGAGCCCAAATTTCTGTGTTGACCAATACAGACTAGTACAGGATTTGAGAGCAATAATAAGATAACTAAAGATATTTACCCAGTGGTAGCTAATCCTTGCACATTGTTAACATCCGTAAAAGAGAAATAGAAATGGTTTACCGTAATTGATTTAAAAGATGCCTTTTTCTGCATACCCCTTGACAAAGAAAGTAGGAAACTGTTTGCCTCTGAATGGGAAAATCCAGAAAATAGAAGGAAAACTCAGCTCACCTGAACACAACTCCCACAAAGATACAAGAACAGTCCAACACTATTTGGAAGCCAGCTGGCAAAGGAGATGGAGATTTGGACCGAGAATGGGCAAGTACCGAGAGAACAATACCTGCTGTTACAGTATGCTGATGATACACTGACAACTACAGAAGAGAAACCAACCTGCATAAAGGTAACAATTGAAAATTTTAAATCAACTGGGAATGGGAGGATATAAGGTATCTAAAGAAAAGGTACAAATTGCCCAACAGACTGTGATTTACCTGGGGTGTGAAATCTCACAAGGGCAATAAAAGCTGGGTACTAATCGTATTCAAGCTATTTGTGCCATTCCAGAACCCCAGAACCTACATGAGATACAAGTTTTCCTTAGGATGACAGAGTGGTGCCGTGGATCATGGACTATGGACTAATTGCAAAACCCCTGTATGAAGCCCAGAAGACACAGCTGTTTACCTGGGGCAAACCACAGAAGGAGGCCTTCCTCAAACTGAAGGAGGCATTGACAACTGCTCCGGCGTTAAGACTGCCTGATTCAACCAAGGATTTTCACCTGTTTGTGCATGAAAGACTGCACCTAGTACTGGGAGTACTGACCCACTGTTTGGGAAGCTGAAAAAGGCCGGTAGGCTGCTTTTCCAAACAACTTGACCACGTGAGTGCCAGATGGCCTTCATGCCTGCGGGCAGTTGCAGCCACTGTGATGCTGATACAAGAAGCTAGAAAACTCATGATGAGTAGACACATAAATGTCTACATGCCACATATGGTAATCACTGTTTTAGAACAAAAGGGGGGCATTGGCTATCTCCAAGCAAGATGATAAAATTCCAGGTAATCCTGACTGAGCAAGATAATGTCACACTAAAGACAACTAACCTTTTGAATCCAGATTTGTTCCTAGGTACGACAGCTGAAGAAGGCCCATTAGAGCACGACTGTGTAGAAGTAATAAAGTACAGCTATTCGGCAAGAGAAGACCTGAAAGACATCCCACTAGAGCAACCAGAATGGAAGCTATTCACAGATGGAAGCAGCTTCATGGAGAACGGGACCAGATACGCTGGATATGCGGTAACAACAGTCAATACAATAGTGGAGGCAAAAGCATTATCACCAAATACATCTGCCCAGAGGGCAGAACTGGTTGCTTTAACCAGAACACTAGAATTGAGTAAAGGGAAATCGAAAAGCAGACTAGACAGCCCGACAGGTTGTTCGAGAAGTGGAAACAACAATGACATTGATACCTTTAAAGACTAATGTATCTCAATTTAATTTGCCTCCAAAACCAAAATATTCAATAGAAGATGAGAAATTGGGACATTTGCTAAATGCACAAAAGAATTCAGAAGAGTGGTATGTAACTGCACAAAGACAAATAGTATTAACCCCCTTGATAATGAGAGAAGTTCTACAAATTAAACATAACAAATGTCATTGGGGTGCAGAGGCATTGGTAAAATTGCTAAAGCAAAAATTAATCTCGGTACGGATGCTAACAATGGCAAAATCAACTCAGTGGCTAGACACAGGCATAGCTAGGAAGGATTAGGATAAGAATAGAATCAAGATGACACTTAGCAAGAACCCTCTAGTAGAGTGAAAGTTGGGTGGGCCCTAGAGAAGATAGCAATCAGAACAGAGAAACAGGTCAGATAGATAGACTAGCAAGAGTCACCCAAGAAAGATTTAAAGAACTAAACATACAATTACAATTTATTACTCCTGAAAGAGCATGGAGTGTGTGAGTTTTTTTAAAGGGACAAATTGATCATTGTTGCATCCACATCCCAAATGTAACAGAAGATGTAGAACATGACATCAATCAGTTGCAACAAATAGAGCACGAAGCATGGGAAGAGCAAAAGGATTTGACTACAAGTTGGTTAGACAAAATCTTCAAAGGGTTAGGGTGGAATGTGAATTCATGAATTAAATCTATTATTGAGAATGTGATAATATTACTAATTGTATTTTTAGCAATTTGGTTAGTTTACAGCATCTTAAAAAGAAAAATACAGAAGAAAACGTCCTGGAACCAGAAGATAATAAAGGCACTGACACGAGACCTACACCCACCATCTTCTGGTTCTCCATTTCGTGACAGCATCCAGGATAACGTTTACATCAATCGAGGATTTCAAGAACACCAAGTATAAACTCAGAAACAAAGGACTGTATCAAGTGAAAACATTTGCACTTATGGTGAAGTGAAAATGCTTTCAAAGGGGGGAATGATAGTAAAAGGTCTTAAAATCTTAGAAAATTTGGGGACTTAGGTTTGGAAAGCCCTGGGAAAAGCAGGCCCTGGGAAACGTTAGGCCTTGTGCTTGCTAAAGACCAGGTCAAGCTGCACCTGTGTAGTCAGTATGTGATAAATGATACAATTGTTAGATGTGGTTAGATATAATTATTGTTTAGAGAACATGGGGAACCATGTTAGGGGGCTAAGGGGGGGATCACGAGAAATTCATGCTTGGGTAAAAACAATGCATACAATAGAACAATGTAAGTTTAATAATGAATATGTAAGTTGCATAACGATAGAGTATAAAATATGTTCAACTCGAAAACTCAAATCGGGTCAGATTTGGGTATGTGTACCCCTGACACCCAGAGCTCTTTAAATAAAGCACCTTCATATAACCATTCGTGGTTGTGTGTGTTCCTGAACGCTAACAAGGGGAACTGGGGAGAACAAGATAAGGGAAGAACTTACAGGTCTACATTTTTGGGGGTACATTCTTTGGGTCATATCATTTTTCCTAACTGCATTACAACATCTCACCCTTTCTTATTATATAAAATTTTTGAAGAAGGGTTGTGAGATCATTTTGATATCAATCACGAGTTTGTCCACCACTCATGATTGACGGGCTGGTCCAGTTGCTTCCGATCCGCTAGCTCTATGAGGTTGATCTCAGAGGTAGTAGATACTAATTTTTTGAGAGCTTTTAAAACTAAAGTATGGACAATCCCGAAGGCTAACACGATTAGAAACAGAACAACAAAAAACAAGATTGTTTTGATTATCGAGGTCCACCATCCTATCTATCCCCAGCCTTTGAACAGCTCACTAAACCAGTCCTCAGCTTCTTGGTTCACTTGTCCGATCAAGTTCTTCATCTCTCGGAGGGCTCCGTGTACGTTGGGAGCTTTTGAGGACAGGTTTAGGCAGCAAAGTCCTTCAAATTCCTGGTATTTGTGTCCATGCAGCAGCAGAAGAAAATCTATTGCAGCCCGATTTTGGAGTGTGGCCTGTCTGGTAATCTCCTCGTCTTCGAGGAGGGAGCTGAGGGCGACTGACGTTAAGTTGGCCTGTTTGATCACCCAGCACTCAAGCTGTCCTAATTCATCTAGTGCCTTGGAAGCTGCAACCCATGGAAGAAATATGGATGCAGCAACCCTTTTTGATTTTGCCCAATGAAATATATCCGAATCACAATTTGAGTCTAAAATATCAGTGCTTCTTTTGTGGATTTCATGAGTCGAATTGTCTTTCCTAGTCCATCTAATAATTTGGGTTTGGTTGGGTGCAAACAGGGACAGCCTCCCAAAAAGTGCAAGGCCCCCCTCGAAGGCGAGATAGGACTCCTGCCCATGCTTTATCTCCACATATTAGAAATATACCTTTAGGGAGGATTCTTGGATGTGAACGGCGAGGATCATCCGCTAAGGCCTGACTTAGCGTACCACACCGTTGTTTTGCTTTGTATTCTTTTCGATACTGGATTATGTGATTGTATAGTTTTGTGTCTGGCAGTAAGTTGTAAATCAAGTGAACACAAAAGGGTGCAGGGGAAGAACCTAATGGCTCTAATTCTTGGGGCTCTTTATTAGCCCTGGGCAGTACTGGTAACCACTTTTCTATAGGATTTTTCACTGCCACAGCTCGCCGTTTATGATTTTCATGTGTTTGATCACTGTGTGCTTCAGGCAGTGTATTAAACTTGGGATCACTAAAGCTGGCTGTAAATTCTTCAGCCTGCAGGGGAATTCCTACCAGACAGGTAGACATAGGGTCTTTTGCTGCTGCAGTGGACAGGCAGATATTGTCTTGTTGAAGTGTGTGTGCCAGGGTCACCCAGATGTTCTGTCGTGGCTGAGGGATGATCCAGGCAGTGGTCAGGCTGCTCAGAGTGAGCAGGAGGACAGCTGAGGTAAGGCTCATCATGGGTTTGAGTGTGAGGTAGGTTTTTTCTAAAAGAAAAGAAACAAACATTTTTAAAACACATTCACAGTCAATGTAAGCAGGTCAGAGAGCAACCAGAGGTTAGGATGGTTTCTTCTTGTTTTTCCTGGCGGCGTCTTCTTTTGGAAGCAACTGCCACTTGTCTCTCTTCTTCTTCTGCTGGGGCTGGGTTTTTGGGAACAAAAGGCTTTACCCATTTTTGAGGAATCCACCAGGGGCCTGTGGAGGTGGATACACACGCATAACCACGCCCCCAGGTGACAAGTTCATAGGGGCCCTTGGTTTGCCAAGTTTCAGGGTCCCTGATTAAAACCGGTGGACGCTGTGACAATTTAAACTGATCACCACTGTTAAAGTGCTGAGTCACTGGAGGATTCATGTTTTCAAAAGAACAGTTCCGGAAATATATAGTAAACATAGCTTTGCAAAGCTTTTGTTGTGGAGACATCCATACTGTCCCACTACTTTGCCTGGCTAGGACTTGTTTGAGTGTCTGGTGTGTACGCCCAATCACAACTTGACCTGTGGGGGAGTGTAGGATGCTGGTTTTATGTTTCACTCCCCACTGCTGGACAAATTCCAGGAACTCCTTGGATTTATACGCTGGGCCATTATCTGTTTTAATTTCCCTAGGCATCCCCAGCACTGAAAAGGCCTGTACTAAGTGTTGTTTGGCATGTACAGATTTTTCTCCTGCATGAGCAGAGGCATACACTGCTCCCGAGTATGTATCAATACTCACGTGTACATACTTAAGGCAACCAAAACTGGGAATGTGAGTGATATCTGTTTGCCACACCTCACAGCTTCCAAGGCCTCGGGGATTAACCCAGATGCCTAATGATGGCACTGCCTGGAGCTGGCAATTGGGACAGGTGGCCACAATGGCTTTAGCCTGACCCCATGTCAGCTGGAACTGACGCATCAGTCCGGGTACATTTTGATGGTATTGCTGGTGACTTAACTTAGCCTGTTGAAACACATCTGGGAGACGTACATTTTCAGCTGTGGCAGCAAGGGAATCAGCCTTCCGGTTTCCCTCAGTGATTTCACCTGGCAAATCGGTATGCGATCTTATATGCATCACATAGAAAGGATGTTCTGTATTTAAAATCAAATAAATCAGTTTTGAGAGTAATTTAAAGAGATGTTTGTTCTCAATGTCCTTGAGAACTGCCTGCTCTGCTCTGGACACTACTACTGCGTAGGCTGAATCAGTAACCAAATTAATTGGTTCTGAAAACTTCTCAAAGGCTCTTACTGCTGCAGCCAGTTCCGCTATCTGGGGTGATCCTTCTACAAACTCAACATCAGCTTCCCAATGCTGAGTCTGAAAATATCTCCAAGTCATCACTGACTTGTGAGATGTTCCAGATGCATCAGTGAACACTGTGAGAGCTTTGAGTGGCCTACGGCTCCTTTTCTCACAAGGAATCAGGTGGAATTCCTCATGAAACAATTTGTGCGATGGCGCATGAACTGAAATTTGCCCACTGTAGCTGTCCGGTGCTAACTGGAGGTTAGCATTACTCTGCAGCAGGTGCTCAAACATCTCTTTGGTCAGTCTCTCAGGCGTGTGTTTGCCTTCTCCAGAGAGTCTGATCGGGAGGTGAATACACATAAGGTCACAACCCGCCAGTTCCTACAGCCTTATCCTGGCCTTTTGAATCAGCTGAGCCATCAGCTCTACTGACTTGGTGATAATTTTGGGTCTTTGATGGGAGAGGTAGACCCACTCTTTGATTAAGAGTGGATCTCTCTGCTGCTCGGCCCACTAGAATATCAACCCATATAAGTGCGGTAGTTTCCCCAGGACAATAAATTTGAAAGGCAGCT